>NC_141873.1:74204391-74848936 GCF_056163025.1 Triticum urartu | reverse complement strand
AGGCAAAGAAATCTATGAAGGAAAAAGGTATTAAAGCTGAGGATGTTAAAAATTTACCTCCTATTGAAGAAATACATGGGCTTAATACACCACCACCATTACCTAAGGTGGTAGAGGTAAATTCTCTTATGAAGTTCAATGATAATGACAATCCTCACAATATGCACCCTAGCCAATTCCTTTATGGGTCTGAAAACTATATTAGAAAACAAGATCTCTTCAATGCAAATGTTATGAAACAGTTGAAATACAATTATGAAATGATTGCTCGCTTGAGTGACTTGTTATTTAGAATTTCAAATGATGTTAGAGGTGTTGGAAAGCATGCTTCTATGGTTCAAACTCAATTAGAACAAGTTGCTAAATCTTAGAGAGAATTGCTTGATTAAATGAATAATAATATACATGACTTTGCTGTTAGAGTTGCAACTAGAGGAGGTAAAATGAATCAGGAACCACTTTATCCTATGGGACACCCAAAAAGAATTGAACATGATTCACAGAGGAATAACACCACTGCACCTAGTTCTTCGAAAAAGAAAAAGAAAAATGATAGGACTTCACATGCTTCTAGTGAACCTGAAATAGAAAACCCTCCTGATAATGATAATGAAACTTCTATCTCTGATGCTGAAACTTAGTCTAGTAATGAACATTCACCTAATGACAATGAAAAAGATAATGTTGATGTTCATGAAGACTATCAACCTAATAATAAAGAACCAGGCCATGATGTTGAGATAGAACCACCTGTTCATCTTGATAATCCATAACCTAAGAATAGAAGGTATGATAAAAAGACTTTGTGGCTAGAAAACATGGTAAAGAAAGAGAACCGTGGGTTCAAAACCTATGCCTTTTCCACCTAAGTCAACTAAAAAGAATGATGATGAAGAATTTGAATGCTTTGCTGAAATGCTGAGCCAGTCTTTTTGCGTACTCACTTGACTGATATCCTTAAAATGCCTCCTTATGCAAAGTATATGAAAGACATCATCACTAATAAGAGAAAAATACCGGAAGTTGAAATATCCACTATGCTTGCTAATTATACTTTTAAAGATGGATTACCTAAAAAACTTGGAGATCCAGGAATACCAACTATACCTTGCTCCATCAAAAAGAATTATGTGAAAACTGCTTTATGTGATTTAGGAGCTGGTGTTAGTGTTATGCCTTACTCTTTATATAAAAGACTTGATTTGAATAAACTCACAGCTACTGAAATATCTTTGCAACTGGCTGATAAGTCAACTACCATACCTATTGGTATCTGTGAGGATGTGCCCGTTGTTGTTGCTAATGTTACTATCTTGACTGACTTTGTTATACTTGAGATGCCCTAGGACGACAACATGTTGATTATCCTTGGTAGACCCTTCTTGAATACTGCAGGGGCTGTTATTGATTGCAATAAAAGCAAGGTCATTTTTCATATCAATGGTAATGAGCATACGGTGCACTTTCCGAAGAAACAATTCCAAGTGAATGGTATTAATATTGAAAAATCTTCGACAATCACTATTGGAAGTTTTCAAATACCTCTACCTACTGTTAGAAAGAAATATGAAATGCTTATTGTTGGGGACATTCATATCCCCATTGAGGTAACTTAGTGATATACGAAAGATCTTTGGTTTCATGCTAATCGAAAGTGGTTGTTAATAAGACTTGATCAACCTTATTAATGGATCATTTTTGAGCGGTATGAAGTTGATGGATTTAGTAAGCACTACCTTATGTCCCTACCTTTTTGTTTTCTGTTTTTATTAGTTAAATAAATTAAAATGCGATGTTTTGTCTGTTTTCTGAATTTTTGTGCAATAAAAAATGACCCAAAAATAAAAGTTCTCAGAATGCTCTGAAAATTTAATACATTTTTTATGAATATTTTCGAATTTCTGGTGCAAATAATATCAGAGGGAGGTGCACCAGGTGGGCACAAAACACCTGGGCGTGCCAGGACCCCCAGGTGCGCCCTGGTGGGTTGTGGTCCCCATGTGGACCCCCTCACTTATCTCTTTACACCACATCATCACCTATCTCCAGAAAAAATTCCCCATAGCTCTCTCTCTCTCTCTCGTGTTCTTGCTCTCAAGCCCATGGATTTCGATCTCTTTGCTCAAAGCTCCGTTTCCGAAACTGTTTCGGGGGATTGTTGCTTGGTATGTGACTCCACCCTTTTTCCAATTAGTTTCTGTTTTTGTGGTTTATATTTTGAATAATTAGCTACTCTTGGTGCTGTTGTAGATGAGATTGCATGTTGAATTCTTAGAGTTCTAAGTAGTTTGAATGCTTGCTATGGCCTCTATGTATCCCTATGAGTAGTTGGTATCATTTTTGTGAAGTTTGTTGAGAAAATTTTGTGGGCTAATAAATTTCAGAATTTTTGTTCATAGGAAAACCATGAATATCTTTAGGAAGTTTGGTTCTAAGAAGAACTCCAAGGGTGTTATTGGGGAGTCATCTGACAGTGATCTCCATCCTCGGAGGTTGGCGGAAGTACGGCCGTGCGAATGGCCGCACACCCCATTCATGGAAGAGACTGGAATCCTTCAGGAGTTCACACAATATGCTGCTAATGCCGGCCTCACCGACTTCATCGCAGCTGAATGCGAATAGTATCATCTCCTCACAAACTCCTTTGTTCAAAGCTTTACTTTCTTTCATAGAAATAATTCTCCTGAAGTGCGATTTGATTTATATGCTGAAACCCATCAGATACCACTTGTTGAATTTTGTAACATATGCATGATCCCTTTTGATGGGAGTTTAGTTGAGCCTAGGCCAGCAGAGTTTGAGGCCTTTTATCGTACTTTGACAGTGGGAGATGAGAGAGGGGTGTCGGCCGTCACTACCACTAGCATACACTTTCCCGCCTTGCATTATTTTACTTTATTTATCGCTAAGTGTTTGCTTGCTAGGAAAAAATGGGTGCGCTCAGGGCACCAGACTTTGCTGTTTTACGTCATGCACTAGAGGGCGATAACACTTATAGCTTGGGAGATATTGTGGCACGTTGCCTCCACATTAATAGGTCCAAGGGTTACATGTTGGAATTTTCGCTACTCATTAGGTGGCTCACTTCGAGGTTGAGATACGCCTTCATGATTACCCTCTGACCAAGGTTTACCTAGACCACGTAGCCATGGATCACCATTTTACTAATATCGAATCTCCTAACATCCCTATTCCATATAAACTGGTTTTCAGCATCATCACTCGTGATGTTATTCCATTACCTGCTCCTTCTTTGTTTAATCCTGTTGCCAGGGGCGGATATAGGATTATGCCTGCGGACATCATCGCCTACCGGAACGATCAGGCTGCTAAAGAGGAGGAGGAAGAGCCTCAGCAGTGGGATCAGTGGATGCCCACTCCTCAGTACCCCAACTACTACCCATGCTTCTTATTGATTACCAAGTTAGGCGAAAATCCTAAGCTTGGGGGAGTACGTGTTTCTCACCGATATTATATTCATGTTCACTTATTTCATCTATCGATGTTCACACTTTTTCATTGTTTCATCCATGCTTAATTTTATTTTATTTTTGCTTTCTTATTGTGTGTTTGAAAAATCGTAGAAAAACCAAAAAAATTAGTTTTAGTTAGTTTACTTTCTATGCATGCTTAGTTGTAGTACTAAAAAGAAAATCCAAAAAGACTTCCTTGTTCTTCTTTTGCTTGTTGGGAGCTTTCCCGTGTAAATATTTTTTCTCGTTTTTGCTTTTCCCTTTTATTTGCTTGTTCAAGAAGACCAAAAACTCCAAAAATATTACAGTGTGTTTCTCTGAATTTCTGTTCTTTTTATTCGAGTTGTACCGAGGAGAAGACCACGATGAAAATGTTGAGTGGCTCTCTTATGAATAACTGTTGATCTAATAAAGAGCCCATTTTACCTTGTCTTCTCCTGTTGAATAGAATGTTTGCAGATTCCAGCTTGGTCCACGGAATTCTTGCACTATTATTATTTTCATATCATTCGGTCGTGCAAGTGAAGACGATATTCGATGAACTGACCGTGGCAGAGAGAAACGGGTATGAACTTGACTTGTTCTGTTTGTGTAAATATGTTTAACCTAGTATCCATGATTCAGTCCATTATGATTAAACATGTTTGCAATGACAATTAGAGAGTATAGTTTCTCATGCCATGCATAAGTAGCTAGGAGTGGATAATGATTTATCTTGGATATCAACATTGCGTTAAAATGATTGTGATGTAGTATGATGATATGGTATCCTCCTCTGAATGTTCGAGTGGCTTGACTTGTGCTACCTCTTGAGCACTATGTTGGTTTTCCCTTGAAGAGGAAAGGGTGATGCAGTAAAGAAGCGTAAGTATTTCCCTCAGTTTATGAGAACCAAGGTATCAATCCAGTAGGAGACCACGCGCGAGTCACCTCGTACCTACACAAACAAATAAGAACCTCACAACCAACGCGATAAAGGGGTTGTCAATCCCTTCAGGCCACTTGCAAGAGTGAGATCTGATAGAGATAATAATAATAAGATAAATATTTTCACTATTTTTATGATATAGATTGAAAGTAAAGATTGCTAAATAAAATAGATTGGAAACTTGTATGATGGAAAATAGACCCCGGGGCCATAGGTTTCACTAGTGGCTTCTCTCAAGATAGCATAAGTATTACAGTGGTAAACAAACTACTGTCGAGCAATTGATAGAAAAGCGAATAATTATGAGAATATCTAGGCATGATCATGTATATAGGCATCACATCTGCGAAAAGTAGATCGAAACGATTCTGCATCTACTACTATTACTCCACACATTAACCGCTATCCAGCATGCATCTAGAGTATTAAGTTCATAAGAACAGAGTAATGCCTTAAGCAAGATGACATGATGTAGAGGGATAAACTCATGCAATATGATATAAACCCCATATTTTTATCCTCGATGGCAACAATACAATACGTGTCGTTTCCCCTACTGTCACTGGGATCGAGCACCGCAAGATTGAACCCAAAGCTAAGCACTTCTGCCATTGCAAGAAAGATCAATCTAGTAGGCCAAACCAAACTGATAATTCGAAGAGACTTGCAAAGATGAACCAATCATACATAAAAGAATTCAGAGAAGAATCAAATATTGTCCATAGATAATCTGGATCATAAACCCACAATTCATCGGATCTCGACAAACACACCATAAAAGAAGATTACATTGAATAGATCTCAAAGAGAATTGAGGAGAACTTTGTATTTAGATCCAAAGAGAGAGAAGAATCCATCTAGCTACTAGCTATGGACCTGAAGGTCTGAAGTAAACTACTCACACATCACCGGAGAGGCCATGGAGTTGATGTAGAGGCCCTCCGTGATCAATGCCCCCTCCAGTGGAGCTCCGGAAAAGGCCCCAAGATGGGATCTCTCGGGTACAGAAGGTCGCGACGGTGGAATTAGGTTTCCGTGGTGCTTCTGGATGTTTGCGGGGTACGTGGACTTATATAGGAGGAAGAAGTAGGTCGGTGGAGCAACGAGGGGCCCACGAGGGTGGAGGGCACGCCTCCTGCCTCGTGGCCTCCTCGATTGTTTCTTGACGCCCACTCCAAGTCTCCTGGATCATGTTTGTTGAGAAAATCACGTTCCCGAAGGTTTCATTCCGTTTGGACTTCGTTTGATATTCCTTTTCTGCGAAACACTGAAATAGGCAACAAAAACAGCAATTTGGCTAGGCCTCCGGTTAATAGGTTAGTCCCAAAAATGATATAAAGGTGTAAAATAAAGGGACATTTACATCTATGCCCTTAACTCGAACCCACTACTCAGTTTTGCCCCTAATTTTTAGGTATGCTCAGTTTTGCCCCTCCGCCGTTAGTTTCACTTATAGAAATGCCCTTCTCTGTCGTTACCGTCCGGTCAAAGGTCTTTGACCGTCCTGAAAAAATAGCACAAAAAATCAAAAAAATATGAAATTTGGTGGGATCGAATATAGTCATGTCCGCAAGGCGCGTGCACATTTTCATGCCGTTCGGACACTCCGGGAGCTCGTGTCAAAGGAAAACATAAATTTTGTACGCATGCGAGCAGTAAATTCAAAAAAAAATAGAAAAAAAATCAAAAAAATATGAAATTTCGTGGGACTGAAGATATTCAGGTGCGCAAGACGGGTGCACGTTTTTGTTGTGTTTGGACATTGTAGGAGCTCATGGAGAAAAAAAAAATTTAGCTCAAAAAAACTTTGAAAAAATGCACTATTTTGTTTTTTTCTCTAGAGCGCCCCGTACGTCATTTGATCACCAAAACTTGCAAGCAGCTTGTGCACTCAAGCCTCTTTGACGCCAAATAAATTCAATTTTTTTTGAACTTTTTTGCTATTTTTTTTCGAATTTACTGCTCATAGGCATAAATTATTTTTGTTTTCCTTTGCCACGAGCTCCC
This sequence comes from Triticum urartu, assembly GCF_056163025.1. Taxonomy (NCBI): domain Eukaryota; kingdom Viridiplantae; phylum Streptophyta; class Magnoliopsida; order Poales; family Poaceae; genus Triticum; species Triticum urartu. Next base: position 74,842,528 of record NC_141873.1, on the reverse strand, counting down.
GGAGTGTCCAACCAACACAAAAATGTGCACGCGCCTTGCGGACATGACTATCTTCGATCCCACCAAATTTCATATTTTTTTGATTTTTTTTCTATTTTTTTCTAGATGGTCAAAGTACTTTGACCGGAAGGTAACGACGCAAAAGGGCATTTCTATAAGTGACACTAACAGCGGAGGGGCAAAACTGAGCATACCTAAAAATTAGGGGCAAAACTGAGTAGTGGGTTCAAGTTAGGGGCAGAATTGAAATTGGCCCTAAAATAAAGGGACATTTACATCTATGCCCCTAATTTCCACCCACTCTCAGATTTACCCCTAATTTCAAAGCCTGCTCAAATTTGCCCCTCCGCCGTTAGGTGCACTTACAGAAATACCCTTCTGTGTCGTTACCATCCGGTCAAAGCAGGTCAAAGGGCTTTGACCATCCTGAAAAAAATAGCAAAAAAATTCCAAAAAATCCAAAAAATTTGTGGGATCAAAGATACTCAGGTTCGCAAGGTGCGTGCAAAGTTTCATGCTGTTCGTACATTCCAAGAGCTTGTGTAAGAGGAAAAACAATAAATATGTAAGCCTATGAACAGTAAATTCAAAAAAATAGTAAGAAAATTCAAAAAAATATGAAATTTTTTGGCATCAAAGAGGCTCGGGTCTGCAAGCTGCGTGCAAATTTTTGTTGTGTTTGGACATTGGAGGGGCTTGTGGAGAAAAAAACAAAATTTCGCTTGGGAACAAACTTGGGAAAAAATGACTATTTTGTTTTTTCTTTCTAGAGCTCCTCGCATGTCATTTGATCACAAAAACTTGCAAGCACCTTGTGCACCCAAGCCACTTTGATGCCAAAAAATTTCATATTTTTTTAATTTTTTTTGCTATTTTATTTCAAATTTATTGTTCACAAGTGTGCAGATTAACTGTTTTTCCTCGCCACGAGCTCCTGGAATGTCCAAATAGCACAAAAAATTGCACACACCTTGGGCACATGAGTATCTTCGATCTCACAAAATTTTAGATTTTTTAGATTTTTTTTCTATTTTTTTCAGGACGGTCAAAGCTTTTTGACCGGACGGTAACGACGTAAAAGGGCATTTCTATAAGGGCACCTAACGGCGGAGGGGCAAATTTGAGCAGGCTTTCGAATTAGGGGTATATCTGATTAGGTGGTTTGAGTTAGGGATAGAAATGCAAATGGCCCTAAAATAGAGCCCATTAACATCCAAAACAGATAATATAATATTATGGAGCAATAAAAAATTATAGATATGTTGGAGACATACCAAGCATCCCCATGCTTAATTCCTGCTCGTCCTCGAGTAGGTAAATGATAAAAAGGAATTTTTTTGATGTGGAATGCTTTCTAACATATTTCTCAATGTAATTATTCTTTAATGTGGCATGAATGTTCACATCTGAAAGATTCAAGATAAAAGTATAATATTAACATAAAAATAATAATACTTCAAGTATACTAACTAAGCAATCATGTCTTCTCAAAATAACGTGGCCAAAGAAAGTTATCCTTACAAAATCATATAGTCTGGCTATGCTCTATCTTCACCTTATTTAAATCATGCACAACCCCGATGACAAGCCAAGCAAGTGTTTCATACTTTTGATGTTCTCAAACTTTTTCAATCTTCACGCAATATATGAGCGTGATCCATGGATATAGCACTATATGTGGAATAGAATGGTGGTTGTGGAGAAGACAAAAAGGAGAAGATAGTCTCACATCAACTAGGTGTATCAACGGGCTATGGAGATACCCATCAATAGATATCAACGTGAGTGAGTAGGGATTGCCATACAACGGATGCACTAGAGCTATAAGTGTATGAAAGCTCAACAAAAGAACTAAGTGGGTGTGCATCCAACTTGCTTGCTCATGAAGACCTAGGGCAATTTTGAGGAAGCCCATCATTGGAATATACAAGCCAAGTTCTATAATGCAAAAATTCCCACTCGTATATAAAAGTGATAACATAGGAGACTCTCTATCATGAAGATCATGGTGCTACTCTGAAGCACAAGTGTGGAAATAGGATAGTAACATTGTCCCTTCTCTCTTTTTCTCTCATTTTTTTATTTGGGCCTTCTCTTTTTTTTGGCCTCTTTTATTTTTTTTTATTTTTTTTCTTTTTCGTCCGGAGTCTCATCCCGACTTGTGGGGGAATCATAGTCTCCATCGTCCTTTCCTCACTGGGACAATGCTCTAATAATGATGATCATCACACTTTAATTTACGTACAACTCAAGAATTACAACTCAATACTTAGAACAAAATATGACTCTATGTGAATGTCTCCGACGGTGTACCGGGATGTGTAATGATGCATGAGTGACATGTATGAAATTATGAACGGTGGCTTTGCCACAAATACGATGTCAACTACATGATCGTGCAAGCAATATGACAATGATGAAGTGTGTCATAATAACAGAACGGTGGAAAGTTGCATGGCAATATATCTCGGAATGGCTATGGAAATGCCATAATAGGTAGGTATGGTGGCTGTTTTGAGGAAGCTATATGGTGGGTTTATGGTACCGGCGAAAGTTGCGCGATACTAGAGAGGTTAGCAATGGTGGAAGGGTGAGAGTGCGTATAATCCATGGACTCAACATTAGTCATAAAGAACTCACATATTTATTGCAAAAATCTATTAGTTATCGAAACAAAGTATTACGCGCATGCTCCTAGGGGGATAGATTGGTAGGAAAAGACCATCGCTCGTCCCCGACCGCCACTCATAAGGAAGAATCTCAATAAATAAATCATGCTCCGACTTCATCACATAACGGTTCACCATACGTGCATGCTATGGGAATCACAAACTTCAACACAAGTATTTCTACTAATCCACAACTACCCACTAGCATTACTCTAATATCACCATCTTTATATCGCAAAACTATTGCAAGGAATCAAACATATCATATTCAGTGATCTACAAGTTTTACGTAGGATTTTATGACTAAATCATGCTCCGACTTCATCACATAACGGTTCACCATACGTGCATGCTACGGGAATCACAAACTTCAACACAAGTATTTCTACTAATTCACAACTACTCAACTAGCATGACTCTATTATCACCATCTCCATATCTCAAAACAATTATCTAGAATCAAACTTCTCATAGTATTCAATGCACTTCTATGAAAGTTTTTATATTATTCCTAAAAGAAAATTTACATGTTTTTCTAAAGGACTCTCAAAATAATATAAGTGAAGAATGAGAGATCAATTATTTCTATAAAATAAAACCACTGCCATGCTCTAAAAGATATAAGTGAAGCACTAGAGCAAAAACTATATGGCTCAAAAGATATAAGTGAAGCACATAGAGTATTCTAATAAATTTCAAATCATGTGAGTCTCTCTCAAAAGGTGTGTACAGAAAGGATGATTGTGGTAAACCAAAAATCAAAGACTCAAATCATACAAGACGCTCCAAGCAAAACACATATCATGTGGTGAATAAAAATATAGCTCCAAGTAAAGTTACCGATAGACGAAGAAAAAAGAGGGGATGCCTTCTGGGGCATCCGCAAGCTTAGGCTTTTTGGTGTCCTTGAATTTTACCTTGGGGTGCCATGGGCATACCCAAGCTTAGGCTCTTTCCACTCCTTGTTCCATAATCCATCAATTCTTTACCCAAAACTTGAAAACTTCACAACACAAAACTCAAAATATAAAATCTCGTGAGCTCCTTTAGCGAAAGAAAACAAAACACCACTTCAAGGTACTGTAATGAAATCATTCTTGATTTATATTGGTGTTAAACCTACTGTATTCCAACTTCTCTATGGTTTATAAACTCTTTTACTAGCCATAGATTCATCAAAATAAGCAAACAACACACGAAAAACAGAATCTATCAAAAACAGAACAATCTGTAGTAATCTGTAGCCAACACAAACTTATGGAACCCCAAAAATTCTAAAATAAATTTCTGGACGTGAGGAATTTATCTATTATTCATCTTCAAAAATAATTAACTAAATAGAACTTTCCAAATAAAAATGGCAGGAATTCTTGTGAGCGCTAAAGTTTCTGTTTTTTACAGCAAGATCAAAAAAACTTTCCCCAAGTCTTCCCAACGGTTCAACTTGGCACAAACACTAATTAAACACAAAAAACACAACCGAAACAGAGGCTAGATAAATTATTTATTACTAAACAGGAGCAAAAAGCAAGGAATAAAAATAAAATTGGGTTGCCTCCCAACAAGCGCTATCGTTTAACGCCCCTAGCTAGGCATAAAAGCAAGGATTGATCTAGGTATTGCCATATTTGGTATGCAATCCATAAGTGGCTATCATAATAGATTCATAAGGTAATTTAATTTTCTTTCTAGGAAAGTGTTTCATGCCTTTCCATAATGGAAATTGGAATTTAATATTCCCTTCCTTCATATCAATAATTGCACCAATCGTTCTAAGGAATGGTCTACCAAGAATAATAGGACATGAAGGATTGCAATCTATATCAAGAACAATGAAATCTACGGGCACATAGTTTCTATTTGCAATGATGAGAACATCATTAATTCTTCCCATAGGTTTCTTAATGGTGGAATCCGCAAGATGAAAGTTTAAAGAACAATCATCAAAATCACGGAAACCTAGCAAATCACACCAAGTTTTTGGAATCATGGAAACACTAGCATGCAAATCACACAAAGCATAACACTCATGATCTTTAATTTTAATTTTTATTGTAGGTTCCCACTCATCATAAAGTTTTCTAGGGATAGAAATTTCCAACTCAAGTTTTTCTTCATAAGATTGCACCAAAGCATCAACGATATGTTTAGTAAAAGCTTTATTTTGACTGTAAGCATGAGGAGAATTTAGCACGGATTGCAACAAGGAAATACAATCTATCAAAGAGAAATTATCATAATTAAATTCCTTGAAATCCAAGATAGTGGGTTCGTTGCTATTTAAAGTTTTAACCTCTTCAATCCCACTTTTAACAATTTTTGCATCAAGATCTAAAAACTACGAATTTTTGGGATGCCTTCTAACTAAAGTTGACTCATCTCCAGTCCCATCATTATCAAGATTCATATTGCAAAACAAATATTTAATAGGGGACACATCAATCACTTTTAGATCTTCATCCTTATTATCATGAAAACTAGAAGAACACGTTTTCACAAAGCAATCTTTCTTAGCACGCATCCTAGCGGTTCTTTCTTTGCACTCATCAATGGTAATTCTCATGGCTTTGAGAGACTCATTGATATCATGCTTAGGTGGAATAGATCTAAGTTTCAAAGAATCAACATCAAGATAAATTCTATCCACGTTCCTAGCCAACTCATCAATCTTAAGCAATTTTTCTTCAATCGAAGCATTGTAACTCTTTTGCGAAGTAATAAATTCGTTAATATTAGATTCAAAATCAGAGGGCATCTTATTATAATTTCCATAAGAATTGTTGTAGGAATTGCCATAAATATTAGAGGAATTACTAGGAAACGACCTAGAATTAAAATTACCTCTATTCGTGTTATTACCAAAATTGTTCCTACCAACAAAATTCACATCCATAGATTCATTGTTATTCTTAATCAAAGTAGACAAAGGCATATCATTAGGATTAGTGGGAGAACTCTTATTACAAAACAATTTCATAAGTTCATCCATCTTTCCACTCAAAACATTAATCTCTTCAATCGCATGAAATTTTTTATTAGTAGATCTTTCGGTGTGCCATTGAGAATAAATAACCATAATATTATCCAGGAGTTTAGCGGCTTATCCTAAAGTGATTTCCATAAAAGTGCCTCTCGCGGCCGAATCTAAAAGATTTCTAGAGGCAAAATTCAATCCGGCATAAAAATTCTATATAATCATCCATCAATTCAAACCATCTGTAGGGCAATTATGTATCATTAATTTCATCCTCTCCCAAGATTGTGCAACATGTTCATGATCAAGTTGCTTAAAATTCATAATATCGTTTCTAAGAGAGATGATCTTAGCGGGAGGAAAATACTTAGAGATAAAAGCATCTTTGCACTTATTCCATGAATCAATACTATTTTTAGGCAAAGACGAAAACCAAGCTTTAGCACGATCTCTAAGAGAAAACGGAAATAGCTTAAGTTTAACAATATCATTATCCACGTCTTTCTTCTTTTTCATATCACACAAATCAACCAAGTTGTTTAGATGGGTAGCGGCATCTTCACTAGGAAGGCGAGAAAACAGATCTTTCATGACTAGATTTAGCAAAGCAGTATTAATTTCACAACATTCAGCATCGGTAAGAGGAGCAATCGCAGTGCTAATAAAATCATTATTGTTGGTATTGGCGAAGTCACACAATTTAGTATTATGTTGAGCCATCGTGACAAGAAAGCAATCCAACACGTAAGCAAACAAGAAACAGGCAAAGGCAAATAGAAAAAGAGAAGGGGAACGGAAAAAGAGGGCAATTAAAACGGCAAGGGTGAAGTGGGGGAGAGGAAAACAAGAGGCAAATAGCAAATAGTGTAATGCAGATGATAAGAGTTGTGATGGGTACTTGGTATGTCTTGACTTGGCATAGATCTCCCCGGCAACGGCGCCATAAATCCTTCTTGCTACCTCTTGAGCACTGCGTTTGTTTTCCCTTGAAGAGGAAAGGGTGATACAGTAAGGCAGCGTAAGTATTTCCCTCGGTTTTTGGGAACCAAGTTATCAATCCAGTAGGATACCACGCGCGAGTCATCTCGTACCTACACAAACAAATAAGAACCTCGCAACCAACGCGATAAAGGGGTTGTCAATTGTTGGGGATCGTAGCAGAAATTTAAAATTTTCTACGCATCACCAAGATCAATCTATGGAGTAATCTAGCAACAAGGGGAAGGGGAGTGCATCTACATACCCTTGTAGATCGCTAAGCGGAAGCGTTGCAAGAACGCGGATGAAGGAGTTGTACTCGCAGCGATTTAGATCGCGGTTGATTCCGATCTAAGCGCCGAACAATGGCGCCTCCGCGTTCAACACACGTGCAGCCCGGTGACGTCTCCCACGCCTTGATCCAGCAAGGGGAGAAGGAGAGGTTGGGGAAGACTCCATCCAGCAGCAGCACGACGACGTGGTGGTGAAGGAGGAGCGTGGCAATCCTGCAGGGCTTCGCCAAGCACCGCAGGAGAAGAGGAGGCCTTGGGAAAGGGGGAGGGCTGCACCAGAACTTGGGTGTGGCTGCCCTCCCACCCCCACATATATATAGGGCCAAGGGAGAGGTGGTCCGGCCCCCTCAGATCCAATCTGAGAAGGGGGCGGCGACCAGGGGGGTTGCCTTGCCCCCCAAGGCAAGGGGGCGCCCCCCTTTAGGGTTCCCCTTAAACCCTAGGCGCATGGGCCCTAGGGGGGAGGCGCCCAGCCCACTAAGGGGCTGGTCCCTCTCTACACACAGCCCATAGGGCCCTCCGAGGCAGGTGGACCCTCCCGTTTTACCCCCAGAACCCCTTTGGTGGTCCCGGTACAATACCGGTAACCCCCCGAATTATTCCGGTGACCGTATGATGACTTCCCATATATAAATCTTTACCTCCGGACCATTCTGGAACTCCTCGTGACATCCGGGATCTCATCCGGGACTCCGAATAACATTCGGTAACCACGTACATCTATTCCCTATAACCCTAGCGTCATCGAACCTAAAGTGTGTAGACCCTACGGGCTCGGGAGTCATGCAGACATGGCCGAGACAACTCTCCGGTCATTAACAAACAACGGGATATGAATACCCATGTTGGTTCCCACATGCTCCATGATGATCTCATCGAATGAACCACGATGTCAAGGATTCAATCAATCCCATATACAATTCCCTTTGTCTATTGGTACGATACTTGCCCGAGATTCGATCGTCGGTATCCTGATACCTTGTTCAATCTCGTTACCGGCAAGTCTCTTTACTCGTTCCGTAACACATCATCCCATGATCAACTCCTTGGTCACATTGTGCACATTATGATGATGTCCTACCGAGTGGGCCCAGAGATACCTCTCTGTTACACGGAGTGACAAATCCCAGTCTCGATTCGTGCCAACCCAACAGACACTTTTGGAGATACCCGTAGTGCACCTTTATAGCCACCCAGTTACGTTGTGATGTTTGGCACACCCAAAGCACTCCTACGGTATCCGGGAGTTGCACAATCTCATGGTCTAAGGAAATGATACTTGACATTAGAAAAGCTTTAGCATACGAACTACACGATCTTGTGCTAGGCTTAGGATTGGGTCTTGTCCATCACATCATTCAACTAATGATGTGATCCCGTTATCAACGACATCCAATGTCCATGGTCAGGAAACCGTAACCATCTATTGATCAACGAGCTAGTCAACTAGAGGCTTACTAGGGACATGGTGTTGTCTATGTATCCACACATGTATCTGAGTTTCCTATCAATACAATTCTAGCATGGATAATAAATGATTATCATGAACAAGGAAATATAACAATATCCAATTCATTATTGCCTCTAGGGCATATTTCCAATAGTCTCCCACTTGCACTAGAGTCAATAATCTAGTTCACATCGCCATGTGATTAACACTCACAAGTCACATCGCCACGTGACCAACATCCAAAGAGTTTACTAGACTCAATAATCTAGTTCACATCACTATGTGATTAACACTCAGTGAGTTCTGGGTTTGATCATGTTATGCTTGTGAGAGAGGTTGTAGTCAACGGGCCTGCAATATTCAGATCCCTATGTATTTCGCAAAACTTTATGTCATATCGTAGATGCTGCTACCACGTTCCACTTGGATCTATTCCAAATTGTTGCTCCATTATGCGTATCCTGTATCTCTACTCAGAGCTATCCGGATAGGTGTTAAGCTTGCATCGACGTAAATCTTTACGTCGAACTCTTTATCACCTCCATAACCGAGAAACATTTCCTTATTCCTCTAAGGATAATTTTGACCGCTATCTGGTGATCCACTCCTAGATCACCTTTGTACCCTCTTGCCAGACATGTGGCAAGACACACATCTGGTGCGGTACTCAGCATGGCATACCGTATAGAGCCTATGACAAAAGCATAGGGGACGACCTTCGTCCTTCCTCTTTCTTCTGCTGTGGTCAATCTTTGAGTCTTACTCAATTTCACACCTTACAACTCAGGTAAGAATACCTTCTTTGACTGATCTATTTTGAACTCCTTCAAAAACATTTCAAGGTGTGCGTTCTTTGAAAGTATCATCAGGCGTCTTGATCTATCTCTATAGATCTTGATGCCCAATATGTAAGCAGCTTTATCCAGGTCTTCCTTTGAAAATCACTCTTCAAACAACCATTTATGCTTTCCAGAAATTCTACATTATTTCGGATCAACAATATGTCATCCACATATACTTATCAGAAATGTTGTAGTGCTCCCACTCACTTTCTTGTAAATACAAGTTTATAGCAAACATTGTATAAACCTAAAAGCTTTGATCACTCCATCAAAGCATATATTCTGACTCCGAGATGCTTGCTCTAGTCCATAGAAGGATCGCTGGAGCCATCATACCTTTTAGCATCCTTAGGATCGACAAAACTTTGATTGTATCACATACAACTCTTTCTTATGAAAACTAGTAAGAAAACTTGTTTTTGACATCCATCTGTCAGATTTCATAATCGAAAAATACAGCTAATGCTAACATGATTCCGACGGACTTAAGCATCGCTACGGGTGAGAAATTCTCATCGTAGTCAACTCCTTGAACTTGTGAAAAGACTCTTTCCCACAAGTCGAGCTTCATAGACGGTAACATTACCGCCCACGCCCGTCTTCTTCTTAAAGATCCATTTATCTCAATGGCTTGCCGCTCATCGGGCAAGTCCACCAAAGTCCATACTTTGTTCTGATATACATGGATCCTATCTCAGATTTCATGGATTCTAACCATTTTTCAGAATACAGGCCCACCATCGCTTCTCCATAGCTCATAGGTTCATTGTTGTCTAACAACATGATATCTAAGACAGGATTACCGTACCACTCAGGAGTAGTACATATCCTTGTCGACCTACAGGTTCGATAGCAACTTGATCCGAAGCTTCATGATCACTATCATTAACTTCCTATTCAACAGACGTAGGCACCACAGAAAACATCTTTCTGTGTTGCATCACTCTCTGGTTGAAGTAAAGGTTCGACAACCTCATCAAGTTCTATCTTCCTCCCACTCAATTCTTTCGAGAGAAACTCCTTCTCGAGAAAGGACCCGTTCTTAGCGACAAACAATTTGCCCTCGGATTTGAGATAGAAGGTATACCCAACTGTCACCTTTGGGTATCCTATGAAGATGTGTTTGTCCGCTTTTGGGTTCGAGCTTCTCCGGCTGAAGCCTTAAGTATCGCAGCCCCAAACATTAAGAAACGACAACTTTGGTTTCTTGCCAAACCAATGTTCATACGACGTCGTCTTAACGGACTTATATGGTGTCCTATCTAAAGTGAATGCAGCTATCTCTAATGCATAGCCTCAAAATAATAGCGGTAGATCGGTAAGAGACACCATAGATCGCACCATATCTCATAAGGTTCGATTATGACGTCCGGACACACCATTACGCTGTGGTGTTCCAGGTGGCTTCAACTGCGAAACAATTCCACAATGTCTTAAGTGATTGCCAAACTCATAACTCAGAAAATCCCCTTTTGATCAGATCGTAGGAACATGATCTTCTTGTTATGATGATTCTTAACTTCACTCTGAAACCGCTTGAACTTTTCAAACGTTTCAGACTTGTGCTTCATTAAGTAAATATACCTATATCTACTCAAATCGTCAGTGAAGATGAGAAAATAGTGATATCCACCGCACGCTTCAATTCTCATTGGATCACATGCATCATCATGTATGATTTCCAATAAGTCACTTGCCCATTTCATTGTTCCTGAAAACAGGGTCTTAGTCATCCTGCCCATGAGTTCAAGTGACTCCAAACATCCATCGACATGGAGTTCCTTCATGCATCTTACGCCAATATGACCTAAGAAGCAGTGCCACAAGAAAGTGGTACTATCATTATTAACTCTACATCTTTTGGCATGAACATGCGTATTACCACAACCGAGATTCAATGAACCATTCACATAGGGTGCATGACCATGAAAGGTATTATTCATGTAAACAGAATAACCATTATTCTCTAACTTAAATGAATAACCGTATTGCAATGAACATGATCTAATCATATTCATGCTCAACATAGATACCTGATAATATTTATCTAGGTTCAATACTAATCCCGAAGGCAGATGGAGCGTGCGATGGTGATCTCATCAACTTTGGAAACACTTCCAACACACATCGTCACCTCGCCCTTAGCCAGTCTCCGTTTGGTCCATAGCTTTTGCTTCAAGTCACCAATAATAGCAACTGAACCAGTATCCAATACCCAGGTGCTACCAGGAGTACTAGTGAGGTACACATTAATAACACGTATATACTTTGTTGAAGTTGCTAGCCTTCTTATCTACCATGCATTTGGGGTAATTCCGCTACCAGTGACCGTTCCCCTTACAATAGAAGCACTTAGTGTTGGGTTTGGGTTCAACCTTGGGTTCCTTCACTGGAGCGGCAACTGGCTTGCCATCCATGAAGTTTCCCTTCTAGCCATTGCCCTTCTTGAAACCAGTGGTCTTGTTAAACCATCAACACTTGATGCTCCTCCTTGATTTCTACCTTTTGCGGTTTTAAGCACCGCGAACAGCTCCGGGATCAACTCCATCCCTTGCATGTCATAGTTCATCACAAAGATCTAGTAGCTTAGTGATAGTGGCTAGAGAACTCTATCAATCACTATCTTATCTGGAAGTTTAACTCCCACTTGATTTAAGTGATTGTAGCACCCAGACATTCTGAGCACATGCTCACTAGCTGAGCTATTCTCCTCCATCTTGTTGGCAAAAGAACTTGTTAGAGGTCTCATACCTCTCAACACGGGCATGAGCCTGAAATCCCAATTTCAGCTCTTGGAACATCTCATGTGTCTTATGGCGTTCAAAACATCATTGGAATCCCGATTCTAAGCCGTAAAGTATGGTGCACTAAACTATCAAGTAGTCATCAGGATGTGTCTGTCAGGTGTTCACAACATCCACAGACGACGTTGTAGGGGTTTGCACATCGAGCGGTGCATCAAAGACGTAAGCCTTCTGTGTAGCAGTGAGGACACTCCTCGGACTATGGACCTAGTCTGCATCATTGCTTACAATATCTTTCAACTTAGTCTTTCTCTAGGACCGTATTGAAACAGGGAGCTACAACGTGAGCTATTTATCTACAACATATTTGCAAAGACAATTTAGACTATGTTCATGATAATTAAGTTCATCTAATCAAATAATTTAATAAACTCCCACTTAGATAGACATCCCTCTAGTCAACTAAGTGATACATGATCCGAGTCAACTAGCCCGTGTCCGATCATCACGTGAGACGGACTAGTCATCATCGGTGGACATCTTCATGTTGATCGTATCTTCTATACGACTCATGTTCGACCTTTCGGTCTTCCGTGTTCCGAGGCCATGTCTATACATGCTAGGCTCGTCAAGTTAACCTCAGTGTATTGCGTGTGTAAATCTGGCTTACACCCATTGTATTCGAATGTTAGAATCTATCACACCCGATCATCATGTGGTGCTTCGAAACGACGAACCTTCGCAATGGTGCACAGTTAGGGGGAACACTTTCTTGAAATTATTGCGAGGGATCATCTTATTTAAGCTACCGTCGTTCTAAGCAAATAAGATGTAAAACATGATAAACATCACAATCAAATAGTGACATGATATGGCCAATATCACTTTGCTCCTTTTGATCTCCATCTTCGGGGCGCCATGATCATCATCGTCACCGGCATGACACCATGATCTCCATCATCATGATCTCCATCAACGTGTCTCCATGAAGTCGTCTCGTCAACTATTACTTCTACTACTATGGCTAACGGTTTAGCAATAAAGTAAAGTAATTACATGACGTTTAAGTTGACACGCAGGTCATAAATAAATTAAGACAACTCCTATGGCTCCTGCCGGTTGTCATACTCATCGACATGCAAGTCGTGATTCCTATTACAAGAACATGATCAATCTCATACATCACATATATCATTCATCACATCCTTTTGGCCATATCACATCACAAGGCATATGCTGCCAAAACAAGTTAGACGTCCTCTAATTGTTGTTGCAAATTTTTACGTGGCTGCTATAGGTTTCTAGCAAGAACGTTTCTTACCTACGCCAAAACCACAACGTGATATGCGAATTTCTATTTACCCTTCATAAGGACCCTTTTCATCGAATCCGATCCGACTAAAGTGGGAGAGACAGACACCCGCTAGACACCTTATGCAACTAGTGCATGTCAGTCGGTGGAACCTGTCTCACGTAAGAGTACGTGTAAGGTCGGTCCGGGCCGCTTCATCCCATGATGCCGCCGAATCAAGATAAGACTAGTAACGGCAAGTAAATTGACAAAATCGACGCCCACAACAACTTGTGTTCTACTCGTGCATAGAAACTACGCGTAGACCTAGCTCATGATGCCACTGTTGGGGATCATAGCAGAAATTTAAAATTTTCTACGCATCACTAAGATCAATCTGGAGTAATCTAGCAACGAGGGGAAGGGGAGTGCATCTACATACCATTGTAGATCGCTGAGCGGAAGCGTTGCAAGAACGCGGATGAAGGAGTCGTACTCGCAGCGATTCAGATCGCGGTTGATTCCGATCTAAGCGCCGAACAACGGCGCCTCCGCATTCAACACACATGCAGCCCGGTGACATCTCCCACGCCTTGATCCAGCAAGGGGAGAAGGAGAGGTTGGGGAAGACTCCATCCAGCAGCAGCGCGATGGCGTGGTGGTGAAGGAGGAGCGTGGCAATCCCGCAGGGCTTCGCCAAGCACCGCGGGAGAAGAGGAGGACTTGGGAGAGGGGGAGGGCTGCGCCAGAACATGGGTGCGGCTGCCCTCCCACCCCCACATATATATAGGGGCAAGGGAGAGGGGGGCCGGCCCCCTTAGATCCAATCTGAGGAGGGGGCGGCGGCCAGGGGGGTTGCCTTGCCCCCCAAGGCAAGGGGGCGCCCCCCTTTAGGGTTCCCCTTAAACCCTAGGCGCATGGGCCCTAGGGGGGAGGCGCCCAGCCCACTAAGGGGCTGGTACCTCTCCACACACAGCCCATAGGGCCCTCCGGGGCAGGTGGACCCTCCGGGTGGACCCTCGGAACCCCTTTGGTGGTCCCGGTACAATACCGGTAACCCCCCGAATTATTCCGGTGACCGTATGATGACTTCCCATATATAAATCTTTACCTCCGGACCATTCCGGAACTCCTCATGACGTCTGGGATCTCATCGGAGACTCCGAATAACATTCGGTAACCACGTACATCTATTCCCTATAACCCTAGCGTCATCGAACCTTAAGTGTGTAGACCCTATGGGCTCGGGAGTCATGCAGACATGGCCGAGACAACTCTCCGGTCAATAACCAACAGCGGGATCTGGATACCCATGTTGGTTCCCACATGATCCATGATGATCTCATCGGACGAACCACTATGTCAAGGATTCAATCAATCCCGTATACAATTCCCTTTGTCTATCGGTACGATACTTGCCCGAGATTCGATCGTCAGTATCCCGATACCTTGTTCAATCTCGTTACCGGCAAGTCTCTTTACTCGTTCCGTCACACATCATCCCGTGATCAACTCCTTAGTCACATTGTGCAAATTACGATGATGTCCTACCGAGTGGGCCCAGAGATACCTCTCCGTTACACGGAGTGACAAATCCCAGTCTCGATTCGTGCCAACCCAACAGACACTTTCGGAGATACCCGTAGTGCACCTTTCTATCCACCCAGTTACGTTGTGACGTTTGGCACACCCAAAGCACTCCTACGGTATCCGGGAGTTGCACAATCTCATGGTCTAAGGAAATGATACTTGACATTAGAAAAGCTTTAGCATATGAACTACACGATCTTGTGCTAGGCTTAGGATTGGGTCTTGTCCATCACATCATTCCTAATGATGTGATCCTGTTATCAACGACATCCAATGTCCATGGTCAGGAAACCGTAACCATCTATTGATCAACGAGCTAGTCAACTAGAGGCTTACTAGGGACTTGGTGTTGTCTATGTATCCACACATGTATCTGAGTTTCCTATCAATACAATTCTAGCATGGATAATAAACGATTATCATGAACAAGGAAATATAACACTAACCAATTTATTATTGCCTCTAGGGAATATTTCCAACATCAATCCCTTCACGGACACTTGCGAGAGTGAGATCTGATAGAGATAATAATAATAAGATAAATAGTTTTGGTATTTTTATGATATAGATTGAAAGTAAAGATTGCAAAATAAAATAGATTGGGAACTTGTATGATGGAAAATAGACCCGGGGGCCATAGGTTTCACTAGTGGCTTCTATCAAGATAGAGTAAGTATTACAATGGGTAAAAAAATTACTGTCGTGCAATTTATAGAAAAGCAAATAATTATGAGAATATCTAGGCATGATCATGTATATAGGCATCACGTCCGCGACAAGTAGACCGAAACGATTCTGCATGTACTACTATTACTCCACACATCGACCGCTATCCAGCATGCATCTAGAGTATTAAGTTCATAAGAACAGAGTAATGCCTTAAGCAAGATGACATGATGTAGAGGGATAAACTCATGCAATATGATATAAACCCCATCTTTTTATCCTTGATGGCAACAATGCAATATCTGTTGTTTCCCCTACTATCACTGGGATCGAGCACCGCAAGATTGAACGCAAAGCTAAGCACTTCTCCCATTGCAAGAAAGATCAATCTAGTAGGCCAAACCAAACTGATAATTCGAAGAGACTTGCAAAGGAAACCAATCATACATAAAAGAATTCAGAGAAGAATCAAATATTGTTAATAGATAATCTGGATCATAAACCCACAATTCATCGGATCTCGACAAACACACCGCAAAAGAAGATTGCATCCAATAGATCTCCAAGAGAATCGAGGAGAACTTTGTATTGAGATCCAAAGAGAGAGAAGAAGCCTGATACGTCTCCAACGTATCTATAATTTTTTATTGCTCCATGCTATATTATCTACTGTTTTGGACATTATTGGGCTTTATTATCCACTTTTATATTATTTTTGGGACTAACCTATTAACCGGAGGCCCAGCCCAGAATTGCTGTTTTTTGCATGTTTCAGGGTTTCGAAGAAAAGGAATATCAAACGGAGTCCAAACGGAATGAAACCTTTGGGAATGTGATTTTCTCAACGAACAGGACCCGGGAGACTTGGACCCTACGTCAAGACACAAAAGGGGAGGCCACGAGGTAGGGGGGCGCGCCTACCCCCCCCCCCCCAGGCGCACCCTCCACCCTCCTGGGCCCCCTGTTGCTCCACCGACGTACTCCTTCCTCCTATATATACCTACGTACCCCCAAATGATCAGATACGGAGCCAAAAACCTAATTCCACCGCCGCAACTTTCTGTATCCCCGAGATCCCATCTTGGGGCCTGTTCCGGAGCTTCGCCGGAGGGGGCATCGATCACGGAGGGCTTCTACATCAACACCATAGCCTCTCCGATGAAGTGTGAGTAGTTTACCTCAGACCTACTGGTCCATAGTTATTAGCTAGATGGCTTCTTCTCTCTTTTTGGATCTCAATACAATGTTCTCCCCCTCTCTTGTGGAGATCTATTTGATGTAATCTTCTTTTTGCGGTGTGTTTGTTGAGATCAATGAATTGTGGGTTTATGATCAAGTCTATCTATGAACAATATTTGAATCTTCTCTGAATTATTTTATGTACGATTGGTTATCTTTGCAAGTCTCTTCGAATTATCAGTTTGGTTTGGCCTACTAGATTGATCTTTCTTGCAATGGGAGAAGTGCTTAGCTTTGGGTTCAATCTTGCGTTGTCCTTTCCCAGTGACAGTAGGGGCAGCAAGGCACGTATTGTATTGTTGCCATTGAGGATAACAAGATGTGGTTTTCATCATATTGCATGAGTCTATCCCTCTACGTCATGTCATCTTGCTTAAGGCGTTACTTTGTTTTTAACTTAATACTCTAGATGCATGCTGGATAGCGGTCGATGAGTGGAGTAATAGTAGTAGATGCAGGCAGGAGTAATTTGTTCATACCTAAATATTCTCATAACTATTACTCCACTGACTTGGACCCTGGATAGTTATGAGAATATTTAGGTATGAAAAAATTATTCCTGCCTGCATCTACTTCTATTACTCCACTCATCGACCGCTATCCAGCATGCATCTAGAGTGTTAAGTTAAAAACATAGTAACGCCTTAAGCAAGATGACATGATGTAGAGGGATAGACTCATGCAATATGAAGAAAACCCCATCTTGTTATCCTCGATGGCAATAATACAATACGTGCCTTGCCTCCCTTACTGTCACCGGGAAAGGACACCGCAAGATTGAACCCAAAGCTAAGCACTTCTTCCATTGCAAGAAAGATCAATCTAGTAGGCCAAACCAAACTGATAATTCGAAGAGACTTGCAAAGATATCCAATCATACATAAAAGAATTTAGAGAAGATTCAAATATTATTCATAGATAGACTTGATCATAAACCCACAATTCATCGGTCTCAACAAACACACCGCAAAAAGAAGATTACATCGAATAGATCTCCACAAGAGAGGGGGAGAACATTGTATTGATATCCAACAAAGAGAGAAGAAGCCATCTATCTAGTAACTATGGACCCGTAGGTCTGAAATAAACTACTCACACTTCATCGGAGAGGCTATGGTGTTGATGTAGAAGCCCTCCGTGATCGATGCCCCTCCGGCGAAGCTCCGGAACAGGCCCCAAGATGGGATCTCATGGATACAGAAAGTTACGTTGGTGGAATTAGGGTTTTGGCTCCGTATCTGATCGTTTGGGGTACGTGGGTATATATAGGAGGAAGAAGTACGTCGGTGGAGCAACAGGGGGCCCACGAGGGTGGAGGGCGCGCCGGGGGGGGGGGGGGTAGGCGTGCCCCCTACCTCGTGGCCTCCCGTTACGTGGCTTGATGTAGGGTCCAAGTCTCCTGAGTTGTATTCAATGAGAAAATCACGTTCCCGAAGGTTTCATTCCGTTTGGACTCCGTTTGATATTCCTTTTCTTCGAAACCCTAAAACAGGCAAAATACAGCAATTCTGGGCTGGGCCTCCGGTTAATAGGTTAGTCCCAAAAATAATATAAAAGTGGATAATAAAGCCCAATAATGTCCAAAACAGTAGATAATATAGCATGGAGCAACAAAAATTATAGATACATTGGAGACGTATCACTAAGGGAGAAGCATCGCAATACACTTGGAAATCCTTGCATATATCCGGCAGAATCATCATTGGTCTGTAACCAAACGTTTCTTCAACTCCTGAAAACTTGCCTCACATTCATCTGTCCATTTGAACTTAGTGTCTTTCTTCAACAAATCCGTCATGGGCTTCACAATATTGGAAAAATTCTCGATGAATCTCCGGTAGTATCCCGTGAGTCCAAGAAAACTGCGGATCTCTCCAACTGAGGTGGGTTCTAGCCAATCAGTGATGGACTGGACCTTGGTGGGATCTACTGCTATACCTTCTCCTGATATAACATGTCCAAGAAATCCAACTTCTTTCAACCAAAACTCACACTTGCTAAACGTGGCATATAACTGATGTTCCCTGAGCTTCTCGAGAACTAATCGCAAGTGCTCCTTGTGTTCCTCTTCATTCTTCGAGTATACCAAAATATCGTCAATGAAAACCACAACAGACTTACCCAAGAACTCCATGAACACTTTATTCATCATACTCATGAAATAGGCAGGGCATTAGTCAATCCAAATGACATGATAGTGTACTCATATAGCCCGTACCTTATGGTAAAGGATGTCTTAGGTATATCATTTACTCGGATCATCAGCTGGTGGTATCCTTATTGCAGATTGATCTTGGAAAATACTTTAGCTCCTTGCAGCTGGTCAAAAAGATCATTGATCATCGGTAGTGGGTACTTGTTCTTGATCGTCACTTCATTCAAAGCACGATAATCAACAACCATTCTCAAGGATCCATCCTTCTTCTCAACTAAAAGCATTGGGGCTCCCCACGGTGACGAACTTCGTCGAATGTAACCTTTCTCCAATAACTCATTAATCTGCTTCTTAATCTCCTCCAGATCATTTGCGGGCATCTGGTATGGTCTCTGTGGTATTGGTCCAGTGCCTGGCAACAGCTCTATCAAAAACTCAATGTCTCGATCCGGCAGCATGCCTGGTAGTTCCTCTGGAAATACATCTGGATAATCCTTCACTACAGGCACTTCCTCCTGAACAACTCCTGAGAGGGAATTTACTTGGGTTCTCCTTGGCGCATGCCTAGATACATACTTAATCCTTTTCCCTCCGGGGTGGTGAGCAAAATTGACTTACTAGCACAGTCAATGTTCCCTCCATACTTCGATAACCAATCCATGCCTAGAATTATATCCAATCTTTGTGACTCCAAAATTACTAGGTCAGAGGGGAAAACATGGCTACCAATGGTTAACGGTAACCGATTACACCATCGGCTGGCCATATACTATGCTCCTGGCAAGCTTACTAGCATGGGTGTCCTAAGGGCTAAAGTGGGTAACTTAAACTTGTCCATGAATCCCCTTCAAATCTATGAATGCGATGCACCAGTATCGAAAAGAACGATTGCAGTAAATGACTTAACCAAAAACTTACCTATAACTGCATCTGGCTGCTCTTCAACCTTCTCCACGTTAACGTGGTTCACCTGTCCCCTATTGAAAGGGTCGGGCTTCTTCCCAGAGCTTCCATTGCCATTTCCATTCTTGGCTTCAGAACACTCGGTGGCGTAGTGTCCAGTCTTCCCGCACTTGAAACAAGTAATGTGACTTAGATCCTTCTTGGCGAGCGTAGCTGGGTTGGAACGGTTCTGGCTGCTACTTCCTCCATTTCCATTCCCATTCTTGGGGCCACTTTGGTTATATGAACTTCCTCCATTGTGGGTATGGCCTCCATGGTTATGGGTGTAACCTCCGGAGTTAGGGGGTAAAGCGAGGCTTCTGTTGAGCTCCAGAATTGTACTTCCCATGTCCATACTTCCGTTTGTGGCTCTCTATCTGATGTTGTTTGATTTCAATCATAAGGGCCCGGTCTACCAACTCCTGGTAGTTAGTGAATCTTTCCACCATCAACTGCGTACTCATCTCATCATCCAGCCCTTCCATAAAATTCTCCTGCTTCGCGGCATCTGTGGCCACATCATCCGGGGCATAGCGGGCTAACTTGCTAAAATCATCTACGTACTGCTCCACAATATGATTTCCTTGGCATAAGTTCCGAAACTCACGCTTTTTCATATTCATTGCTCCTGTAGAGACATGGGTTGTGCGGAATGATTGCTGAAACTGGTCCCATGTGACATTAGCTATGGGAAAAGTGGTTGTCTAATTCTCCCACCATGAGGCTGCGGGTCCATCCAGTTGGTGTGCGGCAAAGCGCACCTTCACCATATCTGTGCAACCTGTAGTGGTCAACTCCCTTCCAATCCTACGTAGCCAGTCATCAGCAACAATTGGCTCGGTGCTACTGGAAAACACCGGCGGATTCAACCTCAGAAAACGGGCTAAGTTGTCCACTGGAGGTGGTGGTGGTGGGTTGTTGTTATTGTTATTGTTATTGTTGTTGTTGCCTTGGTTCTGTACTAGTAGTTGCATCAGGGCATTCTGCTGTTGGATCAACTGAGTGAGCTCTGGTGGGAAAACAAATCCGGGGTCACGTCTCGGAGGCATCTGATGGGTTTAGAGGGGAGAGATTAGAATAGAGTGAGGTCTAGTGAGAAAGCACTACCCATATGCACATGAGACAAACACATTCATATCACACCACTCAATTCAAACAAGGGCATACAATCAATCTAGCTACTGTTATAAAATACTCGGGCTACTACTATATACATGGGGGAAGTACTACTAATAATATTGTGGTCATCTAGAAATTTTGATCGGTGGAAGACTCCATAATATCTGCTCCAGCTTCGTCTTCATAATCATCATCACTACTGTCGGGGTCGGAGTCGGTGTCGTCGATGATGATGTAGTCCTTGGGATGGTCGTCATCTCCTCCTAGCACAGGGTCTCCCATGAATACTCCTAGCTTCCTTGTCAGGTCGTCATTCTTTTCTACTAGTATTGTGATTTCCTCCTCATATCCATCGCGTGTAGACTTGAGTTCCTTTTCAAGCTCCATGTTCCTAGTCATCAACTTCTTCAGATCTATCATGCTTGCGCACATTTGGTTCTCCTAGCGACGAATGTGCTGGTTTAACTCCTGGATGAAGGCTGCAATGGACCTATCCCTCCTGGTGCTGACCATCTCCCATTTCTCATCTCGGCGCCCACATATCTGGTAGATTGTGTCCTTAAGATCCTTGTGATAAACTTCGCCGATGCGTCCAATGGCGATGTGGGCTGCCATGCTCTTTCCTAGACTCCAGGTTGGTGCATCAAAAGAAAACTCTATGGGCTGAGTAACTGGTGTGAATGTCCTTCCTGGAACTTCAACTCGAATCATCCAACGCTCCACTTCTGGTAAAGTGGCGGTGTAGGTCCTAATGAAGTTTGGTATTCCAATGTTCAGGTACCTAGTGACTTCCTTCAAGTGTCGTCCAAAAGGTGTGTCTTCATCCGGTTGTGCAAACTTGTTCCTTGGGCCGCCATCTATAGAGTGGAAAATAGAGAGGAGTCAAAAATGAGTAGAAAAGAGTAACCTATGGCTTATCTTAGTGGTCTTGTCCTACAATCAGCGTGTGCTCTGATACCATCTTGTAGCGATCCGACCTCAGACGGTCAAATCTCTATGCATAAGTGTCATCCCTGGATTGATAATGCTGACACACACAATATTTCGAAGGATTTATAACAGAGTTGCAATCACACACTTCTACATCAAATATCTTATAAGAGAGTACTTAATACAGTAATATGGCTTAAGGGCATCTAAATACGATAACAGCGGAAGGCTTGGAAGATAAAGCGAGTCCATCAACTCCAACAGCATAGCTGAGTGCACTACAACGACCTAGCGCACCTTACTCTTCGTCTAAAAAGTCTACAACATAATATGTTGCAGCTCGAAAACGGTCAACACATGTAATATGCTGGCAAAATAACACTATAGAGCAAAAGAACAAGTAATAGCTACATCTATATGCAAATTTGGCTGGTGGAGGCTCTACGGTTATAATGTTTTTGCGTAAAGCCAATTTCCCCCTACAACAAAGGAATATATTTTGTTTAACTATCATGGTAGTTGATAAACATTGAGAAGGTTCCTCCAACTCAATCCCAATTAGTCAGTATTAACAACCCAACAAATTAATTTAGAGTGATGAGATCAACATGACAATCCAAGAACCAGATACTCAAGATGTCCATAACCGAGGACACGGCTAACCATGATTAGTTTGTACACTCTACAGAGGTTTGTGCACTTTTACCCACAAGACATGATCTCCTCCGTTGAATTTCTCACACTACATGGTGTTTGAGAAATGGATGACCGAGACACAGTCTTTCAGAAGCACTAACTCTTTACTCTGGGTAGACCGTACCACCTACATCCCCTACATCTGTTAGCCTATCACTGAAAGAGGTCACACAACATACTCAACTCTAGAGCCCATAATGGCTTGTGGTTGCACACGGAAGTTTCTAGCATGAATAATCTTATGATCCCTTTGAGCCTGGGTGGCGAACCGTAGGATGATCACACGGGTACTCCGGGATATCCTAGGACAACACTGGATTCTCTAGTAGCCCGCTGCCAATCCGCCCAGATGTGTATTTAAGTATCCACCTTAAGTTAACAAATAATTAAAAATCTCACATCTGTCATGGATACACTCAAATCCGGTCCACGTCTATGAGCATAGCATAGCAGTATAAGCATAACGTAGAAATAACTCCCAGGGTTTGATAATAAAAGGGCGATAGGTTCTATCTCATCATTTACTTCCCAATACCGACATGTTAACAGATCCTACTCATGCAATGTTTGAGGGTAGAAACTAATGCATAAAAACCGGGTGATAAAGAGGTATGATCAAAGTGTTACTTGCCTTGCTGACGATCTGCAAACCCTAGAGACTTGTAGTACCATGCTTCGCACTCCGGGTATTCTATCGCAAACAAACAATAGCATACATAAGAAATCAAGCATAGATGCAACGGTAAAACTCAGATAAGAAAATCCAAATATGAAATTTCAACTGAAGAGCTTCAAATTGCAAAAAGAATCAATCAAATCGGAGCTACGGAACTGAAACTAAGATCAAAATAACTTCGAATTCAAATCTGCTTGATACCAAATTTTAAATTGTCAAAACCATGATCAAGTTGATTAACTGGAAAGAGGGCTTTGAGACGAAGATTTTGGCATTAGTTTCACTAGATTTGGACGAACGGTTGAAAAGTTGCGAGGGTTTGAAGATTAGGGGCTAATCTGCAATAAAAATAATCGCGGATAGGTCCCTGGCGAAAATAAAAAGAAAAAGACTACGACGCGAATGTCCGCTAACAGAGGCAAACGAACGAATGAGTTTGTTACAAGAACTAAACGAATGAACGTTCATAAATTAGAACTAACCGAAGAAAACCGAGAAAATCGATCTACTCGAAATAAAACCGGACCTAGGGTTTACCAGAAAATCGGAAAAAAAAACCGGCGGCGGCGCGACGATACCGGCGAACGGGCGGCGGCGGTAGTCAGCAGTGGCGCGGCAGAGCTGAGACGGCAGCGGCTTTGGGCAGGGGCGGCTTGGGGCTAGGGCGGCTTAGGCCTCGCCTTATAAAGGGGTTGGGCGGGACGTGTCCGGCTCCGGCACCGCCCAGAGTTGGTTCAATTTTTTTTTAAATAATTCCGCCGAAGAAAATCATAAATAAATATAAAAAATTCTAAAAAATGCCAAAAACAATTTTCACCGTCTAAATAAAATATTTAGAACAAAGTGAACATTTTTCTAGCCTAAAAATGCCATTTTGAAAAATGCATATTTTTTCTAATTTAAATAAAATAGCAAAAAAATCAAAATAAAATATTTATTTGATTTTAACTTTTTTCCTCCAATATTTCTTTTATTTTGGAGAAGTCTTTTTATCTCCTCTCTTTTATTTTTATACTAGAAATTGTGACACCACCGATTTGACCGTACACTAATCATACACGCAAATGTGTACGATCAAGATCAGGGACTCACGGTAAGATATCACAACAGAACTCTACAAATCAAATAAGTCATACAAGCATCATATTA
Source organism: Triticum urartu (assembly GCF_056163025.1). NCBI lineage: Eukaryota > Viridiplantae > Streptophyta > Magnoliopsida > Poales > Poaceae > Triticum > Triticum urartu. Next base: position 74,818,125 of record NC_141873.1, on the reverse strand, counting down.
CAAGGCAGTGGCCTCGAGGGCTCGAATACAAGAGCTCGATCATAGACGAGTCAGCGAAAGCAGCAATATCTGAGTACAGACATAAGTTAAGCAAGTTGCCATAAGATGGCTAGCACAAACTGGGATACAGATCGAAAGAGGCGCAGGCCTCCTGCCTGGGATCCTCCTAAACTACTCCTGGTCATCGTCAGCGGCCTGCACGTAGTAGTAGGCACCTCCAGTGTAGTAGGAGTCGTCGGCGGCGGTGGCGTCTAGCTCCTGGGCTCCAACGTCTGGTCGCAACAACCGGATATAGAAAGGGGAAAAAGGGGGAGCAAAGCAACCATGAGTACTCATCCAAAGTACTCGCAAGCAAGGAAAGTCGGGTCGGCTCGTATAGTACCCACGAGTGATTCTAGTGTGGGGGTTGAAAGGACAAGTGGTTCCATCCTGGTAGTGGTGGGCCTGGGTTCCCGATGGCCCCCGACTGTTAGTTTGTGGCGGAGCGACAGGGTAGGTTGACACCACCTAGGAGAGAGGTGGGCCTAGCCCTAGTCGGCGTCCGCGGTTACATCAATTAACACGCTTAACGAGATCTTGGTATTTGATCTGAGTCTGGCAACTGGCCTATACGCACTAACCAACTACGTGGGAACAGTTATGGGCACTCGACATCATGGTATCAGGCAAAGCCTTCTTGACGTCAGCGACTGAGTGGCGCGCGCCGGGTTGGACCATGTAACACAACTTCCTTTGTAATGGTGGTTGCTAGGCCTGCTCACCGGCGGCGTACGCAACGTGCAGGTGTGCAACGGGCGATGGGCCCAAACCCCTGCGCGCATAGGATTTAGACCGGCGTGCTGACCTCTCTGGTGTGCCTAGGTGGGGCTGTGACGTGTTGATCTTTTGAGGCCAGGCATGACCCAGAAAAGTGTGTCCGGCTAAAGGGGATCGAGCGTGTTGGGAAATGTGGTGCACCCCTGCAGGGATGTTTATCTATTCGAATAGCCGTGTCCCTCGGTAAAAGGACAACTCGGAGTTGTACCTTGACCTTATGACAACTAGAACCGGATACTTAATAAAACACATCCTTCCAAGTGTCAGATACAACCTGGTGATCGCTCTCTCACAGGGCGACGAGGGGAGGATCGCCGGGTAGGATTATGCTATGCGATGATACTTGGTTAACTTACCATCTACTCTCTTCTACTACTTCAAGATGGAGGTTGCCAGAAGTGTAGTCTTCGATAGGACTAGCTATTCCCCTATTATTCTGGCATTCTGCAATTCAGCCAACATATACTACCCCTTTCATTGATACCAATGCATATGTAGTGTAGTTCCTTGCTTGCGAGTACTTTGGATGAGTACTCACGGTTGCTTTGCTCCCCCTTTTCCCCTTTCTATACCCGGTTGTTGCGACCAGACATTGGAGCCCAGGAGCTAGACGCCACCATCGACGACGACTCCTACTACACTGGAGGTGCCTACTACTACGTGCAGGCCGCTGACGACGACAAGGAGTAGTTTAGGAGGATCCCAGGCAGGAGGCCTGCACCTCTTTCGATCTGTATCCTAGTTTGTGCTACCCATCTTATGGCAACTTGTGTAACTTATGTCTATACTCAGATATTGCTGCTTCCGATGACTCGTCTATGATCGAGCTCTTGTATTCGAGCCCTCGAGGCCCCTGGCTTGTAATATGATGCTTGTATGACTTATTATATTTGTAGAGTTGTGTTGTGATATCTTCCAGTGAGTCCCTGATCTTGATCGTACACGTTTGCGTGTATGATTAGTGTATGGTGAAATCGGGGGTGTCACAATTTCGAAGAGAAAAATATTAAAACCAAAGTGATCCTCTTTTCAAATTTGAGAAAAATTCAAATATGAAAATAGTGAAATCCCCAACTCTCTTGATGGGTCCTTGAGTTTCTTAGGATTTCTAGGATCGCAAACGAGATGCAATTAAAATATGATATGCATATGATGACCTATGTATAACATTCCAAATCGAAAATTTGGGATGTTACACTCTTGTTTCGGACTCTAATTTGCATGATTTGAATGAAACTAACCCTGGACTGATGCTATTTTCAGCAGAACTACCATGGTGTTGTTTTTGTGCAGAAATAAAAGTTCTCGGAATGGAATGAAACTTTGCAAGGATTTTTTATACAATAAAAAAAATTCTGGAGCCAAGAACAACCGGAGGGGGGCACTTGGGTGGGCACAACCCACCAGGGCCGCCCCCTCTTAGCGCGCCCAGGTGGGTTGTCCCCCACCTGGTGGCCCCGCAGACCCTGATTTCAACTACATAAATACCTATTTTTCCAGAAAAAATCAAGAAGAAAGAATTATCGCGATCCATGAAATGGAGCCGCCGTCACCTCATGTTCTTCATCGGGAGGACAGATCTGGAGTCTGTTTGGGGCTCCGGAGAGGGGGATCTTCGTTCTTCGTCATCACCAACCCTTCTCCATCGCCAATTTCATGATGCTCCCCACTGGGAGTGAGTACTTCCTTCGTAGGCTCACTAGTCGGTGAGGAGTTGGATGAGATTCATCATGTAATCAAGTTAGTTTTGTTAGGGCCTGATCCCTAGTATCCACTATGTTCTAAGATTGATGTTGCTGTGATTTTGCCATGCTTAATGCTTGTTACTTTGGGCCCGGGTGCCATGATCTCAGATCTGAACCGTTTATGTTATCACCATTATATCCATGTTCTATATCCAATCTTGCAAGTTATAGTCACCTACTACATGTTATGATCCGGCAACCCTGGAGTGACAATAGTCGGGACCACTCCCGGTGATGACCGTAGTTTGAGGAGTTCATGTATTCACCGTGTGTTAATGCTTTGTTCCAGTTCTCTATTAAAAGGAGGCCTTAATATCCCTTAATTTCCAATAGGACCCCGCTGCCACGGGAGTGTAGGACAAAAGATGTCATGCAAGTTCTTTCCATAAACATGTATTACTATTTACGGAACACATGCCTATATTATATTGATAAACTGGAGCTAGTGTCGTATCACCCTAGGTTATAACTATCTCATGATGAATATCATCCAACAAGTCACTGATCCAATGCCTATAAATTTATCCTATATTGTTCTAGCTAAGTTACTACTGCTATTGTTACTATTACACTTGCTACAAAACTATTGCTATCACTATTACCATTACCATTGCTACTGCTACTATTATCAAAACTATCATATTACTTTGCTACTGATCACTTTGCTACAGATAATTAATCTCAAGGTGTCATTGAATTGACAACTCAGCTGCTAATACCTTCAAATATTCTTTGGCTCCCCTTGTGTCGAATCTATAAATTTGGGTTGAATACTCTACCGTCGAAAACTGCTGTGATCCCCTATACTTGTGGGTTATCTTGGCACTTGCATAGGATCTGTTCCTGTTCATGCTCAGGTACACAATGTCTAATAACACCATCTACTCCTTCTTTATAAAGGTGTGGACAGTCCCAGAAGTAATGTCTTAAATCATAAAAAGACTTTTTCTTTTGCTAGTATGTGAAACTAGGTGGTATAAATGTAGCAACAATATAATTAGCATAATCGGCATACCATGGAGTATTATGAGAGGCATTTATGACATTTAATTTCTCATCAAGAAAGCTATCATCAATAGGTAGTGGGTCATCAAGAACTTTCTCTAACCTAGACATGTTGTCCGCAATAGGGTTCTCAGCTCTCTTTCTATCAACAAATATGCAAATCAAATTCTTGTAGCAAGAGAACCCATCTAATAAGTCTAGGTTTAGCATCTTTCTTTTCCATAAGGTATTTAATAGCAGCATGATCAGTGTGAACAGTTACTTTGGAATCAACAATATAAGGTCTGAACTTATCACATGCAAATACAACTGCTAAAAATTCGTTTTTGGTGGTAGCATAATTTCTCTGGGCACAGTATAGAGTTTTACTAGCATACTAAATAACATTTAATTTCTTATTAACTTTTTTTCCTAGAACAGCACCAACAGCATAATCGCTAGCATCACACATAATTTCAAAGGGTAAATTCCAATCAGGTGGCTAAACAATAGATGTTGTAATCAGGGCTTTCTTAAGTATTTCAAATGCTTCTTCACAATCATCATCAAAAACAAAAGGAACATCTTTTCGTAAGAGATTAGTGAGAGGCCTAGAAATTTTAGAGAAGTCTTTAATAAAGCTCCTATAGAAACCAACATGACCAAGGAAACTTCTTATACCTTTGATATCTTTAGGCCACGACATCTTTTCAATAGCATCTACTTTAGCTTTATCAACTTCAATACCTCTTTCAGAAATTTTATGCCCCAAGACAATACCTTAATTAACCATAAAGTGGCACTTCTTCCAATTCAGGACAAGATTAGTTTCTTCACATCTCTGCAAAACTCGATCAAGGTTGCTTAAGCAATCATCAAAAGAAGTTCCGTAAATGGAGACATCATCCATGAAAACCTCAAGAATCTTTTTTGCAAAAGTCGGAGAATATAGCAGTCATACATCTTTGAAAGGTAGCGGGTGCATTACATAAACCAAAAGGCATACGTCTGTAAGCAAAGGTACGGAAAGGGCAAGTAAAAATGGTTTTCTCTTGATCCTCTTTTGACATAGGTATTTGAGAGAAACCAGAATAACCATCTAGAAAGCAAAAATGAGTATGTTTGGACAGTCTTTTTAGCATTTGATCAATAAAAGGTAGGGGGTAATGATCTTTTCTAGTTGCTTTATTTAATTTGTGAAAATTAATTACCATTCTATAACCTGTAACAGTTCTTTAAGGAATCAATTCATTCTTATCATTAGGAACAACAGTAATACATCCCTTCTTAGAGACGCAATGAACGGGACTTACCCATTGACTATCAGCCAAGGTTGTCAAAATATAGATTTTAATCTTAGAATCTTACGATTCTGAGATTCTACATAAGGCAATATGACCCAAGTTGTTTAAAGGATCGTATACAGTAGGATCACTAGTGAATCGCGCTTCAAGTTGTGGGGTTGTGTGGAATCGCGAGCCAGTACAGATCCTGAGCGACTAAAACTTTTCTTTCAATCTTGGCCGTCTATCTATGTTGTACGGTGAATAGTCGGGTGCATGCAATATTTTTACCCTAAATTCCTTCCTGGTCTGTGGCGGCCGTATGCTCATATTCCTCTCTCCGTCTCATTTTCTCTCTCTGGCGGCTACTAGGTCTACAAGCTGCCGGCCGCTGGCCGTGGGCAACACACACGGCTTCCTCAGCGAGTGTTGGCTGCCAGTGTTCCACGTGTGATCATCTTAAGCAGGCTCTCCGTCCACGGCGCATGAAGCAGCAACCATCAAAGATTAAGTAAATAATTAGATTAAATAATACATACGTATGTACATACTGATGTGTTCAAGATTAAATAATTGTAACATCCCAAATTTTCAATTTGGAATGTTATACATTAGATCATCATGCATGTCATATTTTCTTGCATTTTGCCCGATCCTAGAAATTTCACGCAACTCAAGGACCCTCGGAGAGAGTTGGAGATTTCGTTATTTTCATATTTGAGAGTTTTCTCGAATTTGAAAAGAGGATCATTTGATTTATTTATTTCATCTTCAATAATTTTTCCGATATCAAAAATATAAGAGAGGGAATAATATGACTTTCCCAAAATTGAGGAAAAATGAAGATTTAATAAATAGATCAAATTTTGTTTGCCGGAGTTTGTTTGTTTTCTTTGGATAGGGAAAAATGCGCGTTTTCGAAAATTGCATTTTAGGCCCGGAGTAAAGTTCATTTTGTTCGACTCGTTGTCAGGAGTCGGGGAAAATTTACTTTAGGTTTTTCGGAGTTCGTTTAGTTAGTTTTCTTTTTGTTTTTCTACGCGGAACCGTTAAAAAAAACTTCGCAGCACCTGGGGCCAAGGCCCAGCCAGCAGGCCGGCCCGCCAGGCCCCAGCCCCAGCCGCGCGCGCGCCAGGCGCCAGGCGCAGGCAGCCGCCGCCTCTCGCTCTAGGCCGAGTCCCAGCGGGACTCTAGGCCGGTTAGCCCCCCCCTTTCCTTGTTTCTTTTTCTTTTGCTTGCCCCCTACCCCAAGTCTCCTCTCCCGTCACCTATATAAATACCAACACCCCCCCTCTCCTCACATGAAAACCCCAAGCCCCTCTCCTCCTAAGCCGCAGCAAGCAGCAGCGCGCAGCCCCAAGCCGCGTCTAAGCCGCCGCCGCCGCCCTTAGCCGCCGCCGCCCGGAGCCCGCCTCCCGAGGTAGCCGCGCCTCTCTTTTTCTTCCCCGGTCCGGTTTTTCCTAAAAGAACCGTTCCGTTTTCTCTCCGATTCTTTTCTTTTTCTTCCGGTTTTTGTTTCGGTTTTCTTCCGAAACCCTAGATCGGTTTTCCGTTTCTTTTTCGGTTTCTTTTCCGAAAACCCTAGATCGGTTTTCGTTCTTCTTTTGGACCGTTCGTCTCAACGAACGTGATCACCGATTCTTTCCCGGTTAATGACGTCCGTTCGTTTAACTGCTCTTCGTTTTCTTTCTCGTCGGTTTTATTCCGCGTTCTTTCCGATCGCGATCACAGATCCGATCTTCGTTCTAGTCTTTCTTCTCGCTCGTTTATCGGAATCGGGTGATTCAAGCGCCTGGAGTTTCGTCTCGAAACCACCGTTCCGTCTAATCAACTTGAACAAGCTTTTGCTACAGTAAAATTTGACCTAGATTTAACTTGCTAGAACCGAGTTGTTTTCTTCCGCTGTTTGTTTTCCGTTTCTTTGTTCGGTTCGTTCTTTCTTTGCAACCGGAGTTCTTAAGTTGAACTTTCTGGTTCGTTCTCTTGTTCGATTTTTACCTGTGCATTAGACGAGTACTTATTGTGTGCTTGTTGTTTGTCTGCGATAGATCACCCGGATTGCGCCGCTTGTTACTTCGAAACCCTAGGTCTCGCGGATCATCAGCAAGGCAAGTAACACTTTGATCATACCTTTTCTACAACCCATGTTTTATTGCATTAGATCAATCTTCACACATTGCATGATTAGGATCTAATTAAATTGTGGGATGGGAAGTAGATGAGGTAGTACCTATTACCTGTATTATTATGAAACCTTTGGGAGTTACTTCTACGCTTGCTATTTATGCCATGCTATGCTAGTAGACGTGGATTGGGTGAGTGATATCCATGACAGATGTGAGTTGATAATTTTAATGGTTTATCTAAGGTGGCAACTTAAACACACATCTGGGTGGATTGAGGCACCTGATGTCTATCAGGACTTGCCTGTTTTTATTTTGGACCGCCACCCAGGCTCAAAGGGATCATAAGATCTTTCATGCTAGAAACTTCCGTGTGCAGCCACAAGCCATTATGGGCTCTGGAATAGTTGATTAAGTCGTGCGAACTCTTACGGGTAGACTAGCAGATGTAGGGGAAAGTAGGTGTACTGGTCTACCCACATGTAAGGTGCTAGCGCTTCTGAAAGACTATGTCTCGGTCATCCGTTTCTCAAACACCATGTAGTGCGAGAAACCAAACGGAGGCGATCGAGTCTTGTGGGGAAAAGTGCGCAAACCTCTGCAGAGTGTACAAACTAATCATGATTAGCCGTGTCCCCGGTTATGGACAACTTGAGTATCTAGTACTTGAATATCATGTGAATCTCATCATGTTACTTCTAATTAATGTTGTTGGGTTTTAATTGTTCACTTAATTGGGATCGGAATGCTGTCAACCATTCTTGATGTTTAACAACTACCATGATAGTTAAATAAATTTATTCCTTTGCAGTAGGGAAAAACTGGCTTTACGCAAAACTGTAACCACAGAGCTTTCCACCAGCCATATATGCATATAGTATAGTTGTTTCATTCCATTACTCTCTATGTGTTACATTGCCAGCATATTCCATGTGCTGACCCGTTTTCGGGCTGCAACTTCTCATGTTGCAGACTTTTCAGACGACGAGTAAGGTGCTTTTAGGTCGTGGTTCTATACTCAGTGATGCCGTTGGAGTTGATGGACCCATTTATCTTCCGAGTCTTCCGCTGTTATCGTTATTAGATGGCCTTAAGCCATATTTATTGTAATAGGTTCTCTTTGAGACAACGATGTAATAAGTGTGTGATTGCCACTCTGCTATAAATCCTTCGATGTACTGTGTGGTGTCAGCATTACTGATCCAGGGATGACACCGGAGCACAGAGCACTTGATCCATTCGGGTCGGGTCGCTACAGAGATGGTATCAGAGCACACGCTGACTGTAGGACACGACCACTAAGTTAAAGCCATGGATCACAATTCTCTTCTCATTTTCTAAGTCCTCATCTTTTCTACTCTTTTAGGATGACGAACGCGAAGATTAAGTACGCTCAACCGGATGAAGGCACACCATTTGGATTTCACCTGAAGGAAGTCACCAAGTACCTGAATATCGGATTACCAAGCTTCACGGGGACCTTCAACGCCACTCTGCCTGAAGAGGAGCGTTGGAAGATTCAAGCTCACGTTCCGGGAAGGACATTCGCGCCAATCACAAAGCCTATAGATAGTGTTTTCAATGCACCAACCTGGAGTCTGGGAAAGAGCATGGCAGCTCATATCACCATAGGACGCATTGGAGAAGTTTATCAAGAAGACCTCAAGGACACTATCTACCAGATTTGCGGACGCCGAGATGAACAATGGGAGTTAGTCAGCACCAAGAAGGATAGATCCATTGCATCTTTCATCCAGGAGTTAAACCAGCACATTCGACGCCACGAGAACCAGATGTGCAATGATATGATAGAGTTGAAGAATGCGAAGGCAAGGATCATCGAGCTAGAAGGAGAACTGAAGTCTACACGCAAGGACTACATGGACGAGATCGTAGTTCTAGCAAGACACAATGGCGATCTTAAGCAGGAGATTGAAGAAATCAAGAGGAAGTTAGCATCCAAAGAGGAAGACGAGTACGTCGCATGTCTGGACAACTACATCATCATCGACGACACCGATTCGGATCCAAGTGAACCCGACTTTGAAGACGAAGCTGGAGCAGATATCATGGAGTCTTCCACCGGTTCAAATTTCTAGATGACCACCAGATAGTAGTAGCATTTCCCCCCCTGTAAACATTATAGTCGAGCACTTTTGCGATAGTTAGACCGTTTGTAAGCCCTTGTTTGATTGAATGAAGTGATTTTGTGTGCTTTTGCTCATGTGCATTGGGGTAGTGTTTTCCCTTTAGACCTCACTCTATTCTTAATTCTCGTCTTTTCTAAACCCTCAGATGCCTCCGAGACGTGACAATGGATTCCCACCGGAGCTCACTCAGTTGATCCAGCAACAGAATCAATTGATGCAGATGTTAGTCCAGAACCAGCAGAACAAAAACAACAACAACCCACCACCACCACCACCTGTTGACCACTTAGCCCGTTTCCTTAGGCTGAATCCGCCGGTGTTTTCCAGTAGCACCGAGCCAATAGTAGCAGACGATTGGCTCCGCAAGATAGGAAGGGAGTTGACCACTGCAGGATGCACGGATGGTGAGAAAGTGAAGTTTGCCGCTCACCAGCTTGACGGACCCGCGGCAGCATGGTGGGAGATTTTCACAGCCACTTACCCAGTTGACACTGTCACATGGGATCAGTTTCAGCAAGCTTTCCGCACTGCCCATGTTTCAGCAGGAGCTATGGCCATGAAGAAGCGTGAGTTTCGCAACTTACGCCAAGGAGGAAGGACAGTTGGCCAGTACGTTGACGATTTCAGCAAGTTAGCATGTTATGCCCCAGATGACGTTGCTACGGATATAGCTAAGCAGGAGAAGTTTCTGGAAGGACTGAATGATGAACTAAGCATGAAATTGATGGTAGCAAGTTTCAACAACTACCAGGAGTTGGTAGATCGTGCCATCATGATTGAAGGAAAGCAACAGCAGATTGAAAACCGCAAAAGGAAATATGGACAGGGGAAGTATAACTCTGGAGCCCAGCAGAAGCCCCGTTTTGCCCCTAAACCGGGATTTCAGTTTCAGCATACCCATGGAGGAGGTAGTTCGCACAACCATAATGGCCACAAGAATGGTAATGGGAATGGAGGAAGCAACGGCCAGAACCGGACCACCCCATCGACCCCAACCAAGAGAGACCTGAGTCAAGTCACCTGTTTCAAGTGTTCCAAGACCGGACATTATGCCAATGAATGTCCCAAAGGCCAGAATGAAATGGCAATGGAAGCTCTGGGAAGAAGCCGAACCCTTTCAATAGGGGACAGGTGAACCACGTTAATGTGGAGGAGGTTGAAGATCAGCCTGATGCAGTAATCGGTAAGTTTTTGGTTAAGTCATTTACCGCACTCGTTCTGTTTGATACTGGTGCATCGCATTCATACATATCAAGGGGATTTGTGGAAAAGTATAGCCTGCCCACTAGGATTCTTAAAACACCTATGCTAGTAAGCTCGCCAGGAGCAGAGTACATGGCCAGACAAGGATGTTTCCAAGTACCATTAAGTATAGGAAGGCATGTTTTCCCAACAGATTTAATTATTCTAGAATCCCAAGGTCTGGATGTGATTCTTGGTATGGACTGGCTGTCGATGTATGGAGGAAACATCGATTGTGCTAGTAAGACAATTTTGCTTACCACACCAGAAGGAAGAAGGATCAAGTATGTATCCCGGCATGTGCCAAACAGGACACAAGTGAACTGCTTAACAGGAGTTGTGCAAGAGGAAGTACCAGTGGTGAAGGATTTTCCTGATGTATTTCCTGAGGAATTACCAGGCATGCCACCGGATAGACACATTGAGTTTTTGATTGAGTTATTGCCAGGTACAGGCCCAATATCGAAGTGACCGTACCGGATGCCAGCAAAGGATTTGGTGGAAATTAAGAATCAGATTAAGGAGTTATTGGATAAAGGTTACATTCTCCCAAGTTCTTCGCCTTGGGGATTACCCATACTTCTAGTGGAAAAGAAGGATGGATCATTAAGGATGGTTGCAGATTATCGGGGATTGAATGAAGTAACCATCAAGAACAAGTACCCACTGCCAATGATCAACGATCTGTTTGATCGGTTGCAAGGAGCTAAAGTGTTTTCCAAGATCGATTTGCGATCAGGGTACCATCAATTGAAGATTCGAGAGCAGGACATACCTAAGACAACATTCACCACAAGATATGGACTGTATGAGTATACCGTTATGTCATTTGGATTGACTAACGCACCTGCCTATTTTATGAACCTGATGAACAAAGTGTTTATGGAGTTTTTGGATAAGTTCGTCATAGTGTTCATTGATGACATCCTGGTTTATTCAAAGAATGAAGAGGAGCATAAGGAACATTTGCGTTTGGTTTTGGAGAAACTAAGGGAACATCAGCTATATGCCAAATTCAGCAAATGTGAGTTTTGGTTAAAGGAAGTTGGATTCCTCGGACACGTTATATCTGGAGAGGGTATAGCAGTTGACCCCACAAATGTTGAGACCGTAACCGAATGGGAAGCACCAACAACAGTTGGAGAGATCCGGAGTTTTCTTGGACTCGCAGGATACTACCGGAGGTTTATTGAGAATTTCTCAAAGATTGCGAAGCCTATGACGGAGTTGTTGAAGAAGGATACTAAGTTCAAATGGACTGAGGAGTGTGAGGCTAGTTTCAAGGAGTTGAAGAAACGTTTGGTCACCTCACCAGTATTGATTTTGCCAGATCAGGCCAAGGATTATGAGGTGTATTGCGACGCTTCACGTCGAGGACTTGGAGCAGTGCTTATGCGGGAAGGGAGAGTTGTTTTGTATGCTTCACGGCAACTGAAGCCTCATCAGTTGAATTATGCCACGCATGATTTGGAGTTAGCAGCCGTAGTGCATGCATTGAAAACGTGGAGACATTTCCTTATTGGAAATCATTGTGAGGTGTACACGGATCACAAGAGTTTGAAGTACATTTTCATGCAGAAGGAGTTGAACCTCAGACAGAGGAGATGGTTGGAGCTCATCAAGGATTATGATATGAGATTGCATTACCATCCCGGAAAAGCTAATGTAGTAGCTGACGCATTGAGCCGTAAGAGCCATGTCAATACTCTAATGACGGGGAAAATACCCAAGGAGTTACCAGAAAACCTTCGTGAGCTATGTTTGGAAATAGTTCCGAGAGGCTATGTAGCAGCATTGGAGATTCAGTCAACATTGATGGATAAGATCAGAGAAGCTCAGAAATCTGACAAGGAGATTGCTGCTATAAAAGAGAAATTGAGCGAAGGAAAAGCTAAAGGATTTCGTGAGGACGAGCATGATACCCTATGGTTTGAGGACCGTGTTTATGTGCCAAATGACCCGGAGATCAGGAAGTTGATTTTGCAAGAGGCACATGATTCACCATATTCGATTCACCCAGGGAATACCAAGATGTATTTGGATTTAAAGGAAACATTCTGGTGGACCGGAATGAAGAAGGATATTGCAGCATATGTAGCAGTTTGTGATGTATGTCAGAGAGTAAAGGCAGAGCATCAGAAGCCAGCAGGATTGTTACAACCATTGCCGATACCCGAATGGAAGTGGGATAAGATAGGCATGGATTTTATCACGGGACTACCCAGGACAAAGGCAGGCTACGACTCGATATGGGTAGTAGTTGATCGTTTGACGAAGGTAGCACATTTTATTCCAGTTAAGACCACTTACACCAGTGCTAAGTTGGCAAAGATATACATGACTAGAATCATTTGTTTGCATGGAGTTCCGAGGAGTATTATATCAGATAGAGGAACCCAATTTACCTCAAAGTTTTGGAATCAGTTGCATGAGACTTTGGGTACCAGACTAGAGTTCAGCACAGCTTTTCATCCGCAGACAGATGGACAGACCAAGAGAGTCAATCAGATTCTGGAAGATATGCTGAGAGCTTGTGCACTAGATTATCGATCTAGCTGGGACGATAACTTGCTGTATGCGGAGTTTTCTTATAACAACAGTTACCAAACCAGTTTGAAGATGGCACCTTTCGAAGCTTTATACGGAAGGAGGTGCAGGACACCGTTGTCATGGGACGAAGTTGCAGACCGTCAGTTCTTTGGACCAGATTTGATTAAGGAGTCTGAACGGAAAGTTAAGTTGATTCGCGATAGGCTCAAGGTAGCCCAGTCCAGGCAGAAGAGCTACGCAGATTCTAAACGCAAGGAGACAGTCTACGAAACCAGAGACAGAGTTTATCTCCGAGAATCCCCACTTCGAGGAGTTAAGCGCTTTGGAGTTAAGGGAAAGTTAGCACCACGTTTCATTGGATCGTATAGGATCTTGCAACGTATGGGAGAAGTCGCCTATAGGTTGGAATTACCAGAGGAGCTGTCAGGAGTTCATGATGTATTCCATGTTTCTCAGCTGAAGAAATGTCGTGCCGAGATGGCGGAGGTACCGCTAAGAGATACCGTGCCACTCGAAGCGATTCAGTTGAAGGACGGCTTAACGTATGAGGAGAAGCCAGTCAAGATTCTCGATTATGCCAGCAGAGTTACCAGCAGCAAGGTTATCAAGTTTTGCAAAGTTCAGTGGAACCACCACTCAGAGGATGAAGCCACCTGGGAAAGAGAAGAAGATTTGCTCAAGGACCACCCTCACCTATTTTCTAGCCAACCCGAATCTCGAGGGCGAGATTCATCCTAAGGGGGGTAGGTTTGTAACATCCCAAATTTTCAATTTGGAATGTTATACATTAGATCATCATGCATGTCATATTTTCTTGCATTTTGCCCGATCCTAGAAATTTCACGCAACTCAAGGACCCTTGGAGAGAGTTGGAGATTTCGTTATTTTCATATTTGAGAGTTTTCTCGAATTTGAAAAGAGGATCATTTGATTTATTTATTTCATCTTCAATAATTTTTCCGATATAAAAAATATAAGAGAGGGAATAATATGACTTTCCCAAAATTGAGGAAAAATGAAGATTTAATAAATAGATCAAATTTTGTTTGCTGGAGTTTGTTTGTTTTCTTTGGATAGGGAAAAATGCACGTTTTCGAAAATTGCATTTTAGGCCTGGAGTAAAGTTCATTTTGTTTGACTCGTTGTCAGGAGTCGGGGAAAATTTACTTTAGGTTTTTCGGAGTTCGTTTAGTTAGTTTTCTTTTTGTTTTTCTGCGCGGAACCGTTAAAAAAAATCTTCGCAGCGCCTTGGACCAAGGCCCAGCCAGCAGGCCGGCCGGCCAGGCCCCAGCCCCAGCCGCGCGCGCGCCAGGCGCCAGGCGCAGGCAGTCGCCGCCTCTCGCTCTAGGCCGAGTCCCAGCGGGACTCTAGGCCGGTTAGCCCCCCCCTCTTTCCTTGTTTCTTTTTTTTGCTTGCCCCCTACCCCAAGTCTCCTCTCCCCTCACCTATATAAATACCAACACCCCCCCTCTCCTCACATCAAAACCCCAAGCCCCTCTCCTCCTAAGCCGCAGCAAGCAGCAGCGCGCAGCCCCAAGCCGCGTCTAAGCCGCCGCCGCCGCCCTTAGCCGCCGCTGCCCGAAGCCCGCCTCCCGAGGTAGCCGCGCCTCTCTTTTTCTTCCCCGGTCCGGTTTTTCCTAAAAGAACCGTTCCGTTTTCTCTCTGATTCTTTTCTTTTTCTTCCGGTTTTCTTCCGAAACCCTAGATCGGTTTTCCCTTTCTTTTTTGGTTTCTTTTCCGAAAACCCTAGATCGGTTTTCGTTCTTCTTTCGGACCGTTCGTCTCAACGAACGTGATCACCGATTCTTTCCCGGTTAACGACGTCCGTTCGTTTAACCGCTCTTCGTTTTCTTTCTCGTCGGTTTTATTCCGCGTTCTTTCCGATCGCGATCTCAGATCCGATCTTCGTTCTAGTCTTTCTTCTCGCTCGTTTATCAGAATCAGGTGATTCAAGCGCCTAGAGTTTCGTCTCGAAACCGCCGTTCCGTCTAATCAACTTGAACAAGCTTTTGCTACAGTAAAATTTGACCTAGATTTAACTTGCTAGAACCGAGTTGTTTTCTTTCACCATTTGTTTTCCGTTTCTTTGTTCGGTTCATTCTTTCTTTGCAACCGGAGTTCTTAAGTTGAACTTTCTGGTTCGTTCTCTTGTTCGATTTTTACCTGTGCATTAGACGAGTACTTATTGTGTGCTTGTTGTTTGTCTGCGATAGATCACCCAGATTGTGCCGCTTGTTACTTCGAAACCCTAGGTCTCGCGGATCATCAGCAAGGCAAGTAACACTTAGATCATACCTTTTCTACAACCCATGTTTTATTGCATTAGATCAATCTTCACACATTGCATGATTAGGATCTAATTAAATTGTGGGATGGGAATTAGATGAGGTAGTACCTATTACCTGTATTATTATGAAACCTTTGGGAGTTACTTCTACGCTTGCTATTTATGCCATGCTATGCTAGTAGACGTGGATTGGGTGAGTGATATCCATGACAGATGTGAGTTGATAATTTTAATGGTTTATCTAAGGTGGCAACTTAAACACACATCTGGGTGGATTGAGGCACCTGATGTCTATCAGGACTTGCCTGTTTTTATTTCAGACCGCCACCCAGGCTCAAAGGGATCATAAGATCTTTCATGCTAGAAACTTCCGTGTGCAGCCACAAGCCATTATGGGCTCTGGCATAGTTGATTAAGTCATGCGAATTCTTACGGGTAGACTAGCAGATGTAGGGGAAAGTAGGTGTACCGGTCTACCCACATGTAAGGTGCTAGCGCTTCTGAAAGACTATGTCTTGGTCATCCGTTTCTCAAACACCATGTAGTGCGAGAAACCAAACGGAGGCGATCGAGTCTTGTGGGGAAAAGTGCGCAAACCTCTGCAGAGTGTACAAACTAATCATGATTAGCCGTGTCCCCGGTTATGGACAACTTGAGTATCTAGTACTTGAATATCATGTGAATCTCATCATGTTACTTCTAATTAATGTTGTTGGGTTTTAATTGTTCACTTAATTGGGATCGGAATGCTGTCAACCATTCTTGATGTTTAACAACTACCATGATAGTTAAATAAATTTATTCCTTTGCAGTAGGGAAAAACTGGCTTTACGCAAAACTGTAACCACAGAGCTTTCCACCAGCCATATATGCATATAGTATAGCTGTTTCATTCCATTACTCTCTATGTGTTACATTGCCAGCATATTCCATGTGCTGACCCGTTTTCGGGCTGCAACTTCTCATGTTGCAGACTTTTCAGACGACGAGTAAGGTGCTTTTAGGTCGTGGTTCTATACTCAGTGATGCCGTTGGAGTTGATGGACCCATTTATCTTCCGAGTCTTCCGCTGTTATCGTTATTAGATGGCCTTAAGCCATATTTATTGTAATAGGTTCTCTTTGAGACAACGATGTAATAAGTGTGTGATTGCCACTCTGCTATAAATCCTTCGATGTACTGTGTGGTGTCAGCATTACTGATCCAGGGATGACACCGGAGCACAGAGCACTTGATCCATTCGGGTCGGGTCGCTACAATAATTAGATTAGGTAGCTAGCTTGTCATCTAACTTGTCTTAATCTCTATTCACGACTAGTGAAATAGCAGCCATCAAAGATTGAGGAACATCCTTGATTCGTTGCACACTTGCACAGGTTAGCTACTACTTACTAGTACGTATTTACTAATTGATGAACTATGTAGAAGATTTAATAAGCTAGCTTGTTATCTAACTCCTGTAAATCTTTTACTTGTATAAGGAAAAAATGTCAACTTTTGTCCCAATCAAAATTTTAACAATGTGAAGAAAAGGTATGTTACTGTACTGACTTAGTAATTCTTAATTGCAGCTTATATATATGTTATCTTGATCTTATTGTAGTTAATTTTGACCAATTCAACTTTTTTTATCAGCTACACTCCAATATTTAATATAATTGATGAAAGATGGCGTACACAACTTCATAGGCCTCTGCATGCCGCTGCATATTATTTGAATCCACAGTGCCACTATAGTGATAATTTCAAGCCTACTGAAGTAAAACATGGCATGTACACTTGTCTTGAAAAGATGGTTCCAGATTTAGATGAAAGAGTCAAGATAGATCTGCAGATTGATTCGTTTAGGAATGTCGAGGGCCTATTTGGAATGCAATCGACTATTATGACCAGAACAAAAAAAGCCAGCTGATTGGTGGGATTCGTATGGAGATGATTGCCCTGAGTTGCAGAGGTTTGCAATCAGAGTACTGAGCTTAACTTGTAGTTCGTCAAGTTGTGAGCGGAACTGGAGTGCATTTGAGCATGTAAAAATCAGTGTCATGCATTCTCTAGTCTAGGCGATATTATATAACACATGTACTAATACTAACTTCTCAAACTTGTGTAGGTTCACTTGAAGAAAAGAAACCGTCTGCACCAAGACAGGATGAATGATTTAGTTTTTGTCATGCACAATTCGAAACTGATGAGCAGATAACGTAGATGGCAAAGACAAGTTGTGGAATATGATATTGATGATGTCTCTTCTGATGATCAATGGATAACTGAAAAAAGAGGATGTCCTTCCTCCACAAAAGGAATGGATCCGTTCTCTTGATAGGATTGCTCGTAATGAAGCTGCTGTGGACAAAGAAAATGAAAGTGACATCAAAAATGATGTAGAAAATATTGTTAACAGTCTGACTGAAGCACGTACGAAAAGTTCTTTTGAGGAAACAAGTTCATTATTCTTCCATGTTCCTTTTACACAGTTACTGACTATTATTTTGGATTTTTCAAAGGTGATAGTGATCTCGGGGTGGATCAAGATCTTGATGCACCTACTTATGAAGATGCTGATGGTGAAAACAACAATGCCAGTGAGCAAAATGTTCTTGATGGCAACAATTCAGGACCTTCCTCGTACTATATTGGGAATTCTAGTGGTACAGTACCACCTATGAACGAGGACGGTAATATCAATTTAGATGACATGTACTAATTAAGTTGGCTTCTATTTCTAGTTGGTTAAACCATTGTGTTTGTCAAACACTTCGATTGGATGCCCTTTGTTCACCGTTGGACATATCAGTATGCCACTTTTAATTTGAGGTTCAGAATATTTTGCTATTTTTTTTCATGTCTTGTTTTTGTTAATTTTATATCAAAAACATGTTCGTGTACAAGGATAGGCATTAATTATTCAAAATGGATTCTAAACAGTAACATATACACTCATCCAACCATTTAAATAAATGGGAGATTACCAAAACGTACTTTTTGGTAGAATCAGGTAGAATCTTAGATTTTATGTCGATTCTACAATTTGCGATCCTATGAGAACACCTCCGATCCAATTCAGGATCACGATTTTGACAACCCTGCTATCAGCAATAGGATAAATTATACCTGCCTCCAGAAGCTTTAATATTTCATTTCTAACCACTTCTTTCATCTTGGGATTTAACCGTCGTTGATGATCAACAATTGGTTTAACATCTTTCTCCAATTTAATTTTGTGCTGACATAGAGTGGGACTAATGTCCTTCAGATAATCAATAGTATATCCAATAGCGGCACAGTGCTTCTTCAGAGTTTCCAATAATTTCTTTTCTTCATGCTCTGAAAGGTTAGCACTAATAATAACAGGAAATATCTTGTTTTCATCAAGATAAGCATATTTCAGAGTATCAGGTAGTGGTTTAATCTCAAACACGGGATCACCCTTGGGTGTTGGAGGATCCCCAAGGATTTCAACAGGCAAATTGTGTTTCAAAATAGGTCCTTGATTAAAGAATACTTCATCTATTTCCCTTCTTTCATTCATAAACATATCATTTTCATGGTCTAGCAAATATTGTTCTAAGGGATCAGCAAGAGGCATGACAATAGAAGCAAGACCAATAATTTCATCCTTGCTAGGCAATTCTTTATCATGGGGTTGTCTACGAAATTTAGAGAAATTAAAATCATGAGACATATCCCCTAAACCAACAGTAACAATATCTTTCTCACAGTCTATCTTAGCATTAACAGTATTCAAGAAAGGTCTACCAAATATAATGGGACATAAATTATCTTGTGGGGAACCAAAAACAAGAAGATGAGTCGCATATTTGGTCTTCCCACACAAGACTTCAACATCTGTAACAATCCCAATTGGTGATATAGTATCTCTATTAGCAAGTTTAATAGTAACATCAATATCTTCTATGTCAGCAGGTGCAATATCATTCATAATTTCTTTATATAAGGTATAAGGAATTGCACTCACACTAGCACCCGCATCACATAATCCATGATAACAATGATCTCCTATTTTAACAGAAACAACAGGCATGCCAACAACAGCTCTATGTTTATCTTTCATATCGGGCTTAGCAATTCTAGTAGGTTCATCACAGAAATAAATAACATTCCCATCAATATTATCGACCAAGAGATCTTTAACCATAGCAATACTAGGTTCAACTTTAATTTGTTCATAGGGTTTGGGTGGTCTAATATTACTTTTATTGACCACAGTTGAAGCTTTAGCATGATCCTTTATTTTAACAGGAAAAGGTGGTTTCTCAATATAAGTAGTAGGAACAATAGGATTAACATTATAAATAATAGTTTCTTCTCAACTTTAATAGGTTCAACTACTTTAACTTCAATGGGAGGATTATATTTAAACCACTTCTTGATTGCTCCCTGACTATAATGCCAGAAAACTCCTGTCTGCTAGGACTACGTCGGTATTTCCCCAGAGAGGAGGGGATGATGTAGCACAACGAAGGTAGGTATTTCCCTCAGTGATGAAACCAAGGTTATCGAACCAATAAGAGAACCAAGCAACACAACGTAAACAACACCTGCAGACAAATAACAACACCTCGCAACCTGATGTGTTAAAGGGGTTGTCAATCCCTTTTGGGTAACGATGCCAAAAGTTTGTAGTAGATTGAAATAATAGATCGTAAATAAAATAATGTGCAACAAAGTATTTTTGTATTTTTGGTTTAATAGATCTGAATAAAAATGCAAAGGAAAAGTATATCACAAGCAAATATATGATAAAGAAGACCCGGGGGATGTGGGTTTCACTAGTGGCTTCTCTCGAAAAAGATAGCAAACGGTGGGTAAACAAATTACTGTTGGGCAATTTATAGAACCTCAAATAATTATGACGATATCTAGGCAATGATCATTACATAGGCATCACGTCCAACATTAGTAGGCCGACTCCTGCTTGCATCTACTACTATTACTCCACACATCGACCGCTATCCAGCATGCATCTAGTGTATTAAGTTCATGGAGAAACGGAGTAATGTAATAAGAGCGATGATATGATGTAGACAAGATCTATCTATGTAGAGATAGACCCCATCGTTTTATCCTTAGTAGCAACGATACATATGTGTCGGTTCCCCTTCAAGTCACTGGGATCAAGCACCGTAAGATCGAACCCACTACCGGGCACCTCTTCCCATTGCAAGATAAATAGATCAAGTTGGCCAAACAAAACCCAAATATCAGAAAATAAATACGAGGCTATAAGTGATCATGCATAAAAGAGATCAAAGAAACTCAAATACTTTCATGGATATAAAAACATAGATCTGATCATAAACTCAAAGTTCATCGATCCCAACAAACACACTGCAAAAGAGTTACATCATATGGATCTCCAAGAGACCTTTGTATTGAGAATCAAGAGAGAGATGAAGCCATCTAGCTACTAACTATGGACCCAAAGGTCTACAAAGAACTACTCACGCATCATCGGAGAGGCACCAATGAAGGTGGTGAACCCCATCCGAGATGGTGTCTAGATTGGATCTGGTGGTTCTAGACTATGCGGCGGCTGGATCAATATTTTTTCAATGCCTCTAGGGTTTCTGGAATATTGGGGTATTTATAGAGCAAAGAGGTGGTCCGAGGGGCACCCGAGGTGGGCACAACCCACCAGGGCGCACCTGGGCCTCCTAGTGCGCCCTGGTGGGTTGTCCCCTCCTCGGCATTCCCCCCAGGTGCAACCACGGCCCAACATGTTCCTTCTGGTCCATAAAAATCTTCGTAAAGTTTTGTGGCATTTGGAATCTGTCTGATATTGATTTTCTGCAATGTAAAAAACACGGAAAAAACAAGAACTGGCACTTGGCACTATGTCAATAGGTTAGTACCAAAAATGATATAAAATGATTATAAAACATCCAAGATCGATAAAATAACAGCATGGAACAATAAAAAATTATAGATACGTTGGAGACATATCACTTCTCCTTAGGGAGATTAACATGAGTAGCAAAAGATTCACAAAAAGAAGCTACTATCTTAGAGTCAAGTCCATATTTAGTGCTAAAATCACGAAAAGCATCGGTATCCATAAAAGATTTAACACAATCAAATTTAAGGTTTATACCTGACTCTTTACCTTCATCGAGATCCCAATCTTCAGAGTTGCGTTTAATTATTTCCAATAAATACCATTTGAATTCAATATTCTTCTTCATATAGGAACCAGTACAAGAAGTATCAAGCATGGATCGATCATTATGAGAAAGCCGAGCATAAATTTTTTGAATAATAATTTCTCTTGAGAGCTCATGATTGGGGCATGAATATAACTTTAACTTAAGCCTACCCTAAGCTTGAGCGATACTTTGTCCTTCATGAGGCCAAAAATTATATATATAATTCTGATCACGATGAACCAGATGCATAGGATAAAACTTCTAATGAAATTCCAATTTCAATCGGTTGTAGTTCCATGATCCAATATCATCCAATAGCATATACCATTCCAATGCCTTTCCCTTCAAAGATAAAGGGAAGACTTTCTTCTTGACAACATCCTCGGGAATACCTGCAAGCTTAAATAATCCACAAACTTCATCCACATAGATTAGGTGCATATCAGGATGTAATTTTCCATCTCCTGCATAAGGATTAGCTAGCAGTTTCTCTATCATACCTAAAGGAATTTCATAATGAATATTTTCAGTAGGTGCAGTAGGTTGAGGAGTAGCTAATTATGGTTCCGGTCGAGGTGAATATACCCCGAACAAACCCCTCAAAGGATTATTTTGCACAGTAACAAGTGACAGTAAATTTCAGCACAATATATAAATGTTTCCCTACCAAATCCCACTTACCAAATGCGCTTCACTCCCCGGCAACGGCGCCAAAAAGTGTATTGATGACCCACAAGTATAGGGGATCTATCGTACTCCTTTCGATAAGTATGAGTGCCGAACCCAATGAGGAGCAGAAGGAAATGACAAGCGGTTTCAGCAAGGTATTCTCTGCAAGCACTAAAATTATCGGTAACAGATAGTTTTGTGATAAGATAATTTGTAACAGGTGAGGGAGTCCTGGATTAGGGGGTCTTCGGACAGCCGAACTATCTCCATTCGCCGGACTGTTAGACTATGAAGATACAAGATTGAAGACTTCGTCTCATGTCCGGATGGGACTCTACTTGGCGTGGAAGGCAAGCTAGGCAACACGGATATGGATATCTCCTCCTTTGTAACCGACCTTATGTAACCCTAACCCTCTCCGGTGTCTATATAAACCGAAGGGTTTTAGTCCGTAGGACAACAACCACAACATACAATCATACCATAGGCTAGATTCTAGGGTTTAGCCTCTCTGATCCCGTGGTAGATCTACTCTTGTACTACCCATATCATCAATATTAATCAAGCAGGACGTAGGGTTTTACCTCCATCAAGAGGGCCCGAACCTAGGTAAAACATTGTGTCCCCTACCTCCTATTACCATCTGGCCTAGACGCACAGTTCGGGACCCCCTACCCGAGATCCGCCGGGTTTGACACCGACATTGGTGCTTTCATTGAGAGTTCCTCTGTGTCGTCTCCGTTAGGCTTGATGGCTCCTACTATCATCGATAGCGATGCGGTCCAGGGTGAGACTTTTCTCCCCGGACAGAACTTCGTATTCGGCGGCTTTGCACTGCTGGCTAATTCGCTTGGCCATCTGGAACAGATTGAAAGCTACGCCCCTGGCCATCAGGTCAGATTTGGAAGTTTGAACTACACGGCCGACATCTGCGGAGACTTGATCTTTGACGGATCCGAGCCCCAGCCGGGCACGCCGCACTATCACGATGGGTATGACCTAGCTCTGCCGCCGAACAGTACCCCAGAGGCCGCACCCGCATCAGCTCCGACCCTTAGCCCGGAGCCCACTGCGCCAATCAAGGACGGGTGGTTAGACACCACCTCAGGAGCTACAGTCTCAACGGCGATCGAGCCGAACACCAGCCTAACCCTCCGCGCAGCCCGTGACTCCAAGGTGCCGGACTCTTTTTCTGACTCCGAACGGCCCGTGCCCCTGCCAATCGAATCCGATTAGGCGCCGATCATGGAATTCACTGCCGCGGATATCTTTCAGCACTCGCCCTTCGGCGACATTGTGAATTCACTAAGGTCTCTCTCTTTGTCAGGAGAGCCCTGGCCGGACTATGGCCAACAGGATTGGGATGCGGACGACGAAGAAATTCGTCCCACCCACCACCCACTTCGTAGCCACTGTCGATGACTTAACCGACATGCTCGACTTCGACTCCGAAGACATCGATGGTATGGACGACGATGTAGGAGACGAACATGAACCAGCGCCTATAGGGCACTAGAAAGCTACCTCGTCATATGACATATACATGGTGGATACACCCAACGCAGGCAATGACGACGAGATAGCGGAGGATGACCCCTCCAAGAAGCAACCCAAGCGCCGACGTCAGTGGCGCCGCTCTAAGTCCCGCCAAAGCAAAAGTGGTGATATTGGCACAGGAGATAATAACACTCCGGATAGTGCCGAAGACAACAACAATCCCCTCCAGCATATTTAGAGCAGGAGGATGGAGAAGCCAGCTCTCCTGAGAGAGCGGCAGACGGAGAGGAGGAGGATGACAATTACATGCCCCCCTCCGAAGATGAGGCAAGCCTCGGCATTGGTGAATTCGTCGTACCAGAGGATCCCGTCGAACAAGAGCGCTTCAAGCGCCGGCTTATGGCCACGGCAAATAGCCTGAAGAAAAAATAGCAGCAGCTTCAAGCTGATCAAGATCTGCTAGCTGACAGATGGACTAAAGTCCTCGCGGCCGAGGAATACAAACTTGAGCGCCCCTCCAAGAATTACCCAAAGTGCAGGTTACTACCCCGAGTGGAGGAAGAAGCGTATGATACGGCTGATCGGCCACCTCGTGGCCGCGATAGAGAGGCATTCCAGCCAAAATCTCAGCCTCCACCCCGACGCCATTCAAATAAAAAGGCATGGGGAGATACGCCAGACCTGCGAGACATATTGGAGGACAAAGCAAAGCTTGCAAGATCAATCTACGGATCACGACAGCACACCACTCTACAAGACGATAAACGTCATGCCGGATACAGTAAAAGCAAATCTGGCCGGGCCGAACACAGCGGGCAAGACCCATTCGAGCTGTGTCGCGATATAGCCCAATACAGAGGCACCGCACACCCTTTATGCTTCACAGACGAAGTAATGGAACATCAATTCCCAGAAGGTTTCAAACCTGTAAATATTGAATCATACGACGGCACAACAGCTCCCGCGGTATGGATTGAGGATTTCCTCCTCCACATCCACATGGCCCGCGGTGATGACTTACACGCCATCTAATACCTCCCACTAAAGCTCAAAGGACCAGCGTGGCATTGGCTTAACAACTTGCCAGCGGACTCCATTAGCTGTTGGGAAGATCTGGAAGCCGCATTCCTCGACAACTTTCAGGGCACTTATGTGCGACCACCAGACGCCGATGACTTGAGCCACATAATTCAGCAACCAAAAGAGTCGGCCAGGCAATTCTGGGCTCGGTTCCTTACAAAGAAAAATCAAATCGTCGACTGTCCGGATGCGGAGGCCTTAGCGGCTTTCAAACACAACATCCGAGACGAGTGGCTAGCCGGCACCTTGGTCAGGAAAAGTCGAAATCTATGGCATCTCTCATGACGCTCATGACCCGCTTTTGTGCACGAGAAGACAGCTGGCTGGCTCAAAGTAATAACATATCAAAGAACCATGGTACCTCAGATACCAAGGATGGTCATAGGAGGTAACGTCGCAACAAACATAAGCGCCGCATTAACAGCGAAAATACTGAGGATACGGAAGTCAATGCCAGATTCAAAGGTTCTAAACCCGGTCAGTGGAAAAAGCCATTCAAACAAAGTACGCCGGGTCCGTCCAGCTTGGACCGTATACTCGATCGCTCGTGTCAAATACACGGCACCCCAGACAAGCCAGCCACTCACACCAACAGGGATTGTTGGGTGTTCAAGCAGGCCCGCAAGTTAATTGCTAAAAACAAGGACAAGGGGCCGCATAGCGATGACGAGGAGGAGCCCCGGCAGCCGCACACTGGAGAACAGAAGAGGTTTCACCCGCAAGTGCGGACGGTGAACATGATATACATAACTCACATCCCCAAGAGGGAGCAGAAGCGTGCGCTCAGGGACGTATATGCGTTGGAGCCAGTCGCCCCAAAGTTCAACCCTTCGTCCTCCTGCCCGATCATCTTCGATCGCAGGTACCACCCCACTAGTATCCGTCATGGCGGATTCGCCGCACTGGTCCTAGACCCAATCATTGACAGATTTCACCTCACTCGAGTCCTTATGAATGGCGGCAGCAGCCTGAACCTGCTTTATCAGGACACAGTGTGCAAAATGGGTATAGACCCCTCAAGGATCAAACCCACAAAAACGACCTTTAAGGGCGTCATTCCAGGTGTAGAGGCCCATTGCACAGGCTCAATTACACTGGAAGTGGTCTTCGGATCCCCGGATAACTTCCGAAGCGAAGAGTTAATCTTTGATATAGTCACGTTCCGCAGTGGTTATTGATGTCTACTACACAACCTTCTTCTTGTAGACGTTGTTGGGCCTCCAAGTGCAGAGGTTTGTAGGACAGTAGCAAATTTCCCTCAAGTGGATGACCTAAGGTTTATCAATCCATAGGAGGCGTAGGATGAAGATGGTCTCTCTCAAGCAACCATGCAACCAAATAACAAAGAGTCTCTTGTGTCCCCAACACACCCAATACAATGGTAAATTGTATAGGTGCACTAGTTCGGAGAAGAGATGGTGATACAAGTGCAATATGGATAGTAGATAATAGTATTTGTAATCTGAAATAATAAAAACAGAAAGGTAACGAATGATAAAAGTGAGCGTAAACGGTATTGCAATGCGTTGAAACAAGGCCTAGGGTTCATACTTTCGCTAGTGCAAGTCCCCTAAAAAATACTAACATAATTGGATCACATAACTATCCCTCAACATGCAACAAAGAGTCACTCCAAAGTCACTAATAGCGGAGAACAAACAAAGAGATTATGGTAGGGTACGAAACCACCTCAAAGTTATTCTTTCCAATCAATCCGTTGGGCTATTCCTATAATTGTCACAAACAGCCCTAGAGTTCGTACTAGAATAAACCTTAAGACACAAATCAACCAAAACCCTAATGTCACCTAGATACTCCAATGTCACCTCAAGTATCCGTGGGCATGATTACATGATATGCATCACACAATCTCAGATTCATCTATTCAACCAACACAAAGGACCTCAAAGAGTGCCCCAAAGTTCCTACCGGAGAATCACGACGAAAACGTGTGCCAACCCCTATGCATAGGTTCCCAATGTCACGAAACCTGCAAGTTGGTCACCAAAACATACATCAAGTGGCATGTGGTATCCCATTGTCACCACAGATATCCATGGCAAGACATACATCAAGTGTTCGCAAGTCTTTAAAGACTCAATCCTATAGGATTACTTCAAGGGGAAAACTCAATTCATTACAAGAGAGAAGAGGGGGAGGAGAAACATAAGATCCAACTATAATAGCAAAGCTCGCGATACATTAAGACCATGCCAAATCAAGAACACGAGAGAGAGAGAGAGATCAAACACATAGCTACTGGTACATACCCTCAGCCCCGAGGGAGAACTACTCCCTCCTCATCATGGAGAGCACCGGGATGATCAAGATGGCCACCGGAGAGGGATTTCCCCCTCTGGCAGGGTGCCGGAACGGGTCTAGATTGGTTTTCGGTGGCTACGGAGGCTTCTGGCGGCGGAACTCCCGATCTAATCTCTGTTCTGGAAGTTTTAGGGTACGACTGTATATATGGGTGAAAGGAGAACGTCGGTGGAGCTATGGGGGCCCCACGAGGCAGGGGGCGCGCCCTCCACCCTCGTGACCTCCTCGGAAAATTCTTGGAGTAGGGTCCAAGTCTCCTGGATCACGTTCGGTGAGAAGATCACGTTCCCGAAGGTTTCATTCTGTTTGAACTCCGTTTGATATTCTGTTTCCTCGAAATACTGAAATAGGCAAAAAAAACAACAATTCTGGGCTGGGCCTCCGGTTAATAGGTTAGTCCCAAAAATAATATAAAAGTGTAAAATAAAGCCCAATATAGTCCAAAACGGTAGATAAAGTAGCATGGAGCAATCAAAAATTATAGGTACGTTGGAGACGTATCAGGCATCCCCAAGCTTAATTCCTGCTCGTCCTCGAGTAGGTAAATGATAAAAAGAGAATTTTTGATGCGGAGTGATACTTTGGCATAATTTCAATGTAAATCTTCTTAATCATGGTATGAATATTCAGATCCGAAAGGTTCAAGACAAAATTTCATATTGACATAAAAAATGATAATACTTCAAGCATACTAATCAAACAATTATGTCATCTCAAAATAACATGGCCAAAGGAAGTTCATCCCTACAAAATCATATAGTTAGGCTATGCTTCATTTTCGTCACACAAAGATGTTCCCAACTTCTATACCCCCGATGACAAGCCACGCAATTGTTACATACTCAAATAATCTCAAACTTTTTCAACCTTCACGCAATAAATGAGCGTGAGCCATGGACATAGCACTATGGTGGTATAGAATATGATGATGGGGATTGTGTGGAGAAGACAAAAAAGGAGAAAGTCTCACATCAACGAGGATAATCAATGAGCTATGGAGATGCCCATCAATTGATGTTAATGCAAGGAGTAGGGATTGCCATGCAACGGATGTACTAGAGCTAATAATGCTCAACAAAAGAAAACTAGTGGGTGTGCATCCAACATGCTTGCTCATGAAGACCGAGGGCATTTTGAGGAAGCCCATCGTTGGAATATACAAGCCAAGTTCTATAATGAAAAATTCCCACTAGTATGAACAAGACAAATTATGAGACTCACTATATGAAATCATGGTGCTACTTTGAAGCACAATATATGAGACTCGCTACATGAAGAACAAGGTGCTACTTTGAAGCACAAGTGTGGAAAAAGAGATAGTAGCATTGCCCTTTTTATTTTCTCTTTTTTTGGGCCTTTCTTTTTTTTCTTTTTGGCCTTTCTCTCTCTCTTTTTTTTGATTGGGCAATGCTCTAATAATGATGATCATCACACTTCTATTGATTACAACATAATGATTACAACTCGATACTAGAACAAGATATGACTCTATATGAATGCCTCCGGCAGTGTACCGGGATGGTGCAATGAATCAAGAGTGACATGTATGAAAAATAATGCATGGTGGCTTTGCCACAAATACGATGTCAACTACAAGATCATGCAATGGTAATATGACAAAAGTAAAGCATGTCATGATAATGATGATGATGGAAGTTGCATGGCAATATATCTCGGAATGGCTATGGAAATGCCATGATAGGTAGGTATGGTGGCTGTTTTGAGGAAGATATGGGGAGGTTTATGTGTGAAAGAGCATATCATATCACGGGGTTTGGATGCACCAGCGAAGTTTGCACCAACTCTCAATGTGAGAAAGGGCAATGCACGGTACCGAAGAGGCTAGCAAATGGCGGAAAGGTAAAAGTGCGTATAATCCATGGACTCAACATTAGTCAAAAGAACTCATATACTTATTGCAAAAAATTAGAAGTCATCAAAAATCAAGTACTACGCGCGTGCTCCTAGGGGGATAGATTGGTAGGAAAAGACCATCGCTCGTCCCCGACCGCCACTCATAAGGATGCACAAGCCAGGTACACTTCATGCTTCAAATTTGTTACACAACTTGAACCATACGTGCATGCTACGCGACTTGCTAACTTCAACACAAGTATTTCTCAAATTCACAACTACTCAACTAGCACGACTATGATATTATCACCTCCATATCTCAAAACAATTATCAAGCATCAAACTTATCTTAGTATTCAACCCACTAAAAAGAAAGTTTCACATATCTTGAATACCAAGTATATTAACATTAAGCAAATTACCATGCTATTAACGACTCTCAAAATAATCTAAGTGAAGCATGAGAGATCAAGTTTCTTTAAAACAATCCACCACCGTGCTCTAAAAGATCTAAGTGAAGCACTAGAGCAAAACTTATCACGCTCAAAAAGATATAAGTGAAGCACATAGAGTAAACTATCAAGCTCAAAAGATATAAGTGAAGCACATAGAGTATTCTAACAAATTTCAATTCATGCATGGCTCTCTCAAAAGGTTTGTACAGCAAGGATGATTGTGGTATACTAACAAGCAAAGACACAAATAATACAAGACACTCCAAGCAAAACACATATCATGTGGTGAATAAAAATATAGCTCCAAGTAACTTACCGATGGAAGTGGACGAAAGAGGGGATGCCTTCCGGGGCATCCCCAAGCTTTGAATTTTTGGTGTCCTTGGATTATCTTGGGGTGCCATGGGCATCCCCAAGCTTAGGCTCTTGCCACTCCTTGTTCCATAATCCATCAAAAGAATTCACCCAAAACTTGAAAACTTCACAACACAAAACTCAATAGAAATCTCGTGAGCTCCGTTAGAGAAAGAAAACAAAAGACTAGTTTAAGGTACTGTAGTGAACTTGTTCTTTATTTGTATTGGTGTTAAACCTACTGTATTCCAACTTCTCTATGGTTTATAAACTATTTTACTACCCATAGATTCATCAAAATAAGCAAACAACACACGCAAAACAGAATCTGTCAAAAACAGAACAGTCTGTAGTAATCTGTTACTAACGCAAACTTCTGGAACCCAAAAAATTCTCAAATAAATTACTGGACCTGAGGAATTTATCTATTAATCATCTGCAACAAGAATTAACTAAATATCGTTCTCCAAATAAAAATGGCAGCAGTTCTCGTGAGCGCTAAAGTTTCTGTTTTTTACAGCAAGATCAACAAGACTTTCCCCAAGTCTTCCCAGCGGTTCTACTTGGCACAAACACTAATTAAACATAAAAACTCAATCATAACAGAGGCTATATGAATTGTTTATTACTAAACAGGAGCAAAAATTAAGGAACAAAAATAAAGTTGGGTTGCCTCCCAACAAGCGCTATCGTTTAATGCCCCTAGCTAGGCATGATGATGTCAATGATGCTCACATAAAGGATAAAAATTAAAACATAAAGAGAGCATCATGAAGAATATGACTAGCACATTTAAGCCTAACCCACTTCCTATGCATAGGTATTTTGTGAGCAAACAACTTATGGGAACAATAATTAACTAGCATAGGAAGGCAAAACAAGCATAACTTCAAGATTTTAAGCACATAGAGAGGAAATTTGATATTATTGCAATTCCTACAAGCATATATTCCTCCCTCATAATAATTTTCAGTAGCATCATGAATGAATTCAGCAATATAACCAGCACCTAAGGCATTCTTTTCATGATCTACAAGCATAGAAATTTTATTACTCTCCATATAAGCAAAATTCTTCTCATTCGGGATAGTGGAAGTATCATAAGAGACTTGGATACTATAAATTGTTTCCACATTAAAAGAATAATGTTCAGCGAAGGGGTAATCATAATCATGACAAGTTTTATAAATATAATCACTACTTTTTATAGCATACGTATCATCACAATAATTATCATAAGTAGGAGGCATGCTATCATCATAACAACTTTGCATATCAAAACTTGAGAGGCTAAAAATATCATCATTATTAAACATAGCATCCCCAAGGTTGGGAGAAACATTAATTGCAGCAAATATATTCTCAAATATGTCATCCTGATCAAACATAGCTTCCCCAAGCTTGGGCCTTTTCATATCATAAGCATAATCACTCTAATCATTAATAGTATAGATAGCACCTATAGTATAGCAATTATCATATTCTTCCAAGCAAGTGCCAAAAAGATTTTCAAGATCATAAGAAGTATCATTATCTTCCACAATTATATGTTCATGAGGCACAATAGTAATAGGAGCAACATTATTTGAGAGAGATATCTTTTTACCTCTCTTCCTTTTCCTTTTCTTCTTCTTCACCACATCATGTGTGGGTTCAATCCTCTTTTTGGAGCTCCTTATTAATGAGATTGGTTGAATAAGAGGCTCCTCCTCGTTACCTGATTTATCATAAGAAATAATAGGATGGTACTGGGAAGCCTCTTCCCTTTCATTAGTATTCTCTTCATCTTCTATTTGTTTTCTTTTCTTTATGTAATTGGCAATATGAGGATTTTCAATACAATTCACCGCACAATACATATAAATTTTCTCTAGATCAAAATCAAGAAATCTATCAAGATTAAACTTTGGAATACCCTCAGTTATACGTTTCATTTGCTCATACCCCAAAAGAAGACTAAGCTCTTTATGATGCTCAAGGGTAATCAAATTATCACAATATTTGGACACGACTTGATCATGAAACAAATAGCATTGGAGCTTTAAATGACCATGTTCATTGCAAAGTTCACAAGGGGCGCGGAAAATATTGAATCTTTCAGCACATTCATCTAGCTCTTCTTGCAACAATTTGGTTTCTAAGTACTTATGCCTCTTGCAATATCTATCTTCCCTATTTGGTGTGTACTTGCAAACCCAATCTACTCCACAAAAATTGACATGTTTATAGGAGACATTTTCATCATAACTAGTGCAATCATCATTAGCATCATGGATATTCAAAGAATTCATACTAACAACATTGCAACATGCTCATCATTCAAATATTTAGTGCTAACCATTTTATAGATTTCTTCTTCTAGAACTTGAGCACAATTATCCTTTCCATCATACTCACGAAAGATGTTAAAAAGATGAAGCGTATGAGACAAACTTAATTCCATTTTTTGTAATTTTCTTTTATAAACTAAACTAGTGATAAAACAAGAAACTAAAAGACTCGATTGCAAGATCTAAAGATATACCTTCAAGCACTCACCTCCCTGGCAACGGCGCCAGAAAAGAGCTTGATGTCTACTACACAACCTTCTTCTTGTAGACGTTGTTGGGCCTCGAAGTGCAGAGGTTTGTAGGACAGTAGCAAATTTCCCTCAAGTGGATGACCTAAGGTTTATCAATCCGTAGGAGGCGTAGGATGAAGATGGTCTCTCTCAAGCAACCATGCAACCAAATAACAAAGAGTCTCTTGTGTCCCCAACACACCCAATACAATGGTAAATTTTATAGGTGCACTAGTTCGGCGAAGAGATGGTGATACAAGTGCAATATGGATAGTAGATAATAGTATTTGTAATCTGAAATACTAAAAACAGCAAGGTAACGAATGATAAAAGTGAGCGTAAATGGTATTGCAATGCGTTTAAACAAGGCTTAGGGTTCATACTTTCGCTAGTGCAAGTCCCCTCAACAATACTAACATAATTGGATCACATAACTATCCCTCAACATGCAACAAAGAGTCACTCCAAAGTCACTAATAGCGGAGAACAAACAAAGAGATTATGGTAGGGTACGAAACCACCTCAAAGTTATTCTTTCCAATCAATCTTGGGCTATTCCTATAATTGTCACAAACAGCCCTAGAGTTCGTACTAGAATAACACCTTAAGACACAAATCAACCAAAACCCTAATGTCACCTAGATACTCCAATGTCACCTCAAGTATCCATGGGCATGATTATACGATATGCATCACACAATCTCAGATTCATCTATTCAACCAACACAAAGGACCTCAAAGAGTGCCCCAAAGTTCCTACCGGAGAATCACGACGAAAACGTGTGCCAACCCCTATGCATAGGTTCCCAATGTCACAAAACCCGCAAGTTGGTCACCAAAACATACATCAAGTGGCATGTGGTATCCCATTGTCACCACAGATATCCACGGCAAGACATACATCAAGTGTTCTCGAGTCTTTAAAGACTCAATCCTATAGGATTACTTCAAGGGGAAAACTCAATTCATTACAAGAGAGAAGAGGGGGAGGAGAAACATAAGATCCAACTATAATAGCAAAGCTCGCAATACATTAAGAGCATGCCAAATCAAGAACACGAGAGAGAGAGAGAGAGAGATCAAACACATAGCTACTAGTACATACCCTCAGTCCTGAGGGACAACTACTCCCTCCTCATCATGGAGAGCGCCGGGATGATGAAGATGGCCACCGGTGAGGGATCCCCCCTCCGGCAGGGTGCCGGAACAGGGTCCCGATTGACTTTTGGTGGCTACGGAGGCTTCTGACGGCGGAACTCTTGATGTAATCTCTTGCGTTCTCGAAGTTTTAGGTCACGTAGGTATATATGGGTGCAGGAGGTACGTCAGGGGAGCCACGAGGGCCCCACGAGACAGGGGGCGTGCCCTAGGGGGGGCGCCCCCACCCTCGTGAGCACCTCGTTCCTTCCTTGACATGGGGTCCAAGTCCATTAGGTGTGTTTCCTTCCAAAAATAACTTCGGGTGCCGGAACGGGTCTAGATTGGTTTTCGGTGGCTACGGAGGCTTCTGGCAGCGGAACTCCCGATCTAATATCTGTTCTGGAAGTTTTAGGGTATGACGGTATATATGGGTGAAAGGAGAACGTCGGTGGAGCTACGGGGGCCCCACCGAGGCAGGGGGCGCGCCCAGGGGGGCGCCCTCCACCAGCGTGACCTCCCCGGAAACTTCTTGGAGTAGGGTCCAAGTCTCCTGGATCACGTTCGGTGAGAAGATCACGTTCCCGAAGGTTTCATTCCGTTTGGACTCCGTTTGATATTCTGTTTCCTCGAAATACTGAAATAGGCAAAAAAACAGCAATTCTGGGCTGGGCCTCCGGTTAATAGGTTAGTCCCAAAAATAATATAAAAGTGGAAAATAAAGCCCAATATAGTCCAAAACAGTAGATAAAGTAGCATGAAGCAATCAAAAATTATAGATACATTGGAGACGTATCAGTTATCACGCGCTGCTCGGGCGAACCGCATTTGCTAGATTCAATGCGGTACCGCATTATGCATACCTCAAGCTCAAGATGCCAGGACCTCGCGGAGTTATTACAGTCAATGGAGACACAGAGCGCTCTCTCCGAACAAAGGAGCACACTGCAGCCCTCGCAGCAGAAACGCAAAGCAGCCTCTCAAGGCAATCAACCAGTTCGGCGCTTCACAGCCCGGACACCTTCAAGCGCGCTCGGGGCAATCGGCAAATAGACCGCCTGGCGCGATCTGAGCTCGTGTAGCAATACGGCGGCCACCCCAATCCCATCCCAGCGGCGAAACTCGTGCCGCGCGTACATAATTACGCATTAAAAATACCATGGGCACAGGTGGGGAGGGGGCACAACAGCGGCACGCCCCAATACGCGGCCTAAACCGCACTAAGGGCTTCCCGTTTGGTTATTTTCCTTTTTCTTTCAGGACCTTAATCTCTGGAAACACTGTTCGGCTGCACTATTTCCGAACACATGATGCAGCAACCAAGGAGGTAGACAGCTACGTTATACCACGGAGTTCCTAGGTTGATTACAGTAACGAGTGAAATATTCAATTTAATATCATTCCTCAGCTTGCTTATCGCACTATTTGTATCACTCTGCTTTAACGCAATTTTTTAATAAATAATGCATGACATTACGACTATTATTGCATTCTTGTTATATATATATATGTGTGTGTGTGTGTGTGTGTTCATTAATGACGCCTTGCAACCGTACACTATGGTACGGCCAATACACCAGGGGCTTACGTACCCCACAATGCGGTGTGAAAAGTCCAAACACTTTCACAAGTGCGGCACCCCGAACTTATAGCATTATATGCATCAGCTCCGAATCATGTCTTTGGTCAAATGTTGGGTTTGCCCGGCTCCTATGTTTTGGTACCTTACGTTTCGCTCTATCGGCTAAGGTAGCGCTAGGAGAACTACTACGATTGTGCCCCGGTTCTGCTGGGTTCAGCACCTCAGTAGAGAAAGCTAAAACTGACTGTCATGATAAGGCGAGAGACTGGTCGCTATTCGGCGAGGTTTTCAAGTCCCTAAAGACTTATGCCGCTTAGAGCAAGGGGCCGGCCCTGTCCGGCTTAAAGGCGTGTATCGCGCCCCGAATTCGGCCTTCCGAATACCAGGGGCTTCACCGAAATTTAAAATTATAGAATTCTATGGCTAAGTGAGAGTGATAAAGCATTATTAGTCTGGTTGCCTCGTTCACTGTGCTGAGCACCTCCCTCGAAGGACCCAAACATGGGAACAAGAGTGCTCAGGTTTATCCCGAACACCCCAGCACTCGTGGCATGGGGGTAGAAGCCGAGGACTAGCCATCTCTCAGATTGTATAAATAGCCAAACAAAAGGTAATATTTTAAATTCCAACAAGCGTTGCATAGCGCATATGAAACAAGTTTTCATACATACAGGATAAAACGAGCAAGTCTCATTCAAATATTACATCTTTTGAACACTCGTCCACGATGAGACGGGCACCCGGCAGAACACCCTCGTAGTACATCTCGGGGTGGCGGTGCTCCTTGCCCTCCGGCGGCCCCTCCTTGATCAGCTTCATGGCGTCTAGCTTGACCCACTGCAATTTCACATGGGCGAAAGCCCGGCGTGCACCTTCAATGCAGACAGATCGCTTGACGACCTCCAGCCGCGGGCAGGCATCCACAAGCCGCTTCACCAGGCCGAAGAAGCTGTTCGAAAGGGCGTCGCCAGGCCACAGCCAGACTATAAAGCTCTTCGTGGCCTGATCGGCCGCCTTATGTAGCTCGACCATCTGCTTCAGCTGGTCGCTCATTGGCACAGGATGTCCGGCCTCAGCATACTGAGACCAGAACAGCTTCTCCATCGATCTTCCATCCTCGGCCTGGTAAAATTGTGCAGCATCAGACACACTGCGGGGCAAATCTGTGAATGCACCTGAAGAGCTCCGGATCCGGGTAAGTAATCGGTAATTTACTTTTACATGCTTGCTTTGCATATAGAAAGCCTTACCCACCGCTATCTTCTTCATCGCGTCGATCTCCTAGAGGGCCTTTTGGGCTTCGGCCTTGGCACTTTTTACACTCTCGAGGGCCGCGGCAAGCTCAGACTCCCGCGTCTTTGAGTTAAGCTCCAACGCCTCGTGCTTCGCCACGAGAGCCTGGAGCTCTTGCTGCACCTCGCCCACCCGAGCCTCGTACTTCTCTCGCTCGGTGCGCTCCTTGGCCGCTTTATCTTCAGCCTTGGTTAGCGCTTGCTTCAGGGTCGCCACCTCGGTTGTGGCCCCTGGCAAACATACGATGATCCTATCATTTTGCAATCGCGTCCTCTTTTATATATATACATATCTATAGACATGGTATTTCTTACCCTTGTTCTCCTCGAGCTGCCTCTTGGCAAGGCCGAGCTCTTTCATGGACCCCTCGAGGTCTTGCTTTAGTACGGCGACCTCTGCAGTCAGTGCAGCGGACGCCAGCAGCGAAGCCTGCATATGCATATTGACACACTTATGTTAGACTCCTGCGATATTATTTGATCCTCTGTTCGGCTTTTCTTTGTGAGCACCGAACAAAGCATCAGGGGCTACTGTCTATGCGGTAATACTTCTACTACATTTTAAAACACTTACCTCGAAGCCTGTTAGAAGGCTGGCGTAGGCTTCAGTCAATCCGCTCTTGGCGGACTGAACCTGCTGGATCACCGCAATCATGATAGTGCGGTGCTCCTTGTCGATGGAAGCGCTGCGAAGCGCTTCCAACAGATTGTCCGGCGCCTCTGGATGGACAGAGGTCACCGGCACAGGCGTCTTGCCCCTCTTAGAAGGAGGCCGCCTGCCCGAGCCTGGAACCGCTGGAGGTTCCAGCGCGGTGTTCGGCTGAGGGCCGAACTCAGAGCTCTCAGGGGCCCCGTCCCCTCGGCTCCCGGAGTCCGAAAGGTCGCCTTGAGGTGCCTCCGAGACTGTCTCCCCTCGATCCGGTGCCTCTTGAGACAACACCTCGGCGTCGTCGGCAGGATGAGGGGAGGTGGCGGTCGGGACTGGATCGTTATCCATGTCCGACAAGCCCAAGGAGTCGTCCGATGATACATCGATACTGGCTCGTGGCGGCCTGCATAATTGTGTCCGGCGTTAGGGAAAGCAGTGCGACAAAGGAATCCTATAGGTACTCTGGTATCCAAATACTTACGATCTCCCTGGGGGCTTGGCCCTGGGCAACCACTCGTCTTCGCCTTCGTCAGCGGCAGTGGAGCTGTCCGAAAGGAGAGTCCTTCCCTTCTTGGACCCTTCGGCCCCCCCAGTTGGGGCGGCCTTCCTTTTCCTATATCCCCCAGTAAGTGGGGGAGCATCTTCTTCTTCTTCTTCCTCGTCTTCGGGGGAAGAGTGCGCCACAGAATCATCAGACGGTGAGTCCGACGACGCCTGGCGTCGGGAACTCTTTCGGGTTCCCTTGGCCTTCTTGGTCTTCTCCGGCACTGTATAAGCGGTCGGAGTCAACATCTTCGCCAGAAGAGCGTCTACGGGGCCTTCAGGCAAAGGATCCGGACAGTCGATCTGTCCGGCCATCTTCTGCCAGTCCTGTCAAAAGTATGGGAGTTTAGATCCCGCATAGAGTCAATCTATTAAAAAAAGTATCCTGTGAAAGGTGAAGCAGCTTACCGCACTGGCTTGGCGCTTCGCGCTAAATCCGCGATCCTCAGTAATAGGAGGGGGGACCTTGGCACTTTTGAACAGCACCCTCCAGGCATCTTCATGAGTCGTGTCGAAGAGCCTATTCAGAGTTCGGTGCTGCGCCGGGTCGAACTCCCACAAGTTGATCTCCCGTTGTTGGCATGGGAGGATCCGGCGGATGAGCATAACTTGGACTATGTTGACAAGCTTGAGCTTCTTGTTCACCATGTTTTGAATACATGTTTGGAGTCCGGTCAGCTCTTCCGAACTACCCCAGGACAGGCCCTTCTCTTTCCAGTAGGTGAGCCGCGTGGGGATGCCAGATCGGAACTCGGGGGCCGCCGCCCGTACAGGGTCGCGTGGCTCGGTGATGTAGAACCACCCCGATTGCCACCCCTTTATGGTTTCCACAAAGGAGCCCTCGAGCCATGTTACGTTGGGCATCTTGCCCACCATGGCGCCTCCGCACTCCGCCTGGTGGCCGCCCACCACCTTCGGCTTGACATTGAAGGTCTTCAGCCATAAGCCGAAGTGGGGCTGGATGCGGAGGAAGGCCTCGCACACGACGATAAACGCCGAGATGTTGAGGATGAAGTTCGGGGCCAGATCGTGGAAATCCAGGCCGGAATAGAACATGAGCCCCCGAACAAATGGATGGAGAGGGAATCCCAGTCCATGGAGGAAATGGGTGAGGAATACTACCCTCTCGTGGGGCCTGGGGGTGGGGATGAGCTGCCCCTCATCCGGGAGCCGGTGCGCGATGTCGTCTGGCAGGTATCCGGCTCTCCTCAGTTTCTTGATGTCTCCCTCTGTGACGGAGGAGACCATCCACCTGCCTCCCACTCCGGACATGGTTGGAGAAGGTTGAGGTGGGAAGTGTGGGCTTGGGCGCTAGAGCTCGAGTGTGCGAAAACGGATGAGCAAAGGAGGAAGAAGGCGTGGATAGAAAGGTGAATCCTTATCCCTTTATATGGGCGGACGAAGCTAAGCGTCCCCACTTGCCTGGTAAAACTCGCTTATCCCCCAAGCGCCGCAATTGATGGCGTGGTTGGGTTACCCACACCCGTATTGATGAGAATCCCGCAATAAGGGGACACGATCTCTGCTTTGACAAGACGTGTCAAAAAACTACCTCGCGTTATGTGTGGGGCTGGTTAAAGGGAACAGTTCGAATAATCACCGGGCCATGACATGACGTCATACTGTTAAGACAAGTCAGCAAATTAGATCTGTGAAAATATTATTCTCTCTATGGTGGAATGTGGAACTTATTTTGCAGGGTCGAACACTATCCTCGTATTCAAATTCTTCTATGATGTATTCGGAGAAGGAACCCGCCTTGCAATGCCGAAGACAATACTGCGCGCCGGACTCATCGTCATTGAAGCCTGGTTCCGGGGCTACTGAGGGAGTCCTGGATTAGGGGGTCTACGGACAGCCGGACTATCTCCATTGGCCGGACTATTAGACTATGAAGATACAAGATTGAAGACTTCGTCTCGCGTCCGGATGGGACTCTACTTGGCGTGGAAGGTAAGCTAGGCAATACGGATATGGATATCTCCTCCTTTGTAACCGACCTTATGTAACCCTAACCCTCTCCGGTGTCTTTATAAACCGAAGGGTTTTAGTCCGTAGGACAACAACAACATACAATCATACCATAGGCTAGCTTCTAGGGTTTTAGCCTCTCTGATCTCATGGCAGATCTACTCTTGTACTACCCATATCATCAATATTAATCAAGCAGGATGTAGGGTTTTACCTCCATCAAGAGGGTCCGAACCTGGGTAAAACATTGTGTCCCCTGCCTCCTGTTACCATCCGGCCTAGACACACAGTTCGGGACCCCCTACCCGAGATCCGCCGGTTTTGACACCGACAACGGGTAACAAGTAATAAAAGTAAACAAGGTGCAGCAAGGTGGCCCAATCCTTTTTGTAGCAAAGGACAAGTCTGTACAAACTCTTATATAAAGCAAAGCGCTCCCGAGGACACATGAGAATTATTGTCAAGCTAGTTTTCATCATACTCATATGATTCGTGTTCGTTACTTTGATAATTTGATATGTGGGTGGACCGGTGCTTGGGTGCTGCCCTTCCTTGGACAAGCCTCCCACTTATGATTAACCCCTCTCGCAAGCATCAGCAACTACGAAAGAAGTATTAAGGAAAACCTAACCATAGCATGAAACATATGGATCCAAATAAGCCCCTTACGAAGCAACACATAAACTAAGGTTTAAACTTCTATCACTCTAGCAACCCATCATCTACTTATTACTTCCCAATGCCTTCCCCTAGGCCCAAATAATGGTGAAGTGTCATGTAGTCGACGTTCACATAACACCACTATAGGAGAGACAACATACATCTCATCAAAATATCGAACGAATACCAAATTCACATGATTACTTATAACAAGACTTCTCCCATGTCCTCAGGAACAAATGTAACTACTCACAAAGCATATTCATAATCATAAATCAGAGGAGTATTAATTATCATTAAGGATCTGAAAATATAATCTTCCACCGGATAAACCAACTAGCATCAACTACAAGGAGTTATCAACGATACTAGCAACCCAC
Source organism: Triticum urartu (assembly GCF_056163025.1). Classification (NCBI taxonomy): domain Eukaryota; kingdom Viridiplantae; phylum Streptophyta; class Magnoliopsida; order Poales; family Poaceae; genus Triticum; species Triticum urartu. The sequence goes on along the minus strand of NC_141873.1, from coordinate 74,777,776 downwards.
AGGTACCAATCTGAGGTATTGGGACCAAAATCGAATACAAGAGATGAACTAGGGTTTGAGAGGAGATGGTGCTGGTGAAGATGTTGATAGAGATTGACCCCCTCTCGATGAGAGGATCGATGGTGATGATGATGACGATCATTTCCCCCTCCCGGAGGGAAGTTCCCCCGACAAAACAGCTCCGTCGGGGTCCTTGATTGGTTCTGCCCAGGTTCCGCCTCGAGACGGCGGCGCTTCGTCCCGAAAGCTTCTTCTTGATTTTTTTTTCTAGGGTAAAAGACACCATATAGCCAAATATGGGCACTGGAGGCCTGCCAGGGGGCCCACAAGGTCGGGGGCGCCCAGGGGGGTAGGGCGTGCCCTCCACCCTTGTGGCTGGTAGGTGGTCCCCCTCTGGTACTTTCTTCGCCCAATATTCTTTATTTATTCCAAAAATGTGCTATGTGAAGTTTCAGGACTTTTGGAGTTGTGCAGAATATGTCTCTAATATTTGCTCCTTTTCCAGCCCAGAATTCCAACTGCCGGCATTCTCCCTCTTCATGTAAACCTTGTAAAATAAGAGAGAATAGGCATAAGTATTGTGATATAATGTGTAATAACAGCCCATAATGCATTAAATATCAATATGAAAGCATGATGCAAAATTGACGTATCACATACCCTCAGCCCCAAGGGTGAACTACTCCCTCCTCGTCATGGAGAGCTCCGGGATGATGAATATGGCCACCGGTGATGGTTTTCACCTCCGGCAGGGTGCCAGAACAGGGCCCCGATTGGTTTTTGGTGGCTACAGAGGCTTGCGGCGGTGGAACTCCCAATCTAGGTTTATTTCTGGAGGTTTGGGGATATATAAGAGGTGTTGGCATCGAGAACAAGTCAGGGGAGTCCACGAGTCAACCACAAGGACGAAGGGCGTGCCCTCCACCCTTGTGGAGGCCTCATGGCTCTTGTGGCCCAACTCTTTTGCTTCGGGGGCTTCTTCTGATCCATAAGAAATCACCGTAAATTTTCAGCTCATTTGGACTCCGTTTGATATTCTTTTTCTGTGAAACTCAAAAACAAGGAAAAGACAGAAACTGGCACTGGGCCCTAGGTTAATAGGTTAGTCCCAAAACTCATATAAAATAGCATATAAATGCATATAAAACATCCAAGATAGCATGGAACAATCAAAAATTATAGATACATTGGAGACGTATCAAGCATCCCCAAGCTTAATTCCCGCTCATCCTCGAGTAGATAAATGATAAAAAACAGAAATTTTGACGTGGAATGCTACCTAACTTATTTATCCATGTATTTTTATTTATTGTGGCATGAATGTTCATATCCATAATACTCAAAACAAAAGTTTAATATTGACATAAAGATGATAATACTTAAGCATACTAATAAAGCAATCATGTCTTCTCAAAATAACTTGGCTGAAGAAAGCTTATCCCTACAAAATCATATAGTCTGGCTATGCTCCATCTTCACAACACAAAATATTCAAATCATGCACAACCTCAATGACAATCCAAGCAATTGTTTCATACTTTTGATGTTCCCAAACTTTTTCAACTTTCACGCAATACATGAGCGTGAGCCATGGACATAGCACTACAGGTGGAATAGAATATGGTGGTTGTGGAGAAGACAGAAAGAAGGAGATAGTCTCACATCAACTAGGCATATCAACGGGCTATGGAGATGCCCATCAATAGATATCAATGTGAGTGAGTGGGGATTGCCATGCAACGGATGCACTAGAGTTATAAGTTTATGAAACCTCAAAAAGAAACTAAGTGGGTGTGCATCCAACTTGCTTGCTCATGAGGACCTAGGGCAATTTGAGGAAGCCCATCGTTGGAATATACAAGCCAAGTTCTATAATGAAAAATTCCCACTAGTATATGAAAGTGACAACATAGGAGACTCTCTATCATGAAGATCATGGTACTAATTTGAAGCACAAGTGTGGAAAAAGGATAGTAACATTGCCCCTTCTCTCTTTTTTTGTTTTTTGGCCTTCTCCTTTTTTGGCATTTCTCTTTTTTTTTCTCACATGGGACAATGCTCTAATAATGAAGATCATCAAACTTTTATTTACGTACAGCTCAAGAATTACAACTCGATACTAGAACAAAATATGACTCTATATGAATGCCTCCGGTGGTGTACCGGGATGTGTAATGAATCAAGAGTGACATGTATGAAAGAATTATGAACAGTGGCTTTGCCACAAATACGATGTCAACTACATGATCTTGCAAAGCAATATGACAATGATGGAACGTGTCATAATAAACGGAACAGTGGAAAGTTGCATGGCAATATATCTCAGAATGGCTATGGAAATGCCATAATAGGTAGGTATGGTAGCTGTTTTAAGGAAGGTATATGGTGGGTTTAAGGTACCGGGGAAAGTTGCGCGACACTAGAGAGGCTAGCAATGGTGGAAGGATGAGAGTGCGTATAATTCATAGACTCAACATTAGTCATAAAGAACTCACATACTTATTGCAAAAATCTATTATTCATCGAAACAATGTACTACGCGCATGCCCCTAGGGGGATAGATTGTTAGGAAAATACCATCACTCATCCCCGACCGCCACTCATAAGGAAGACAATCAAAAAATATCTCATGCTCCAACTTCATTACATAACGGTTCACCATACGTGCATGCTACGGGACTCACAAACCTCAACACAAGTATTTCTCAAATTCACATTTACTCACTAGCATGACTCTAATATCACCATCTTCATATCTCAAAACAATCATCAGGAATCAAACTTCTCATAGTATTCAATGCACTTTATATGAAAGTTTTCATTATATCCCTCTTGGATGCCTATCATATTAGGACTAAATTCATAACCTAAGAAAATTACCATGCTGTTTAAAGACTCTCAAAGTAATATAAGTGAAGGATGAGAGTTCATCAATTCTTCAAAATGAAACCACCGCCGTGCTCTAAAAAGATATAAGTGAGGCACTAGAGCAAATGACAAACTACTCCAAAAGAAATAAGTGAAGATCAATGAGTAGTTGAATAATTATGTAACTATGTGAAGACTCCTCATAAATAAAATTTCAGATCTTAAGTACTTTATTCAAACAGCAAGCAAAAAAATAACATTGCAAGGATAGCACATATCATGTGAAGAAGCAAAAAGTTAGGCCCAACCAAAACTGACTGATAGTTGTTGAAGAAGAAAGGTGGGATGCCAACCGGGGCATCTCCAAGCTTAGATGCTTGAGACTTATTGAAATAATAATTAGGGATGCCTTGGTCATCCCCAAGCTTGAGCTCTTGTGTCTCCTTAATTCCTTTCAAATCGCGGTTTCCCTAAATCTTAAAAACTTCACCCACACAAAAATCAACAAGAACTCGTGAGGTAAGCTAGTATAAATCCATGCTAAACGTTATCATTCTCTACTATAGAAAATCACTAGAATTATAATTTGACATTGCATACTAAATGCCTCTGCATATTTAACACTCCTATCCTCAAATAGAATCATTAAACAAGCAAACATGTGCAAACAATGCAATCATAACAGCAATCTGTCTAAACAGGATAGTCCGTAAAGAATGCAAGAGAAATCATACTTCTTTAACTCCTAAAGTTTTGAAAAATTACCACACTGTAGAAAATTTGTTGTTACTCATCGTGTAAAAATTTCAAGATTTTATCATGGTCTAACTATTCACAAATATTCAAAACATAACAACAAACTTTTTGTTTTCAAACAACAACATATAGACTTGAAAAATAAGCATGGTAAAGGCTATACTTGACCTTTTTATTGAAATAAAAGATGCAAAACATTACAGTAAATAACAGAAAGCAAATCCTAATAAAATAAAATGATGCTCCAAGCAAAACACATACCATGTGGTGAATAAAAATATAGCTCCAAGTGAGGTTACCGATGAACGAAGACGAAAGAGGGGATGCCATCCGGGGCATCCCCAAGCTTAGGCTCTTGGTTGTCCTTGAATATTACCTTGGGGTGCCTTGGGCATCCCCAAGCTTAGGCTCTTGCCACTCCTTATTCTGTAGTCCATCGAAACTTCACCCAAAACTTGAAAACTTCACAACACAAAACTTAACAGAAAACTCGTAAGCTTCATTAGTATAATATTGCAAATCACCACTTCGGTACCATTGTGAACTTATTATAAATCCATATTGGTGTTATATATAACGTATTCTAACTTCTCCATGGTTCATACCCTCCGATACTACTGATAGATTCATCAAAATAAGCAAACAACACAATGAAAACAGAATCTGTCAGAAACAGAACAGTCTGTAGTAATCTGTAACTCCCGAATACTTATGGAACTCCAAAAATTCTTAAAAATAAGAAAAACCTGAGAAATTTTCTTATTAATATTCTGAAAATATAATCAGTATTTTATCAGGCTTCTGATAAAAATGAGAATTCTTTTCCTGAGCACAAAAGTTTCTGTTTTTCAGCAAGATCAAATCAAATATCACCATAGATCATCCCAAAGGTCTTACTTGGCACTTTATTGAAACAAAATCTATAAAAAATGATTAATACAGTAGCTTAATCATGTGAACACACAAAAACAGTAGGGGTAAATATTGGGTTGTCTCCCAACAAACGCTTTTCTTTAATGTCTTCCTAGCTATGCATGATGATTTCAATGATGCTCACATGAAAGATAAGAATTGGAACATAACGGGAGCATCATGAAGCATCTGACTAGCACATTTAAGTCTAACCCACTTCCTATGCATAGGGATTTTTTGAGCAAACAACTTATGGGAACAAGAATCAACTTGCATAGGAAGGTAAAACAAGCATAACTTCAAGATTTTCAACACATGGGGAGGAAACTTGATATTATTGCAATATGTAGAAGCATATGTTCCTCTCTCATAATAATTTTCAGTAGCATCATGAATGAATTCAACAATATAACGAACACATAAAGCATTATTCTCATGATCCATAAGCATAGAAATTTTACTACTCCCAACATAAGCAAAATTCTTCTCATTCATAATACTGGGAGCAAGTTCAACAAAATAACTATCATGCGAGGCATAATACAATTGAAAATTAAAATCGTTATGACAAGTTTCATGGTTATCATTATTCTTTATAGCATACATGTCATCACAATAATCATCATATATAGCAACTTTGTTCTCATAATCAATTGGAACCTCTTCCGAAATAGTGGATTCATCACTAAATAAAGTCATGACCTCTCCATATCCACTTTCATAATTATTATAAGATTCAACACCCTCCAAAATAGTGGAATCATTAGCTAGAGTTGACACTCTTCCAAACCCACTTTCATCAATATAATCATCATAAATAGGAGGCATGCTATCATCATAATAAATTTGTTCATCAAAACTTGAGGGACAAAAAATATCATCATCATCAAACATAGCATCCCCAAGCTTGTAGCTTTGCATATCATTAGCATCATGGATATTCAAAGAATTCATACTAACAACATTGCAATCATGCTCATCATTCAAATATTTAGTGCCAAACATTTTATTGACTTCTTCCTGTAACACTTTGGCACAATTATCGGAATCCTTATTTTCACGAAAGACATTAAAAAGATGAAGCATATGAGGCAACCTCAATTCCATTTTTTGTAGTTTTATTTTATAGACTAAACTAGTGATAAAACAAGAAACTAAAAGATCCGATTGCAAGATCTAAAGATGTACCTTCAAGCACTAACCTCCGCGGCAACGGCGCCAGAAAAGAGTTTGATGTCTACTATGCAACCTTCTTCTTGTAGACTCGTGTTGGGCCTCCAAGCACAGAGTTTTATAGGACAGTAGCAAATTTCCCTCAAGTGGATTACCTAAGGTTTATCAATCCGTGAGAGGCATAGGATAAAGATGGTCTCTCTCAAACAACCATGCAACCAAATAACAAAGAGTCTCTTGTGTCCCCAACACACCCAATACAATCGTAAATTATATAGGTGCACTAGTTCGGCGAAGAGATGGTGATACAAGTGCAATATGGATGGTAGATATAGGTTTTTGTAATCTGGAAATATAAAAACAGCAAGGTAACTAGTAGTAAAAGTGAGCGAAAATGGTATTGCAATGCTTCAAAATAAGGCCTAGGGTTCATACTTTCACTAGTGCAAGTTCTCTCAACAATGATAACATAATTAGATCATATAACAATCCCTCAACATGCAACAAAGAGTCACTCCAAAGTCACTAATAGCGGAGAACAAATGAAGCAATTATTGTAGGGTACGAAACCACCTCAAAGTTATTCTTTCTGGACTAATGTTTATTGGGATCCCTCTGGACTATTGCAACACACAGTGCATTGCTGATATGGTTAGTTCTTTTGGCCAATTCCATTATTGGAACAGTACGGACAGGCGCAAGGTCAGGTCACTAGTTCGAGCTTCTTTTTCTGATAATGCTTTGGTTCCGCGTTCAGTTGTGTTTCGTGAGTTTGCTAATTGGGGAGGGACAGTGGTCTCTTGGACAGCTGGTTGTTATATTCTCGATGGAGACTTTGCAGAAGCTATGATACCTGCAGATGAGGATACCATGCCCTTGGATGGCAATCCACATCCTATGCCAGGGGAAAATCCTCCACCACAGCCTTTTTGGGCAATGCCTCCTTACCCTGCCCTGGGATGGAATGTTGTGCCCCCTGGACACGATCAAGGGCACCATGAGGCTGCTAATGCATGGGCGCAGAACATGAACAATGATGTTGGTTGGGGGCCTTGGGAAGAACCTGCTCAACAGCCAGAACCTGTTCCTATGCAAGACCCAATCGCATAGGATCAGAACTCCATAATTCTGAATCCCTCTTTGGAATCGGACGATGATGATGACATGGCAGAGGTGCAACAGCCTATGTTAAATCTTCACCCAGTTGTTCCCTTGAACCCAATTAACTTGGGGATTGTCCGTGTCTTCTATGGACCCATCCTTCCACCGGCTATGATCTGGGAATGCTCCTTCAAGTCCCTGCTACCTGAGTTTACAATCATGAATGTTCCATGTTCTCTGCCTCGACTTTGTTTGCCACCAATGCCTGTCAAGTTCGACTCTGACTTGGAGCAACGATGGTTGTCTATGGTTAATATCAACAAATGCTCTTCTGTGGTACTCCAAGAGCTCAATGATGATATGATCTGCTTGGACTCATAGCCTACATGACATACACAAGATATGCCAGATCAGAGTTCTGAACCGCAAATACAGGATGAGTTTCAGTTCACTTCTGTCATAGCATCACCTTTGGGGAAGAGACCGCGGCAGCCCCGTTTGAAGTGTACCATCACAATGGTTGAGGAGAGCCCATATTTTTCAGTTAGACGGATGACTCGCAGCTGCGCTAAGAGAACTGGCATGAAACCAACATCTGCAATCTCCATCAAGCCGGCGCCTCTACGACGCCCCAAGGCCAAGAATCTGAAGTTTGACTCTGCCCCGTGTCAGGATAGCACTTTGCCGCCACCAACACCTATTTCTACCTTGCAGGCAGTCGGCGAGGCCCTTGGCATTGCCCCGGAAGACTTGACGGTGCAAAAGCTTATGGCTTCTCCTAAACCTGATCCACAACAAGATAGTTCCAATGATGAGTGAATTTTCCTATGCAGCTCTGGGGCGTCCAATCTGTTGGGTCTTTTGTTGCTTTGCTTTATTTCCGCTCTGTATGCCTGAACCTCTGAACTTCTATGATCCTGCTGCCCGTAGCTATGCTGAAACTCGTACCGTGCTGTTAAGCGGCCCAGTTGGTTACTTTCTTATTATTTTGGTTATCTATGGGGACTATAATGTTTTGTAATTGGTCGGTTCTGTGCTGGAATGTGTGTGGTTTGAATTCACCGGCTAGACAGCGTGATGCGAGAGCCAAAATTGAAGAGAGTCGCTGCTCCATTATTTGTCTGCAGGAGACTAAATGTGAAACCTTTGATATCCGCATGATTAGGTCTTTCTGCCCTCGAAGCTTTGATCAGTTTGCTTTTTCTCCCTCGGTGAGTGCTTCGGGTGGTATTGTGATCATTTGGAACTCCTCAGTTTTTGAAGGCCAGCTTCTTGAAATCCAACGTTTCAGTGTGGTAGTTTCATTTAAGTCTGTTCATAGTTTTGAAAAATGGACAATGGTTTCTGTATATGGGCCATGCGAGGGGCAACCTAGAGATGACTTTGTCAGCTGGCTATACCACATATCTATCCCTTGTGACGAACATTGGTTGCTCCTAGGTGATTTTAACTTTATTCGCTCTTTGGACAACAGAAACCAACCTGGAGGTGATATAAATGATATTTTTATTTTTAATGAGGTCATCGGACATCTTGGTCTTCTGGAATTACCAATCAAGGGGAGGAGTTTCACCTGGTATAATATGCAGCAAATACCCCTTCTCGAGCAGCTTGACTGGTTCTTTACCACCTCAGACTAGATCTCCCATTATCCTAACAACGTGGTCTTTCCGTTAGCCAAAACCGCGTCGGATCATGTGCCTTGTGTGGTGTCCATTGACACCAATATTCCTAAGTCTAAGGTTTTTAGATCTGAAAACTTTTGGGTGGACATGCCAGGCTTCATGGACTGTGTTCGTAATTCTTAGGAGGCTCCAGTTTTTTGCTGATCTCTCTGCTTCGGCCGTGTTAACTAGGAAATTTAAACGGCTGAGATCGGATTTGAGAGCTTGCAGTAAGAAAATATCTTACCTCAAGAAGCTTACAATGGACTGCAGCAAGGTTATCATCTTTTTTGATCAGTTGGAGGAGGTCAGACCTCTAGTTCGAACAGAGTTTAACTTCAGGAAAATAGTCAAGCTTCATTATGAGCGTTTGCTGAAGCTTCATTATATCTATTGGAAGCAGCGGTGCACAATCAGATACATTAAGGTGGGTGAGGAGAATTCCAAATTCTTCCATGCTATGGCATCGGAACGCATGTGGAGGAATTCAATAGCCATCTTGAAAACCGCGGGAATGGTTGATCCGGTTTCGGACCATGATCAAATGGCGGGAATCCTGTGGGCTTCTTTTAAAAACAGAATGTGCCAGGCCCAAGGGATCTCTATGGGCTTCGACCTAACAAACCTCATCCAGCCCATCCAGGGTCTGGAGGAACTGTCTCAACCGTTCTCTGATGATGAAATTATGAAGGTTCTGAAAGAGCTGCCCCCTGATAGAGCACCTGGCCCAGATGGATTCAATGGTCTGTTTGTTAATCGCTGCTGGCCAATAATTGAGCAGGATTTTAGGCGTCTCATCCAGGACTTCTATGAAGGAAAATTATCTCTTGAGAATATTAATGGTTCTCTCATTACCCTCATACCCAAGATGCTCTCTCCTAAGGGACCAAATGATTTTCGGCCTATTTCTTTGACTAACACTTGTTTGAAATTTCTTACTAAGCTGTTAGCAAACAGGCTGCAAAAAGTGATCCTTCGTTGTATCCATAAAAATCAATATGGGTTCTTGAAGAGTAGATCAATTCATGATTGCTTAGCTTGGGCCTTTGAATACATCCACCAGTGCAAACAGTCAAAGAGACCCATTACAATTCTGAAGCTAGATTTTGCAAAGGCATTTGACACCGTGGAGCATGAGGTTGTTTTGCAGATACTTAAGCACAAGGGGTTTGATGACAAATAGATAGTCTGGGTCAAAGACATTCTCTCTACAGGATCTTCCTCTGTTTTGCTCAATGGCATACCTGGCAAGCAGTTTAAGTGCAAGTGTGGTGTCAGACAGGGGGATCCTCTATCACCTCTGCTCTTTGTAATTGTTGTCGATCTTCTGCAGTTAGTGGTCAACCAGATGTTCTCGCATGGAACCTTGACCCTCCTAATTCCTTCACATGACCAGGATTTCCCTATAATCCAGTATGCTGATGACACTGTCATCTTTTTGACTGGCAAAGATGAGGAGTTGGTGGCTCTCAAAAATATGTTTCTTACCTTTCAACAGTCCATTGGGCTTAAAGTTAACTTTGCAAAGTCTTCCATGATTCCTTTAAATATTGATGATGTGGAGGCTGCCAGGCTAGCTGATTTTCTTGGTTGTAAACTTGGACAACTACCATTTACTTATCTGGGTTTGCCACTTGGTACTACCAGGCCCAGAATTGTGGATTTTATGCCTTTAGTTGATGCCTTGGAGAGGAGACTGACAGCTAGTTCCTCCATGCTAAACCAAGGCTCCAGGTTGCAGTAGTTAACTTCAGTCTTGACTTCCATGCTCATATATTTCCTCTGCAGTCTACAACTCCCACCTGGTATTATTAAGCAGCTTGATAGGATCTTCAAGCAGTGTTTGTGGAGAGGAAATAGTGATGCACCAAAACAATCTCTGGCTGCATGGGATCTGGTTTGTAGGCCTAAGGAAAAAGGAGGACTTGGAGTGATTAACTTGCATATCTAAAATAAGGGCCTCCTTCTCAAGCATCTCCACAAATTCTTCAATAAGGCAGATATCCCATGGGTTACTTTAATCTGGAATAGTTACTATGATGATGGAGTTCCACATGCTATAGTCCCAGTTGGGTCCTTTTGGTGGAGGGATATCCTCAAGCTCTCTGATGCATATACTGCAATCTCCTCAGTTCACATCAATAGGGGAGACTCTACCCTTTTCTGGTCCGATGCTTGGTTAATTGGTGGCTCTTCAAGACCTCTATGTTGGAGATTACCTAGGCTTTTCTCCTTTGTTATTAATGATAAACTCTCTGTGCATGAATTCCTCATCTCTCAGGACCTCTACTAAATGTTCTTCTTGCCTTTGTCACATGAGGCTGCCCTGGAATTGCAAGTTTTGGAAGCTTGGATCCTGGATTTACATAGGGACATCACTCTGCCAGATGTTTGGATATGGCCTGGAAAATCTGGTGACTACTCTGCCAAGAGCTTTTACACTCTTATGCATTCTCATTTGCCAACCATCTTGCCATGTAAGTGGTTGTGGGATAGCAAGTGCACCATGAAGATCAAAGTCTTTGGTTGGTTGTTGTTTTTTGATAGACTCAATACCAAGGACTTGTTAATTCGTAGGCATTGGAGATCACCTATGGATGACAATCTCTGTGTTATCTGCAATGAATTAGTCTATGAGGATAGGTTGCACTTGTTTTTCAACTGCAACTTCAGTCACAGAGTGTGGAATTATATTTCCATTGATTGGTCCAGGGGCTCTGAAATTCAGCAATGTATTCAGCATGCAAGATCAAGGTTTAAGCATCCCTTCTTCTTTGAAGTTATGCTCACTACAGCTTGGAATATATGGATCCTCAGGAATGGAAGGACTTTCAGAGGAGAGAATGCAACCTTTGCTGCTTGGAGATGTAATTTTGTACATGACCTTACTCTTCTAGCTCATAGAATGAGAGTAGATATTAGAGTCAAGTTGTATGCTTGGATTAAGTCTCTAACTTAACTAGAGGTAGGTAGGTAGGCTCTGTTTTTTCTTCCTTTTATTCCTTGTAATCTTCCGAAGCTTGTACAGTTGCTACTTCTTTCTATAATAAAGGGTTGTGGAGCTTTGCTCTACAGTAAATATTCAAAAAAAAGTTATTCTTTCTGATTGATCTATTGGGCTATTCATATAAGTGTCACAAACAGCCCTAGAGTTCGTACTAAAATAATACCTTAAGACACACATCAACCAAAACCCTAATGTCACCTAGATACTCCAATGTCACCATAAGTATCCGCGAGTTTGATTATACGATATGCATCACACAATCTCAGATTCATCTATTCAAACCAACAAAAAGAACTTCAAAGAGTTCCCCAAAGTTTCTATTGGAGAGTCAAGATGAAAACGTGTGCCAAACCCTATGCATAAGTTCACAAGGTCACAGAACCCGTAAGTTGATCACCAAAACATACATCAAGTAGATCACGTGAATATTCCATTGTCACCATAGATAAGCACATGCAAGACATACATCAAGTGTTCTCAAATCCTTAAAGACTCAATCCGATAAGATAACTTCAAAGGAAAAACTCAATCCATTACAAGAAGGTAGAGGGGGAGAAACATCATAAGATCCAACTATGATAGAAAAGCTCACGGTACATCAAGATCGTGCCAAATCAAGAACACGAGAGAGAGAGAGAGAGATCAAACACATAGCTACAGGTACATACCCTCACCCATGAGGGTGGACTACTCCCTCCTCGTCATGGAGAGTGCCGGCATGATGAAGATGGCCACCGGTGATGGTTTCCCCCTCTGGCAGGGTGCCGGAACAGGGTCCCGATTGGTTTTTGGTGGCAACGGAGGCTTGCGGCGACAGAACTCCCGATCTAGCTTTATTTCTGGAGGTTTGGGGATATATAAGAGGTGTTGGCGTCGAGAACAAGTCAGGGGAGTCCACGAGTCACCCACAAGGATGGAGGGCGCGCCCGAGGGGGGGGGCGCCATCCACCCTTGTGGAGGGCTCGTGGCTCTTCTGGCCTAACTCTTTTGCTTCGGGGGGCTTCTTCTGGTCCATAAAAAATCACCTTAAATTTTCAGATCATTTGGACTCCGTTTGATATTCCTTTTCTGCGAAACTCAAAAGCAAAGAAAAAAATAGAAACTGGCACTAGGCTCTAGGTTAATAGGTTAGTCCAAAAAATCATATAACATAGCATATACATGCACATAAAACATCTAAGATGGACAATATAATAGCATGGAACAATCAAAAATTATAGATATGTTGGAGACGTATCATGGCACACCATCGGCCATCGGTAGCCCTGCACGCCCTTCCGGCTGTCTCCGGCCATAGCCTAGCCCGTGAACCCCTGCTTCGAGGTAGCGAGGAGAGCCGCTAAGTGCTGCCCGCCTATGTCGAAGCACCAAGATCGAGGCCACACTGCCGCCAAGGGAAGGACGCGATAGATCTGGCGCCTTTCCAAGCAGGAGCACACCCAAGCTCACTTTCGCAGCACTACCACGCGAGCTGCCGTCCTCTGCTGCCACCACTAAGCCCAGCCCCCCCGCCGCACGCCACATCGCACACACCGAGTAGCCACCGACCACCATCGAGACCGCCTGCACGAGAATCACTGAGAAGGACCACGCAGCCGTCGCTCGCCTGCCCCACCACCGACGCGCCTACGCCGGGAAGACTATGGGAACCGCGCCACTGAGCCCCACGCAGCTTGACAATCCCGCATGGACGCACTTGCCCCGCACCAGGCGTCCATGCAAGGAGGGAGTTGCCCCGCCGCCAGCCACCGCGAAAACTGAAGGTAGACGAAAACTGTATCGCCCTTCCGGGTGCGTCCGTTGTAGTGAAGGTGTGTCGTTTCCTATTCTAGCCACAGGTAGACGAAAACTGTGTCTGGTAGTCCCTTAGGGATTGAAAGTTCGCTAAATGAATCATCGGATGTGGGTTGGGCGGTTACATCGACTGATCGTACTATCGGGTACATGTTGTGATTGTATGTTGCGATCGTGTGCCAGTGCAGTTGCGGTTAGAAAAGTTGGGAATGAATTGATCTTGTCACACGAATCCAACCGACATAGCACTAGGCCATCCCGGTCCCTCTAGCGTTGTTCGCGGTCATTTGAAGCTTGCCACGCTAAATAGAATGGTCGATAAACTTTGGTAGGGATTTTGGCTTGAGGATAAACATGTGCTCACTAAAACCAAGATGCTTCTCCAATGACTTCAAAAGGAACCAACTTATTAACCTTAAATTAACCCCATTGAAAAGTAATGGTTAGATAAACAGCGAGGATATAAAATGGTATGAAAGCTAATGGCCAGCAATTTAAGTTTTGGTATTTGAACTTTGGTGTATTTATCCTTCATTCTTATCAAGTTTTAATATTTGAAACTTTATAAAAAAAACTTGTCAAAACATATTCAAGAGTTTTCTTGTTTCAAACTCCTCATTGCAAGGAACTAAACATAAATTGAACTTTGGTTCTAAAGATACACTCCCTTCAATCTGAATTGAATGTCTACAATTTTATACTAAATCAGCGGTAATTAATATGTATTAGAGGGAGGATTAGATTTAATTTTGAAAGTCAAACCAAAAAACACAGGAGGTGGGGTAGATGGAGCATGCATGGAACAAGATAAATTGCATGCATGGAACACCTAAAGTAATTAAGGGTGAAACGCATGCAAGGGATCAACCACGTTTATGAATAGCGAGGCAAGCGTGTCGTTGGCCAAGTGCGTGCTTCGGCCCGTGCTTGCTACTACGAATTTCTCATGGTGCAACAAGTAGAGGGTAAAAGGTACTCTACTTTGTATTTATATATAGTTTGGTTTGTATTTAAAAGAGTAATTATTCTGAAGTGGCATGTGTTGATAGCCCGCTGAAGGAGTGATCACACGTAACAATCGATCCATTTTGTTTGAAGTGCATCATTTGGAATACTTTGAAAAGCTCTCTTACGTTTCAAGTGGAGCAACTAAGGGCATGTACAATGGTTGATAAGATAGTCTTATCTTAAGTCTTGCATGTAATTTAGAGATGACAAAAAAAATATGTCTATAATGGGTTATATCTTAGTCTTATTTTCAATAACTAGCAATTCCTTAAAACATGGTGAGACAAATTGTGCTAAAAGATCATCTCTTGTCTTATCTTAAATAAAAGAAGACAAGCCTTTTCTTACGAGATCTCTCTCCTCCACCTCACCATTTATTCTATATGGCACTTCTAAGATAGCACCATTGTACATGCCCTAAGAGCATTGAGCTGTGGAATTCCATCTTCGGATTAAGGAAATATTGCTCCGCACTCACTGATGCGGTGCACAAATGGTGTAATTACTGGTCAAAAGTCAAAACGAAAGCAGCCACTAGAAGTGGGCAAAAATTGGTCGTGTGCATGCTAAAGGAGAAAGGACCAAGACTAGTCACAATGAGAAGTAATTAGAGTAGTAACATGCATATGTTACTATCACCATAATGAGTAGTAACATATGTGTTGTGTCATGCATCACTTTATTTATTAGCTTGTAGATTTATTTTTTCTTGATATGTGTGATATTACAGTAACTAGCTATGTTATCACATGCCTTTCTTTTTTCATTAATTATATGTCACATCATTTATTTTACCTAAATAAGTATAATGTTATCATTTATGTTACTTCTACTATTGATAGTCTAATAGGAGACAACATGAGACTCCGAGCTCACATAGCGTAATAGCAATAACCAAACAGAATCCAGCACCAAGATAAATGGCCGGAGTCGCGCACAACAAATGTGGACAAAATCTTCGTTGGCCCATCACTTCCCATTCACAGTATCATTGGCCACCTGAGAAATGTGGCCCAACGCTCATTAGTCATAAACTCATGATGAATACTTAGAGCATCTTCAACTGCGTCTTCAACACGCCCCTTCAATTATTTTTTCAGCGTTGGCGCGCGAAAATTGACCCAGTCGCGTTTTAGAAGCCCATTTTTCATCGGGTTGGTCTAAAATTGAGGCCGGCGGATCCAGGCCGAACCCGGCACGCTGGGGCGCCTGGGAGCGCCGGAGCGAGCGATTTTGGCACGAACTAACCGCGGTCCCGCCGCGTCAGCGACAGGCGCCTCGTCGTCCTCGCACCGCCTCGGTTTCCCACGAGGAATCAATGCCAAGGCTGCCGCCGGTCAACCTTCCATTGATTCCTCACGGGCGGCGCGGCGACGCCCCCCCCCCCCTCCCGCCACGCGTACACGCGACGCTCGGCTATAAAAGCCGATGCCTAGCCCTCGCCTTTGGCCACACCCCGCCGTGCTCTGCCTCCCTCTCCCCTCTATCCCCAAGCCGCCGACGATCCGCCCCTCTCTTCCCAAGCCGAGCATCACGATGGGCGAGCGCTTCCCCGGCGACGCGACGGCAGCCAACGGCTTCGGCCGCCTCTCGCTGCACGCATGGGAGGCGTACCTCCTCTTTGAGGCGAACATCCCGGCGCCACCCGACATGCACGTAGGGCCGGGTTGGTGGAGGCTCAGCGCCGGTGGCGTCCCCATCCCCCCGGTGCCCGACGTCAACGCGCGCGCCCCCAGGCGGCGATTTTACGCGCTCCCTGGGGGCCGACGAGGTCGACCGCTTACGGGCGTCGCTGACGGAGGAGCAACATGCCCTCCCGCGGTACACCGCCGAAAACCACGCGGCGTGGGCGGCGTACTTCCACCAGCGGCAGGAGCGGTGGCTGGCCTCCACCAACGGGGCGCCGGTGGTGGGGGGCATGAAGAACAGCGAGGGGCACCGCCGGCCGCACACTGCACGAGGTTCTCCAGCACCTCGAGGGCGGCAACCACCCGCCGCTGACCTACCCCGCCGCGGCCGCCGCCCTGGTCCCCCGCTGGAGCGCCGGGCAATGGATGCCCAGGAGGTTTGGCTCCTTCTCGTCCTCGTTCTCCCGCTCCTCTTCCCACTCCTTCGGCTCGCCGGCGGTGTTCGGCGTCAAGGCCAAGCCCGCGGCGGAGACGCCGCTCGGCCGGCGCACCCGCAGCGCCGGCATCGTCATCAACGAAGGCGACGGGTGCGGATCCTCCTCGGCTCCTCCCCGCTATGTCAAACCGAAGACGGAGCCAGGGCTCGCCGCCGTGAAGACGGTGCCAAGGAGGAGCTCGACGACGCGGCGGCCCTAAAGTGGGCGCGTGAAGACTGGGTGCGGACGGAGCTAGAGCGCCAGCGCCGCGCCTACGAGCAGTTCGAAGCTCGGCACCGTGGCCGCGACGAGGGAGGCGTCGTCGTCCTCGACAACATCGACGATGACGTCCCGCCGCCACCGGTCGGTCAGGGCGACGCCGGGCAGCGGTCCAGCAGGTGCGGCCGCGTCAAGGAGGAGAAGGCCGACGAGGATGGTGACGACGTCGGCGACTTCGCCGCGCTCAAGGCGTTCTTTTACCCGTAGTAGTAGTTGCAGCCGTTTTTTTTAATACTTTGTAATGTTATGTTTGTCCAGTTTTTATGTAATCGCCAAACTTTGGCCGAATATTTGTCTGAATTCTTTTTTTAAACGCCTTCTGGGGCCGATCCTAGGGCCGGTGGCTGGGAACCCGAAAGTCCCCACGCCGAGTTTAGCGCTGGCTCGTTCCCAGGCGATGATTTTACGTGCTCCTTGGAAGTCCAACGGTTGGAGATGCTCTTATCATCATACGCTTGTTTCGCGTACGATACTGTCCTGTTTGTGTTGTCCGTGACCTGAAGTTTGGTAAGCGATGTGATACTCTCTCCAACCGGTTAGCTAGAGGGGTGGTTATTATCGATGGTCACCAGCCTGGCCGGACCACTAATCTAAACGAATAACTAGTACAAGTCAGCCATAACTTGGTCCGAACTAAATTGCGCATGTCTGTTTCATGGTTGTCATGCATGTTTCACTGTCCATAGACTAATAGTTCAAAGAACCAGTCCGTCTAGTCCATTGGTTGGTGAAGTTGTTCCTGTCGAATCGTGGTTCGTTAGTGAGCAACGTGCCTTTCAGAAGGTGCGCAGGAAAGAATCTTGCCTTGTCGCCCGTTGGATTTAAACGCTCTACCAGCAGCGAGAGCACCAGCGTGCTGCGTACATACGTCTGAGTCGCGTGCGAGCGAAGTCAAGCTCGATGAGGCAAGCCACAGGATATAGATATGGGGCAGTATCAAATGAGAACGACGACCAATCATATGTATTTTCCATATATCAAATGCAAAGTTGGAAACCAACCATATGTATTTTTTTCATAGATAGAGGCTCATTCGTTGATCGGATTGGAAATTGCTACTGGTTAGGTTATATATCTGGTAAAGGACGTTAGTACTTGATCTTGATTGAGATCGATCAAAATAAGTACTTGGTACTACCTACTTGCTGGTAAGTAAATTACTATTGTGATAGCCTTGTAAATTACTATTGTTCCGGGAAATGAGGATCACCTCTAGGCGACGGCTGACGCTGGCGCCTTGTTGGTCGCCGACGCCGCCGGCGGACACTGGCTCCCGGTTCTCTTGCCTTGGCTCATCCGACGCGGAGGAGGCGGCGCACACGGGTGATGTCCCCGTCCTCGACAACTCTTCTCTAACGTCCTTTGCAGGTCGCCGAGGAACACGGACGAGGAATTGGCTGACGAGTTCTAGGCGGACATCGGCTACCCTACTCCGGCGTCTAGGGTATGGGAGAGACCGTCGGCTCGACGGGCAGGTGAGGTTTCTTGTGGTTGCAGGTCAGACAAGATTGGGGAGCCCTCGCTGGTCTCGGTGGAGGGCGCAGTGGTCTCCTCTTCGGATGTAATGGGCTCGAAGAAGACGTCGGCGGTGGTTGCCACTGCCCCCCGTGGTGTCTCTGGGGTTCCCTGCCGGTCGAGGCCACTCATAAGCTGTGGATTGGCCCGGTTCCTCCACCTCGATTGTTGCCGCCAAGAATCGGTGATCTCCTGCCACGAGCATGTCTCGGCGATGAGGGGACCTCGCCGGAGTTCCGTGGGCTTGTGCCATCTTCGGGCCAGCCCGGGCGGGCTGCCACGGCGTTCGCAGCTTCTGATCCGCCATCTGCGGCCGTGCCAGGTCAGTAGACGTATCTTGGGGGTCCGCTACGGATGGTCAATCTCGGCCGTTGGCTCGAACACATGTGGAACAGGGCAGAGACGGGAGCGAACCCTAAGTTCAATCGCTCCTTCGCTGTTGTCATCGCTACCCGAACGATGACGCGTGGAGATCCTTCCGCGCCGCCGAGCACCTCCACCGGCCAACAGCTCCTTCCGTCTTCAACTTTCCAGCACTCTTCGTCTCCGACGGGTGGCGCACCTGGCTTCGCTCTAGGTGCGTATCAGCCGGTACAGGTGGCGCAGCCATATGCGCAGCAGCCGCTGGTGCAGCAACTGTCGACGCAGCAGTCCTCAGCGTTTCAGTTTCAGTAGCCGTTCTTCGCTACCCCGAATCAATTCTTGCAGCAACAGCCGTTTTTACTTCAATCGACGGGTGGCTTCACACAGCAACAACAGCAACCGGCAACGTTTCAACCACCGGCGAACAACTATGTGCAGCACTCCGGGACTCCTTCCGCGGTGCAGATGGCTGCCGGCTTCAGCGCCCACCCGCCACATAAACCAGCCACCACCGGAGTCCATACCGCTACACGTCCTCGGAAACCTAAGGGTGGCAAGGGCGGGCGTCACAAACCTCACCATGGAGCAGCTTTACCATCTGCCACTACTCCTCATGCGGCGGCTCCTATCATGCCGCTCTTGGTACAGGTGCCCGCTCTGGCCTCTTCATCTATGATGGCAGCGGGCTATGGGCAGAACGCTCCTATGCTGAGCTCAATGTAACAGCAGCCACCTACGATTCAACCTTCAGGGGTCGCCGAGGGCGCAACAAAGCCTAAGAAGGTGTGGTGTTCTAAGTGTCAATCTGCAGGGCACACATATGATGACTGCGAGACACAACATTATTGTTTCATTTGCAACAAGACTAATCACCTGATGACCACGTGGCGCTGCCCTCCTCTCAAGATGCCGAAGCCGGCGGCGATCCTGTATGGATATAGAACTGAAAATATGGCATTCTTTCAGATGCCTGACAATGTTTGCAGGGAGGACCTTGCACCACAGGATTCACTGACAGCATTGGTATCTATTTCTGGTGGCTCTATCACTCCCAGTATCGTGGAGGCAGAGGTTGCTAAGATTGCTCAGTACCAACAGCAGTGGACGTGGGAGGCCATACCGCATGGCCAGGACGCTTTTCTCATGTCCTCCCCGAGTGAGGAAGTTCTACAAAGGGTGACTGGGTTTGTAGTTTTCATCAAGTCTCACAATGTCACTATCGAGTTTAGCCTTGGAAGTCAGAGGAGATACCATACCGTTTCGAGCTAATACCTATTTGGGTGTACGTGCATGGGGTGCCTCATGCTCTCGGCACTTCCTGGGTCATTGGGCGGTCGGGTCAGTGATTGGTGCTACTCTTGACATTGATCTTCTCTTCTTGCGTCGGAGAGGAATTGTTCGTATCCAGGTAGCGGTGCTCAACCTTGATGCTTTCAAAAGGAGCACAATTGATTCTCTTTCATCCGATGTGGTTGTTCAAGGAAAAAGGTCATGAGTTCCAGTACAGTTTGGAAAAATCATACTTCTGTGTTGATAGTGATTTTGTGCCTATAGTCTGGGAGCACAGCGATGATCTAGGGAGCGACAAGGGGCATGATAGGGAGGATACAGTGAGGACCAATGATCCAAGCAAGAGTTCCAAATCCAGTTCACCATCCAACAACACCTCGGCCCCTCCTACCTCGGGCGGAGTTGTACCCATGCAGATGGCCATTGCCGTCACACCGCCGAATCCTCATCAAGGCTTACCTGCCAAGGCCACTTCTTCGTCATTAATGGGGTCTTCTTCGTCGGTGTCAGCTACTTCGTCTAACACTGCTCCTCCGACGATGTTGGCACCCCGGTCCTCGACGCCGCCATCACCGACTCACTGGTCGGCGTCGCCGCAACTCGACGAGGGGTGTCACATGCGTCGGGATGGCAGCCGCGGTGGTGAATGCGAGCGCTCCATCGCCACCACCATAGCCTCCCCCTGTCTCTCCAACTCGATGGGGAGTGATCTTCTCCTCGTCCGTTCGTGCTGGCCAGGACTCTTCCAGGGCGGAACTCCGCGTGTTATCACCTACACCTCCGTCACCAGGGGGAGTATCGGCTTCCGGACCCGAGGAGGCAGAGGAGCAACCCCTGCGATCTTCTTCTTCATCACCGCAACAGTCTACTCCGCCTCTCGGAGTCGCCGGGACGAGCCCAGCGGCCGATATTACTCCTTCGCCGCTGAGGCACAGCGGGCGTCATTACGTCGGGACTGATGGTTCAGCAGCCACCGAGGATGACTCTATGGTGAAGGCCATGGGTTGGACGGCTGCTTGCAACCTCGACTTCGAAGGTACACCCTCTCACAAATCTTTTGTCTTTTGATAAATCCAAAGTATCTTCAAATATCACTAGACTTGGAGTGTCACTAGGACGTAATGAGAAAGAGACAGACTTTTGGTTAAGGCCCTTAAACAAGTGGAGTTCGACTGGTTTACAGTTGCTCCTAAGTGGTCGAGCTTTGTTGACCCTCTTGTGTTAGATGAGGAGGATGAGGATGCTGATGCCAATCATGAAGGCAAGCTTCTCTCTGATTTGGTTAAAGACACGACTGAAGTAGACCTTGACGATACAGTACGCGACACTATGCTTTGTGAGCTTGTCGCATCGGTGCGTAAGAATAAGCCTAACTCAGGAAAGAAAAGAGGGCGCTCTTCTAAGAAGGCAAAGGTCTCTATACAAAAAATTGGTTCAGCATGAGAGGCATGTTTTGGAATAGCAGAGGTCTAGGTGACTTAGCTAAACATAAACACATTGTTGATTGTGTAAAGGATCATGTGTTGGACTTTGTGGCTATCACTGAGGCGGGCAAACGTGACTTTCCAACACGTGATCTGGACTACTTTTCATGTGGTTTGGATTATGAATGGCACGTCTTACCGCCGACCAGGAGGTCCGGTGGAATATTGCTAGGTATTAACTCTACGTACTTGCAATTATTGTCCATGTCAAAGGGGTAGTATCAGATATTGCTAGGTATTAAGGAGGATGAGGAGTTTAAGTTTGCATTTCTAAAGGAACTTGTTAATACCTGTCGAGACAATCCCCACCCCATGTTAATCGGGGGGATTTTAATATCGTTCGATATCAGCAGGGAAAAAACAATGACCGGTTTGATAAAAGGTGGCCTTTCCTCTTTAATGCAGTTATTGACAGTCTGGATCTGAGGGAGATCACGATGTCTGGTCGTCAGTATACCTGGGCCAATAATCGAGTGGTGCCAACCTTTGAAAAACTTGACCGGGTGCTCGTTACCACCGTCTGGGAATACAAATATCCCCTAGCCTCAGTTCGGACATTAGAAAGAATTGAGGCCTTATCAGATCACGTCCATTGCATCGATTTTGGACAACCAATCCCAAGTTCTAACCGTCACCAATTTAAATTTGAACTGGGATGTCTCACTAGAGAGGGATTTGATGACCTGGTTAAGAAAGTGTGGGCATGTCAGCCTCGCGGTAACACACCCATTCAATGATGGAATAATCGAATTCACGCATTGCATCGATTCCTTCGTGGGTGGGCCAAGCATACTGCTGGCATCTACAAAAAAGAAAAACTGCGACTATCTACCTTAATTGATTCCCTTGATAAAATGGCGGAGGTGAGGCCTCTGTCTATAGTTGAGATTGAGCAAAAAAGTAATATAAATGAGCAGATAGCCCGCCTACTACGCGAGGAAGAGATTAAATGGTACCAACATTGCAAGGCGGATTCGCTTGTGCAAGGTGATGATAATACGAAATACTTTCAAATGCTTGTCAATGGCAGACATAGAAAGAAACACATATTCACCCTTGACCAGGAGGAAGGCCGAATTGAGGGGGACATACCTCTTAGAACTTTTATTACTAAGTATTACAAAGAGCTTTTTGGACCTTCAGCTGAATCAAATTTTCAGCTGGATGAATCCATTACTCATGACATTCCTCAAGTTATGGAAGCGGAAAATGAATTCCTAACCTCCCTGTTCTCTGAGGAGGAAATTCGAACCGCGGTGTTTCAAATGGGACACAACAAGGCTCCGGGTCCGGATGGCTTTCCCGCAGAGTTCTATCAATGATTTTGGGACGTCTTTAAGGCAGACTTGGTTCAGTTGTTTAACCAACTGCATGCTGAAGACCTTGACATTTCTCGTTTGAACTTTGGGGAAATTATCCTATTGCCAAAGATCGAGGAGGCTAGTCGTATTCAACAATATCGACCAATTTGCCTTCTGAATGTAAGTTTTAAAATCTTTATGAAGGTCGCAACTAATCGGTTAAACGGGGTGGCTGACCATGTCGTAAAACCCACTCAAACAACATTTATGCAAGGCCGCAACATATTAGATGGAGTGGTCGTCTTGCACGAAACTGTACATGAGCTTCACCGAAAAATGTTGAATGGTGTCATTCTTAAAATAGATTTTAAAAAAGCCTATGACAAGGTTAAGTGGCCCTTTTTGTTGCGAACTTTGTGCATGAAGGGGTTTTCACAAAAATGGTGTCATTGGGTAGAGAACTTTGTATCTGGAGGCAGTGTGGCCATAAAAGTTAATGATGACATTGGCAACTATTTTCAGACAAGGAAGGGGTTTCGCCAAGGGGACCCCGCTTCTCCTATTTTGTTTAACATTGTGGCCGACATGCTAGCTACCCTTGTTGAGCAGGCTAAGCTGGACAGTCAAATTAGTGGTGTTATTCCACACTTGGTAGAAGATGATCTATCTATTCTACAATATGCGGATGACACTATTCTATTCATGGATCATGATCTAGATAAGGCAAGAAATCTCAAGTTGCTCTTATGTGCTTTCGAGGAACTTTCTGGTCTCAAAATTAATTTTCATAAGAGTGAACTTTTTTGCTTTGGCGATCCTGTAGAATCAGCACCTGAGTATGTCGAGATTTTTGGATGCCAGCTTGGGCAGTTTCTGATTCGATATCTGGGTATTCCCATACACTATCAACGCTTAACTATCACTGAGTGGAAGCATGTGGAAGAGAGACTTGAGAAATGCTTAGCCAGTTGGAAGGCCAAGCTCTTGTCTTACGGGGGACGATTGATCTAGATCAATTCAGTCCTAAGCAACATGGTTTTATATATGTTGTCATTCTTCCACCTACCGAAAGGGGTTCTCCAGCGACTAGACTACTTTAGATCCAGATTTTTTTGGCAATGCGATAATGAATCCAAGAAATATCGACTGGTTAGGTGGAGCATATTATGCAGACCTAAAAGTCAAGGGGAGTTTGGAATCCAAGACCTTGAGATTAAAAACATTGCTCTTCTCAGCAAGTGGGTTTACAAACTACTCACTGAGAATGGAGTATGGCAGGAAATCATTCGCAACAAGTATGTGGGATCCAATGTCATTTCTCAAGTTCATTGGAAACCTGGGGATTCGCACTTCTGGAGTGTTGTGATGAAGGCCAAGGATTTCTTTTTCCAATTTGGGACCTTATCAGTTAGGGACGGTTCTAAGGTTTGATTCTAGGAAGACATCTGGCTAGGGAACATCCCACTAATGGTGCAATATCTGAGCTTGTACAGGATAGTTAGACATAAATTCGTCACGATCAAACAAGTTTTAGGACAAGAAAACCCTGATATTTCTTTCCGTAGGGACCTTTTTGGCCTGGCAGTGATACGTGATACGTTTCCAACGTATCTATAATTTTTTATTGTTCGATGCTCTTATATTATCCATCTAGGATGTGCATTTATATTTCTATTTTATATGATTTTTGGGACTAACCTATTAACCTAGATCCCAGTGCCAGTTTCTGTTTTTTTCCTTGTTTTTGAGTTTTACAGAAAAGGAATACCAAACGGAGTCCAATTGACGTGCCAATTTTTGATGATTTTTTATGGACCAAAAGAATCCCCCGAAGTAAAATAGTTGGGCCAGAAGAGTCCCAAGCCGTCCACGGATAGGAGGGCGAGCCCAGGGGGGTAGGGCACGCCCTCCACCCTCGTGGACGACTCGGGAACCCCCCTGACTTGTTCCCGACGCCAAAAAATCCTATAAATACTGAAAAATCCAGAAAATAACCTAGATCGGGAGTTTCGCCGCCACAAGCCTCTGTAGCCACCGAAAACCAATCTAGACCCGTTTCGGCACCCTGCTGGAGGGGGAATCCCTCTCCGATGGCCATCTTCATCATCCCAGCGCTCTCCATGACGAGGAGGGAGTAGTTCACCCTCGCGGCTGAGGGTATGTACCAGTAGCTATGTGTTTGATCTCTCTCTCTCTCTCTTGTGTTCTTAACTCGACATGATCTTGATGTATTGCGAGCTTTGCTATTGTAGTTGGACCTTATGATGTTTCTCCCCCTCTACTCTCTTGTGATGAATTGAGTTTTTCCTTTGAAGTTATCTTATCGGATTGTGTCTTTAAGGATTTGAGAACACTTGATGTATATCTTGCATGTGCTTATCTGTGGTGACAATGGGATATCACGTGATCCACTTGATGTATGTTTTGGTGATCAACTTGCAGGTTCTGTGACCTCGTGAACTTATGCATAGGGGTTGGCACACGTTTTCGTCTTGACTCCCCGGTAGAAACTTTGGGGCACCCTTTGAAGTTCTTTGTGTTGGTTGAATAGATGAATCTGAGATTGTGTGATGCAAATTGTATAATCATACCCACGGATGCTTGATGTGACATTGGAGTATCTAGGTGACATTAGGGTTTTTGTTGATTTGTTTCTTAAGGTGTTATTCTAGTACGAACTCTAGGATAGATTGAACGGGAAGAATAGTTTCGTGTTATTTTACTACGTACTCTTGAATAGATCGATCAGAAAGAATAACTTTGAGGTGGTTTCGTACCCTACAATAATCTCTTCGTTTGTTCTTCGCTATTAGTGACTTCGGAGTGACTCTTTGTTGCATGTTGAGGGATAGTTATATGATCCAATTATGTTATTATTGTTGAGAGAACTTGCACTAGTGAAAGTATGAACCCTAGGCCTTGTTTCAACGCATTGCAATACCATTTGTGCTCACTTTTATCATTAGTTACCTTGCTGTTTTTATATTTTCAGATTACAAAAACCTTTATCTACCATCCATATTGCACTTGTATCATCATCTCTTCGCCGAACTAGTGCACCTATACAATTTACCATTGTATTGGGTGTGTTGGGGACACAAGAGACTCTTTGTTATTTGGTTGCAGGGTTGCTTGAGAGAGACCATCTTCATCCTACACCTCCCACGGATTGATAAACCTTAGGTCATGCACTTGAGGGAAATTTTCTGTTGTCCTACAAACCTCTGCACTTGGAGGCCCAACAACGTCTACAAGAAGAAGGTTGTGTAGTAGACATCAAGCTCTTTTCTGGCACCGTTGCCGGGGAGGTTAGCGCTTGAAGGTATATCTTTAGATCTTGCAATCGAATCTTTTTGTTTCTTGTTTTATCACTAGTTTAGTCGATAAAAGAAAACTACAAAAAATGGAATTGAGGGTACCTCATATGCTTCATCTTTTTAATATCTTTCATGTGAATAAGGATTCCCATAATTGTGCTCAAGTGCTAGAAGAAGAATGCATTAGAGTGTTTGGCACTAAATATTTGAATGATGAGCATGATTGCAATGTTGTTAGTATGAATTCTTTGAATATACATGATGCTAACGATATGCAAAGCCACAAGCTTGGGGAAGCTATGTTTGATGAAGATGATATTTTTTGTCTCCCAAGTTTTGATGAGCAAATTTATTATGATGATAGCATGCCTCCTATTTATGATGATTATATTGATGAAACTGGGTTTGGAAGAGTGTCAACTTTAGGAAGTGAAGATCCCACTATTTTGGAGGATGTTGAATCTTATTGTCATAATTATAAAAGTGGATTTGGAGAGGTCATGACTTTATTTAGTAATGATTCCACTATCTCGGAAGAGGTTCCAATTGATTATGAGAATAAAGTTGCTATCTATGATGATTATTGTGATGACTTGTATTCTGTTAACAATAATGATAACCATGAAACTTGTCATCATGATTTTAGTTTTCAATTGTATTATGCCTCATATGTTAATTATTTTTTTGAGTTTGCTCCCACTATTATTCATGAGAAGAAATTCGCTTATGTGGAGAGTAATAAAATTTATATGCTTGGGGATCATGAAAAGAATGATTTATGTGATAGTTATATTGTTGAATTCATTCATGATGCTACTTAAAATTATTATGAGGGAGGAATATGTGCTTGTAGGAATTGCAATAATACCAAGTTTCCTCTCTATGTGCTCAAAATCTTGAAGTTATGCTTGTTTTGCTTTCCTATGGTAGCTGATTATTGTTACAATAAATTGTTTGCTCACAAAATCCCTATGCATAGGAAATGGGTTAGAATTAAATGTGCTATTCGTATTCTTCATGATTCTCTCTTTATGTTTCAATTCTTATCTTTTATGTGAGCATCATTGAAATCATCATGCCTAGCTAGGGGCGTTAAACGTTAGCGCTTGCTGGGAGCCAACCCAATTTATATTTTTGTTCCTTGGTTTTTGTTCCTGTTTAGTAATAAATAATTCATCTAGCCTATGTTTAGATATGGTTTTATGTTTTAATTAGTGTTTGTGCCAAGTAGAACCTTTGGGAAGACTTGGGTGAGGTCTTTGCGATCTTGCTGTAAAAAACAGAAACTTTACCGCTGACGAGTTTTGCTGCCATTTTTTACTGGAGAGTGCGCTTAGGTTGCTTTTTTTGAAGATGATTAATCGAAAAATTACTCACGTCCACCAATATTTTTCAGAATTTTTGGGGTTACAGAAGTATACGTTTGATACAGATTACTACAGACTGTTCTGTTTTTGACAGGTTCTGTTTTCATTGTGTTGTTTGCTTATTTTGATGAATCTATGAGTAGTATCGGAGGGTATGAACCATAGAGAAGTTGGAATAAATTAGATATTACACCAATATGAATTTATAATGAGTTCACAACAATACCTTAGTGGTGATTTATTTTCTTATAATAATGGAGCTTATGAGTTTTCTGTTAAGTTTTGTGTTGTGAAGTTTTCAAGTTTTGGGTAAAGATTCAATGGACTATGGAATAAGGAGTGGCAAGAGCCTAAGCTTGGGGATGCCCAAGGCACCCCAAGGTAATATTCAAGGACAACCAAGAGCCTAAGCTTGGGGATGCCCCGGATGGCATCCCCTCTTTCGTCTTTGTTCATCAGTAACTTTACTTGGAGCTATATTTTTATTCACCACATGATATGTGTTTTGCTTGGAGCGTCATTTTTATTTTATTTTGTTTTTCTTTCTGTTTGAATAAAATACCAAGATCTGAAATTCTTAAATGTTAGAGAGTCTTCACATAGTTGCATAATTATTCGACTACTCATTGATCTTCACATATGTTTTTCGGAGTAGTTTGTTTTTTGATCTAGTGCTTCACTTATATCCTTTTAGAGCACGGCCGTGGTTTTATTTTGAAGAAATAGATGACTCTCATGCTTCACTTATATTATTTTGAGAGTATTTTAGAACAGCATGGTAATTTTCTTTGGGTATGAAATTAGTCCTACTATGATAGGCATCCAAGAGGGATATAATAAAAACTTTCATATAGAGTGCATTGAATACTATGAGAAGTTTGATACTTGATAATTGTTTTGAGATATAAAGATGGTGATATTAGAGTTGTGCTAGTTGAGTAATTGTGAAATTTAGAAATTTTTGTGTTGAGGTTTGCAAGTCCCATAGCATGCACGTATGGTAACCGTTGTGTGGCAAATTTGAAGCATGAGGTGTTTCTTTGATTGCCTTCCTTATTAGTGGCGGTCGGGGTCGAGCGATGGTCTTTTCCTACCAATCTATCCCCCTAGGAGCATGTGCGTAGAGATTGGTTTTTGAGGACTTGTAGATTTTTGCAATAAGTATGTGAGTTCTTGATGACTAATGTTGAGTCCATGGATTATACACACTCTCACCCTTCCATCATTGCTAGCCTCTTCGGTACCGTGCATTGCCCTTTTTCACCTCGAGAGTTGGTGCAAACTTCGCCGGTGCATCCAAAGCCCGTGATATGATACGCTCTGTCACACATAAAACTCCTTATATCTTCCTCAAAACAGCCACCATACCTACCTATTATGGCAATTCCATAGCCATTCCGAGATATATTGCCATGCAACTTTCCACCGTTCCGTTCATCATGACACACATCATCATTGTCATATTGCCTTGCATGATCATGTAGTTGACATTGTATTTTTGGCAAAGCCACCATGCATAATTTATCATACATGTCACTCGTGATCCATTGCCCATCCCGGTACACTTGCGGAGGCATTCATATAGAGTCATACTTTGTTCTAGTATCGAGTTGTAATCTTTGAGTTGTAAATAAATATAAGTGTGATGATCATCATTAATAGAGCATTGGCCCCCAGAAAAGGTAAAGGCCAAATAAAAAAAAGGAAAGGACAAATAAATAAATAAAGGCCCAAAAAAGAAGGGACAATGCTACTATCCTTTTTCCACACTTGTGCTTCAAAGTAGCACCATGATCTTTATGATAGAGAGTCTCTTGTTTTGTCACTTTCATATACTAGTGGGAATTTTTCATTATAGAACTTGGCTTGTATATTCCAACAATGAGCTTCCTCAAATGCCCTAGGTCTTCGTGAGCAAGCAAGTTGGATGCACACCCACTTAGTTTCTTTTGTTGAGCTTTCATACATTTATAACTCTAGTGCATCCGTTGCATGGCAATCCCTACTCCTCGCATTGACATCAATCGATGGGCATCTCCATAGCCCGTTGATTAGCCGTGTCGATGTGAGACTTTCTCCTTTTTTGTCTTCTCCACACAACCCCCATCATTATATTCTATTCCACCCATAGTGCTATGTCCATGGCTCGCGCTCATATATTGCGTGAAAGTTGAAAAAGTTTGAGAATACTAAAGTATGAAACAATTGCTTGGCTTGTCATCGGGGTTGTTCATGATGGGAGCATTTTGTGTGACGAAAATGAAACATGGCCAAACTATATGATTTTGTAGGGATGAGCTTTATTTGGCTATGTTATTTTGAGAAGACATAATTGCTTGGTTAGTATGCTTGAAGTATTATTATTTTTTGTCAATATTAAACTTTTGTCTTGGATCTTTCGGATCTGAACATTCATGTCACAATAAAGAAAATTACATTGATAATTATATTAGGTAGCATTCCACATCAAAAATTCTGTTTTTATCATTTACCTACTCGAGGACGAGCAGGAATTAAGCCTGGGGATGCTTGATACGTCTCCAATGTATCTATATTTTTTATTGCTCCATGCTATTATATTATCCATCTAGGATGTTTTATATGCATTTATATGCTATTTTATATGATTTTTGGGACTAACCTATTAACCTAGAGCCTAGTGCCAGTTTTTGTTTTTTCCTTGTTTTTGAGTTTTACAGAAAAGGAATACCAAACGGAGTCCAATTGACGTGCCAATTTTTGATGATTTTTTATGGACCAAAACAAGCCCCCGGAGTAAAATAGTTGGGCCAGAAGAGTCCTGAGCCGTCCACGAGATAGGAGGGCGAGCCCAAGGGGTAGGGCGCACCCTCCACCCTCGTGGACGACTCAGGCACGCCCCCTGACTTGTTCCAGACGCCAAAAATCCTATAAATACTGAAACCTCTAGAAAATAACCTAGATCGGGAGTTCCGCCGCCACAAGCCTCTGTAGCCACTGAAAGCCAATCTAGACCCGTTCCGGCACCCTGCCGGAGGGGGGAATCCCTCTCCAGTGGCCATATTCATCATCCCGACGCTCTCCATGACTAGGAGGGAGTAGTTAACCCTTGGGGCTGAGGGTATGTACTAGTAGCTATGTGTTTGATCTCTCTCTCTCTCTCGTGTTCTTGATTCGACACGATCTTGATGTATCGCGAGCTTTGCTATTGTAGTTGGATCTTATGATGTTTCTCACCCTCTACTCTCTTGTGATGAATTGAGTTTTCCCTTTGAAGTTATCTTATCGGATTGAGTGTTTAAGGATTTGAGAACACTTGATGTATCTCTTGTATGTGCTTATCTGTGGTGACAATGGGATATCACATGATCCACTTGATGTATGTTTTGGTGATCAACTTGTGAGTTTCGTGACCTCATGAACTTATGCATAGGGGTTGGCACATGTTTTCATCTTTACTCTCAGGTAGAAACTTTGCGGCACCCTTTGAAGTTCTTTGTGTTGGTTGAATAGATGAATCTGAGATTGTGTGATGCATATCGTATAATCATACCCACGGATACTTATGGTGACATTGGAGTATCTAGGTGACATTAGGGTTTTGGTTGATTTGTGTCTTAAGGTGTTATTCTAGTACGAACTCTAGGATAGATTGAACGGGAAGAATAGCTTCGTGTTATTTTACTACGGACTCTTGAATAGATCGATCAGAAAGAATAACTTTTAGGTGGTTTTGTACCCTACAATAATCTCTTCGTTTGTTCTCTGCTATTAGTGACTTTGGAGTGACTCTTTGTTGCATGTTGAGGGATAGTTATATGATCCAATTATGTTATTATTGTTGAGAGAACTTGCACTAGTGAAAGTATGAACCCTAGGCCTTGTTTCAACGCATTGCAATACCGTTTGTGCTCACTTTTATCATTAGTTACCTTGCTGTTTTTATATTTTTCAGATTACAAAAATCTTTATCTACCATCCATATTGCACTTGTATCATCATCTCTTCGCCGAACTAGTGCACCTATACAATTTACCATTGTATTGGGTGTGTTGGGGACACAAGAGACGCTTTGTTATTTGGTTGCAGGGTTGCTTGAGAGAGACCATGTTCATCCTACGCCTCCCATGGATTGATAAACCTTAGGTCATCCACTTGAGGGAAATTTGCTGTTGTCCTACAAACCTCTGCACTTGGAGGCCCTACAACGTCTACAAGAAGAAGGTTGTGTAGTATACATCAATACGTCTGCAATGTATCTATAATTTTTGACTGTTCCATGCTATCATATTATCTGTTTGGATGTTTAATGGGCTTTATTATGCACTTTGATATTATTTTTGGGACTAACCTATTAACCGAAGGCCCAGTGCAAATTGCAGTTTTTTTTGCCTATTTCAGTCTTTCGCAGAAAAGGAGTATCAAACGGAATCCAAACGGAATGAAACCTTCCCGACGATCTTTTTTGGAACAAATGCAATCTAAGAGACTTGGAGTGGACGTCAAGGAAGCAGCGAGACAACCACGAGGTAGGGCGGCGCACCCAGGGGGCCAGGCGCGCCCCCACCCTCGTGGGCCCCTCACAGCTCCACCGACCTACTTATTTCGCCTATATATACTCTTATACCCTGAAAACATCCAGGGGAGCCACGAAACTACTTTTCCACCGCCGCAGCCTTTTGTACCCGTGAGATCCCATCTGGGGACCTTTTCCGGTGATCTACCAGAGGGGAATTCGATCACGGAGGGCTTCTACAGCAACACCATATCCT
This sequence comes from Triticum urartu, assembly GCF_056163025.1. Lineage (NCBI taxonomy): Eukaryota > Viridiplantae > Streptophyta > Magnoliopsida > Poales > Poaceae > Triticum > Triticum urartu. The sequence goes on along the minus strand of NC_141873.1, from coordinate 74,745,722 downwards.
CTCCGATGATGTGTGAGTAGTTTACCGCAGACCTTCGGGTCCGTAGTTATTAGCTTGATGGCTTCTTCTCTCTCTTTGGATCTCAATACAAAGTTCTCCTCGATGTTCTTGGAGATCTATACGATGTAATTATTTTTGCGGTGTGTTTGCTGAGATCCGATGAATTGTGGGTTTATGATTAAGATTATCTATGAACAATATTTGATTCTTCTCTGAATTCTTATATGGATGATTTAATATCTTTGCAAGTCTCTTCGAATTATCAGTTAGGTTTGGCCTACTAGATTGATCTTTCTTGCAATGGGAGAAGTGCTTAGCTTTGGGTTCAATCTTGCAGTGTCCTTTCCCAGTGATAGCAGGGACAGCAAGGCATGTATTGTATTGTATTGTTGCCATCGAGGATAAAAAGATGGGGTTTATATCATATTGCTTGAGTTTATCCCTCTACATCATGTCATCTTCCCTAATGCCTTACTCTGTTCTTATGAACTTAATACTCTAGATGCATGCTGGATAGTGGTCGATGTGTGGAGTAATAGTAGTAGATGCAGAATCATTTCGGTCTACTTGACAGGGATGTGATGCCTATGTTCATGATCATGCCTAGATATCATCATAACTATGCGCTTTTCTATCAATTGCTCGGCAGTAATTTGTTCACCCACCGTAATATATGCTATCTTGAGAGAAGCCACTAGTGAAACCTATGGCCCTCGGGGTCTACTTTACATCATATTATTTTCCTGTCAACTAGCTATTTCTGTCACCGTTTATTTTGCAATCTTTACTCTTCAATCTATACAACAAAAATACCAAAAATATTTATCTTATTATCTCTATCAGATCTCACTTTCGTAAGTGACCGTGAACGGATTGACAACCCCTTTATCACGTTGGTTGCGAGGTTCTTGTTTGTTTGTCCAGGTACTTGGCGACTTGCGTGCAGTCTCCTACTGGATTGATACCTTGGTTCTCAAAAACTGAGGGAAATACTTACGCTACTTTGGTGCATCACCCTTTCCTCTTCAAGGGAAAACCAACGCATGCTCAAGAGGTAGCAAGGAGGATTTCTGGCACTGTTGCTGAGGACATCTGCGCCAAGTCAAGATACCAAGTACCCATCACAAACTCTTATCCCTCACATTACATTATTTGCCATTTGCCTCTCATTTTCCTCTCCCCCACTTCAACCTTGCCGTTTTATTCGCCTCTTTTCTGTTCGCCCTTTTTCCGTTCGCCTTCTTTCGCTTGCCTCTTGTGTGACTGTTTGTTGGATTAATTGTTTGTCACGATGGCTCAAGATAATACTAAATTATGTGACTTTTCCAATACCAACAATATTGATTTTATTAGCACTCCGATTGCTCCTCTTACCGATGCTGAATCTTGTGAAATTAATACTGCTTTGCTGAATCTTGTCATGAAAGATCAATTTGCTGGCCTTCCTAGTGAAGATGCCGCTACCCATCTAAACAACTTTGTTAATTTATGTGATATGCAAAAGAAGAAAGATGTGGATAATGATATTGTTAAATTGAAGTTATTTCCATTTTCGCTTAGAGATCGTGCTAAAACTTGGATCTCTTCTTTGCCTACAAATAGTATTGATTGATGGAATAAGTGCAAAGATGCTTTTATCTCTAAGTATTTTCCTCCCGCTAAGATCATCTCTCTTAGAAACGTTATTATGAACTTTAAGCAACTTGATCATGATCACGTTGCACAAGATTGGGAGAGGATGAAATTAATGATACGTAATTGCGCTACACATGGTTTGAATTTATGGATGATTATACAGAATTTTTATGCTGGATTGAATTTTGCTTATAGATTCGGCCGCGGGAGGCACTTTTATGGAAATCACTTTAGGAGAAGCCGCTAAACTCCTATATAATATTATTGTTAATTATTCTCAATGGCACACCGAAAGATCTACTAATAAAAATTTTCATGCGATTGAAGAGATTAATGTTTTGAGTGGAAAGATGGATGAACTTATGACATTGTTTGGTAATAAGAGTGCTTCTTATGATCCTAATGATATGCCTTTTTCCACTTTGATTGAGAATAACAATGAATCTATGGATGTGAATTTTGTTGGTAGGAACAATTTTGGTAACAATGCATATAGAGGAAATTTTAATTCTAGGTCGTTTCCTAGTAATTCCTCTAATAATTATGGTAATTCCTACAACAACTCTTATGGAAATTTTAATAAGTTGCCCTATGATTTTGAGACTAGTGTTAAAGAATTTATGAATTCTCAAAAGAATTTCAATGCTTTGCTTGAAGAAAAATTGCTTAAGATTGATGAGTTGGCTAGGAACGTGGATAGAATTTCTCTTGATGTTGATTCTTTGAAACTTAGATCTATTACACCTAAGCATAATATCAATGAGTCTCTCAAAGCCATGAGAATTTCCATTGATGAGTTCAAAGAAGGAACCGCTAGGATGCGTGCTAAAAAAGATTGCTTTGTGAAGGCGTGTTCTTCTAGTTTTCATGATAATAATGATGAAGATCTGAAAGTGATTGGTGTGTCTCCTATTAAATCTTTGTTTGCCAATATGAATCTTAATAAAGATGGGACTGGAGATGAGTCAACTTTAGTTAGAAGGCGCCCAATGATTGGGAGTTTTTAGATCTTGATGCAAAAATTGGTAAAAGTGGGATTGAAGAGGTCAAAACTTTACATAAAAATGACCCCACTATTTTGGATTTCAAGGAATTTAATTATGATAATTTCTCTTTGATAGATTGTATTTCCTTGTTGCAATCCGTGCTAAATTCTCCTCATGCTTATGATCAAAACAGAGCTTTTACTAAACATATCGTTGATGCTTTAATGTAATCCCATAAAGAAAAGCTTGAACAAGAAGTTTTTATTCCTAGAAAACATTATGATGAGTGGGAACCTACTATTAAAATTAAGATTAAAGATCATGAATGCTATGCTTTATGTGATTTGGGTGCTAGTGTTTCCACGATTCCAAAAACTTTGTGTGATGTGTTAGGTTTCCGTGAATTTGATGATTGTTCTTTAAATTTGCATCTCGCGGATTCCACCATTAAGAAATCTATGGGAAGGATTAATGATGTTCTTATTGTTGCAAATAGGAATTATTTTCCCATAGAATTCATTGTTCTTGATATAGATTGCAATCCTACATATCCTATTATTCTTGGTAGACCTTTCCTTAGAACGATTGGTGCAATTATTGACATGAAAGAAGGAAATATTAGTTTCCAATTTCCGTCAAGGAAAGGCATGGAACACTTTCCTAGAAAGAAAATTAAATTACCTTATGAATCTGTTATGAGAACCACATATGGATTTCATACCAAAGATGACAATACCTAGATCTATTCTTGTCTTTTATGCCTAGCTAGGGGCGTTAAACGATAGCGCTTGTTGGGAGGCAACCCATTTTTATTTTTGTTCCTTTCTTTTTGTTCCTGTTTAGTAATAAATAAATCATCTATCCTATGTTATTATTGTGTTTTTCATGTTTTAATTAGTGTTTGTGCCAAGTAAATCCTTTAGGATCTTCTTGGATGATTGTTATTTGATCTTGCTGAAAAAAACAGAAAGTATGCACTCACGACAATAATTTTCATTTTTACCACAGAGGATAAAGTACTGATTCCAACTGCAGTAGATCTATATAGAAATTATTTAGGATGTCCTAATTTATCAGGATGTTTGGAGTTACAGAAGTATTCGAAACCTATAGATTACTATAGACTGTTCTGTTTTTGACAGATTCTGTTTTTTTGTGTGTTGTTTGCTTATTTTGATGAATCCATGGCTAGTATCGGGGGGTATGAACCATAGGGAAGTCGGAATACAGTAGGTTTATCACCAAAATTGTCGGAGTAATGGGCCACGGGTAGGCCAACCCGAGTCCCATAACCTTTCAAGACATCGGGGCAGGCTACGCCCCTCAAGACCCTAGGGCGAAGAGCCGTCTCCTGAGGAGTCGACGGCGGGGCAGCCGATTGCCCGCTCACGGCCGAGTCCCAGGGACGACTTCCAGAGAAGCCGGCTTTGGGGAGTCGGCCGGCGACTCCGATGAACCATGACCCCATCGAGGGGGACGGGGCAGAGGCGTGGCTACAGTGAAACCCACTCCGCCCCTTACCAAGGGCAGGCATGGCCACAGCACGCCGTACCCGGGAAGATCTCCGTGCGGTGTGGCACTGTTGCCCAGCCGGCCCTGACATCAGCACCACAGTACCAAGTCCCGCGCCCACGACGGCTTGTCTGTACGGCCGGAGGCAGCAGGGCCCACCAGTCAGCAAGACCTCGGGAGACGGCGGGAGAACCGCCACTCGGACCCGTCGGGAGTCGGCCTGGGGAAGTCGGCAGAGCCCTCCCCCGGGCCCACGCGCCATTAATCAAGATGAGATGGGGAGTGGCCACAGTGATCGCCCGCCAGGCGGCGGGGCTGTTGCCACGACCTCTTGACCAAGCCTGCGTCATCAGAAGCACGGCTACAGTAATCGGCAGCCGGCAAGATCCGCCCGCGGCGGACGCGGCCTGTCGGCTCCGTACCAGACCAGTCGGCGGGGCCCACCAGTCGGCGGGCCCCAGCAGTCGGCTGAGAGGTCGGAGGTCGGAGGCACTGACGGATGGGCCCGCGCCCAGACAGATTACCATTGTACCCCTAGGGGGTAGGCCTATATAAACCCCCCAGGGCACCCATGCAAAGGGTTGGATCCCAGTAGTTCTATACCATACCAGATAGAAGGAGAGAGCTAGCCTTGCCCTCTTCTACCACCAGACACAGCTCAAGGAGCAACCGTGTAAACACTTGACCATAGTGATCATGCGGAGACCCCGCAGAGCAGCAGTAGGGGTATTATCTCCCCGGAGAGCCCGGAAGCTGGGTAAGATTCGCCGGCGTGCATGTCTTCGCCTCATCCCGTTTCCAGGCACCGGCGACGTTCTACTCGCCCCCACCATGATAAGCCATCCGTTGGCATATGTTGCTCCAAAGCCCCGACAAAAATAAATAAATAATGAGTTTATTACAATACCTTAAGGTGGTTATTTGTTTTCTTATACTGACGGAGCTCATGAGATTTTCTGTTGAGTTTTGTGTTGTGAAGTTTTCAAGTTTTTGGGTAAAGATTTGATGGATTTCGGAACAAGGAGTGGCAAGAGCCTAATCTTGGGGATGCCCAAGGCACCCCAAGGTAAAATTCAAGGACAATCAAAAGCCTAAGCTTGGGGATGCCCCGGAAGGCATCCCCTCTTTCGTCTTCCTCTATCGTTAACTTTACTTGAGGCTATATTTTTATTCACCACATCATATGTGTTATGCTTGGAACGTCTTGTATGATTTGAGTCTTTGATTTTTAGTTTACGACAATCTTCCTTGCTGTACACACCTTTTGGGAGAGACACACATGAATCAGAATTTATTAGAATACTCTATGTGTTTCATTTATATCTTTTGAGCTAGATAATTTTGCTCTAGTGCTTCACTTATATCTTTTTTAGAGCACGGTGGTGGCTTTATTTTATAGAAATTATTGATCTCTCATGCTTCACTTATTTTATTTTGAGAGTCTTTTAGAACAGCATGGTAATTTTCGTTGGTTATGAAATTAGTCCTAATATGATAGGCATCCAAGATGGGTATAATAAAAACTTTCATATAGAGTGCATTAAATGTTATGAGAATCCTGATACATAGTTGTTTTGAGATATAAAGACAGTAATATTAGAGTTGTGGTATTTGAGTAATTGTGGAATTGAGAAATACTTGTGTTGAAGTTGGCAAGTCCCGTAGCATGCACGTATGGTAAAAGTTGTGTGACAAATTTGAAGCATGGGGAGTTCTTTGATTGCTTTCCTTATGAGTGTCGGTTGGGGACGATTGATGGACTTTTCCTACCAATCTACCCCCCTAGGAGCATGCGCGTAGTGCTTGGTTTTGATGACTTGTAGATATTTGCAATAAGTATGTGAGTTTTTTATGACTAAGGGCATCTCCAGCCGCGCCCCCAGGAAGGCCTCCCCAGGCGTTTTTTTGCGCCGGCGCCGAAAAAACGGCCCAGTCGCGCCCCCAGGAGCCCGATTTTCGCCGGCCTGGGCCGAAAACAGCGCCGGTGGACCCAGGCCGAACCCGGCGCGCTGGGGGGCGCCCGGGGGCGCCGGGGCGAACTATTTTGGCGCGAAAAAGCCGCGGGCCAGCCGCGTCAGGGACACGGCGGCTCGTCTTCCCCCAACTGCGCCGGTTCCCGTGGGGAATCAATGGCAAGGCTGCCGCCGGTCAGCCTTGCCGTTGATTCCTCACGGGCGGCGCGTCACGGGACGGCGCGTCGACACCTCCCCTCCCTCGCACGCGTACACACGGGCGCGGAGCGGCTATAAAAGCCGGCGGTCTCTCGCCTGTGCCCACACCAGACTCGCCCCTCGCCGCTGCCCAACCCCTCTCCCTCCATCTCCGTCTTCCTCTCCCAAGCGCCACTGGCAACCCCTCTCTCTCCCTCTCTACCACCACCGAGCCCGTCGCCATGGCAGAGCACTTCCCCAGAGACGAGGCGGCGGCGAACGGCTTCGGCCGCCGTTTGCTCCGCGAACAGGAGTCCTGGCTCCTGTTCCAGGCGAACATCCTGGCGCCGCCAGACATGTGCGTCGGGCCGACGGGGTGGCGGCTCAGCGACGGTGGAGTGCCCGTTCCCCCGTTACCCGACGCCGTGGCAAAGCCCAGGTACTTCACCGAGGAGGTCAAGGTCGCGCGCGCCTCCCTGACCGACGACGAGCGCTCCCTCCCCCAGTACGCCGCCGGCAATCACGCGGCTTGGGTGGCGTACTTCCAGCGCCGCCAGCAGCAACGCCTGGCCTCCACCAACGACGCACCGGTGGTCGGCGGCGCGAAGAACAGTGAGGGGCGCCGCCTGTGGTGGGGCGTCCCCGGCCGCATGCTGGATGGCGTGCTGGCGTACCTCGACGGCGGCAACAACTCGCCGTTGACCTATCCTGCGACGGGGGCCGCCCTGTTGCAACACCGACGCGCATGGGCGCCAAGGAGGTTTGCCTCCTCCTCATCTTCCTCCTCTCGCTCATCTTCCCACTCCTCCGGTTCTCCGGTGCTTCTCGGCATCAAGGCTGAGCCCGCGGCAGAGACGCCAATCGGTCGGTGCACTCGCAGCATCGGCATCGTCATCAACGAGGGCGGCCGACGCGCCTCCTCCTCGTCGGCTCCTCCACGCTTCGTCAAGCCAAAGACGGAGCCGGAGCTGGCGCCGGTGAAGACGGAGCCGGGGCTGGCGCCGGTGAAGGCGTAGTTCGACGACGACGACGACGCAGCCCTAGAATGGGCGCGCCAGGACTCCATTGCGATGGAGAAGGCACGCCAGGAGAAGGAGAAGGAGCGCCAGCGCGCCGCCCTGCGCCGCTTCGAGGAGCGCCGATGCGGCCGCGATGAAGACGGGGTCATCGTCTTATGCGACAGCGACGACGACGACGACGTGCCGCTGCCAGTCCGCCATGGCGACGCCGGGCAGGGGTCCAGCAGGGGCGCCCGTGTCAAGGAGGAGAAGGCCGACGACGACAGCGGCGACGACTTCAGCCCCTTTCTTTTTTAGATTAGGTTAATGTAATGAAAATGCGCGAATTTCACCGAAATTTGCCATGTTTGGACGAAATTTAACTAGTTTTTATCATAACTTCGCCGAACGGTCCTTCTTTTTTATTTTAATACGCGCCTGGGGGCGGCCCTGGGGGCTGACGGCTGGGGACCAACTCGCCCCCAGGGCCATTTTTTGCGCCAGCTCACCCCCAGGCGGCGCTTTTAGACCACCCCTGGGGGGCCAACGGCTGGAGATGCCCTAATGTTGAGTCCATGGATTATACGCACTCTCACCCTTCCATCATTGCTAGCCTCTTCCGTACCGTGCATTGCCCTTTCTCACCTCAAGAGTTGGTGCAAACTTCGCCGGTGCATCCAACCCCGTGATATGATACGCTCTATCACACATAAGCCTCCTGATATCTTCCTCAAAACAGCCACCATACCTACCTGTTATGGCATTTCCATAGCCATTCCGAGATATATTGCCATGCAACTTTCCACCATTCCGTTTATTATGACACGCTCCATCATTATCATATTGCCTTGCATGATCATCTAGTTGACTTCGTATTTGTTGCAAAGCCACCTTCATAATTCTTCCATACATGTCACTCTTGATTCATTGCATATCCCGGTACACCGCCGGAGGCATTCACATAGAGTCATATTTTGTTCTAAGTATTGAGTTGTAATTCTTGAGTTGTATGTAAATAAAAGTGTGATGATTTTCATTATTAGAGCATTGTCCCATGTGAGGGAATTTCTTCGAAAAAAAGAGAAAGGCCATAAAAAAGAGAGGCCAAAGAAAAAAATGAGAGAAAAAGAGAGAAGGGACAATGTTACTATCCTTTTTCCACACTTGTGCTTCAAAGTAGCACCATGATCTTCATGATAGAGAGTCTCTTATGTTGTCACTTTCATATACTAGTGGGAATTTTTCATTATAGAACTTGGCTTGTATATTCTAGTAATGGGCTTCCTCAAAATTCCCTAGGTCTTTGTGAGCAAGCAAGTTGGATGCACACCCACTTAGTTTCTTTTGTTGAGATTTCATATATTTATAGCTCTAGTGCATCTGTTGCATGGCAATCCCTACTCCTTGCATTGACATCAATTGATGGGCATCTCCATAGCCCGTCGATTAGCCGCGTCAATGTGAGACTTTCTCCCTTGTCTTCTCACACAACCTCCATCATCATATTCTATTCCACCCATAGTGCTATGTCCATGGCTCACGCTTATATATTGCGTGAAAGTTGAAAGAGTTTGAAACTGCTAAAGTATGAAATAATTGCTTGGCTTGTCATCGGGGTTGTGCATGATGGGAGCATTTTGTGTGACGAAAATGAAGCATGGCCAAACTATATGATTTTGTAGGGATAAGCTTTCTTTGGCTATGTTATTTTGATAAGACATGATTGCTTGGTTAGCATTGCTTGAACTATTGTTATTTTTTATGTCAATATTAAACTTCTGTCTAGAATCTTTCGGATCTAAACATTCATGCCACAATAAAGAGAAATACATTGAAAATTATGTTAGGTAGCATTCAACATCCAAAATTCTGTTTTTATCATTTACCTACTCGAGGACGAGCAGGAATTAATCTTGGGGATGCTTGATACGTCTCCAATGTATCTATAATTTTTTATTGCTCCATGCTATCATATTATTTGTTTGGATGTTTAATGGGCTTTACTATGCACGTTTATATTATTTTTTGGACTAACCTATTAACCCAAGGCCCAGTGCAAATTGTTGTTTTTTTGCATATTTCAGTATTTCGCAGAAAAGTAATTTCAAACGGAATCCAAACGGAATGAAACCTTCACGAGGATCTTTTTTGGAACAAACACAATCCAGGAGACTTGGAGTGGACATCAAGGAAGTAGCAAGGCGGCCACGAGTTAGGGCGGCGTGCCCAGGGGGGCCAGGCGTGCCCCCACCCTTGTGGCAACCTCGCAGCTCCACCGACCTAGTTCTTTCGCCTATATATACTCTTATACCCTAAAAACATCCAGGGGAGCCACACAACCACTTTTCCACCACTTTTCCACCGACCTAGTTCTTTCGCCTATATATACTCTTATATGCATGATTTGATATCTTTGCAAGTCTCTTCAAATTATCAGTTTGGTTTAGCCTACTAGATTGATCTTTATTGCAATGGGAGAAGTGCTTAGCTTTGGGTTCAATCATGCGGTGTCCTTTCCCAGTGACATCAGGGGCAGCAAGGCACGTATTGTATTGTTGCCATCGAGGATAAAAAGATGGGGTTTATATCATATTGCTTGAGTTTATTCCTCTACATCATGTCATCTTGCCTAATGCGTTACTCTGTTCTTATGAACTTAATACTCTAGATGCATGCTGGATAGCGGTCGATGTGTGGAGTAATAGTAGTAGATGTAGAATCGTTTCGGTCTACTTGACACGGACGTGATGCCTATGTTCATGAGCATACCTAGATATCATCATAACTATGTGCTTTTCTATTAATTGCTCGGCAGTAATTTGTTCACCCACCGTAATATATGCTATCTTGAGACATGCCACTAGTGAAACCTATGGCCCACGGGTCTACTTTAGATCATATTATTTTCCCGTCAACTAGCTATTTCCGTCACCGTTTATTTTGCAATCTTTACTTTTAAATCTATACAACAAAAATACAAAAAATATTTATCTTATTATCTCTATCAGATCTCACTTTCGTAGGTGACCGTGAAGGGATTGACAACCCCTTTATCGCTTTGGTTGCGAGGTTCTTGTTTGTTTGTGCAGGTACTAGGTGACTTTCATGTAGTCTCCTACTGGATTGATACCTTGGTTCTCAAAAACTGAGGGAAATACTTACGCTAGTTTGCTGCATCACCCTTTCCTCTTCAAGGGAAAACCAACGCATGCTCAAGAGGTAGCAGGCTGCATGGAATGAATTACTCACTCGACTGGAGGACATTCAACTGTCAGGTGAGCTGGACATTTTTTCTTGGAACTAGCATCAGAATGGCAAATTTTCAGTCAAATCCATGTATGAGGCAATGGTTCATTGTGATGTTCCAGTTGATAACAGGAAATTATGGAAGCTCAAAATCCCTCTAAGAGTGAAGATTTTCCTCTGGTTTCTTAATAGAGGAGTCATCCTAACTAGAGATTATCTGGCATGATGAAACTGGCATGGTTCCAAGACATGTGTCTTTTGCCAACATGACGAGTCTATTAAACACTTATTTTTTGAGTGCAAGTTTGCTCAGGCAGTTTGGGCCATAGTTCAAGTAGCTTCGAATCTATAACCACCACGTAGTGCACGGAACATGTTCGACAACTGGTTGCGGGGTATTGATAAACAATTTTCTGCACATATTCTTGTGGGAGCGGTGGCCTTATGCTGGGCACTATGGCTTACCAGGAATGATGTGATTTTTAATTAAAAAATGTGTCTCATCTCCTATGCAGGTTATTCATGTGTGTACACGATGGCTCCATACTTGGTCTATCCTGCAGAGGCCGGAGGGTAGGGACCTTTTTATGATGGCATCAACACGGCTGGAGCGTACGGCCAGGGAGGTTTTCTACCCCCATGGATGGCGGTGTGACCTACGGATAGGATCTTCCACTCCTTAGGCTGGACATGTTTTATTTGATTGGCATTGTATCTAATTATTTTTTGCTTTTACGGTACTCTGGACTTTTTTGGCTATGTGCATCTAGCTATGCAGAGGCCAGGCTTTCTTTCTATGCGATTGTATCACCTCGATATATCTATTCAATGAAATGTCCTTTATCGAAAAAGAGGTTATATTTCTGTGGAGTTGTATTTCTTGCTTCTCAGCAAAGCTATGGTGTTTCCATCATTATGAAACGACTATATGTCGAAGGCGGGGTTGCTGCTTTTTGTAAAAAAGAAGTGAAAATAGCAATTTTACCGGAAGTGAAAATATGAAATTTTGAAGGCTCAAATACGATATACTCCTAATTATTTAGGTAATTATTTCATCGGGGATTAGGGTTTAGGGAGACACATCTCCGAGGAAACATCGTTATTTGTACCATAAAATGTGAACATGTTTTGGATTTCCATTGCACCTCTGATAGAAGAATGCTCACTTCTATCAAAATTAATGTTTCAGTAACTCAAAATTAGGTTTCTTTTCATAAAGATAAAAATAATTAAAATCACCACTGAAAACAAAAAAAGTGTGAAATAAAATAGGAGAAATCAGTTAAAAACATAATTTATTTAAAAATAGGGAATGGAAAAATAGAATAAAATAGTAGAGTAAAATAAAAGAAAAAATATAAATATAAATCAGAGAAGAAGACAGGAAAGGAAAACCCAAAATGAAACAGAAAGGTAAACATCAAAAAAGAAACTAGTGGGATAGAAAATTTTGAGTTTGAAACCCAGATCTTTTGTTCAGACAAAGGTATTCACCTAAATTATGATTAAAAAATTAGAATTATTATGGACATGTAAATAAAAAACATATCGGTTGTGGCCACCATATAAACTATGGCAAAAATTATAGATTTGTTTTTTGTTAACTTTTCTTGGTTGAACCATGAACATGTAGCGACCCGGTCCCAATGGACTGTAGTCTCTGTGCTTAAGTGTCATCCCTGGATCGGTATTGCTGACACACAAATACTCGAGGATTTACTGTAGAGTTCAATCACACACTTATTACAACGAGGGTCTCAAAAAGAGTACTTATTACAATAATATGGTTGAAGGCCATCTAAATAAGATAACTGCAGAAGCTTCAAAGATAAATGAGTCCATCCAACTCCATAGCAAAACTGAGTGCATGACAACGACCTATCGCCCCTTACTCTTCATGTGAAAACTCTGCAACATGATACATTGCAGCCGTGTAGGCCAGCACAGGGAATATGCTGGCAAGATAACACGATAGAGCAATGAACAAATAACAGCTATCACTACATGCATATTTGGCTAGTGGAGGCTCTATGGTTATCATTTGCATAAAGCTAATTTTTCCCTACAACAAAGGAATATATTTTATTTAACTACAAAGTCTAGTGAAATTATTGAGAAGGTACACCCAACTCAATCCCAAAATTAACATTAATAACCCAACAAATTCATCAAGTAAAGTGATGAGATCAAACAATAATTCAAGTACCACATACTCAAGATGTCCATAACTGAGGACACGGCTAACGATGATTAGTTTGTACACTTTGTAGAGGTTTGTGCACTTTTCCCCAAAATACTCGATCTCCTCTGTTGTATTTCTCGCACTGCATGATGTTTGAGAAATGGATGACCGAGACACAGTCTTTCCGAAGAGGTCCACTTAACCGATAGATAGGCCGGTACACCTACAATTCCCCTACATCTACTAGCCCATCATGGAAAGGATTCCCACAACTTACTCAACTATGCCAGAGCCCATAGTGGCTTGTGGCTGCACACGGAAGTTTCTAGCATGAATAATCTTATGACCCCTTTGAGCCTGGGTGGCATTCCATAGGATGATCACACGGGTACCCCGGGATCTCCTTGGACAACACTGGATTCCCTAGGTGCCCACAACCAATCCACCCAGATGTGTATTAAAGTAGCCACCTTAAGTTTCCATTAGTTATAAATAACTCTCACAACTTTCATGAATCTCACAAACCAATCCACATCTACGAGCATAGCAAAGTAGTGCAATCATAACGCAGTAATACCCGAGGTTTGAATATAAGACAATAGGTTCCTACCTCATCAAAGACTTCCCAGTACCCACATGTTATCAAAGTACTACTCATGCAATGTTTGAGGGTTTGAAACTAATGCATAAAAACTGGGTAAAAGGGATATGATCAAAGTGATACTTGCATTGCTGACGATTGGAAAACCCTAGTGATTCGTAGTAGCAAGCCTCGCGCTTTGAAAACTCTATCGTGAACAAACAATAGCATACATAAGCACTTAAGCATAATATGCAAGGGTAAAAGCAAATGGAAAGATCTAAACAGAAAGTTCAAGTGAAGAGCTTTGATTTGCAAATAGAATCACTCGAATCGGAGTTACGAAACTCAAACTACGATCAAAAGAAGTTCAAATTCAAATCTACTTGAAACCAAATTTTAAATTTTCGAAATCATGTTCAAGTTGTTTATCTGGACAGAGGCGAACAAGACGAAGATTTTGGCATTGGTTTCATTGGATTTGGATAAATGAGCAATAAGTAGTGTGGTTTTGAAGTTCAAGGACTAATCCGCGATGAAAATAATTATGGATAGGTCCCTGGCTGAAAATTAGACTAAAAAGAAAAATCTAACGAACGAATGTTTGCCAACAGAAACTGACGTACGAATTTGCTCATTAACAAAATGAATCGGGTGAACGCTTGCTATTTAACATAACAAAAAAAATAAACTGATCTAATATGCAAAGCCGTAAAAAACGGAGCGGATTTTACGGTTTTATACCGGTTCGGGCAAAAAAGACCGGCAGCGGCGGCGGCGACTTCAGCAAGCGGGTGGCGCGGCAGCGGCAGGGAGCGGCGCGGGGGTGCGGCTGGAGGCGGCGGCGATGGCTTAGGGCGGGGGGCGGATTGAGGAGGAGACGGGGGCGCGACGCTATATAAAGGGGGGGCGAGGCCGGCTTGGGCAAGGGGCCACAGCGGCGATGCAGGGAAGGCGGTGGCGGCGGCTGGGCCTTGGACAGGCTTGGTTGGGCCGGCCCAGTCGGCGCGTGGAAACTTTTTTTAAATAACTTTGCCGCAAAAGAAAAATCCAAAATAAAAATAAATAAAATTCCTAAAATAATTTTCACGGTCCTCTCCTAATATTTAGGACAACGTGAACATTTTTCTGGGCTACAATGCAATTTTCCCTAATTTATCCGAATAAAATCTCAAATAAAATCTCAAATAAAATATATATTTTTATTCAAAATTAAATTTCCATTATTTCCTCTGTTTTGAAGAAGTCATATTATCTTCTCTCATTATTTTATTTATTTTGGAATAATTGGAAAAATAATTTCAAATAAAAATCACCTTGATCCAATTTACCAATTTTTGAAAATTCAAAAATGGAATTTTATGAAATCCTCCAACTCTCTCAGATGGTCCTTGAGTTGCTTAAGGTCTCTTGGATCAACAGTGTCCAAATAACCAAATTTAAAATGCTCAAAATATGGATGCATATGATGACATAATGATTAACATCCAAATTGAAAATTGGGATGTTACAAACCTACACCCCTTAAGATGAATCTCGCCCTCGAGATTCAGGTTGTCTAGCAAATAGGTGTGGGTGGTCTTTCCGTAGGTCTTCCTCTCGCTCCCAGGTGGCTTCTTCCTCGGTATGGTGGCTCCACTGAACTTTGCAAAACTTGATGACCTTGCTGCATGCAACTCGTCTGGCAAACTTGAGAATCTTGATGAGTTTTTCCTCGTAGGTTAGGTAAATCTCCAACTGAATTGCTTCCAGGAGCACTGTCTCTCAGAGGGATATCAGCCATCTCTACATGGCACTTCTTCAACTGGGAAACGTGAAATACATCATGAACTCCTGACAAACCTTCGGGTAACTCCAACTTGTAGGCCACTTCTCCCATACGTTCCAAAACTCGGTATGGTCCTACAAATCTTGGGGCTAACTTTCCTTTGACTCCAAATCGTTTAACTCCTCGAAGTGGTGACGCACGGAGATATGCTCCGTCTCCGATTTCATAGGCTACCTCCTTGCGTTCAGTGTCAGCAAAACTCTTCTTCCTAGATTGAGCTACCTTCAGTGTATCACGAATCAACTTAACCTTCTCTTCAGACTCTCTGATTAAATCTGGTCCGAACAGTTGACGGTCTCCAACTTCATCCCACGTCAATGGTGTACTGCACATCCTTCCGTACAACGCTTCAAAAGGGGCCATCGTCAAACTGGTTTGGTAGTTGTTGTTATATGAGAACTTTGCATAGGGAAAATTATCATCCCAACTAGATCCATAATTTAGTGCACAAGCTCTCAACATGTCCTCCGGAATCTTATTGACTCTCTCAGTTTGTCCATCTGTCTGTGGATGAAAGGCTATGCTAAACTATAGCCTGGTACCCAAAGTCTGGTGTAATTGATTCCAAAACTTCAAGGTAAACTGTGTTCCCCTATCTGATACGATGGTCCTCGGAACTCCATGCAGACATACGATCATGGTCATATATATCTTGGCCAATTTCGCGCTCGTAAAGTGGTTTCATGGGAATAAAGTGAGCCATTTTGGTCAAGCAATCTACTACTACCCTGATGGAATCATAACCTGATCGTGTCCTAGATAATCTGGTGATGAAATCCATGCCAAGCTTGTCCCACTTCCATTCGGGTATCGGCATAGGCTGAAGTAATCCTGCTGGCTTCTGGTGTTCTGCCTTAACTCTCTGACATACGTCACATACGGCTACATACTTGGCAATATCCTTCTTCATACCTGTCCACCAGAAACATTCCTTCAAATCCAAATACATCTTTGTGTTTCCTGGGTGAATCGAGTATGGCGGGTCATGAGCCTCCTGAAGTATTAACTTCCTGATTTCTAGGTCATTGGGCACATAAATACGGTCCTCAAACCATAAAGTTTCGTGCTCATCCTCACGAAAACCTTTGGCTTTTCCTTTAGTCATCTTTTCCTTTATCTCTGCAATCTCCTTATCAGTCTTCCGGGCTTCCCGAATCTTTCCCAACAACATGGACTCAACTTCCAATGCTACAACAAAACCTCTCGGAACTATCTCCAAACAAAGTTCTCTAAGATCGTCGGCTATCTCTTGCGGTAATCATCCAGTCACGAGAGTATTGACATAAATCTTGTGGCTCAAAGCGTCTGCTATAACATTGGCCTTTCCTGGACGATAATGCAGCTTCATATCATAATCCTTTATGAGCTCCAATCACCTCCTCTACTTGAGGTTTAGCTCCTTGTGTGAACATGTACTTCAAACTCTTATGATCCGAGTATACATCACAACGCTTTCCAATAAGAAAATGTCTCCAGGTCTTGAGTGCATGCACTACGGCTGCTAACTCCAAATCATGCGTGGCATAATTCAACTCATGAGGTCTAAGCTGACGTGAGGCATATGAAACAACTCTCCCGTCTTGCATAAGTACTCCTCCAAGTCCCTGGCGAGAAGCGTCGCAATATACTTGCAATTCCTTGCGTATATCCGGAAGAATTAGCACTGGGGCTGTAACTAAACATTTCTTCAACTCCTGAAAACTGGCCTCACATTCTTCGGTCCATTTGAACTTGGTGTCCTTCTTCAATAATTCCATCATGGGCTTCGCAATCTTGGAAAATTCTCAATGAATCTCCGGCAATATCTTGTGAGTCCAAGAAAACTGTGTATCTCTCCAACTGAGGTGGGTGCCAACCACTTAGTGACAGACCGAACCTTGGAAGGGTCTACTGCTATACCTTCTCCTGATATAACATGTCCGAGAAATCCAACTTCCTTCAACCAAAATTCACATTTGCTAAACTTGGCATATAGCTGATGTTCCCTGAGCATCTCGAGAACTAAGCGCAAATGTTCTTGGTGTTCTTCTTCATTCCGTGAGTATACCAATATATCATCAATGAACACCACAACAAACTTATCCAAGAACTCCATGAACACCTTATTCGTGATACTCATTAAATAGGCAGGGGCGTTAGTCAAACCAACGGACATGACAGTGTACTCATATAGCCCATACCTTGTGGTAAAAGTTGTCTTAGGTATATCCTGTTCTCGGATCTTCAGCTGGTGGTATCCTGTTCGAAGATCGATCTTGGAGAATACTTTAGCTCCCTGTAGCTGGTCAAACAAATCATTGATCATTGGTAGTGGGTATTTGTTCTTGACCATCACCTCATTCAGTGCACGATAATCCACAACCATTCTTGAAGATCCATCCTTCTTCTCAACTAGGAGCACTGGGGCTCCCCACGGTGACGAGCTTGGTCGAATACAACCTTTCTCCAATAACTCCTTAATCTGCTTCTTAATTTCCTCCAGATCATTTGCGGGCATCTGATACGGTCTCTTCGATATTGGTCCGGTGCCTGGTAACAGTTCTATCAAAAATTCTATATCTCGATCTGGTGGCATGCCTGGTAGTTCCTCCGGGAATACGTCGGGATAATCCTTCACAACAGGCACTTCCTCCTCAACAACTCCCGGAAGTGAATTCACTTGAGTCCTCCTTGGCGCATGCCTAGACACATACCTGATCGTTTTACCCTCTAGGGTAGTGAAGATAATTGACTTACTAGCACAATCAATATTTCCTCCATACATCGATAGCCAGTCCATGCCTAGTATCACATCCAATCCTTGTGACTCCAAATTTATTAGGTTCGAGGGGAAAACATGCCTACCTACGGTCAATGGCCACTGAAAACATCCTCTACTAGCCATATACTCCGCTCCAGGTGAGCTTACTAACATAGGTGTCTTAAGGGTTATGGTGGGCAACTTAAACTTATCCACAAATCCCCTTGATATGTATGAATGCGATGCACCAATGTCAAAAAGGAAAATAGTTGTAAATGACTTAATCAAAAACTTACCAATAACTGCATCGGGCTTCTCTTCAACTTCCTCCACGTTGACATGGTTCACCTGCCCTCTGGTGAAAGGGTTGGGCTTCTTTCCAGAGCTTCCATTTCCGTTACCATTATTTACCTCGGAACAATCATTGGCGTAGTGTCCAGTCTTTCCGCACTTGAAATATGTAACATGGCTTAGATCCTTTTTGGCGGGTGTTGCTAGGTTGGAACGGCTCTAACTGTTGTTTCCTCCATTCCCATTTCCATTCTTAGGGCCATTGTGGTTATGCGAACTTCCTCCATTGTGAGAATGGCCTCCATGATTATGATGGGTATGTCCTCCCGAGTTCGGGGTAAAACAAGGATTCTGCTGAGCTCCAGAGTTGTACTTCCCCTGTCGATACTTCCGTTTGCGGATCTCTATCTGATGTTGCTTGCCTTCAATCATAAGAGCCCTGTCTACCAGCTCCTGATAGTTGTCTAATGTTGCTACCTTCAACTGCATACTCAGCTCGTCATTCAGCCCCTCTATAAACTTCTCCTGCTTCGCGGCATCTATGGCCACATCATCCGGGGCGTAGCAAGCTAACTTGTTGAACTCATCTACGTACCACGCCACAGTACGGCTTCCCTGGCGTAAGTTGCGAAACTCACGCTTCTTCATGCTCATAGCTCCAGCTAAGACATGTGCAGTGCGGAAGGCCTACTGAAATTGATCCCAAGTAACATTGGCCACGGGAAAGTGGCGGTGTAGTTCTCCCGCCATGAGGCTGTGGGTCCATCCAGTTGATGTGCCGCAAAGTGCACCTTCTCAGCATCTGTGCAACCTGGGGTGGTCATCTCCCTTCCAATCTTGTGGAGCCAATCGTCAGCAACAATCAGCTCGGTGCTACTAGAGAACACCAGCGAATTCAACCTTAGAAAGCGGGCTAAGTTGTCGACTGGAGGTGGTGGCGGTGGATTGTTGTTTTTGTTGTTGCCTTGGTTCTGGACTAGCAACTGCATCAAGGCATTCTGCTGTTGGATCAACTGAGTGAGCTCCGGTGGGAAAGCATATGCAGGGTCACGTCTCGAAGGCATCTGATAGGTTTAGAGGGGTGAGAATAGAATAGAGTGAGGTCTAAGAGAGATTTCACTACCCATATGCACATGCGACAAACACATTCATTTCACACACTCAATTCAAACAAGATTCATACAATTGATCTAAGCTACCGTTACAAAATCTCGCAGACTATTACTATATACATGGAAGAATTCTAATGGTAATATGGTGGTGGACTAGAAATTTTGATCGGTGGAAGACTCCATGATATCGGCTCCAGCTTCGTCTTCATAATCATCATCACTGTCGGAGTCGGAGTCGGTTTCGTATAGTATGATGTAATCTTTTGAATGAATGTCCACTCCAGGTTCAGGGTTGATATGTCTCCAACGTATCTATAATTTTTGATTGTTCCATGCTATTATATTATCTGTTTTGGATGATTAATGGGCTTATTTATACACTTTTATATTATTTTTGGGACTAACCTACTAACCCAAGGCCCAGTGCAAATTTCTGTTTTTTGCCTATTTCAGTGTTTTGCAGAAAAGGAATATCAAACGGAATCCAAACATAATGAAACCTTCCGGAGAGTTATTTTTGGAACAAACGTGATCCCGGGGACTTGGAGTAGATGTCAAGAAAGAAACGAGGCGGCCACGAGGCAGGGAGGCACGCGCCCTCCCTCGTGGGCCCCTCGCAGCTCCACCGACCTACTTCTTCCTCCTATATATATCCATATACACCGAAAACATCCAAGAGCACCACGAAACCCTATTTCCACCGCTGCAACCTTTTGTACCCAAGAGATCCCATCTTGGGGCCTTTTCCGGAGCTCCGCCGGATGGGGGATCGATCACGGAGGGCTTCTACATCAACACCACAGCCTCTCCAATGATGTGTGAGTAGTTTACCACAGACCTTCGGGTCCACAGTTATTAGCTAGATGGCTTCTTCTCTCTCTTTGGATCTCAATACAAAGTTCTCCTCGATCTTCTTGGAGATCTACTCGATGTAACTCTTTTTGCGGTGTGTTTGTCGAGATCCTATGAATTGTGGGTTAATGATCAAGTTTATCTATGAACAATATTTGATTCTTCTCTGAAATCTTTTATGTATGATTGGTTATCTTTGCAAGTCTCTTCGAATTATCAGTTTGGTTTGGCCTACTAGACTGATCTTTTTTGCAATGGGAGAAGTGCTTAGCTTTGGGTTCAATCTTGCGGTGTCCTTTCCCAGTGACAGTAGGGGCAGCAAGGCACGTATTGTATTGTTGCCAACGAGGATAAAAAGATGGGGTTTATATCATATTGCTTGAGTTTATCCCTCTACATCATGTCATCTTGCCTAATGCGTTACTCTGTTCTTATGAACTTAATACTCTAGATGCATGCTGGATAGTGGTCGATGTGTGGAGTAATAGTAGTAGATGCAGAATCAGTTCGGTCTACTTGTCTGGGACGTGATGCCTATATACATGATCATGCCTAGATATTCTCATTATTATGCACGTTTCTATCAATTACTCGACAGTAATTTGTTCACCCACCGTAATACATATGCTATCTTGAGAGAAGCCACTAGTGAAACCTATGGCCCCCGGGTCTATCTTTTGTCATATAAGTTTCCAATCTATTTTACTTTGCAATCTTTGCTTTCAATCTATATCATAAAAATACCAAACATATTTATCTTACTATCTCTATCAGATCTCACTCTCGTAAGTGACTGTGAAGGGATTGACAACCCCTTTATCGCGTTGGTTGCGAGGTTCTTATTTGTTTGTGTAGGTACGAGGGACTTGCGTGTAGTCTCCTACTGGATTGATACCTTGGTTCTCAAAAACTGAGGTAAATACTTACGCTACTTTGCTGCATCACCCTTTCCTCTTCAAGGGAAAACCCACGCAGTGCTCAAGAGGTAGCAAGGATCCCCCATCAATATCCCTAGCTTCTTCAGGTCTTCATTCTTCTCCAGTAGTACAACAATTTCTTCTTCATATCCATCGCGTGTACACTTGAGTTCCTCTTCTAGCTCCATGTTCCGGGTCATCACCTTCTTCGTGTCTATCATGTTGGTGCACATCTGGTTCTTGTAGCATCAAATGTGCTAGTTCAACTCCTGTATGTAGGCTGCAATCAATTTGTCCTTCCTGGTGCAAAAGATCCGTTTTCCTTTTCTGGCCTTCATAGTGAAGATGCCGCTACCCATCTAAACAGCTTTGTTGATTTGTGTGATATGCAAAAGAAGAAAGATGTGGACAATGATATTGTTAAATTGAAGTTATGCCCATTTTCGCTTAGAGATCATGCTAAAACTTGGTTTTCGTCTTTGCCTAAAAATAGTATTTATTCTTGGAACAAGTGCAAAGATTATTTTATCTCTAAGTATTTTCCTCCTGCTAAGATCATCTCTCTTAGAAACAATATTATGAATTTTAAGCAACTTGATCATGAGCATGTTGCACAAGCATGGGAGAGGATGAAATTAATGATACGTAATTGCCCTACACATGGTTTGAATTTGTGGATGATCATACAAAAATTTTATGCTGGATTGAATGTTGCTTCTAGAAATCTTTTAGATTCGGCCGCGGAGGCACTTTTATGGAAATCACTTTAGGAGAAGCTACCAAACTCCTAGATAATATTATGGTTAATTATTCTCAATGGCACACCGAAAGATCCACTAGTAAAAAGGTTCATGCTATAGAAGAAATTAATGTTATGACTGGAAAGATGGATGAACTTATGAAATTGTTTGCTATAAGAGTGTTTCTTCTGATCCTAATGATATGCCTTTTTCTACTTTGATTGATAATAATAATGAATCTATGGATGTGAATTTTGTTGGTAAGAACAATTTTGGTAACAACGCGTATAGAGGAAACTTTAATCCTAGGCCGTATCCTAGTAATTCCTCTAATAATTATGGTAATTCCTACAACAATTCTCATGGAAATTATAATAATATGCCCTCTGATTTTGAATATAGTATTAAATAATTTATTAGTTCGCAAAAGAGTTTCAATGCTTTGATTGAAGAAAAATTGTCTAAGATTGATGAGTTGGCTAGGAACGTGGATAGAATTTCTCTTAATGTTGATTCTTTGAAACTTAGATCTATTCCACCTAAGAATGATATCAGTGAGTCTCTCAAAGCCATGAGAATTTCCATTGACGAGTGCAAAGAAAGAACCGTTAGGATGTGTGCTAAAAAGGATTGCTTTATAAAAGCGTGTTCTTCTAGTTTTGATGATAATAAGGATGAAGATATAAAAGTGATTGATGTGTCTCCTATTAAATATTTGTTTTGCAATATGAATCTTGATAATGATAGGACTGGAGATGAGTCAAATTTAGTTAGAAGGCGTCCCAATGATTCGGAGTTTTTAGATCTTGATGCAAAAAATGGTAAAAGTGGGATTGGAGAGGTCAAAACTTTACATAGCAATGAACCCACTATTTTGGATTTCTAGGAATTTCATTATGATAATTGCTCTTTGGTAGATTGTATTTCCTTTTTGCAATCTGTGCTAAATTCTTCGCGTGCTTATAGTCAAAATAAAGCTTTTACCAAACATATCGTTGATGCTTTAATGCAATCTTATGAAGAAAAGCTTGAATTAGAAGTTTCTATCCCTAGAAAACTTCATGATGAGTGGGAACCTACTATTAAAATTAAAATTAAAGATCATGAATGCTTTGCTTTATGTGACTTGGGTGCTAGAGTTTCCATGATTCCAAAAACTTTGTGTGATGTGTTACGTTTCCGTGAATTTGATGATTGTTCTTTAAATTTGCACCTCGCAGATTCTACTATTAAGAAACCTATGGGAAGGATTAATGATGTTCTTATTGTTGCAAATAGTAATTATGTGCTCGTAGATTTCATTGTTCTTGACATTGATTGCAATCCTACATGTCCTATTATTCTTGGTAGACCTTTCCTTAGAACGATTGGTGCAATTATTGATATGTAAGAAGGGAATATTAGACTGCAATTTCCATTAAGGGAAGGCATGGAACACTTTCCTAGAAAGAAAATTAAATTATCTTATGAATCTATTATGAGAGCCACTTATGGATTGCATACCAAAGATGATAATACCTAGATCTATTCTCGCTTTTACGCCTAGCTAGGGGCGTTAAACGATAGCGCTTGTTGGGAGGCAACCCAATTTTATTTTTGTTTCTTGATTTTTTGTTCTGTTTAGTAATAAATAATTCATATATCCTCTGTTTATATGTGGTTTTATTCTTTTAATTAGTGTTTGTGCCAAGTAGAACCTTTGGGAAGACTTGGGGGAAGTTTTTGCGATCTTGCTGTAAAAAACAGAAACTTTAGCGCTCACGAGATTTGCTGCCATTTTTACTGGAGAGTCCGATTAGGTTTATTATTTTTGCAGATGATTAATATACAAATTCCTCATGTCTACCAATTTATTTCAGAATTTTTGGGTTACAGAAGTATTCAAAACCTATAGATTACTACAGACTATTCTGTTTTTGACAGATTCTGTTTTTCGTGTGTTGTTTGCTTATTTTGATGAATCTATGGCTAGTATCAGAGGTTATGAACCATAGAGAAGTTGGAATACAGTAGATTTAACACCAATATAAATAAAGAATGAGTTCATTATAGTACCTTAAGTGGTGGTTTGTTTTCTTATACTAACGGAGCTAATGAGATTTTCTGTTGAGTTTTGTGTTGTGAAGTTTTCAAGTTTTGGGTAAAGATTTAATGGATTATGGAATAAGGAGTGTCATGAGCCTAAGCTTGGGGATGCCCAAGGCACCACAAGGTAAAATTCAAGGACAACCAAAAGCCTAAGCTTGGGGATGCCCCAGAAGGCATCCCCTCTTTCGTATTCATTCATCGATAACTTTACTTGAGGCTATAATTTTATTCACCACATGATATGTGTTTTGCTTGGAGCGTCTTGTATGATTTGAGTCTTTGCTTTTTATTTTACCACAATCATCTTTGCTGTACACACCTTTTTGGAGATACACACATGAATTGGAATTTATTAGAATACTCTATGTGCTTCACTTATATCTTTTGAGCTAGATAATTTTGCTCTAGTACTTCACTTATATCTTTTAGCACGGTGGTGGTTTTATTTTATAGAAATTATTGATCTCTCATGCTTCACTTATATTATTTTGAGAGTCCTTTAGGACAGCATGGTATTTTGCTTTGGCTATAAAATTGGTCCTAATATGGTAGGCATCCAAGATGGGTAATAAACACTATCATAAAAAGGGCATTGAATACTATGAGAAGTTTGATACTTGATAATTGTTTTGAGATATCAAGGTGGTGATATTAGAGTGTGCTAGTTGAGTAGTTGTGAATTTTAGAAATACTTGTCTTGAAGATTGCAAGTCCCGTAGCATGCACGTATGGTAACCGTTGTGTAACAAATTTGAAACATGAGGTGTTATTTGATTGTCTTCCTTATGAGTGGCGGTCAAGGACGAGCGATGGTCTTTTCCTACCAATCTATCCCCCTAGGAGCATGCGTGTAATGCTTGGTTTTTGATGACTTGTAGATTTTTGCAATAAGTATGTGAGTTCTTTATGACTAATGTTGAGTCCATGGATTATACGCACTCTCACCTTTCCATAATTGCTAGCCTCTTCGGTAGCATGCGTTGCCCTTTCTCACCTTGAGAGTTGGTACAATCTTCGCTGGTGCATCCAAACCTCGTGATATGATACGCTCTATCATACATAAACCTCCTTATATCTTCCTCAAAACAGCCACCATACCTACCTATTATTGCATTTCCTTAGCCATTCCAAGATATATTGGCATGCAACTTTCCATCGTTTCATTCATGAAATGCTTCATCATTGTCATATTGCCTTGCATGATCATGTAGTTTACATCGTATTTGTGGCAAAGCCACCATGCATAATTTATCATACATGTCACTCTTGATTCATTGCCCTTCCCGGTATCGAGTTGTAAATAAATAGAAGTGTGATGATAATCATTAATAGAGCATTGTCCCCAAAAAAGAGAAAGGCCAAATAAAAATAAAGGCCCAAAAAAGGAAAGAAATAAAAAGGGACAATGCTACTATCCTTTTTTCCACATTTGTGCTTCAAAGTAGCACCATGATCTTTATGATAAAGATTCTCTTGTTTTGTCACTTTCATATACTAGTGGGAATTTTTCATTATAGAACTTGGCTTGTATATTCCAACAATGGGCTTCCTCAAATGCCCTAGGTCTTCGTGAGAAAGCAAGTTGGATGCACACCCACTTAGTTTCTTTTGTATCGTGTGTTGTTTCTTTTGTTGAGATAAAAAACATTGCTCTTCTCAGCAAGTGGGTTTACAAACTAGTCACTGAGAATGGAGTATGGCAGGAAATCATTCGCATCAAGTATGTGGGATCCAATGTCATTTCTCAAGTTCATTGGAAACCTGGGGATTCGCACTTCTGGAGTGGTGTGATGAAGGCCAAGGAATTCCTTTTCCAATTTGGGACCTTCTCAGTTAGGGACGGTTCTCAGGTTCAATTCTGGGAAGACATTTGGCTAGGGAACAGCCCACTAATGGTGCAATATCCGAGCTTGTACAGGATTGTTAGACATAAATTCGTCACGATCAAACAGGTTTTAGGACAAGAAAACCCTGATATTTCTTTCCATAGGGACCTTGTAGGCCTGGCAGTGATACGTGATACGTCTCCAACATATCTATAATTTTTGATTGTTCCATGCTATTATATTATCCATCTAGGATGTTTTATATGATATTTTATATGATTTTTGGGACTAACCTATTAACCTAGAGCCCAGTGCCAGTTTCTGTTTTTTCCTTGTTATTGTGTTTTACATAAAAGGAATACCAAACGGAGTCCAATTGACGTGCCGATTTTTGATGATTTTTTATGGACCAAAAGAAGCCCCCGGAGTAAAATAGCTGGGCCAGAAGAGTCCCGAGCCGTCCACGAGATAGGAGGGCGAGCCCAGGGGGTATGGCGCACCCTCCACCCTCGTAGACGACTCAGGCACCCCCTGACTTGTTCCCGACGCCAAAAAATCCTATAAATACTGAAACCTCTAGAAAATAACCTAGATCTGGAGTTCCGCCGCCACAAGCCTCTGTAGCAACTGAAAACCAATCAGGACCTGTACTGGCACCCTGCCGGAGGGGGGAATCCCTCTCCAGTGGCCATCTTCATCATCACGGCGCTCTTCATGACGAGGAGGGAGTCATTCACCCTCCGGGTTGAGGGTATGTACCAGTAGCTATGTGTTTGATCTCTCTCTCTCTCTCTCGTGTTCTTGATTCGACACGATCTTGATGTATGGTGAGCTTTGATATTGTAGTTGGATCTTATGATGTTTCTCCTCCTCTACTCTCTTGTGATGAATTGAGTTTTCCCTTTGAATTTATCTTATCGGATTGAGTCTTTAAGGATTTGTGAACACTTGATGTATGTCTTGCATGTGCTTATCTGTGGTGACAATGGGATATCATGTGATCCACTTGATGTATGTTTCGGTGATCAACTTGCGAGTTCTGTGACCTCGTGAACTTATGCATAGGGTTGGAACATGTTTTCATCTTGACTCTTCGGTAGAAACTTTGGGGAACCCTTTGAAGTTCTTTGTGTTGGTTGAATAACTGAATCTGAGATTGTGTGATGCATATCGTATAATCATACCCACGGATACTTGAGGTGACATTGGAGTATCTAGGTGACACTAGGGTTTTGGTTGATTTGTGTCTTAAGGTGTTATTCTAGTTCAAACTCGAGGATAGATTGAACGAGAAGAATAGCTTCGTGTTATTTTACTACGGACTCTTGAATAGATCGATCAGAAAGAATAACTTTGAGGTGGTTTTGTACCCTACAATAATCTCTTCGTTTGTTCTCCGCTATTAGTGACTTTGGAGTGACTCTTTGTTTCATGTTGAGGGATAGTTATATGATCCAATTATGTTATTATCGTTGAGAGAACCCTACGCCTTGTTTCAACGCATTGCAATACCGTTTGTGCTCACTTTTATCATTAGTTACCTTGCTGTTTTTATATTTTCAGATTACAAAAACCTTTATCGACCATCCATATTGCACTTGTATCATCATCTCTTCGCCGAATTAGTGCACCTATACAATTTACCATTGTTTTGGGTGTGTTGGGGACACAAGAGACTCTTTGTTATTTGGTTGCAAGGTTGCTTGAGAGAGACCATCTTCATCATACGCCTCCAACAGATTGATAAACCTTAGGTCATCCACTTGAGGGAAATTTGCTGCTGTCCTACAAACCTCTACACTTGGAGGCCCAACAACGTCTACAAGAAGAAGGTTGTGCAGTAGACATCAAGCTCTTTTCTGGCACCGTTGCCGTGGAGGTTAGCGCTTGAAGGTATATCTTTAGATCTTGCAATCGAATCTTTTTGTTTCTTGTTTTATCACTAGTTTAGTCTATAAAGGAAAACTACAAAAAATGGAATTGAGGTTACCTCATATGCTTCATCTTTTTAATATCTTTCATGAGAATAAGGATTCCCATAATTGTGCTCAAGTGCTAGAAGAAGAATGCATTAGAATGGTTGGCACTAAATATTTGAATGATGAGCATGATTGCAATGTTGTTAGTATGAATTTTTTGAATATCCATGATGCTAATGATATGCAGAGCCACAAGCTTGGGGATGTTTGATGAAGATGATATTTTTTGTCTCCCAAGTTTTGATGAGCAAATTTATTATGATGATAGCATGCCTCCTATTTACGATGATTATATTGATGAAACTGGGTTTGGAAGAGTGTCAACTTTAGGAAGTGAAGATACCACTATTTTGGAGGATGTTGAATCTTATTGTGATAATTATAGAAGTGGATTTGGAGAGGTCATGGCTTTATTTAGTAATGATTCCACTATCTCGGAAGAGGTTCCAATTGATTATGAGAATAAAGTTACTATCTATGATGATTATTGTGATGACTTGTATGCTATTAAGAATAATGATAACCATGAAACTTGTTATCATGATTTTAGTTTTCGATTGTATTATGCCTCATATGGTAATTATTTTTTTGAGTTTTCTCCCACTATTATTCATGAGAAGAAATTCGCTTATGTGGAGAGTAATAAAATTCATATGCTTGGGGATCATGAAAAGAATGATTTATGTGATAGTTATATTGTTTAATTCATTCATGATGCTACTGAAAATTATTATGAGGGAGGAATATGTGCTTGTAGGAATTGCAATAATACCAAGTTTACTCTCTATGTGCTCAAAATCTTGAAGTTATGCTTGTTTTTCTTTCCTACGCTAGCTGTTTATTGTTACCATAAATTGTTTGCTCACAAAATCCCTATGCATAGGAAGTGGGTTAGACTTAAATGTGATAGTCATATTCTTCACGATGCTCTCTTTATGTTTCAATTCTTATCTTTTATGTGAGCATCATTGAAATCATCATGCCTAGCTAGGGGCGTTAAACGTTAGCGCTTGCTGGGAGGCAACCCAATTTTTATTTTTGTTCCTTGCTTTTTGTTCCTATTTAGTAATAAATAATTCATCTAGACTCTGTTTAGATGTGGTTTTATGTTTTAATTAGTGTTTGCGCCAAATATAACCTTTGGGAAGACTTGGGTGAAGTCTTTGCGATCTTGCTGTAAAAACAGAAACTTTAGCGCTCACGAGTTTTTCTGATATTTTTTACTAGAGAGTGCGATTAGGTTGATTATTTTTGCAGATGATTAATAGACAAATTACTCACGTCTTCCAGTTTATTTCAGAATTTTTAGGGTTACAGAAGTATACGTTTGATACAGATTACTACAGACTGTTCTGTTTTTGACAGGTTCTGTTTTCATTGTGTTGTTTGCTTATTTTGATGAATCTATGAGTAGTATTGGGGAGGGTATGAACCATAGAGAAGTTGGAATAAAGTATATATTACACCAATATGAATTTATAATGAGTTCACAACAGTACCTAAGTTGTGATTTATTTTCTTATACTAACGGAGCTTATGAGTTTTCTATTAAGTTTTGTGTTGTGAAGTTTTCAAGTTTTGGGTAAAGATTCGATGGACTATGGAATAAGGAGTTGCAAGAGCCTAAGCTTGGGGATTACCAAGGCACCCCAAGGTAATATTCAAGGAAAACCAAGAGCCTAAGCTTGGGAATGCCCCGGATGGCATCCCCTCTTTCGTCTTCGTTCATCGGTAACTTTACTTGGAGCTATATTTTTATTCACCACATGATATGTGTTTTGCCTGGAGCGTCATTTTTTTTATTTGCTTGCTGTTTGAATAAAATACCAAGATCTTAAATTCTTAAATGTTAGAGAGTCTTCACATAGTTGCATAATTATTCGACTACTCATTGATCTTCACTTATATTTTTTGAAGTAGTTTGTTGTTTGATCTAGTGCTTCACTTATATCCTTTTAGAGCACAGCGGTGGTTTTATTTTGAAGAAATAGATGACTCTCATGCTTCACTTATATTATTTTGAGAGTCTTTTAGAACAACATGGTAATTTGCTTTGGTTATGAAATTAGTCCTACTATGATAGGCATCCAAGAGGGATATAATAAAAACTTTCATATAGAGTGCATTGAATACTATCAGAAGTTTGATACTTGATAATTGTGTTGAGATATAAAGATCGTGATATTAGAATTGTGCTAATTGAGTAATTGAGAAATTGAGAAATAGTTGTGTTGAGGTTTTCAAGTCCCGTAGCATGCACGTATGGTAACCATTGTGTGACAAATTTGAAGCATGAGTTGTTTCTTTGATTGCCTTCCTTATGAGTGGCGGTCGGGGACGAGCGATGGTCTTTTCCTACCAATCTACCCCCCCTAGAAGCATGCGCGTAGTGCTTGGTTGTTGATGACTTGTAGATTTTTGCAATAAGTATGTGAGTTCTTTATGACTAATGTTGAGTCCATGGACTATACGCACTCTTACCTTCCATCATTGCTAGCCTCTTCGGTACCGTGCATTGCCCTTTCTCACCTTGAGAGTTGGTGCATACTTCGCCGGTGCATCAAAACCCCGTGATATGATACTCTCTATCACACATAAGCCTCCTTATATCTTCCTCAAAACAGCCACCATACCTAGCTATTATGGCATTTCCATAGCCATTCCGAGATATATTGCCATGCAACTTTCCACCGTTCCGTTTATTATGACACGCATCATCATTGTCATATTGCCTTGCATGATCATGTAGTTGACATCGTATTTGTGGCAATGCCACCATGCTTAATTTTTCATAAATGTCACTCTTGATTCATCGCATATCCCGGTACACCGCCAGAGGCATTCACATAGAGTCATATTTTGTTCTAAGTATCGAGTTGTAATTTTTGAGTTGTAAGTAAATAAAAGTGTGATGATCATCATTAGAGCATTCTCCCATGTGAGGAAAGGATTTTAGAGACTATGATTCCCCCACAAGTTGGGATGGGACTCCAGACGAAAAAAAGAGGCCATAAAAATGGCCCAAACAAAAAAAGAGAGAAAAAGAGAGAAGGGACAATGTTACTATCCTTTTTCCACACTTGTGCTTCAAAGTAGCACCATGATCTTCATGATAGAGAGTCTCTTATTTTGTCACTTTCATATACTAGTGGGAATTTTTCATTATAGAACTTGGCTTGTATATTCCAATGGTGGGCTTCCTCAAATGCCCTAGGTCTTCCTGAGCAAGCAAGTTGGATGCACACCCACTTAGTTTACCCACTTAGTTTCTTTGATGAGCTTTCATATATTTATAGCTCTAGTGCATCCGTTGCATGGCAATCCCTACTCCTTGCATTGACATCAATTGATGGGCATCTCCCTAGCCCATCGATTAGCCGCGTCAATGTTAGACTTTCTCTTTTTTTGTCTTCTCCACATAACCCCCATCATCATATTCTATTCCACCCATAGTGCTATATCCATGGCTCACGCTCATGTATTGCATGAAAGTTGAAAAAAGTTTGAGATTACTAAATTATGAAACAATTTCTTGGTTTATCATTGGGGTTGTGCGTGATGAGAGCATTCTTGTGTGAAGAAAATGGAGCATGACCAAACTATATGATTTTGTAGGGATGAACTTTCTTTTGCCATGTTATTTTGAGAAGACATGATTGATTAGTTAGTATGCTTGAACTATTATTATTTTTATGTCAATATTAAACCTTTGTCTTGAATCTTTCGGATATGAACATTAATTCCACAATAAATAAAATTACATTGAGAATTTTTCTAGGTAGCATTCCACATCAAAAGTTCTGTTTTTACCATTTACCTACTCGAGGACGAGCAGGAATTAAGCTTGGGGATGCTTGATACGTCTCCAACGTATCTACAATTTTTGATTGTTCCATGCTATTACATTACCTGTTTTGTATGTTTAATGGGCTTATTTATACACTTCTATATTATTTTTGGGACTAACCTACTAACCCAAGGCCTAGTGCAAATTGTTATTTTTTTTGCCAATTTCAGTGTTTCGCGGAAAAGGAATATCAAACGGAATGAAACCTTTGGGAGAGTTATTTTTGGAACAAACATGATCCAGGGGACTTGGAGTAGACATCAAGAAAGAAACGAGGCGGCCACAAGGCAGGGAGGCGCACCTGCCCCCCTGGGCGCGCCCCAAACCTCGTGGGCCCCTTGCAGCTCCATCGACCTACTTCGTCCTCCTATATATATCCATATACCCCAAGAACATCCAGGAGCACCATGAAACCCTATTTCCACCACCGCAACCTTCTGTACCCAAGAGATCCCATCTTGTGGCCTTTTCCGGAGCTCCGCTGGAGGGGGAATCGGTCACGGAGGGCTTCTACATCAACAACATAGCCTCTCTGATGATGTGTGAGTAGTTTACCACAGACCTTCGGGTCCATAGTTATTAGCTAGATGGCTTCTTCTCTCTCTTTGGATCTCAATACAAAGTTCTCCCCGATCTTCTTGGAGATCTATTCGATGTAACTCTTTTTGCGGTGTGTTTGTCGAGATCCGATGAATTGTGGGTTTATGATCAAGTTTATCTATGAACAATATTTGATTCTTATCTGAAATCTTTTATGTATGATTGGTTATCTTTGCAAGTCTCTTTGAATTGTCAGTTTGGTTTGGCCTACTAGATTGATATTTCTTGCAATTGGAGAAGTGCTTAGCTTTGGGTTCAATCTTGTGGTGTCCTTTCCCAGTGACAGCAGGGGCAGCAAGGCACATATTGTATTGTTTCCATCGAGGATAAAAAGATGGGGTTTGTATCATATTGCTTGAGTTTATCCCTCTGCATCATGTCATCTTGCCTAATGCGTTACTCTGTTCTTATGAACTTAATACTTGAGATGCATGCTGGATAGCGGTCGATGTGTGGAGTAATAGTAGTAGATGCAGAATCGTTTCGGTCTACTTGTCATGGATGTGATGCCTATATACATGATCATGCCTAGATATTCTCATAATTATGCATGTTTCTATCAATTGCTCGACAGTAATTTGTTCACCCACCGTAATACTTATGCTATCTTGAGAGAAGCCAATAGTGAAACCTATGGCCCCTCGGTCTATCTTTTATCATATAAGTTTCCAATCTATTTTACTTTGCAATCTTTGCTTTCAATCTATATCATAAAAATACCAAAAATATGTATCTTATTATCTCTATCAGATCTCACTCTCGTAAGTGATCGTGAAGGGATTTACAACCCCTTTATCGCATTGGTTGCGAGGTTCTTATTTGTTTGTGTTGGTACGAGGGACTTGCGTATAGTCTCCTACTGGATTGATACCTTGGTTCTCAAAAACTGAGGCAAATACTTATGCTACTTTGCTGCATCACCCTTTCCTCTTCAATGGAAAACCAACACAGTGCTCAAGAGGTAGCAAGGATCCCCCATGAATATCCCTAGCTTCTTCTTCAGGTCTTCATTCTTCTCCAGTAGTACAACAATTTCTTCTTCATATCCATCGCGTGTACACATGAGTTCCTCTTCTAGCTCCATGTTCCGGGTCATCACCTTCTTCGTGTCTATGATGTTGGTGCACATCTGGTTCTCGTAGCGTCGAATGTGCTGGTTCACTCCTGTATGTAGGGTGCAATGGATTTGTCCTTCCTGGTGCGAATCATCTCCCATTGCTCATCTCAGCGTCCACATATCTGGTAGGTGGTGTCCTTAAGATCCTTGTTGTACACCTCGCCTATGCGTCCAATGGCGATGTGGGCGGCCATGCTCTTTCCTAGACTCCAGGTATGTGCATCAAAGGAAAACTCGATGGGCTCGGTAACTGGTGCGAACATCCTTCCTGGAACACGAACTTGAATCTTCCAGTGCTCCTCTTCTGGTAAAGTGGCGGTGAAGGTTCCGGTGAAGCTTGGTATGCCGATGTTCAGGTACCTAGTGACTTCCTTCAATTGTCGTCCGAAAGGGGTGTCGTCATCCGATTGAGTGAACTTGTTCCTTTGGTCTGCTATCTATAGAGTAGAAATGGAGAAGAGCTAGAAATGAGTAGAGAAGGGTATCCTGTGGTTTTTTCCTAGTGGTCGCGTCCTACAGTCAGCGTGTGCTCTGATACCATCTTGTAGCGACCCGATCCCAATGGACTATAGTCTCTGTGCTTAAGTGTAATCCCTGGATCGGTATTGCTGACACACAGTACTCGAAGATTTATTGCAGAGTTCAATCACACACTTATTACAACGAGGGTCTCAAAAAGAGTACTTATTACAATAATATGGCTGAAGGCCGTCTAAATAAGAAACTGCGGAAGCTTCAAAGATAAATGAGTCCATCCAACTCCACGACAAAACTGAGTGCATGACAACGACCTATTGCACCTTACTCTTCGTCTGAAAACTCTGCAACATGATATGTTGCAGCCGTGTAGGTCAGCACATGGAATATGCTGGCAAGATAACACCATAGAGCAATGAACAAATAACAGCTATCACTAGATGCATATTTGGCTGGTGGAGGCTCTATGGTTATCATTTGCATAAAGCTAATTTTTCCCTACAACAAAGGAAAATATTTTATTTAACTACAGAGTTTAATGAAATTATTGAGAAGGTACCCCCAACTCAATCCCAAAATTAACATTAATAACCCAACAAATTCATTAAGTGAAGTGATGAGATCAAACAATAATTCAAGTACCAGATACTCAAGATGTCCATAACCGAGGACACGGCTAGCCATGATTAGTTTGTACACTCTATAGAGGTTTGCGCACTTTTACTCACAAGAATCGATCTCCTCCGTTGTATTTCTCGCACTGCATGATGTTTGAGAAACGGATGACTGAGACACAGTCTTTCCGAAGAGGTCCACTTAACTGATAGATAGGCCGGCACACCTACAATTCCCCTACACCTACTAGCCCATCATGGAAAGGATTCCCACAACTTACTCAACTATGCCAGAGCCCATAATGGCTTGTCGGTGCACACGGAAGTTTCTAGCATGAATAATCTTATGATCCCTTTGAGCCTGGGTGGCATTCCATAGGATGATCACACGGGTACCCCGGGATCTCCTTGGACAACACTGGATTCCCCAGGTGCCCACAACCAATCCACCCAGATGTGTATTAAAGTAGCCACCTTAAGTTTCCCTTTGTTATAAATAACTCTCACAACTTTCATGAATCTCACAAACCAATCCACGTCTATGAGCATAGCAAAGTAGTGCAATCATAACGTAGTAATACCCGAGGTTTAAATATAAGAAAATAGGTTCCTACCTCATCAACTACTTCCCAATACCCACATGTTATCAACGTCCTACTCATGCAATGTTTGAGGGTTTGAAACTAATGCATAAAAACTGGGTAAAAGGGATATGATCAAAGTGTTACTTTCCTTGCTGACGATCGGAAAACCCTAGTGATTCGTAGTAGCAAGCCTTGCACTCCGGAAAATCTATCATGAACAAACAATAGTATACATAAGCACTCAAGCATAATATGCATGGGTAAAACCAAAAGGAAAGATCTAAACAGAAAGTTCAAGTGAAGAGCTTCGATTTGCAAAAAGAATCACTCGAATCGGAGTTACGAAACTCAAACTATGATCAAAAGAAGTTCAAATTCAAATCTTCTTGAAACCAAATGTTAATTTTCAAAATCATGTTCAAGTTTTTCATCTGGACAGAGGGGAACAAGACGAATATTTCGGTGTTGGTTTCACTGGATTTGGATAAACGAGCAAAAAGTAGTGTGGGTTTGAAGTTCAGGGACTAACCTGTGATGAAAATAATTACGGGTAGGTCCCTAGCCGAAAATTAATCTAAATAGAAAAATCTAACGAACGAATTCGTTCGTTAACAAACGAATCGGGTGAATGCTCGCTATTTAACATAACCAAAAAAATAAACCGATCTAATACGCAAAATTGAATGAAAAACTGGGCTGGTTTTACAGTTTTATACCGTTTCGGGGGAAACAGATCTGCGACGGCGGCGGCGGCGTGGCTTGCGGCAGGTGGTGGTGGCGATGCGGTAGGTGGCGGCGATGACGGCTTGGGGCGGCGGGGCGGCTTGAGGAGGAGAGTAGGGGGGCGAGGCCGGCTTGGGCAAGGGGCCACGGCGGCCGGCAGAGTCCGGCGTCGGCATGGCGGCGACACGGAGAAGGCGGTGGTGGCGGCTGGGCCGACCGAGGGGGCGCGCGAAAACTTTTTTTTAAATAACTTAGCCGCAAAAGAAAAATCCGAAATAAACATAAATAAAAATCCTAAAATTCCAAAATTAATTTTCATGGTCCTCTCCTAATATTTAGGACAATGTGAATATTTTTCTGGGCTAAAATGCAATTTTCCCTAATTTATCCGAATAAAATCTCAAATAAAATATATTTTTTTATTCAAAATTAAATTTCCATTATTTTCTCTGTTTTAAAGAAGTCATATTATCTTCTCTCATTATTTTATTTATTTTGGAATAATTGGAAAAATAATTTCAAATAAAATCACCTTGATCCAATTTACCAATTTTTTGAAATTCAAAAATGGAATTTTATGAAAGCCTCCAACTCTCTCACTTGGTACTTGAGTTGCTTAAGGTCTCTTGGATCAAAAGTGTCCAAATAAACCAAATTCAAAATGCTCAAAATATCTATGCATATGATGACCTAATGATTAACATCCAAATTGAAAATTGGGATGTTACAGAACATATCGTATTTAACTACATATGTGATCCCACTAACATATTTATCTCGAGATGCAAATATGACACCTCAACATGTAACCATGTTTGAGAAAGGACACACCTCACAGACATGGAGTTTATGCACTCGAGCTCAAATGCATCCTTATGAATAGTAAAATCTCCCTCCGTTTCACAATGTAGTGCGTACAAATTTTTTCAAGAGTCAAACTTTATAAAATTTGACCAAGTTTGTCTAGAAAAACATATACATCTTGGATACCAAATACAGATCATTAGATACATCACAAGATGTACTTTCGTATTGTATAAATAGTTTTCTTTGTAAATTTGGTCAAAGTTTCTAAAGTTGGACTTTCCAGAAAATCTATATGAACTATATTATGGAACGAAGGGAGTAGTAAATACATTGGAAAAAATCAACAACTTTTTGAATTTTCTACATACGTATGGATTTAGTGTAGAAAATACATTCTGAATGCTTTGGGCGAAAAGAACAAATTTGATGCTCCAAAAAAACTATTTTTGAAAGTTGTAGGATCGAAAGTATGTCTAGAGGGGGGGGGGTGATTAGACTACTTGACCAAATAAAAATCTAGCATTTTCCCAATTTTAAGTTTTGGTAGATTTTAGCAACTTAGCACAAGTCAAGCAATCAACCTACACATGCAAGTCTAGGAGTATAGCAGCGGAATGTAAAACATTGCATATGAAGGTAAAGGGAGGAGATTGGAGGGAGCAAACGCAATGTAGACACAGAGATTTTTGGCATGGTTCCGATAGGTGGTGCTATCGTACATCCACATTGATGGAGACTTCAACCCACGAAGGGTAACGGTTGTGCGAGTCGACAGAGGGCTCCACCCACAAAGGGTCCACGAAGAATCAAACTTGTCTATCCCACCATGGCCATCGCCCACGAAGGACTTGCCTCATTAGGGTAGATCTTCACGAAGTAGGTGATCTCCTTGCCCTTACAAACTCCTTGGTTCAACTCCACAATCTTGTCGGAGGCTCCCAAGTGATACCTAACCAATCTAGGAGACACTGCTACGTCTTGAGCTTGCGTTGGTTTTCCCCGAAGAGGAAGGGATGATGCAGCAGAGTAGTGTAAGTATTTCCCTCAGTTTTTGAGAACCAAGGTATCAATCCAGTAGGAGGCCACGCTCAAGTCCCTCGTACCTGCACAAAACGATAGCTACTCGCAACCAATGCGATTAGGGGTTGTCAATCCCTTCACGGTCACTTACGAGAGTGAGATCTGATAGATATAATATTTTTGGTATTTTTGGTATAAAGATGCAAAGTAAGAAGTAGAAGCAAAGCAAGATTAAAGTGATGGAGATTGATATGATGAGAATAGACCCGGGGGCCAAAGGTTTCACTAGTGGCTTCTCTCAAGAGCATAAGTATTCTACGGTGGGTGAACAAATTACTGTTGAGCAATTGACAGAATTGAGCATAGTTATGAGAATATCTAGGCATGATCATGTATATAGGCATCACGTCCGTGACAAGTAGACCGAAACGATTCTGCATCTACTACTATTACTCCAGTCATCGACCGCTATCCAACATGCATCTAGAGTATTAAGTTAAAAACAGAGTAACGCCTTAAGCAAGATGACATGATGTAGGGAGATAAATTCATGCAATATGAAATAAACCCCATCTTGTTATCCTCGATGGCAACGATGCAATACGTGCCTTGCTGCCCCTTCTGTCACTGGGAAGGGACACTGCAAGATCGAACCCAAAGCTAAGCACTTCTCCCATGGCAAGAACTACCAATCTAGTTGGCCAAACCAAACGGATAATTCGAAGAGACTTGCAAAGATAACCAATCATACATAAAAGAATTCAGAGAAGATTCAAATATTATTCATAGATAGACTTGATCATAAACCCACAATTCATCGATCTCAACAAACACACCGCAAAAAGAAGATTATATCGAATAGATCTCCACAAGAGAAGGGGAGAACTTTGTATTGAGATCCAAAAAGAGAGAAGAAGCCATCTAGCTACTAGCAATGGACCCGAAGGTCTGAGGTAAACTACTCACACTTCATCGGAGGGGCTAGGAAGATGTAGAAGCCCTCCGTGATGACGGCCCTCTTCTGGCGGAGCTCCGGAACAGGCCCCAAGATGGGATCTCGTGGATACAAAAAGTTGCGGCGGTTGAATTAAGTTTTTGGCTCCTGTTCTGATCGTTTGGGGGTACGCAGGTATATATAGGAGGAAGGAGTACGTCGGTGGAGCACCGAGGGGCCCACGAGGCAGGGGGCGCGCCCCCACCCTCGTGACCTCCTGTTTGACTCCTTGGAGTAGGGTCCAAGTCTCCTGGATCACGTTCGGTGAGAAAATCACGTTCCCGAAGATTTTATTCCGTTTGGACTCCGTTTGATATTCCGTTTCTTCGAAACACTGAAATAGGCAATAAACAGCAATTCTGGGCTGGGCCTCTGGTTAATAGGTTAGTCCCAAAATAATATAAAAGTGGAAAATAAAGCCCAATATAGTCCAAAACAGTAGATAATATAGCATGGAGCAATCAAAAATTATAGATACGTTGGAGACGTATCAGGCATCCCCAAGCTTAATTCCTGCTCGTCCTCGAGTAGGTAAATGATAAAAAGAGAATTTTTGATGCGGAGTGCTACTTGGCATAATTTCAATGCAAATCTTCTTAATTGTGATATGAATATTCAGATTCGAAAGATTCAAGACAAAAGTTTATATTGACATAAAAATAATAATACTTCAAGCATACTAACAAAGCAATTATGTCTTCTCAAAATAACATGGCCAAAGAAAGTTATCCCTACAAAATCATATAGTCTGGCTATGCTCTATCTTCACCACACAAAGTATTTAAATCATGCACAACCCCGATGACAAGCCAAGCAATTGTTTCATACTCTAACTTTTTCAATCTTCACGCAATACATGAGCGTGAGCCATGGATATAGCACTATAGGTGGAATAGAATTGTGGTTGTGGAGAAGACAAAAAGGAGGGGAAGATAGTCTCACATCAACTACGCGTATCAACGGGCTATGGAGATGCCCATCAATAGATATCAATGTGAGTGAGTAGGGATTGCCATGCAACGGATGCACTAGAGCTATAAATGTATGAAATCTCAACAAAAGAAACTAGTGGGTGTGCATCCAACTTGCTTGCTCACGAAGACCTAGGGCACTTGAGGAGGCCCATCATTGGAATATACAAGCCAAGTTCTATAATGTAAAATTCCCACTAGTATATGAAAGTGATAACATGAGAGACTCTCTACTATGAAGATCATGGTGCTACTTTGAAGCACAAGTGTGGTAAAAGGATAGTAGCATTGCCCCTTTTTATTTATTTTCTCTTTTTTTGGCCTTCTTTTTTTCTTTGGCCTTTCTATTTTTTGGGACAATGCTCTATTAAATGATGATCATCACACTTTTATTTATTTACAACTCAATGATTACAACTCGATTCTAAAACAAAGTATGACTCTATATGGATGCCTCCGGCGGTGTACCGGGATATGCAATGAATCAAGAGTGACAAGTATGAAGAAATTATGAACGGTGGCTTTGCCACAAATACTATGTCAACTACATGATCATGCTAAGCAATATGACGATGATGAATGTGTCATGATGAACTAGATGGTGGAAAGTTGCATGGCAATATATCTCGGAATGGCTATGGAAATGCCATAATAGGTAGGTATGGTGGCTATTTTGAGGAAGGTATATGGTAGGTGTATGATACCGGAGAAAGGTGCGCGGTATTAGAGAGGCTAGCAAAGGTGGAAGGGTGAGAGTGCGTATGATCCATGGACTCAACATTAGTCATAAAGAACTCATATACTTATTGCAAAAATCTAGAAATTATTAAAGCAAAGTATTGCGCGCATGCTCCTAGGGGGATAGATTGGTATGAAAAGACCATCGCTCATCCCCGACCGCCACTCATAAGGAAGACAATCAATAAATAAATCATGCTCCGACTTCATCACATAACGGGTCACCATACGTGCATGCTACGGGAATCACAAACTTTAACACAAGTATTCTTTAAATTCACAACTACTTAACTAGCATGACTTTAATATTATCACCTCCATATCTCAAAACAATTATCATGCTTCAATCTTTTCTTAGTATTCAACACACTCAAAAGAAAGTTTCACAAATCTTGAATACCAAGCATATTATTATTAAGCAAATTACCATGCTATTAAGAGACTCTCAAAATATTTTAAGTGAAGCATGAGAGATCAATAGTTTCTTTAAAACAAATCCACCACCGTGCTCTAAAAGATCTAAGTGAAGCACATAGAGCAAAATTATAACGCTTAAAAGATATAAGTGAAGCACATGGAGCAAAACTACTTAGCTCAAAATATATAAGTGAAGCACATAGAGAAAAACTATTTAGCTCAAAATATATAAGTGAAGCACATAGAGCAAAACTACTTAGCTCAAAAGATATAAGTGAAGCACATAGAGTATTCTATCAAATTTTAATTCATTTATGGCTCTCTCAAAAGGTGCGTACAGAAAGGATGATTGTGGCATACTAATACACAAAGACACAAATAATACAAGATGCTCCAAGCAAAACACATATCATGTTGGTGAATAAAAATATAGCTCCAAGTAAATTACCGATGGAAGTGGACGAAAAGAGGGGATGCCTTCCGGGGCATCCCCAAGCTTTGACTTTTTGGTGTCCTTGGATTATCTTGGGGGTGCCATGGGCATCCCCAAGCTTAGGCTCCTGCCATTCCTTGTTCCATAATCCATCAAAAGAATTCACCCAAAACTTGAAAACTTCACAACACAAAACTCAAAATAGAAAACTCGTGAGCTCCGTTAGCGAAAGAAAACAAAAGAACACTTCAAGGTACTGTAATGAACTCATTCTTTATTTATATTGGTTTTAAACCTACTGTATTCCAACTTCTATATGGATTATAAACTCTTTTACTAACCATAGATTCATCAAAATAAGCAAACAACACACGAAAAACAGAGTCTGTCAAAAACAGAATAGTCTGTAGTAATCTGTAGCTAGCGCAAGATCTGGAACCCCAAAAATTCTAAAATAAATTTCTGGACGTGAGGAATTTATCTATTAATCATCTTCAAAAATAATTAACTAAATAGAACTCTTCAAATAAAAATGACAGCAGTTCTCGTGAGCGGTAAAGTTTCTGTTTTTTACAGCAAGTTCAACAAGACATTCCCCAAGTCTTCCCAACGGTTCTACTTGGCACAAACACTAATTAAACACAAAAAACACAACCAAAACAGACGCTAAATAATTTATTTATTACTAAGCAGGAGAAAAAAGCAAGGAATAAAAATAAAATTGGGTTGCCTCACAACAAGCGATATCGTTTAACGCCCTAGCTAGGCATAAAAGCGAGGATAGATCTAAGTATTGTCATCTTTGGTAGGCAATCCATAAGCGGCTCTCATGATTGTTTCATATGGTAATTTTATTTTCTTTCTTGGAAAGTGTTCCATGCCTTTTTTAATGGAAATTGAAATCTAATATTCCCTTCCTTCATATCAATAATCACACCAACCGTTTTAAGGAAAGGTCTACCAAGAATAATAGGGCAAGAAGGATTGCAATCTATATCAAGAACAATGAAACCTACGGGCACATAATTCCTATTTGAAATAATAAGAACATCATTAATCCTTCCCATAGGTTTTTTAATAGTGGAATCCGCAAGATGCAAGTTTAGAGAGCAATCATCAAAATTACAGAAATCTAGTAAATCACACAAAGTCTTGGGAATAGTAGAGACACTAGCACCCAAATCACACAAAACATAAAACTCATGATCTTTAATTTTAATTTTAATAGTTGGTTCCCACTCATCATAGAGTTTTCTAGGGATAGAAACTTTCAACTCAAGTTTTTCTTCATAAGATTGCATCAAGGCATCAACAATATGCTCGGTAAAGGCTTTATTTTGACTATTAGCATGTGGAGAATTTAGCACGGATTGCAACAAGGAAATACAATCAATTAAAGAACAACTTTCATAATTAAATTCCTTGAAATCCAATATAGTGAGTTTAGAAACATCTAGATTTTTATTTCTTTCAATCCCACTTTCATCAATTTCATCATTAAGATCTAAATACTCCGAATTTTTAGAACGCCTTCTAGGTAAAGGAAGATCATATTCAGTTTCATCAAGATTTATATTGCAAAATAAAGATTTATTAGGGGACACATCAATAACTTTTAGATCTTCATCTTGATTTTCATAGGAATTGGAAGAACACGCTTTAATAAAGGCATCTTTGGAAGCACGTATCCTAGCGGTTCTTTCCTTGCACTCATCAATGGAAATTCTCATGGCTTTAAGAGACTCATTGATATCATGCTTAGGAGGAATAGATCTAAGATTTAAAGAATCAACCTCAAGGGAAATTCTATCAACGTTCCTAGCCAAATCATCAACTTTAAGCAATTTCTCTTCAAGCAAAGCATTAAAATTCTTTTGTGAATTCATAAACTCTTTAGCACTATTCTCAAATTCAGAGGGCATCTTATTATAATTTCCATAAGAGTTGTTGTAGGAATTCCCATAATTATTAGAAGGATTACTAGGATATGGCCTAGGATTAAAATTCCCTCTATAAGCGTTGTTACCAAAATTATTCCTACCAACAAAATTCACATCCATAGATTCATTGTTATTCTCAATCAAAGTAGAAAAAGGCATATCATCAGGATCAGAAGAAACACTCTTAGTAGCAAATAATTTCATAAGTTCATCCATCTTTCCACTCAAAACATTGATTTCTTCTATCGCATGCACTTTTTTATTAGAAGATCTTTCAGTATGCCATTGAGAATAATTAACCATAATATTATCTAGGAGTTTAGTAGCATCTCGTAAAGTGATTTCCATAAAAGTGCCTCCCGCGGCCGAATCTAAAATATTTCTAGAAGCAAAATTCAATCCGGCATAAAATTTTTGTATGATCATCCACAAATTCAAACCATGAATAGGGCAATTACGTATCATTAATTTCATTCTCTCCCAAGCTTGTGCAACATGTTCATGATCAAGTTGTTTAAAGTTCATAATATCGTTTCTAAGAGAGATGATCTTAGCGGGAGGAAAATACTTAGAGATAAAAGCATCTTTGCACTTGTTCCATGAATCAATACTATTTTTAGGCAAAGACGAAAACCAAGCTTTAGCACGATCTCTAGGCGAAAAAGGAAATAGCTTCAATTTAACGACATCATTATCAACATCTTTTTTGTTTTGCATATCACATAAATCAACGAAGCTATTCAGATGAGTAGCGGCATATTCACTAGGAAGGCCGGCGAATTGATCTTTCATAACAAGATTCAACAAAGCAATATTAATTTCACAAGATTCAACATCGGTAAGAGGAGCAATCGGAGTGCTAAGGAAATCATTATTATTGGTATTGGTGAAGTCACACAATTTGGTAGTATCTTGAGCCATCGCGACAAACAAGCAATCTAACACATGAGCAAACAAGAACAAACGGGCAAAAGAGGCAAATAGAGAGGGAGGATAGAGAGAGAGGGCGAATAAAACGGCAAGGGTGAAGTGGGGGAGAGGAAAATGAGAGGCAAATGGCAAATAATGTAATGCGAGAGATAGGGATTGTGATGGGTACTTGGTATGTTGACTTTTTGCGTAGACTCCCGGGCAACGGCGCCAAAAATCCTTCTTGCTATGTCTTGAGCTTGCGTTGGTTTTCCCCGAAGAGGAAGGGATGATGCATCAGAGTAGTGTAAGTATTTCCCTCAGTTTTTGAGAACCAAGGTATCAATCCAGTAGGAGGCCACACTCAAGTCCCTCGTACCTGTGCAAAATGATAGCTACTCGCAACCAATGCAATTAAGGGTTGTCAATACCTTCACGGTCACTTACGAGAGTGAGATCAGATAGATATAATATTTTTGATATTTTTGGTATAAAGATGCAAAGTAAAAAGTAAAATAAAAGTAAGAAGCAAAGCAAGATTAAAGTGATGGAGATTGATATGATGAGAATAGACCCGAGGCCATAGGTTTCACTAGTGTCTTCTCTCAAGAGCATAAGTATTCTACGGTGAGTGAACAAATTACTGTTGAGCAATTGAAAGAACTGAGCATAGTTATGAGAATATCTAGGCATGATCATGTATATAGGCATCACATCCGT
The DNA here is from genome assembly GCF_056163025.1 of Triticum urartu. Lineage (NCBI taxonomy): Eukaryota > Viridiplantae > Streptophyta > Magnoliopsida > Poales > Poaceae > Triticum > Triticum urartu. The sequence goes on along the minus strand of NC_141873.1, from coordinate 74,701,149 downwards.
GACAAGTAGACCGAAATGATTCTGCATCTACTACTATTACTCCAGTCATCGACCGCTATACAGCATGCATCTAGAGTATTAAGTTGAAAATAGAGTAACGCCTTAAGCCAGATGACATGATGTAGAGAGATAAATTCATGCAATATGAAATAAACCCCATCTTGTTATCCTCGATGGCAATGATGCAATACGTGCCTTGCTGCCCCTTCTGTCACTGGGAAAGGACACCGCAAGATCGAACCCAAAGCTAAGCACTTCTCCCATGGCAAGAACTACCAATCTAGTTGGCCAAACCAAACGTATAATTCGAAGAGACTTGCAAAGATAACCAATCATACATAAAAGAATTCAGAGAAGATTCAAATATTATTCATAGATAGACTTGATCATAAACCCACAATTCATCGATCTCAACAAACACACCGCAAAAACAAGATTACATCGAATAGATCTCCACAAGAGAGGGGGGAACTTTGTATTGAGATCCAAAAAGAGAGAAGAAGCCATCTAGCTACTAACTATGGACCCGAAGGTCTGAGGTAAACTACTCACACTTCATTGGAGGGGCTAGGATGATGTAGAAGACCTCCGTGATGACGGCCCACTTCCGGCGGAGCTTCGGAACAGGCCCCAAGATGGGATCTCGTGGTTACAGAAAGTTGCGGCGGTGGAATTAGGTTTTTGGCTCCTGTTCTGATCGTTTGGGTGTACGTAGGTATATATAGGAGGAAGGAGTACGTCGGTGGAGCACCGAGGGGCCCAGGAGGCAGGGGGCGTGCCCTAGGGGGGCGCCCCCACCCTCGTGACCTCCTCTTTGACTCCTTGGAGTAGGGTCCAAGTCTCCTGGATCACGTTCGGTGAGAAAATCACGTTCCCGAAGATTTTATTCCGTTTGGACCCCATTTGATATTCCGTTTCTTCGAAACACTAAAATAGGCAAAAAACATCAATTCTGGGCTGGGCCTCCGATTAATAGGTTAGTCCCAAAAATAATATAAAAGTGGAAGATAAAGCCCAATATAGTCCAAAACAGTAGATAATATAGCATGGAGCAATCAAAAATTATAGATACGTTGGAGACGTATCAGACACCACTCTCCAAAAGGTAATAGATGGTGTGTTGATGATGAACTCCTTGCTCTTGTGCTTCAAATGATAGTCTCCCGAACAATCAACTCTCTCACACAGATTTGGATTTGGTGGAAAGATGATTTGAGTGGAAAGCAACTTGGGGAAGGCTAGAGATCAAGATTCTTGTGGTTGGAATGGAATATCTTGGTCTCAACACATGAGTAGGTGGTTCTCTCTCAGAAAATGTATGTTGGAAGTGTAGGCACGTTCTGATGGCTCTCCTTGCGAATGAATAGTGGGTGGAGGGGCATATATAGCCTCCACACAAAATCTAACCGTTACACACAAATCACCAAACTCTGTGGGACCGAATCATGAAACTCGTTCAGACCGATTTAGTTCAAAATGTAAACGTTAGGATTTTCGGTGGGACCCACATGTCAACTCGGTGGGACCGATTTCATTAGGGTTAGGGCATAACGTAATCTCGGTGAGACCGATCACATAAACTCGGTAGGACCGATTTCTGTAATAGGCAAACAGAGAGTTGGTCAGGCAAACTTACTGGGACCGATTCGCTCATTTCGTTGAGACCAAAATGTTACAAAAGGGAAACAGAGAGTTTGCATTGCAAACTCGGTGGGACCGATCGCTCATCTCGGTTGAACAGAAACGTTACGAAGGGAAACAAAGAGTTTGCAATCCCATCTTGGTGAGACCGAGATCCCTATCGGTGAGACCGAAGTGACTAGGGTTTTTGGCAGTGGCTATGTCAAATGAACTCAGTGGCGCCGGATAGATCAAATCGGTAGGGCCGAGTTTGACTTTTGGTTTGGGACATATGTGGATATGAGAAAGTGGTTGAGGGCTTTTGGAGCATATCACTAAGCATTTTGAGCAAGCAAGCCATTAAGAAACACCTCGTCCCCTTTTAATAATATTGGCTTTTCCTATGGACTCAATGCGATCTTGGATCACTAAAATGAAAATGTAGAGTCCTGAGCTTGAGCCAATATGTGTCCTTAGCATTTTGAGGGGTCCACGTTCCTAATCCATGCCATGCCAATCATTGAACTTTCTGAAATGATCATCTTGAAATAGCATTAGTTCAGTGAGCTATATGTTGTTAGGAATTACCAAAACCACCCATGGATAGTTGCACTTTCAATCTCCCCCTTTTTGGTAATTGATGACAACATATAGATCTATCAAAGCTTTGACAAATGATAATAAGATTTAAAGTACATCGTTGCTTTGAGAAGTATGTGATAAGAAAGAGCTCCCCCTAAATTTGTGCATTGTTTAATATTTGCTTTTGAATGCAAATGCATAATCGATTAGGATCATGGGTCACTCTTCCATGTCACATACATCTTGGTGGAGCGCTCAAAATGATAGGAATTAAAACATGCACTCATCACCAAGCAAAGTAAATAATCATATATGAGATATAAAAGATAATATCATCCAAGCATAAGCATTAAGGTAGGATATGATCAAACACATGATCATACAAGTATCTCACACACAGACATAAAGTATCAAACGAGCTCACATAAAATTATCAACCAAATATCAAGAAAGACAAAGAAGCAGAGCACTCTCTCTCGAAGCCTAAGATCTATACACTTCTCCCCCTTTGGCAACAAGTTACCAAAAAGTTTGAAACTGCATAGTGCTATGAGTATCTCTAGGCTTGATCTTCGGGAGGTGGTGTAGAAAGGACTCCATGCACGAAGGCATCAGTACATGTTGTTGGAGCTGGTGGAGTGGCAACTGGAGGTGGCACCGAAGCTGTTGCTGGTGGTGCTAAAGTAGTTGCTCTAGTGTTAGCCATTGGCACTGCAACAAATCTCTGACCTCTAGGCACTCTATGAAAAGCATCTGTAGTAGCCTTTCCTCTCTTTTCCTCTTCTTCCTCCTGGAGCTGCTCAACAGCTGACAGCATCTCTGTGACTTTAAGACCAAGATCATAAAATTTGGTCTCTATGATCCTCTCTAAGCTCTCCTGATTCTTGTTCAGGGTGGCCAAGCCCTTCTCAATCCTCAAAGTTGCTTGAAGTAGATATGCAAGCTGATCTTGTTTTGACTTCAGAAAAACTTGAGATGCCTCCTCAACACTTGGCATCTTTGCAGCCTTCTCAGCTTTTGCCTTTGCTCTCTTCTCTTGTGCTTGCACATATGTGGGATCATCCTCATTCATCACAACTGTGTTATCTTCAAATTCTGCTCTCAAAGGTAAGTGCTCCTTGTCCAACAAATAAGTGCTTGTTCCCATCTTGGAGTTGATGAGCACCTGAATGTGTGGAGCATACCCACAAGATCTCTTTTGATCAGCAGCTGTCCTCTTGATTGTCTCAACAATCAGACTCGTGACCTTGAATTTCTGAGGAACATCAAATATCTGCAGCAAGTTGATCAAATGTCCTCTGATCATCTTGTGATATCCAGATTTGGGCAACAATGTATGCCTCAATATAGTGTTGATTGTATCTAGACCAGACAACAAGTAATGTACAGATCCAAGCTCATGTGTTTCCAAAGCTTTGTCTGGGATCTCTTTGTACATGTTGGCCATAGAGTTATGGTCTTTCTACTTCTTGGCATAGACATCCAAGTCATCTTCATGTTCTTGAGGGGCATTTATCAACTTGGCCCACTCATCAACAGTTGACTGGTACCTTGTACCCTCAGACATCCATACAATGCTACCATCTAGATAAAAATGAGCAGTGGAGTAGAATTGCATGATGAGTTCATCATTCCATTTTGTCAGCTATTGACCCACAAACTCGTCAACACCACATGATCTGAAACTCTCATGTACACCTAGAAAATGGTCTTCATTCTCATCAATGTACTCCTAGTCAGCCCACTTCATGTCACAAACTTTAGCCTTCTTGTCCAGCAGAATGGTTTCATAGAAATCTTGTTGTTCTTTGGTGTGGAACCTGTAGTCCACATCAGTCTTTCTTCTCACAACATAGGGATCACTTTGTCTCCAAAGTCTCAGACATGCATCCTTCCTGATGCTCATATCCTCTGCCACTGGATGACTGTCATTATGATCTGGAATCTTTGGTTTAAGTTTCCTGAGCACTTGGGCTTCGGCATCTTATTCTTCCATTTCAGGCACTGGGGCCTTTGTAAGTGCATCTAGTGCCACCCTTAGTTGGTTTTGGAGTATTGACGACAAACTTGGTTGAGGGACTAATGTGTTTGTGAGAATCGCAGGATAACATAGGTAGTAGTCCCATACTGATTCGATTTACCTACCAGAGATGACCCCTAAAAATGTGTGAAGACATTGAAGACAATGGTGGTCTATGAAGATATTCACGGTGAAGATTATGACCTAAGAAGACATCGCATGAAGACTATGGAGTGCGAAGACATAGTTGTTTAGTAGTTTCCTTTTCTTCTTTGTTGAGTCATAGGAACCACTGTACTGTTAAGTGGGGTCCAAGTGAACAGAGTCAGAGTGACTGATGTGATGCTCAACCAAATCCTATGTCTTCGAGCGAAGACAATGAGAGCAAATCTTATCCAGAGCTGGATGAGTCAGCTTTACTTGTAGCCCAAGTCAAGCTGTTGCGTGTGTTTGAAATCTGACCATTGGACATGTGTCAGTTCCTTAGTGACCGAAGGTCATTTCGGACAAATCAGGTCGGGTTGCCTCTTGGCTATAAATAGCCCACCCCCTACACCATAAATTGGTGGCTGCTCAGAGTTAGTGCATGACTTTTGTCGTTTGAGAGCAACTGTAACGCCCACGATGCGGCTATATCTCCCACGTGTCGAAGCATGACTTAGAGGCATAACCGCATTGTAAGCAATGTCGCAAGAGGGGTAATCTTTACACATCCCATGTACTGAATAAGGAAAGAGATACATAGTTGGCTTACAATCGCCACTTCACACAAAACATGAATAAAGCATTACAACAACCAGATACAATCAAGGTCCGACTACGGAACCAAAATAAAAGAAGACTACCCCTGATGCTACAGATCCCCGATCGTCCCAATTGGGCTCCACTACTGAGCAACTGGAAACGGAAACAACATAACGAACACGATCTTCATCGAGCTCCTCCTTGAGCTCGGTTGCATCACTTACACGATATCATCGGCACCTGCAAGCTGGTTTTGGAAGTATCTATGAGTCACGGGGACTCAGCAATCTCACACCCTTGCGATCAAGACTATTTAAGCTTATAGGTAGGGAAAAGGTATGATGTGGAGCTGCAGCAAGCACTAGCATATATGGTGGCTAACATACGCAAAAGAGAGTGAGGAGAGAAGGCAAAGCACGGCCGTGTTCTAGAAATGATCAAGAAGTGATCCTGAAACTACTTACGCTCAAGCATAACTCCAACACCGTGTTCACTTCCCGGACTCCGCCGAGAAGAGACCATCACGGCAACACACGCGGTTGATGCATTTTAATTAAGTTAAACTTCAGGTTTTCTACAACCGGACATTAACAAATTCCCATCTGCCCATAACCGCGGGCACGGCTTTTGAAAGTTCAAAACCCTGCAGGGGTGTCCCAACTTAGCCCATCACAAGCTCTCACGGTCAACAACGGATATTACTTCTCCCAAGACAACCCGATCAGACTCGGAATCCCGGTTACAAGACATCTCGACAATGGTAAAACTAAACCAGCAAAGCCGCCCGATGCGCCGACAATCCCGATAGGAGCTGCACATATCTCGTTCTCAGGGCAACACCGGGTGAGACATCCTACGAGTAAAACCAACCCTCAAGTTTCCCCGAGGTGGCCCCGCATTCTACTCAGTTCGGACCAACACTTAGAGAAGCATTGGCCTGGGGGGGGGGGGTTAAAATAAAGATGACCCTTGAGTCTGCAGAACCCAAGGGAAGGTGGTAGGTTGTTAGTGCAAATGGTAAAACCAAGGTTGGGCCTTGCTGGAGGAGTTTTATTCAAGGCGAACTATCAAGGGGTTCCCATTATAACCCAACCGTGTAAGGAACGCAAAATCAAGGGACATAACACCGGCATGAAGGAAACTAGGGCGGCAAGAGTGGAACAAAACACCAGGCATAAGGCCGAGCCTTCCACCCTTTACCAAGTATATAGATGCATTAATTAAATAAGAGATATTGTGATATCCCAACAAAATCCATGTTCCCACAAGGAACAAACTTCAATCTTCACCTGCAACTAGCAAAGCGGTAACATGGCCATACAATGGTTTGCTAGGACAAGGTGGGTTAGAGGCTTGGCTTAACAATATGGGAGGCATGATATAGCAAGTGGTAGGTATCGCAGCATAGGCATAGCAAAAGAGCGAGCATCTAGCAAGCAAAGATAGAAGTGATTTCGAGGGTATGGTCATCTTGCCCGAGATCCCGCAAGGAAGAAGAACGAGTCCCTGAAGCAGAAAAACAGACGTAGTCGAACGGATACTCACAAACGCGACGTTAACGGAACTAACCCAAAGAAGCAACACCGGAAAGAAGCAAACAACATAGTAAACAACCATCACTTAAACATGGCATGATGCACAATCAAGTATGATGCAAGTCCGGTTTAATGCGTCATGGCATGGCAATATGCAACAAACAACACTAAAAATTAAGTGGAGCTCAATATGCAACTCCGTTGCATATTGACGAAACACCACATTCAAGTTATTTAGTTCGATCTCGTTTATGTACCCAACAATATTAAATGTTGTTACACATGGCAAGAGGGTGAAGCAAAGTAAAACTACCTATCTAGGCAAGGTTAAATGAGGCCGGAACAACAAACAACAAGTCCGGAAACTCCTCATGTGCATATTTTAAGGTTTGGTACTGTTCTGCCCTAAGCCATATTTTAGAGTTGTTAAACATGCAAAGTAATGCCATCATGTTAAACTAGGCATTTTTCTACCCCATTTACATATAAAGTTTATTTAAAATGGAGCTACAGTTATTAAGTTATGAATTAAAGCATTTTACATGGCAATATAGCAAAGTATATGCAAACAGCAGTTTAAACATCTCAAGCATGCCTGAAAGTTGGATATTGGGAAACTAGATGAAATTCTAGTCAAGTTACATATATAAATTATTTAGATCTGATGCACGATTGTGAAGATATTAAATGCATGAAGTTTAGGGGCCATTCTGCAAAACTGGCACTCTCTGGGAAATAGCTAAATTCGCTGGAAAGGAAAAAAAACATGATGGGCTGGAATTTGGATTGACTGGGCTGCTCACCTCGTGGGCTCACGGCCCAGTCAGGGGAGAGGCTTGGCAGGCCGGGACGCTGGGCCTTGGGGAGGCGCTGCGGAGCTGGGCTGTCCCTTGCGCTGGAGCTGGGCCTCGTAGGCAGATCGAGTGGAGGCAGGGCGAGGTCAACGCGAGGCAGGGACGTGGGCTTCAAGTCGGGGCGCTCGTCTCCCTTAAAAATAAAATGCAGCAGCATGACCGGTCAACAATCACGACGATGCACGTGACTCCGGCGACGGGGCCTTGGCGGCGATGTAGGAAGGGCAGCGGCGGGTCTCCGGTGCGGGGCGCCAACCTCCTGCTCGATGCAGAAGCAGAGGAGGCAACCTGACTTGTAGCGGATGCCGCGGCGGCCTGGCGCGGCCTGGGACTCCGGCGAAGAGCAGTGTGACGGGGAACTTGGTGACAACAGAACTCGTGCAGACACCGCGAGGGCTCCGGGGAGATGGGGGCGACCAGAATGGATGGAGGCGGCGCAGGCCGACCGGAGTCAGTCCAGGGAGGTGTGTGGTGGCGCAGGGCTTGAGGAGGCCATCGTCCATGGAGTCAGGTGGAGCTCCTGTGAAGATGAGAGAGAGAGATCATGAGAGAACGAGAGAAAAGGAGACATGGAAGGAGAGCAGGAGGGATCGAGGAGCTCGGGCTCCCATCTCCTGGACGAGGGAAGGCTCGGGCGCGGTGTCTCCTGCTCGACTGCTGCAGGCACATGAATGAGGAGGCGAGGTGGTAGGACAGCGGATGGATCAATCTGGCTGGATTTTTGGATCGGGCATCTGGCTGTTGGTAGGTGGGGAATGGATCCCGAGGGGAACTGGCTGGCGGTGGCTCGATGGGACAAGGCTCCTAAATTTAGGGTTTTGTCTGGTTATATAGGTAGGGGATTAGATGTTAGACTATTTGGTCCCTCCGATAAAAATCGGAGGTTCGGAGGTGAATAGGTTAGGTAGCCCAATAAACAAAATGGAGTTGTTTTGTAGACGTTTGGGGATGATCCAGATCCAACAGTGACGACTGCCCGGTTCAGGTCCGGGACAACTCTCGGACGTGCGCGCGAGGAGGGCCGCGGGCTGACGAGAGAGCTTAGGCTAGGTCTGGCGGTAGGTAGTGGACTGTGCAGAAGGCCTCAGGCTGAGAGAAGAGAAGAGAGAGAGGCCCGGCGACTGTTTCCGGAGACTGAAAACGTCCGACGTGTGCCCGGCTATAATGCCGCTATAGTTTAAAGGTTGGGCTATCAAACAAACTTCGAATGCGATGAAACTTGGCAGGCGGCCTACCTACACTATAATAAGACCGCACGCCAACTTTCAACCCATTTCAAGAACATTTTCCGGCCACTTATAAAATACTATTGCGGACATGCCGCGGGCGCGTGCAAGTGTGTCTGGGCTCAGAACGGACAACGGATGGAACTGGGGGAACCCGGACGAATGCAGTTTGGAAAACAAGAAGATGCAAGGCACATGATGACATGACAAGATGCAACACGCAAGCGAATGACAAGACAACAACAACGAATAACTGGAAGACACCTGGCGCAACGGTCTCGGGGCGTCACAGCAACCCACCTCCGAAGCATTTGAGACGGAGATCCTTGCGAGGACAAAGCCCTATACACCCAGAGCCAAAGAGTGTTAGGCATCACTGAAGTCTTTCTATCTACGTGATCTGAAGACTTGTTACACTTGAGATCCAGCCGGTTAGGCGTCGCGTTCTGAGCGTCCAAGAGTCATTGCGCATCACCAGAGAACGAAGTCTATGAAGTTTTGGAAGTCTACCTTGAAGACTTACCGGAGTGATTGGGCGAGGATTGTGTGTCCTTAGCTCAAGGGGAATAAGGTGAAGACGCGGTCTTCTGAGTTAAATCTCAGCCTCCCTAACCATACGTACAGTTGTCACACCAACTGGAACTGGTCTACCAAATCCTTGTCTTCACCAAGCTACTGGTTCTATCCTTCACTTCCCTTTACTTTATAGTTTTCTTCGTGAAGTCATTGCCTGCCTGTATGATCTGATTGACTTCACTAAGTGAAGACTATTTACTGTTTGGCTTTGCACTGTCTTCCATCCCGATCCTTACTCCTAGCTGCTGATAGTCTTCGTGCTTTCACTTCATTGCTTACTTGACTATGGCCTATCTAGCACAAAAAAAGACACATCTGTGACATTTTGGGTCGAACAATTTTTTTTATCATACTTATGACACTTCTATGACAATAATTGTGACAAAACCAGGTATCATCATAGATGTGGTGGGGTCCTACTTCTATGACAGAAAATGGACTTTTCGTCCTGGGCAGGCCGAAGACGCAGCTGCATGACATTCTTTGGGCCGTCCATGACGGAAAAAACCGTGGTAGAAGCGAGGGCGAGGAAAATATTGGGGAGTTCCCGGTTATGGTGGGTGGTCGGGGGCCGAGCGATGCGCGTTTCTCTCGTACGCACACGCGTGTGTGTGAGGCGTTGGGCTCTAACTGAACCCGAGCGAGGCATTGGGCTCTAACTGAACCCGAGCTATTGCACTGCAGGCTATGCGTTACACTGAACCCAAGCGATCGATCGATCCCTTGCTGTTAACTGAAGCGGAGTGATTCCTTCGCTACTGCTGCTAACTGAAGCCGATCGATGCTGCCTTCGGATGAACAGTGAGCGTTGTTGGGGGGTTTGGATGAATAGTTTGTGGTGGGGGGTTGGATGAACAGGACCCCATGGTAGTAGAGGTCGTTGCCGGTGGATGAACCCGATCGATCGAGCCGGTGGATGAACAGGACCCCATGGAGGGCTTGATGAATAGGACCCTTTGGAGGGCTGGTTGAATAGTAGCCGGTGGAGGGCTGGTTGAACAGTAGCTGGTGGAGGACTGGATGAACAGTAGCCCGTGGAGGGGTGGTTGAACAGGACCCCCGTGGAGAGGGCTGGTTAAACAGTAGCCTGTGGAGGAGCGCGCGGTGGAGGCTGGATGAACAGGAGCCTGTGGATGAACAATCACAGGTGGAGGCTGGAGGAGGTTGACGGTGGATGAACAAGAGCCCGTGGAGGCAGTCGCCGGTGGATGAACAGTAGCCCGTGGAGGCAGTCAACGGTGGAGACGAACAGTATCTCGTGGAGTCCCGTTTTGCGGTATGCCACACCCCTCGCGATGAACATGACCCCCGATTCGACCGTAGCGCTCCAACACAAGTCTGTTTCTTCCGTTTCGCAGTACGCCACACCCCTCCCGATCAACAGGACCCCGTTTCGACCGTAGGAGGTCTGTTTCCTTCATTTTGCGGTACCAGACCCCTCCCGATGAATAGGATCCAGTTTCCACCATGGCCAGTCGAACGTAAGGTCGTTTCCTCTGTTCCGTGGTACGCCGGGCCTCGTTTCCATCGGCTGTTCCGTCCAAGCTGGTTGGCTCCCGATGAACAGCACGCATTCCGTTGCCTCCCGATGAACACGACGCATTCCGTTGCCTCCCCATGAACACGACAACGACGCAGTTTCTCCGTTCCGACCGAGCCACAGCCATGTGCACGAGCCCTGGCCGTACGTATGCGCGAGTAGGTGTTCGAGACCCCACCCGTATATACGTACGTGGCCGTATTTTCTTTCCTACACCCTGGCTGTTGTACATACGTGTACATGCTACATGCGCGCCTCTACTATGAGACGTGCCCTTCCTTGCACAGCCACGGTTCATCGCTGCAGCCTGTAGACAGACCGATCGGCCAGTATGGACGTACACATTCACGACCGGAATGACAACACTACGTACACTTTGACCAGGTGGGTCCCGACTGTTAGGCACTTCCTTGCGTGCGAAGATGTAGCTGGTGGGTCCCAGCAGTCAGGAGGCGAATCATTTTTTCCTGTAATATGGATGCACTTCCTTGTGTGCGAAGATGTAGCTGGTGGATCCTAGCAGTCAGGGGAAACGTTTTTTCGTGAAATACGGTGGCCCGTCCGGTGGGTCCCTGCTGTCAGGTGGAGGATTAATTATTTTCCGCATAAAAAGGAGGCACTTCCTTGCTGCGGCCGTGGACCCAGCTGTCAGCCTCTCCACGTACAGCACTCTTCTGATGGAAGTCGGTCGTTGACCACATTGACCACGCCGCGCCGAGAGCACCAAGGCAGTGGATGACGGCGAGGCCTATGAAGGGGACGACGCGGAGCCGGGGAAGACGCGGTAGTGGATGCCCACACAGAGAGGAGTATGAGGGTTCACTAGTTCGGCTGTGGTGTGAGGATGCCGTTGCCCCAGGGCCTGGCCAACAGTGGGAGTGGTGGCAGCACGGCCAGCCATAGGAGGCAGGAGCAGGCGGCATGACCGGCGCTGCTTTGGGCGGCTAGAGTAAGAAGACCAGAGGTTGAAGAATCACAACGGCCGTTGGATGGACATCGTACGGTCACTGCATCTAGAATCGTTTATATTGACTAAGTTGATAAAGCCCTTAGTACGCGTCAACTTAGTAGGCCCACAGGTCAGCCTCCGAAACGATGCACCCAGATGTTATGGGGAGAAATCACTTTTTGGGCAGCTGAAGCTAGAATATCCGAGATTAAAGAAGAAGCACGACATCCATTGGACGGACATCCAACGGACACTGCTGCTAGAACCGTGCGTTGACTATAAGTTGAGAAAGCCTTGCATACGCATCAACTTAGTAGGACCACAAGTGTGTGGCAGAGAACTTATAGCCCATTTGCGATTTGTGAGAATGCACAGTCCATTTTTCAATTCCATTGGAATTTACTACAGCCCATTTATAGTTTGTTAAAAGTACAACCCCTTTTCTAGCTAGGACAATGATTAATAATTTCAACCAACCGTTCAAAACAGAATTCAATAAAATTTCCCACATTTTGATAGGATCCTAAATATTTTTGTCCTGAAATTTCTAGTCAGATTAAATACAATTTCAATATAAATTTGTATTACATAAAAATCCAACGAAACATTGCGCGCGCAACAATTAATGAAATTAAAATTTTCAAAATCCAAAAGTAATATTTTGTAAACTAATTACGTGTTTGGTGCATTTTTTATAGTCACTGCCTAGTTTTTACGATTACATCCCATTTATTATTTCTTAAAGCCCATTTTCTTGTTAAGCCTAATGCATCCCTCCTAGGAAAGATTTGCAGCCCAGCGGGGCGGAGAATAACAAGTTGACCTGAATTGTGTACAACTGTCGGCCCAGTTGCATTGCTGATGTTGAAAAAAGGCCTGCGTAGTACAGTACAACCTTACATGGCTACTTAGCCCACATTCAGTGACGCTGGAACGGCCCAAACAAGGCTTCTATACAACTTTTTGAAGTCACTGAGCTCAATTAATAACTTAAGAAAAAAGTTAGAGTACAGTGGAACCTAATTAAAAGCTATCACGAGCGAAGAAATAATTCAACGGGTCCCACTTGTGCGTGTGTGTGCGTGTGTGTGTTTGTGTGTGAGATAGAGAGACCCATCGGTCGATGCTCGTAAATACAGCTTTCAGCCATATGCATTGATGATGCTCAGTAAAAACTTATATAGTTGACACAATCATATAGAACATCATAGCACACTGAACTTGCATACAAAAATTTCATGCAGGCGGCACAATCAGGGTGGAAGCAGTGGATCGCTACGGGTAGGGCTATGTTGAAACCAACGAACTCATACGTAATGGTTCATCGTCTTTATCAATGACAGGGAAATATCTTGAATGTTGTGTAAAGAAAACAGACAGACAACACAATATATAAGTTCTGCTAGAACATTAAGTTGACGTACAACCCTTTCTAAAAAATGTTCAGGTAAAAAATAGAACATGTCATCTGACAAGATTCAGTTGTTACCTCAAATTAGAACACATCCAGGCAGCCAGCCCTACCTCTTCTCCCAAAGAAGCAGTGGCCTCTGCCGCGCGATGGAGTAGGCCCTGTGCCATCCATCATTCCAAGCAACACAGGGAAAGTCTGACGTTGACTCCTATAATGGACGTCGTCGACGGACCCGGGCACCAACGGCGGCGGCAGGACTTCGATTGATGGATTGACCACTTCTTCGACATGCACGAACACTCGATACAGGTACATCCCTAACGTGGTCTGTGGAGGCCATGGTGGCAACGAATAGTACAACCCCGGTTCTTGCACCGGTATCTCAATACCAATCACCTTCGGTATGGTGGACGGCTTCTTCACCCATGCCATAACCATCAGAGCCCGGCTGTCTAGAGGAACAAACATACTTACGAGCTCACCTCCAAGGTCGTTGATAAGCTCATTCATGGACTCGCTGTTCCAAGCACGTTGAGGCATGCCTTGGAAGGTAAGCTTTTTTTAAAAACACGAGCTCAAAGGGCACCGAGCCCCATCCTGGGTGCCACCGATCAAAGCTGACCAGCGCGCCATCGCAGAACAAACACCGAGAAGATTCGAACACACGACTACAGTCGAAAGTTGTCCGGAACCTGACGAAGAAATCAGCCGGTGGCGGACATACTTCGATGAGGAAGTCACTTATTTGGATGTTGTGCGCAATGCCAAGAGCTTTGACAAGGTCGTTCGACAAGACGGGAGGCCGGTCGCCGTTGATGGTTACCATCAGCACTTTGCCGGCAAGCTGGTCGTCAAGTGCAGCCATGCCATTGTTGAGCGACAGCACGCAGCGCCCGATGGCAGGACGGACCTCAGGATCTCTAGCTCGGAGATCCGCATTGACCGGCAACATGATAGTGCGCTTGAGTAAAGGGAGTACAGGAGGGGGATTTGGGGGAACTGGTCAGGAATCAAGATTCCAGAGGTGGGGGAGGGGCGGGGATGAAAAGGTAGCATGAATTTCGAATACGCGCCAATATGTTCTCGGCGCGCAAGCGCACGAAAACACCGGTGGCGCCCACATGTCAGCCTAAGAGTCCCTATTATTTATTTTTTAAGAGCCCGACCTTTTTATGAGGATCTTTTGAGAGCCCATCCCGAGAGTCATAATTGACCTATTTGGCATTGTGTTACTACTCGGCCCATATTCAACGACACCACACTGGCCCAAACAAGTGTACATCATCGAAAAGACGCTGAGCTCAAATTATAACTTGAAACAAGGAGATATACTCTGAACACTGGAGAATAGTGATGCCCTCATTTAGCCCACCAGCAGTTCGAGGCAATAAACAGTTCGAAACAACGATATATGCAACACTCAAACACTGACTAGTTACTACTACTGACATAAACAGTAAGACATGATAGTTCATAAGAAGTCTTGCTACACCACCAAAATGCACCCATCTGCAGCGCTCAGACCTCATGGTACAGATGAGAATGACATTCTAAATAGAGGCAACTATTACATAGTAAGAGTGACATAGACGAGGATGACCAAATGACAAGGAATATGCATAACAAAAGGGAGAACTACCCATCCAGAACAAGCGGCAAAGACAACAAGTCATTCGAAGAGGGATGATCCAACACCATCATAATTTGCAGCCTCGGTTCAGCCACCAGTGATCTGGAGACACCAGTACTCCACCCTTTCGACGCAACAGCCCAATTACCTATCAACCTGAAGGCTTGAACCACATCACTACCTGTCGGACTCGACACATCCAAGGATCAAAGTTAATCTAGATGCCTTTGTCATTCTCACCTTCTTTTGGCTGCAGGCTGTATCATTGAGAATCAGGGGAGTTTGCTCCTGAACTCCTAGGGCTCGCCGTGTAGACACAGTTTTCCATAGCAAACAGAGCCTCTCTGCCATCAAGGTCCTTGCCAACGGTGATCTCCTGGTTAATTGGATAATCGAGTCCGAGAAACAGAGAGTATGAACCAAGGATGTTTACCCGCCTCCAACTCAAAAATCCTGCAGGCCCCAATAAGCTGGTATCCTGCTCATAGACGTAACAGCCACTGTCCGGATACTCACGTATTTCACGGTGCTTGCATACAGTGGGGTTTTTGCAATATAAATTTTTCGGCTCATGTGTACGAATGATCATCAGTCTTTTGCTGTCCTATGATTGAGTGAGGAACCAGTTGTGCTTCCCTGTTTTTGGCAAAGGTGGTGTGATTACAAAGGGCAGTAACTGTAGGGACACTGCATCATATCAAAAAGGACAGGCATTGTTAATGTAAGATCAACATTGTTCATAGTATAAGTAGGATAATGCAAGAAGCATCATTTGATATGTCCCTATTGGAACTGGGAGGAAAATACAGGTAAATGTATACTGGGTTCGAAAATATAGAAGTGCCATGAATGGTTATACTCATGTTATCTCCCAATCGATTCTTCACAGGAAACTACCATGTCATGCATGTTATGTAATCATGTTCTGTCCTCACAAACTAATTCTTCAAGGAAACTAACAGACCATGCATTGTTATATACTCATGTTCTGTGGGCAAAATTTCTATGAGTATATTATTCTAGCCATTGATTGCTGAAGGGCGAACATAGGTATGTACACATGGTAAGCATTACATGATTTCACTACTTCAAAATATAGAGTTCTCCATATGCACATTTACTTCCCTAATGTATGGTTAGATGAAATCAACAGTGTGATGCATGTTTCTACATCATGAAAATGAGGAAACTAACATGGCCATTGATACACACTCATATTTAGTAGTATATAGATTACTATAAAATAAGGAGAATATCAATATCTTCAGTTTGATTATCCAGGGGTACAAATTGGCTGTAATGACATGGTCACAATTGCATGACTTAACTCATTGCAAATATAGCTGATCTACGGTGTCTCTAATACATAGCCATAGTTCTACTCAAATTCTGCTCAAATAGGGATATGCCAATCATCACAAAAAGTTCAAACAGTATCATGGCGTCATCATTAACATCAGATGGAAACAACTTACACGCACCGTCCCAGCAATACGTGGTGCCATCTGCTTTGTCGATCGAGTAGATGATGCCATTGTGTTCAATAGCATCACAGAAGTGTGTATTAGCTTTGACGATGATCCACTGCGAGCTGAGTTGTCTCTAGCTAAAGAAGGCACCAGCGGAAAGATAGGTGAGTCCCTTGTCGAACAACGCAATTATCTTGAAGTCTGCGTAATCCGCATGTCATGTGGGCACTTGGCAGATTACAAACTTCTGCAAAACAAGGTGTGTCCAACTGACGACGTAATCTAGATGACTTGGACCACGAAGGTAAAACTCTATATCATCCAACGGAGGAAGGATAATCTCATGGGAGGTCTGGAAGTACACGAGCACCAACTTTTCCCCGTCTTCTCTTATGGCAGCCATCTAGTGGGAGTTCATGCTGACCCAGTACATAACTGCAAGAAGTTTTGGGCGATGGTGATCGGATCGAAGTCGAGGGAAATGCTGTACGGTGACCTACTACATACCTGCAAAGAAGTTTCGGCTAATGGAGGTCAGATTAAAGTCGAGGGGCATCATGTACGCCTCCGTATCAGGATGAGCAAATCTCGCAAGACCAGATAGCAGCAAGCAGGGTGTCTTGAAAAGCTTAGGCCTCGCTTCGACGATGGCCGTGTGCATGTCCCTCGAGCATGCAGCCAGCCACAGGGTGCTCAACATATCCGTACACGAACAACAGAGGTCGAGGACCTCACTGGGGAGATTGCTCCAATCGCGGCTCATATGGATGTTGCGCGGTTCGCGTTCGGCCATGGTGGAGTTTGGAAGGTGGGGTTTTGGGGGGCTTGATTTATGGGAGAGAAGGCTTTCGGTGCTGGAGCGGCTAGCGAGGGAATAGTGGTACTGGGGGAGGCAAGCGAGGCGAGGGTACGCGGGGGCACAGTGAGATGATGAAGAGTGACCTCAGGATCTCTGACGAGACGGAGATGGAGATGGAGTGGTGCTAGGGGAGAGGGAGATGAGGCGAGGCATGCTATACAGTGGCGGTAACAGTGAATGCACAGTGCACAAGGTGAGGTTGACTTTGGTAACCCGGACACGCCGCCTGGACTGGTGTCACCTCGGGCGTAGGGTCTTGTCACTTCACTGTGAGGACCGGATAAATAATAGTATTTTGACCATCAAGTGTACCACAGTTGTACAACAACTACTAGTAGGAGTAGTAGGAACATGAGTTTTGTCTACGCATAACTTTTTCAGTATTTCTCTAATTAGTCTGTGTATATACCCTTTTGCATGCGCCCATTTCCCTCCATGCCCTACAACATTAATTAGCATACGCATGAGCAACTGCAGCCAGACTCCAACCAATAAACTACAGCATGCAAGTGGGCCATTCTGTGCGTGTCGGAGAGAGAAAAGGCAACTGAAGAGCCCATCCAATCCATTACATGCAGCAGTCAAACCACCGCAGCTTTCTTCATGCATGCGCAAAAATTCTCCCATTTACTTCTCCATCAGGAACCGATTTTCCTCGGCTTCTTCACTACTCCTTGATCTTCATTTGCATCCAAACCACACTGCATTCACATTGTTTTAACCTCTTCACATCCTCGTGGAGTAATTCCGAAGCCCCTATAAATAATCATCTTCTTCAGTTAGACTAGCCATCTAATCCTAATTCTCCAAACCATAGCCCTACGGTCCAGCGGTTCCAAATGGCGAAAGTGATTGAGATGCAGGTTTTTAGCGTCCAACATGCCCTCGTCGAAGGCTCGTTGAGCATAGTTGCCACAGTCACGACCACCCAAGGGTTGTTCGGAAGTTGATCAACAATGTATCCAACTCCCTCCAAAAGGTGGAGATGAAGGTCACCGATCTCAACACAGAGTACATGGAGCGTGCCACTGGGAAGATCCAATGCGCCGCCGTCCTTCAGTTGTGCCTTGAAGATGATGTTTTGGTGTACCACATCATACACGTGCCCTCCATACCAGGTGAGCTTCCTGATTTCTTGTCTCGGGAGGACATATACTTCTTTGGGGCAGCCATCGCAGGGGACAAACAGAAGTTGGAGCCATACAACCTTGATTTGAAAAGCATCGCTGACCTACAGACCAAAATAAAAATTCATGTAGAAGATTGTGATAAACCTACA
Organism: Triticum urartu; assembly: GCF_056163025.1. Classification (NCBI taxonomy): domain Eukaryota; kingdom Viridiplantae; phylum Streptophyta; class Magnoliopsida; order Poales; family Poaceae; genus Triticum; species Triticum urartu. The sequence continues at coordinate 74,682,852 of NC_141873.1, read as the reverse complement.
CCATCCCTATTCGGCGTAGCAAATTTTGTGCTCAGAACAAATCTTTAGAAGGGTGACGAGACGCTGGCATTAAGGTCGTCTGGATGGGAGAATTATCCCTTGACGTACGAGCTGATAAAATATGCTGCCCTCGGTGCCCCTGTGAGTTTCGAGATAGCTGCAAGGTCTAGAGAGCTTGTTGCGAAGCCGTCTCCCACAGAAAATGAGAACAACAACAAGAAGAAGAAGATGCTACACCAGCAGCAGGGCATTATGGATGGATGAACTATTTCCTCTCTTGTAAAAAAATATTCCCTCTCTATGTATATTGATATAGATGGACTATTTCGATGGTGTGCATGTCTTTGGAACAAGTAGTAGAGTGGGTCTGCTTGACTATAAGGAACTATTTATCCACCTAGCTTTCTCTACTACTCCTTCCAGTGATCGGTATGCAATGCATGTGTCCGTAGACATGACAGCTTGTCCATGGAAGTTCAACTACGGCGACCATCATGTTTCATCCACTGCCACTCGCGATTCCCACGATGCCCCTCCAACCCACGGCACCACGTCCCCCGACGTGCGCCTCACCCCTCTCGGCCGCACCACCCCTCTGCCTTTGTGTGCATGACATGTGGGCCAACTGAAATGCGGTGAGCATCAAGTTTCTACCACATCCACATGCTATTCCCACAACGCCGCTCGAACCCATGACACCACACATCCCCCGACCTGCGGCTCACCCCTCTCGGCCCCACTGCCCCTCTGCATTCGGGAGCATTACATGTGGACCAGCCACCTATCGGTTCCACATGTTATTGACTCAAAGTCAGGTGTCGTAAGGCGCTGAAGCTCAGACCCGGGGGCCCCGAGAGGTAAATGTAACTCCTGCGCCAGGCCTTGTGGTGCTACCGCTGCACGAACTCATGGCAAACTCGAGATTTGTTTCTGTACTATACATGCACGCAACAATTTAATGGACATTGTAATCTCAACATGTGACGGTAAGCCCTAAATTTGAATTTGAAACTTATAAATCAAAAAAATTCAAAACAAATAAACTAGGAGAGAGGGAGTATACCGTTGGATGTGTCCCATACGAAACAAGTCCCCTGGTTTGTCACCACGAAGATGCGGTTAGAAAGGAGCACAGTGTCTTCGTACTCGTATGAAAACAAATTGGCCGTAGATAGCATCATCCACCTTTGACCGCCATGTGCAAGGTTCGTGCTATCTTCTTCAATCTCACTGTGGTTCCATCGTACCAATTCAGGCGGTGGCCCGTTGCATGGCTGATCCCAATGTTGGACAAAGGTTCTGCGGGAACGGTGTCACCATTTTAAATGTTGTGCAAATTAATGTTGGTACCCTCCCATACATATGCAAGCCAATCTCCACTCGCACCGAGCCTAACCTATGAAAACAGTGGGCAGGGGGAGAATTAGGAAATGGACACAGAAGTAGTCTTTAGAATGCATTTACTACGTGATCAAACTCATCTTACCTGCTCATCGGACATAATCCGAGTGCCCCTCAACGTCAACTTGCAACTATGGCCACACCGCGCTGGAGAGACCCCCAAGGAAACATCCTCGCGTGTTGCACAGAACATCAAGATGCATTTGTATGAGTAGTTTATGTTGTGAGAGAAAAGGATGAACGAGGGAAGGCCTTATTTGCAAATGTGGAGAGGGGTGTAGGTTTCTTTTTGCAAAATTGCCACAGTTTTCTTCCTATCCATCAGATATAAATCAGACGGCCTATAAAAAAGCATAGTTGGTGATGATGGTGTGCCTGCCATCCTGCAATATGGGCCGTCCGATCTATATCTAACGGATAGGAAGGAAACTATGACAATTTACCCGCACTCCTCTCCACATTCGCAGATAGGGCCTTCCTTCGTTCATCCTTTTCTCCCACAAGATCTTGGTGTTCCATGCAACGCACGGGCATCTTGCTTGTATAAGAGGGGTGTGGGTATTTTTTGCAAAATTGTGATAGTTTCCTTCCTATCTGTCAGATATAAATCAGACGGCCTATACTGTAGGATGGCAGGCACACCATCATCAACAACTCTATTTTTTATAAGAATAGAGTAGAGACAGAGATAGAGACTACTACTACCAATGTGCTGGCCCGTGCGTTGCAATGGATCCAAATTAGTAGAATAATACTTGTTCACGGGCTTGAAATATAAACACTCTAGTTTTGATATACATATATCAGTAAAAGTAAATCATGCTTCACTCAAAATATATTCCTTGGGCTGTTTTGATGGTTTGAAGATAACAGGTTTTAAAAAAATTGGAGCTGTTTTTTTTACATTTTGTAGCGTGGCACAGCATCCGGTGCACCTAATCGTCTGAAAAAAATAATTGAGTTTGGGTCGGTGGCACACCTTGCGCCAAGATGCCCATGCATTGCAGGGAACATCAAGATGCATTTTTTTACAAAACACCTATTGTGATTGACCCTTGCAGGAGTAATCCCATGTGTAAGAACTAATGATATCTCCAGAATTTATCGAAAAAATGGTATCTTCGGAACAAGTTTTATCTACTACCGCTCCTTGTAGTGAGCGGTATGCAATGCATGTGTCAGCAGACATGGCAGCTTGTCCATGGAAGTTGAACCACGGCGACCATCATGTTTCTTGTTTCTACCACTACCATCCCACACACGATTCCCACGACGCCGCTCCAACCCACGACACGACGTCCCCCAACGTGCGCCTCATCCCTCTCGGCCCCACCACTCCTCTGCCGTTGTTTCCATGACATGCGGGCCAGCTGAACTTCGGCGACCATCAACTTTCTACCACAGCCACACCCGATTGGACGCGGTTTGCCTGCTCCGATCCGTACTTCCGCACCATCGAATTTTCATCCAGCGGCTGTGACACATTTCGTCCCAGGCATCAATCCTCAGCTGGAATACTTCTATACTACAGGTAGTACCCACCGGTGCGGCCATCTACGCCTCGTAAACACTCGACGCCCAGCTGTGGCGCCCTCATCACGGCCACACCACCATCGTCCGGTTCATCTCGAACGAGTGAGTTGCGAACCACGCCACCACCATGAGAATGACATGTGGGCGAGCCGCATTTAAGGTCCGCATGTCATTGACTCATAGGTCGGTGCACTAAGCCACTGAAGCTCGGTCCGGTGGGCCCTAAGAGGGAAATGTAACTCCTGCGGCAGGCCTTGTGGTGCTCCCGCAGTACGAGCTCGTGCCAAACCCCGATGAGATTTGGTAACCAACTAGTAAGCTACACGTGCATTGCACGCATGAGATTTGGTAACCAAATCTCTACTCTCTATATCTATATCTATACTTTTATAAAAAACAGAGTTGGTGATGATGGTGTGCCTGCCATCCTGCAATATAGGCCATCCGATTTATATCTGACGGATAGGAAGGAAACTTAGGCAATTTTGCAAAAATATGCCCACACCCCTCTCCACATTTTCAAATAAGGCCTTCTCTTGTTCATCCTTTTCTCCCACAACATAAACTACTCATACAAATGCATCTTGATTTTCCATGCAACGCATGGGAATCTTGCTAGTTATGGATAACTAACACTCTATCAACGAGCCCCATCAGACACCAAATTTCTTGGCTTCTGTGCTACAGCTAGATCTTCCCCTCAATTCTGTTTTCCAACCCGGTGGCGGGCGGGGTGCGGTTTGCCAATGGAAGGTTTGCTCAATGGCGGTCCCACATGAAAGTTAAATTGCTAGGCAACACGCCTTCCCTAGCTATGTGGCATGTCAGACGGGCCGTGGAGTACTCCCGATTCCCGGGTGTGTGGTGGTGCGACGTGAACGCGGCATGCCTTTTCCTTTTTGTGGCAACGTGCCCATGCGTTGCGACCGATCTAAAGTAGTAGAATAGTAGTACTTGTTCACAAACTTGAAAGAAATCACTCTTGTTTTGATATACTCCTAATATATTACTTTTCACTCAAAATATATTTCTTAGGATGTTTTGATGAGGTGAGGGAGGGATGTGGTTGCTTTCAAGATAATAAGGGGTTTTCTGCAAATTGGAGCAGAGAAGTGGGCTGTTGTTGCAAAAATGCTACAACTTACCTCATAGCCGTTAGATGCAGATCTAATGGTCAGAAATGACGGATGGTAGACACACCACCATCACCAACTGAGTCTTTTATAGGAGTAGGAGTAGAGAAAAATGTATAAATTGTAACATTTGGTTCTGCTCCTTGGCATGATCGATAGATAGAAATAACGATTGGAAATGCTAGGGCGGGGGCGAGGCTATTTCCGCCAGATAAGCAGGGTACGTAGTAGGTAGGTTGGCGCATCGTCGGTTTGGTCACATGCGATCCGACATGTTCTAGTGTTTCTAGCAAGATGCCCGTGCGTTGCATGAAGTTGATGGAAAAGGTAAGCACAACTTATAAATGGACGGATGGAGTACTAGTCACAGTGATGCATATAATTAAGCAAAGGGATCGCACATGTCGATATTGACTGGAACAAGAATGCAATAGCACAATAAGAATTAAGGCCATGATGATGCGATCGCAGTGGTGTTTACAGGAGGCAAGAAGAAAGATGCATCCATCAACGTACGACCTCCTCCTCCTCAACTTAGTGCGCCGGGCCACCGATCGGTGGCTAAGGATTGGCGGCTTTTGTGGCGAGGTCAAGGTGCTTCTCAGCAAAGGCATCCAAGGCTTCTAGCCGGTTGAGGAAGGCCAACACCGTAGCCTCTTCAATGGCCTTGTAGATACCTATGTACATGATTTGCTCGTCCACATGGATGTGTAGGTCAACGAATTCTTGGAGGGCGAGGCGCCTCGTGGCGAGCGCGACCTCCAGGTGGACATTCTTCGTGGCATCGGCGGGCAGTCGCACGGACACTAGTGCTTGAAAGAGGTTCCGGCCATGGAGGCCGATTAGGGTGGCAGGCAATGAGGAGCCCGGGCGCACGGGCTAGAGGAGTACGGCGATGTCGTCCCCGAGCTTCTTGAGGACGGTGAACTTGTTGGTGGTGGCAACGATCATCTGGTCCAACTGCGAGTCGTAGTTGGCGTCGACGGTGGCCATCCACCAGCCGGTCGCAAACACCATCTGGAGATGATCCTTGGCGCCATGTCGCAAGTCGGCGTCGTCAACCATCTGGCACAGCATCTTGCCGCTCGCGCGCATCGTTGCCATGGGTCTGGTGAGCACTTTTGTGCTTAGTGTAGGTGCTTAGGCAAATGCTTAGGTGTGTATGATGCAGTAGATGCATTGGAATGGAAGGACGCATTTATATGAGTGCAAACTCGTTGCATTCACATCGTGCAGCATCTTTTCCGGTCCTCCTCCCATTACTTCCCTCATGCATGCACGATCCTAATTGAAGGAGGATGCATCATTGGTCGTTCAACACTTCGGGAACCGCTACCCCTCCCTCGTCTGCATTAAAGTCGTATCGGGTACTGCGCCGCCCGCTGCATGCCCGGCTGAACACGCCTCCTTGCCTCCATCAAACCCCTCCGTTAATCCCGCATGAAAACCGAGAAACCTACTCCGACCACACGTCCGTTCATGAGCAGGCCGGAAATAAACGCAACACCGGCTGAGCTCCTCCCATCCGCCCTCAGTTTAAACTAGGCCAGACACCGGCCAAGCTCCTACTGTCCGCCCTCTATTTAAACGAGGCCAAACAGACAGCGGGCAAGAATCGCACCCCTCAGTTGCTCCCCCATGTCCTCCTTCACTAGTTTCTCCATTGTTCCGATGGCTTCGCAGGAGCCATTCTCCGGCATACTACCCGGCTAGGTGGCCCGCCGAGCCCTCCGAATACGGGCGAGGCCGCTCGGTACTTCATCAACCTCGCTTGGCCCGACGGAGCCAGTTGCCGCCCCAATCCGGCACGTTGTTCAGCAACTCACCGCTCCAGTTCAGCTCGATGAGGAGTGGCGAGTTGCTCCACGCTGGCACAGCGGCGAGCACGCTGGTACAGGCGCCGTCGCTACCGCGTCGTATCGTGCCACCAGTGTCTACGGTGGCCGCGCCTCCCGTGCCTGCGGCAACGCCATGCAGGCAGAGACAGAAGTCGAGTGTGTGGAGAGCGACGAGTCAGTGGCCAGCTTCTCCATGTCCGCCGCCATCATTAAGGAGAAGTAGAACACGGGAGGCCGCCGCCAGTTGGGTCCCATGAAGGCCACCGCCGAGGCGATGACTGTGCATTCAGGTGATTTCATTGCTGCTTCGTCTCTTCTGAGGACATTTGTCGACCCAGCAAGTGTCTGCCAGACATGAGGGAGACAATGGGATCCGCGGGTGGCCATTTACATTAGGTACTCCCTCTCCTGCTGGCGGGAAATATTTGTTCTAAGAATGGATAAATTGGATGTGTCTATAACTAAAATAAGTCTAGATACATCCATTTCTAGGACAAGTATTTCTGGACGGAGGGAGTATTAATTATACCAAGAGAGCCGGATTAGCACCGCTTAGTTCATGTAAATGTAATGAAATCCATCATGTTTATATGAAGATCCAGCTTTTTTATACGAAATGGTGATAGCGTGGGTTAGCCATGTAGTATGATGTAACTACACTGGGCTGCTGTGTTTCATACTCTTCCAGTCCACTGTGGAGATGATTGGTTGATTTTATATCGCTGAATAATATAAAATATTATGAGTGCAGACGCTCCACCATGAGGTTCCTTGCTCCTTCCCAGTCGTCAGGAATCTATGCTCTTCCACTCTTTTTTATTGACATAAGCTTTGTTCATCCTTTTTCCAACACGCGGCAACTCGCAGAACGATGAGAAGCTTGTTTACTACGCCTTCTCCCTCGCCAATGCGTGCGTGGTGGCTCGCAGCACGAGGAGACACTTTTGCTGCGGTGGACGTGCAGCAGTTCATAGTGGGAGTAACATACTCCTAGGTAGTAACATAACGCAGTCAAAGACAAGTTTGCTTATGTGGCATGTATTTAATGAGGAGAGATGTGTTTAGAGTAACATAATATGAGTGTGGGGCATAAGCGAGTAGTCCATTGTACTCCCTCTGTCCCATAACATAAGATCCTTTTTTACACTAGTGTAGTGTCAAAACTCTCTTATATTATGGGACAAAGGGAGTAGAAACTAGCACTACAAAAAAATACACATCCGTGACATTTTGGGCCGAACAAAATTTTTTCTGTCATACATATGACACTTCTATGATGATAATTGTGACAAACCCGGTATCATCATAGATGTGGTGGGCTCCTACTTCTATGACAAAAAATCATGACAGAAAATGAACTTTTCGTCCTGGGCGGGCCGGAGACGCAGCTACATGACATTCTTTGGGCCGTCCATGACAGAAAAAACCATGATAGAAGTGAGGGCGAGGAATATTTCGGGGAGTTCCCGGTTACGGTGGGAGGTCGGGGGCCAAGCGATGCGCGTTTCTCTCGTACGCGTACGCGCGTGTGTGCGAGGCGTTGGCTGTAATTGAACTCGAGCGAGGCGTTGGGCTCTAACTGAACCCGAGCGATTGCACTACAGGCTACGCGTTACTGAACCCGAGCGATCGATCGATGGCTGTTAACTAAACTCGATCGAGCGATTCCTTCGCTACTGCTGCTAACTGAAGCCGATCGATTGGATGAACAGTGAGCATTGCGCGGGGGGGGGGGGCGTTGGATGAACAGTGAGCGGTAGCGTTGCCTCTAGACGAACAGGACCCCGTGATGTGGAGGGTTGGATGAATAGTAGACGGTGGAGGGGTGCCCATGGAGGGGTGGTTGAACAGGATCCCGTGGTGTGGAGGGCTGGATGAACAGTAGACGGTGGTTGAATAGTAGCCGGTGGAGTAGAGCGCGGTGGAGGCTGGATGAACAGGAGCCCGTGGAGGCTGGAGGAGGTCGACGGTAGCCCGTGGAGGCTAGAGGAGGTAGACGGTGGAGATGAAAAGTATCCCGTGGAGTCCCGTTTTGCGGCACGCCACACCCCTCCCGTTGAATAGGACCCCCGTTTCGACCGTAGGAGGTCCGTTTCGTCCGTTTTGCGGTACACCACACCCCTCCCGATCAACAGGACCCTTGTTTCGACCGTAGGAGGTCCGTTTCCTCCGTTTTGCGGTACGCCACACCCCTCCGATCAACGGGACTCCCGTTTCGACCGTAGGAGGTCCGTTTCCTCCGTTCTGTGGTACGCCAGGCCTCGTTTCCATTGCCTGTTCCGTCCAAGCCCTCCCGATGAACACGACCACGCATTCTGTTCTGACCCAGCCGGTTGGCTCCCAAACGTTCCGTTGCCTCCCGATGAACATGACGCATTCCGTTGCCTCCCCATGAAAACGACGCATTCAGTTGCCTCCCCATGAACATGACGCATACCGTTGCCTCCCCATGAACACGACGACGACGCTGTTTCTCCGTTCCGAGCCATGTACACGAGCCCTGGTCGTATGTATGCGCGAGTAGGTGTTCGAGACCCCGCCCATATGTACACATACGTGGTCATATTTTATTTCTTGCACACTGTCCGCTGTACGTACGTGTACATGCTACATGCGCGCCTCTACTATGACACGTGCGCGCCTCTACTACGACACGTGCGCTCCTCTACATCGACCAGTATGTACGTACACGTTTGCGACCAGAATGACAACGCTACGTATGCTTCGACCAGGTGGGTCCCGACTGTCAGGCACTTCCTTGCGTGCGAAGATGTAGTTGGTGGGTCCCATCAGTCACGGGGCGAATCGTTTTGTTTTTTTGCCCGGACGCACTTTGTCGGGTGGTAGGTGCGACATATGCCAACGGGTGGCTTATCTTTGCGGGAGCCAGTAAGACGTCGCCGGTGCCTGGAAGCGGGATGAGGCGAAGACATGCACGCCGGCGAATCTTACCCAACTTCGGGGCTCTCCGTGGAGATAACACCCCTACTGTTGCTCTGCGGGCTCTCCGCATGATCACTAGATGAATGAGTGGCTACCAGATGCTCCTTGAGCTGTTTTGCGAGAGGAGGAAGAAAGGCGCGGCTCGCTCTCTTCTCCTCCCTATGTGGTGTCTAAAACTAGCACAGATCAACCCTTTGCATGGGTGCCCCGGGGGGTTTATATAGGCTCACCCCCTGGGGGTACAATGGTAATCCGGCTGGGCGTGGGCCCTAGCCGTCTGTGTCTACGCTCGCCGGCTTCTGCGCCGGCTGCTGGGGCCTGCCGGCTGGTGGGTCCCGCCGGCTGCCGGCTCCTTGGTCGACAGGAAGGCCCCAATGTCCAGGGCCTTGTCGGTGGCTGGTTACTGTAGCTTCAACCTGGTGACGAGGTCTTCGCCGAGGTGGGCGTGGCTACAGTGCCGCTGCCCGGCGGGTGATCGCTGTAGCCTCACCGCGTCTTGTCTCCTTAATGGGGCGTCTCCTTCGATGGAGGGGGCAAGCCGGCTGCGGGGAGCCGGCCCTGTCTCGGGCCGACTGGGGGAGGCCTGGCCGCATTCGGGCGTCTCTCTGCCTGAAGGGGCCCACCGCCCGTGGGCCGTGCTGGCAGCCCGTCGTGGGTGACTTCAAGGTCAACATGGCAACAGTGCCGCGCCGGATGGGTCGTGGCCACCCCGTACGGCGCACTGTGCTAGGCGTGCTCCGGGATTCGGGGGTGGCAGGCTTTACTGTAGCCACGCCTCGTCACATCGCCGTTATGTGGATGCAGACTTCGAGGGTACAATCTTGACCGCTTGGTGGGAGCCGGCCTCTTGGAGTCGGCCTTCTCGTGGCCGGCTTCTCGGAGCCGGCCCTCCCACGTCTTTCTTCATGAGGGCTAAAGTCGGGCCGCCTTCCGATAGCCAGCTTCAGAGACGGCCGGCAAGGGGAAGGCGGCCCCTCGTCTTGGTTTCTTGAGGGCCGGATCGGCTCGTAATTTTTTCAGAAGGGCCAGAGGGAGCCGGCTAGGCTACCCGTGGTCATTTACTCCGACAGTAGTCCCCGAAGCTGATCAAGCTTCGAGGCTGACAAAGGGACGAGAAGCTTGGTCAGCTTCCTATGCCGAGGAGCCGGCTTTGCTTGTGCGCGCTGTCCTCGGAAAGCTCCGTTTCTCGTAGGCGGGAACTCGGGTCGGCCTGCGAGCGGACCGTGCGCCATCCCGCGGGCCACGTGCCAAGGAAAACCTGCCAACGCACGCGCGCGATGGGACGCCGCCGCAGGCCCGGGCCCGCCACTCCTAGGCCTCGGCCCGAGCACGGATCTTCTACGGCCCACACGGACCGCTCGCCTTCCCGCGGCGGTTTTATTACGCCATGAGGGCGCAATAATCACGGGACGTGGGGGAGTGGGCGCAGTTGATCCCACGTTCCCCCACACCACGCCTCCTCGGCTCCGCCGCGCGGGTCTATAAGTAGGGGGAGGAGGGGGAGCGGCAGAGGCTCGCACACTCTCCCTCATTCCGCCCCTTCTCGCCTTCCTTCTACCACACCCCGCCCGCCGCAGCAACCAATTGCCGCGTCGTTTCGCCGTCGGACCTCTTGGTTCCTTTGGTCCCGCCGTAGCAGGGTCGTGCCCGTCTCCGCCGTCGCATCGTCTTGCTCCTCGCTGCGTCGCTCCCATGGCGTTGTCGAGCTCGTGGGATGGCTCCAACGTCCACGAGGACCACGTCGAGTTCCTCCGCCGGACGCGGCGCCTGCCGGGCGAGAACTTCGTGCGGGTTCGTCATGCGCTGGCGAGGGAGATTTTGCCGGCACCGGAGGAGGGTGAGCGGGTGATCTTCCGCTCGTAGTGCCTGCGCGGCTTCAGCCTCCCGACGAGCGGATTCCTTCGAGCTTTCCTTGAATTCTACCACCTCCAGCCGCACCACCTCACGCCCAACGCGGTGATGCTGCTGTCGGCTTTCGTCACCCTGTGCGAGGGCTTTCTTGGGGTTCCCCCTACTCTCAAGCTCTGGGGAGAATTATTCCAGAGCAAGCTCGGCACCGTCGTCGCGGGCATGCCCGCCCCCTGCGGAGCCTTCATTTCCATGAGGCGGACGGGCGCGGACAATCCGTTCCCGCCCATCCCGCTGATCCAGTCGGTGAAGCTCTGGCAGAAGTCCTACATTTACGTGAAGGACATCGCCCAGTAAGGCGACTACGTCAACCTGCCGGCTTACGTAGCCGGCCCGCCGGCTGGGAGGCAACCTTCATGGAGCTACCGGCCAGGTCGTTGTCTCAGGCCGGGAACGCAGCCGTCTCCCGGCTCCGGGTGATGAGACAGTCGGAGGGCCTGACCGGAGCCGACTTGGTGGGCGCCTTCGTGGAGCGCCGAGTACATCCGCTCCAAGGCTGGCCTCACATGATTTTCCAGGTGAGCGGCCGGTTCGACCCGTGCCGGCTGAGCACCAGGGAGATGCCTCATGCAAAGGTGTCTTACATGGTGAACTACATCTCCAACTGCAAGCTCGCCGAGGATTGGCGATAAGGCAAGGGGCCGTATTCTCGCGCCAACCCTCCGCCTGCCGTAAGTTTTTCTTCTTTTCTTCCTTTTGGTAGCCGGCCTCATGATGGCCGACCTCTGATCAGCTAGTTTGCCCTTAGCAGAACCCTCTTCTTCCGCCGATGGCCGGGGCCGCAGGGGTAGAGCGCCAGCTCCTCCCCGACCGCACGGTGGACGACGCCGATGATCCGGACCTGGGAGTGGCTGCCATGGAAGATGCCATCATGGGGGAAGGTGATGAGGCAGGAGGCGCGGGGCTCGGGGCCGGCTTCGAGGATTGGCCGGACGACGACGAGGTCGAAGCCGCCCCGCATCGCCAGCCGGCGCTTGATCATCAAGGCGCGGGCCCGTCTACCACGCCGGCTACCTGTGGCGGCGCGCAGAAGCGCCGGGCCACGTCGACCTTCTTCGGCAGTCGGCCGAAGAAATCCAAGGTTTCCACGGCGGCGACCAAGCGGGATGAGGCGGCCGTGAAGGCGGCCCGCTTCCGCTAGGCGGTGAAACAGCCGCAAGCGATCTCGGCGTAAGTTGTCAGACGTCTTGCATATATTTTTTTTGTCCTCTTCGATTGAAGCTCTTCTAAACCTTTCTTTGCTCGCCGGGTAGGCCACGGCTTTCCCTTGAGCGAGGTCCTGGCGGCTCCGTAGTCGGGCCGACTGGAGGGTCCTCAGGCTCCCGCCGCGTGGATCCCCGCGCCGACCTTAGGGAGGCCACGTAGCGGAATGCACGGGAGGCGCAGGAGGAGCGGGAGGCGGCGGAGCGAAGGACCGCCCAGGAGGCGGAGGAGCAGGCCGACACAGTGGCAAAGGCCCAGGCGGAGGCGGCAGCCGCGGAGACGGAGGCGGAGGCCTCGCACAACCAGCCCCCGCTGCTCGTCGTCCCCCTCCGTGCCGTGGCCCCCGACATCCCCGTGCTCCCGTTGGAGGAGGTCGACCAAGACCCGCCGGTGATGGAGAGGAGGGAGGACCACGTGGTCTTCGTGGAGGGGGCGCCGCAGACGGCGCCGACTGGGGCGGGCCAAAGTGGCCAACCAGCCGCGGTGCCAGAGCAGCCGGCCGGGGGCGAGCCGGAGGTAGGGGCCGGCCTCGAGGTGCAGTCGGCATTGCGCCGGCGCGCAGGGGGAGGTACCTCCGCGCCAGAACCGCACCGAGCTACGGGCGCCATCCAAACAGCGGAGGCCCTGGAGGCGGCCAGCGCCAGCACGTCCGAGTGGACTCCTAGCGGGGGGACGGGCGAGCTGAACGCGGTGGCCCAGGAGGTCCGGAACCGGCTTCAAGCCCAGGCCGCTTCGCTACAGCGATACACCCAAGAGTTCCTCGCGACGCGGGCCGTCATCCGGGTGAGTCTTCTGGCCTTGGTTGTTTTGCTCTTTTGATTTCTTCCCTGGGGGCGCGTCAGCGCACCCACTGGGTGTAGTCCCCGAGTTTCTAGTCGGCTGCTGTGCAGGCGGCTTGGAACTTACTAGGTCCTGACAACTATCTTATCCTCGCCTCCTGTCTGATCTTCCAGGAGTATCATAACCTCCGCGCTGCTGCCTTCAACTCCCAGGCTCAGGAGCTGGGCCGGAAAACCAAGGACCTGACCAGCAGCCGGAGTGCGTGCTTTGTTTCGTTCATCTCCTGTGGGGGCGCGTCAACGCACCCACTGGGTGTAGTCCCCGAGATTCGGGCCGACTACCGAGCGGTCGGGTCGGATCTTCCTTGCCGACTTCTTCCTTATTGATTTTTCCTTTGTCTTCATGCTTGCAGGAGCCAATGCCGACTTGAGGGGGCAGCTCAGCGGGGCCCAGGCCGCCCTTCGCGCCAAGGAAGCCGAGTACAAGGCCTTGGTCCTGGAGCATGACCGCCTGGCCAAGAAGTTGGCCGACCAGGAGGAGAGCGACAAGGCGGCCCTGAAGAAGGCGCAGGACAGGGAGGACGCCCTAAAGGCCAAGTTCGAGACCGAAGCGGCGGGCTGGGCTGAGGCAAAACAAGCGCTGAGCGAGGGCTTCGGCCGGATTGAGGATCTGATCGATGGTAAGCCGCCTTCCCTACTCCTTGCTTGCCCCTTGCCCCCTGATTTGTGTTCTGACTTGTGCTGCTTTTGTTTTCTGTGCAGACTACTTTCCCGGCTACTCCGTCTTCGCCACCCAAACCATCGAGGCCCATCGCGAAGCGCGCCGGCAGGCGGGGGCTGAAATCGCGCCGGACGCGAGCCGGACGCTTGAGGAGCAACTCTTGGCGGTCCAAGCCCGGCTGCAGCCGGCTCACAGCATGCTCCGCCGCCTCCAGCGCGCCGAGGCGCAGGTGTTGGCCGCCCTCTGGCCACGTGAAATGATTCCCCGCACCCCGAGTCAGACTGCCGACTGGCTGGAGGTTGCGGTTGGCCGCTTCGAGGCTTGGAAGGCATCGGCGGCCCGGCTTGGAGCTGGGCGGGCGCTGGAGTTCATCCGAGCCTGGTATCCCGGACTGAACCTGGACCAGCTGCGCACCTGGCGGCTGGAGGCCGACGAGGAGATGGAGGAGGTGCGGCCGGCTATCGCTCAGCATGCCTCGACGATCGCCGAGTGCATTGACATCAGCATCTTCGCTCCTGAAATAAATGACGACGGCGTTGCCCAGCCGGAGGAGTGGTTTGGGCTGGACCCGGCAGCGGGTGAGGACTCGGCAGAGGAGATCGCTTCCAGCGATGAAGGTGAAGACGACGAAGGGGAGGAAGGCAAAGACGTCGAGCCGGCCAGTGAAGCGGCCAACCAGCCCTAGCCTGACCATGCCTCCAGCAACGAGCCGCGTGCTAGCGCGCCTTCTGCGGGAGGTGGTGATCATGCCGAGGCTCGCCAGCCGGCCACTCCTCCAGCCAGCGCTGCCGTCTCCATCGACCTGCCCGACTCACCAGTCGCTCCCTTGGCTTAATCTGCCATCCTTGCTTTTCCTGCTTGTTACTTTTTGAACAATTTTGTTAAACTTGCGTAGTTCCACCCACTGGGGGTGTATTCAAACTATGTTGAATGCTGGCCTTTCGAAGGCCTTTTGTGTAAATATGATCGTGTGTGTGTTTGGCTTCCATATGCGTATGCTTTTTATCTTTAGGCTGTTTCCTTTGCCGCCTTCCCCTAGCTGCTGTCTTCCCAACCGGTAGCTGCTCTGCAGCCTGCGGCTAAGGAAGGACTTGGCTATATTTATTATTATTTTATTGGGGAAGGCAAGTACTCGAGTTTTCTTAGATTGAATCGAGGTGAATGGAAGCCGGCCGGCCGGCTACTCTGGTAGTCGGTCGGTGGTGGGAGAAAAACTGGCTTTTTGTTATATTAACCCGTTAGTCCCTAGCCGTTTTTCTTGTGGGCGCCCTTTCCTGCCTTTAACTCTTGCCAGCCGGACAGCCGGCTCTTCGAACTGCGACTTTTGGCAAGAGAGGGCTTGGGTGCCGGCACACTACTTGTCTGACCGCGGGTAGGACTTCTAATATAACTGAAGGCGGCCAGTCCCCGGGCCGACTAGTCGAACCCGGTGCTGGACGAAAAAAGTGAATGTAATGACATGATCATAAGCATGATACTCTTCATTTATAGATAAAAGATGGTAGTCCCCGAGCTCTCCTCGGGGGGCCTATTGTCTCATACTTAGTACAAAAGTTAGCGTGATACATACTGCATTTCAACTGTAAAATCTTTGGAGGAGGTTGGCGTTCCATGGTCGTTCCGACTCTTTGCCAGAGTCGTCTCTCTTTCGTGCCTTCGGCTTCTGTGCGTCAATCAGGTAGTAGGAGTCATTTCCCAGCGCTCTACTGATGACGAAGGGGCCTTCCCAAGGGGCCGAGAGCTTGTGCTGGCCGGCTGTTCGCTGGATCAGCTGGAGCACGAGGTCGCCTTCTTGGAAAGATCTTGGTTTGACCTTTTGGCTGTGGTAGCAGCGCAAGCCCTGCTGGTAGATGGCGGACCGGCTGAGGGCTAATAGCCAGCCTTCTTCCAGCAGGTCGACGCCGCCTTCTCATGCTTCCTTGGCCTCCGCCTCTGTGTACATGGTTACCCGAGGTGAGTCGAACTCGATGTCGGTTGGGATGACCGCCTCAGCACCGTACACGAGGAAGAAAGGAGTGAAGCCGGTTGACTTGTTTGGGGTAGTGCGCAGACTCCAGAGGACGGCCGGCAACTCATCAAGCCAACAGCCGGCCGAGCATTCCAGTGGCATGACCAGTCGGGGCTTGATGCCGGAGAGGATGAGGCCGTTGGCTCGCTCGACTTGGCCGTTTGACTGCGGGTGGGCAACGGACGCTAAGTCCAACCGGATGCCCTGCGTCGCGCAGAAACGTGCCAATGCTCCCTTGGCGAAATGCGTGCCGTTGTCGGTGATGATGCTGTGTGGCACGCCGTAGCGAGTTGTTATATCTGCGATGAATGTCACGGCAGTCGGCCCATCCAGCTTCTTGATCGGCTTTGCCTCAATCCATTTGGTGAATTTGTCCACGGCGACAAGCAGATGTGTCATGCCGCCGCGCGCCATCTTGAATGGGCCCACCATGTCCAGTCCCCAAACGGCGAAGGGCCAAGTGAGGGGAATGGTCTTGAGTGCCGAAGCCGGCATGTTTTGCTTGGAGCTGAAGACTTGGCACCCTTTGCAATGTTTAACTAACTCCTTGGCGTCATCCAGGGCAGTCGGCCAAAAGAACCCATGGCGGAAAGCTTTGGCGACAAGCGATCTTGAGGCTGCATGGTGACCGCATTCTCCCCTGTGGATGTCTCTAAGGATTGCAATGCCCTTCTCTTGCTCGACGCATCACTGAAAGACTCCAGTGACACTGCGCCTGACGAGCTATCTGTTGATGATTGTGTATGCTCCGGCTCGGCGTTGGACTTGTCTTGCCTCTGTTTTGTCAGCCGGCAGATCTTGGTTTACTAGGAAGTTGAGGATGGACTGGCCCATGATGGAGCTGCGACTTCTTCTATTGTCAACATGGCTACTACGACCAGGGCGGGCGGGCTGGGTGGTGAAGTGCTGGAGTCGGCCGCCGCCTGTTGTGTTGATGCAGTCTCCGGGCCGACTACCGCAGTCCCCGAGCCGGGTGTGGCAGTCCCCGGGTTGGGCGTAACTACGGAAGTCCCCGAGCCGCCTACTGACGTCCCTGGGCCGACTATCGAAGTCCCCGGGTCACCTGCTTGGTTCTTCGAGCCGGACCCGGCCGCGTCGAGGTCAGGCGGCACGAAGATGGAATCGGACTCTGGAGACGGCTTGATAGACGGCTTGAGGAGACGTTGCAGAGAGACACCGGTTGGTATTGCCTGTCGAGTGGAGCCTACTCGAGCCAGGGTATCAGCTGGCTCGTTGTTGGCTCGCGGTACGTGGAGGAACTCGCATCCTTCAAAGTACCCGCTGATCTGCTGAACGAGGAAGCGGTAGCTTGCCATATTTGCGTCCTTGGCGTCCCAGTCGCCGGATGATTGCTGGACTACCAAGTCCGAGTCGTCATAACATAGGATCCGGTGTATGTCGAGCTCTTTGGCAAGCCGGAGCCCATGTATGAGCGCCTCGTACTCGGCCACGTTGTTGGAGGTGGCAAAGTGAATTTGCAGCGTGTATCTGAGCTTGTCGCCTTTGGGAGAGGTGAGGATGACGCCGGCTCCCAAGCCGGTGCGCATCTTGGACCCGTCAAAGTGCATGCGCCAATGAGTGGAATCGGGAGCTGGCGGTAGGTACTGGGTCTCGGCCCAGTCGACGAGGAAGTCGGCCAATGCTTGGGACTTGATGGCGGTGCGAGGCTGGTAGAAAATTGTGTAGGGGCTAGCTCGATGGCCCATTTCGCCACCCAGCCGGATGCATCCCGGCTGCCTATGATTTCGGCAAGCGGGGCGGTGCATACGACCGTGATGGGATGCTCTTGGAAGTAGGGCTTCAGCTTCTTGGCGGCGAAGTACACGCCATAGGACATCTTCTGGTGGTGTGGGTAGTTCTGCTTCGAGGTAGAGAGCACCTCGCTCAAATAGTACACCAGCCTGTGGACCGACTGGGCTTGGCCCTCTTCTGGGCGCTGGACTACGATGACGGTGCTGACCACCCGGCTGGTTGCAGCAACGTAGAGGAGCATGGGCTCTTTCTCAGTTGGCGCTACCAGGACAGGCGGCATGGCCAGCATCTTCTTCAGCTTGTGAAAAGCTTGGTCGGCTTGGTCGTTCCACTCGAAGTGAGTGGTCTTCTTCATGAGGCGGTAGAGGGGGAGAGCTTTTTCTCTGAGCCGGCCGATGAAGCGGTTCAGGGAGGCCAAGCACCCGGTGAATTTCTGGACGTCTCAAAGTTTGGTGGGAACCGCCATTCTCTCAATGGCCTTGATCTTTACTAGGTTGCATTCGATGCCGCGTTCGGAGATCAGGAAGGCTAGGAGCTGGCCGGCTGGCACTCCGAACACGCATTTCTCAGGGTTGAGCTTGATCTGGAACCGGCATAGGTTCTCAAATGTTTCCTTGAGGTCCTCCAACAAGGTGTCGCGCTTCTATGTCTTCACCACGATGTCGTCTATGTAGACGTGGGCATTTCTGCCGAGCTGCTTGAGGAGGCACTTCTGCATGCAACGCTGAAAAGTGGCACCGGCATTTCTCAAGCCGAATATCATAGTCAGGTAGCAGAAAGCCCCGAATGGCGTGATGAAGGCGGTCTTCAGGCGGTCAGGCGGATCTTGCTTTATCTGGTGGTATCCTGAGTAAGCATCCAAGAAACTCAACAGCTCGCATCCGGCCGTGGAGTCTATCACTTGATCAATCCTTGGCAGGGCAAAGGGATCTTTGGGGCAGGCCTTGTTGAGGCTCGTGTAGTCTATGCACATGCGCCACTTGTTGTTCTTCTTTAGCACGAGGACCGGGTTGGCGAACCACTCTGGAAAGAAAACCTCCATAATGAAGCCGGCTGCCAGAAGCCGGGCTATCTCCTCTCCCACAATCCTTATTTTCTCCTCCGACAGTCGGCGGAGGGGTTGTTTGACTGGTTTTGCGCCTTCTCGGACGTGTAGCTTGTGCTCGGCGAATTCCTTCGGAACACCCGGCATGTCCTCAGGGGACCATGCAAAGATATCCCAATTCTCACGGAGGAAGTCGGCGAGCTCGCCTTCCTATTTGATGTTTAGGTTTGCCCCGATGACGGCAAACCTTTCTGGGTGCTCGGGGTCGAGAGGTATCTTCTTCGTCTCCTTGGCCGACTGGAAAGATCCTTGGGTATCACACTCCTTGGGATCGGAGGACAGGGCCGGCTGTTTTCTGGCCATGGCCACAACTCGTTCCAACATCTTCTTTTCTTCGGCAATCACCAGGGACTCGGCCAGCCGGCTGCTGGCTGCAGTGCACTCGGAAGATTTCTTATAATCGCCGGCTACGGTGAGGATGCCCTTGGCGCTCGGCATCTTCATCTTGAGGTAAGCATAGTGGGGAATAGCCATGAACCTGGCCAAGGCAGGACGGCCAAGCAATGCATGGTAGGGGCTCTCCAGGTCCACCACTTCAAACCAGATCGCTTCTCGGCGGAAATGCTCCTTGTCCCCGAAGAGTACGTCAATCTTGATCTTGCCAATGGGGGCGCGGGACAGGCCAGGTACAATGCCATGGAACACAGTCCGAGTAGGCATGAGTTGCTTCGTCTTGACGTTTAGCTTCTCCAGGGTGTCACGGTACAGGATGTTGATGCTGCTCCCACCGTCTATCAGCACGCGGGAGAAACGGGCGGCACGTCTGTCCGTTGCAAGGGTGGCATCCAAAACCAACTGATAGGCTTTTCTGACCAGTGCATGTGCTCGGCAGGGTTGGTAGCGACCACGTTGACTTCCTGGTGCTCTCGGCGTCTCCTACACCGGCCTTCGGGCTGGCTTGTAAAGATGACATAGGCGGCATGCTCGTCGGGGAACTCATCATGCACAGCTCCGACTGCTGGCAGAGCGGTTGGCAGCTGCGGAGCCGGAGGCGGCGGGCCAGCAGGCGGAGGCGGCACGAGCCCTTCGCCTTTGGAGATTTGGGTGAGCCAGTGGCACTTCCGGGTTGTGTGGTTCGACGGCTTCGTGCCGCTGTGGAACTTGCATGGGGCGTCGAGAGTTTGCTCGTAGGAGAAGGCCGGCTGCCAAGCCGGCCTGCCGCCCTTAGGTTTCTTGGGCGCGGGCCGCCCTTCGGGCCGCTCGTCTTCGACTGTGGCCACCTGCCGACTGGCGGAAGGCGGTACGGGCCCTTGCGCTTGTGGTCGTTCGGGTACGGGCGTTGGCCGGAGTCCCCAGCCGGCGTCTTGGGCGCCGGGTTGATTACCTTCCCGGACGCGTCTACCCGGAGTTCAGTCTTCATTGAGGAGTCGGCGGTGGCGTACTTTTCCACTATGATCAGAAGCTCGTCGAGGGTAGTCGGCTCGTCGCAGAGGAGCTTGTGCTTAAGGAGGGTACCTTCTCGGCATCCGGCGGTGAAGTATTCTATGGCTTGCACCTCGTGCACCCCTTCACAAGAGTTGCGGAGCTCGGCCCAGCGCGTGAGGTAGTCGCGAGTGGACTCAGCAGGGCCTTGTACGCACAAGGAGAGCTGTCTGGGCTTGGGAGCCCGCTTGTAGGTGCTGGTGAAGTTGCGGACGAAAGCTTCAGTGAAGTCTAGCCAGCTGTTGATGCTGTAGGGCCTGAGGCTATTGAGCCAGGTCCGCGCCGTGCCTTGCAGCATGAGGGGCACGTACTTCACGGCAACGCGCCTGTTGCCGTTTGCTATGCGAACCGCTTTGGAGTAGTCGATCAACCAATCTTCCGGCTTCACGGAGCCGTTGTACTTGGGCGTGTCTCTTGGGAGCGAGAACCCTTTGGGGAAAGGCTCGTCGCGGATGCGGGGGCCGAAGCAAGGCGGGCCGACATCATCTTCTTCTTCTAGCGCCAGGGATCGCGCTAGGCGGTTGATCCGATGGCGGGCGTCGTTCTCACCGACTCCTTCATGGAGTCCTAGTCGGCCGCTGAGAGTCGGATGCATGACAGGCGGCGGGGTGGGATATATCTCCCCGCGAGGCAGAGGTGGAGGCGGGTTGCCCCGCCGCTCCACGGCCCAGAGATGGCCTTCTGCGTCTCGCTCGATGGAGGTCCGGGTTCGGCTTCGGCTAGCAGCCGGCTCCTTCTCGTGTCGCACGCGGGTTTTACCCACAGTCGGCGTCCGGGACGTCGCACCTTGCTCTCGGCGCGGCGGAGGGCTTCCCGCGCGGGCGTCGGCATCGTGCCGCCGTGCGGCTGCATCGATTAGTTGCTGGATGCGTCTAGTCATGTAGGGGAGTTCTTCGGCCCCCAGTCCATCTAGCTCATCTACGGCCGCCTGCGCGGCGCGCAGGTTCTCGAGTGGAGTGGCGTAGACTGGGCGGTCGACTCCAAGCGTGTCGGCGAGGGCAGCATCGCGCTGTCTGACGATGCCGGCTCGGCTTGGCTCGCCTGGGGCAGTGTGCCAAAGGCGGCGCGGTCGGCTTCGCGCTGGTGGGCCTCGGTGAGGCGTCTCATGGAAGCTAGCTTCCGGCCCTCCGCGAGGAGGGCGAGGCGGCGAGCCTCCAGTGCTTCGGCGTCGGCATCGGCCGGGAGGCCGATGGACAAGTCGTGGACCGCTGCATGCGGGGCGTCGAGGGCGTTCTCGCCAGAAGCGCCACCATGACCGATGACCATCACCTCGGTGGTGGCGCCGTTGCAGCCATCGGACCGAGGAAGAGGGTCGTTGTAGATCGCGATGTTGGTGGGGAAAGCGTCGAGCAAGGCCGTGTTAGAGTCGACAGGCATCGGATCGGTCGAGCCAACAGACTCCAAGTCCACAGCGAGCTCGCCGGAATCGTGGAGCTGGCCGAGGAGGTTGACGAGGTGGTCGGTGCCCGCGTCAGAGGCGAGCTCGTCGGAGATGAGGGTCTTGTCAAGGAGATCGGCGAGGCCGCACGCCGCGCAGATGTTGGCGACGCCTTGCAACGCGTCGTGGCAAGCGCCATCGGGCGTGCCGGGCTGGCTATGCTCGCTGGGGAGGAAGAGGGTTCCCGTCCAGAACAGGTCTCCGGACGACGGTGCACCTGGCCCCAGGGTGGGCGCCAAATGTCGGGTGGTAGGTGCGACATATGCCAACTGGTGACTTATCATTGCGGGAGCCAGTAAGACGTCGCCGGTGCCTGGAAGCGGGATGAGGCGAAGACATGCACGCCGGCGAATCTTACCCAGCTTTGGGGCTCTCCGTGGAGATAACACCCCTACTGCTGCTCTACGGGTTCTCCGCATGATCACTAGATGAATGAGTGGCTACCAGATGCTCCTTGAGCTGTTTTGCGAGAGGAGGAAGAAAGGCACGGCTCGCTCTCTTCTCCTCCCTATGTGGTGTCTAAAACTAGCACAGATCAACCCTTTGCATGGGTGCCCCGGGGGGTTTATATAGGCTCACCCCCCGGGGGTACAATGGTAATCCGGCTGGGCATGGGCCCCAGCCGTCTGTGTCTACGCTCGTCGGCTTCTGCGCCGGCTGGTGGGTCTCGCCGGCTGCCGGCTCCTTGGTCGACAGGCAGGCCCCACTGTCCAGGGCCTTGTCGGTGGCTGGTTACTGTAGCTTCAACCTGGTGACGAGGGCTTCGCGGAGGTGGGCGTGGCTACAGTGCCGCTGCCCGGCGGGCGATCGCTGTAGCCTCACCGTGTCTTGTCTCCTTAATGGGGCGTCTCCTTCGAGGGAGGGGGCAAGCCGGCTGCGGGGAGCCAGCCCCGTCTCGGGCCGACTGGGGGAGGCCTGGCCGCCTTCAGGCATCTCTCTGCCTGAAGGGGCCCACCGCCCGTGGGCCGCGCTGGCAGCCCGTCGTGGGTGACATCAGGGTCAACATGGCAACAGTGCCGTGCCGGACGGGTCATGGCCACCCCGTACGGCGCACTGTGCCAGGCGTGCTCCAGGATTCAGGGGTGGCAGGCTTTATTGTAGCCACGCCTCGTCACATCGCCGTTATGTGGATGCAGACTTCGAGGGTACGATCTTGACCGCTTGGTGGGAGCCGGCCTCTTGGAGTCGGCCTTCTCGTGGCCGGCTTCTCGGAGCCGGCCCTCCCGCGGCTTTCTTCATGAGGGCTAAAGTCGGGCCGCCTTCCGATAGCCGGCCTGAGAGACGGCTGGCAAGGGGAAGGCGGCCCCTCGTCTTGGTTTCTTGAGGGCCGAATCGGCTCGTAATTTTTTCAGAAGGGCCAGAGGGAGTCGGCTAGGCTACCCGTGGTCATTTACTCCGACACACTTCCTTGCGTGCAAAGGTGTAGCTCGTGGGTCCCAGCAGTCAGGGGGGAAACATTTTTTTCACGAAATACGGTGGCCCGTCCAGTGGGTCCCCGCTGTCAGGTGGAGGAACAATTATTTTGCACGTAATAAGCAGGCACTTCCTTTCTACGGCCGTGGACCCTGCTGTCAGCCTCTCCATGTACAGTCCACGTCCGATGGAAGCCGTTCCTTGACCACGTTGACCATGCCACGCCGAGAGCACCAGGGCGGTGGACGACGGCGAGGCCTAAGAAGGGGATGACACGGAGCCGGGGAAGACGCGACAGTGGATGCCCACGCGTAGAGGAGTACGAGGGTTCACTGGTTCGCTGCGGTGTGAGGCTGCCGTCACGGCAGAATAACAGGGGGTGTGGGTGAGTAGAGGGATGGCCTGGCCAGCGGTGGGAGTAGTAGGGGGCGGTGAGACTCCGCCGCATCGCAGCCGGCCACAGGAGGCAGGAGCATGAGGCACGACCGGCGCTGGTTTGGGCAGCTGGAGCAAGAAGACCAGAGGTTGAAGAAGCACTACGGTCGTTGGATGGACATCGTACGGTCACTGGATCTTGAATCGTGCATATTGACTAAGTTGATGCACAAGTCAGCCTGCCACTATACTGGGTCCCAGCTAAGAGGGGGAGTATTCATTTTTTTTGTGCGTAATAAGGAGGCTCTTCCTTACGTGCGGACATATAGCTGGTAGGTCTGAGCTGTCAGCGACGGTAACATTTTTTTCGCGAAATACAGAGGCCCTTTCGGTGGGTCCCTGATGTCAGGTGGAGGAATCATTGTTTTGCATGTAATAAGGAGGCATTTCCTTGCGTGCGGTCATGGACCCAGCTGTCGGCCTCTCCACGTACAGTCCACTTCAGATGCATGTCGGTCATTGACCATGTTGACCAGGCCGCGCCGAGAGCACCAGGGCGGTGGACGACAGCGAGGCCTAGGAAGGGAACGACATGAAGGCAGGGAAGAATCGGCAATTGTTTCCCATGCGGAGGGGAGTACGACTATACGAGGGTTTACTGGTTTGTCTACCGTCGCCGGAGAATAACAGCAGGTGTGGGTGAGTAGAGGGATGGCCAGTGATGGGAGTACGGTGGGGCGGTGAGGCCTGCGCGGCAGTAGAGCAGGTCGCGGGGAGGAGGGAGCAGGCAGTCCCGCCGGCGCTTGTTTGAGCAGCTGGAGCAGGAAGAGCAGAGATTGAAGAAGCACGACGACCGTTGGATGGACATCGTACGATCACTGGAGCTAGAATCGTTCATATTGACTAAGTTGACAAAGCTCTCCGTCCCCGTCAACTTAGTAGGCCCACAAGTCAGCCTCCCACCATGGTGGGTCCGAGCTAGCAGGGGGTATTCATTTTTCTGTGCGTAATAAGGAGGCACTTCCGGTGGGTCCGAGCTGACAGTGGGGGAACGTTTTTTTCACAAAATACGGTGGTCCGTCTGGTGGGTCCCAGCAGTCAGGGGCAAACGTCTTTTTTTTGCAAAATACGGTGGCCCGTCCGGTGGGTCCCAGCAGTCAGGGGGGAAACATTTTTTCCGTGAAATATTGGTGGCCCATCCGGTGGGTCCCTGCTGTCAGGTGGAGGAATAATTATTGTACGCGTAATAAGGAGGCACTTCCTTGCAGCTGCCGTGGACCCAGCTGTCAGCCTCTCCACGTACAGTACTCTTCCGATGGAAGTCGGTCGTTGACCACATTGACCATGCCGCGCCGAGAGCACCATGGCGGTGGACGACGGCGAGGCCTAGGAAGGGGACGACACGGAGCCGGGGAAGACGCGGCAGTGGATGCCCACGCGGAGAGGAGTACGAGGGTTCACTGGTTCGGCTGCGGTGTGAGGTTGCCGTCATCGCAGAATAACAGGGGGAGTGGGTGAGTGGAGGGATGGCCTGGCCTGCGGTGGGAGTAGTATGGGGACAGTAAAGCCTCCACGGCAGCACAGCCAGCCACGGGAGGCAGGAGCATGCGACACGACCGGCGCTACTTTGGGTGGCTGGGGCAAGAAGACCAGAGGTTGAAGAAGCACTATGGCCGTTGGATGGACATCGTTGACCACGCCGCGCCAAGAGCACCAGGGCGGTGGATGACGGCGAGGCCTACGAAGGGAACTACATGGAGCCGGGGAAGACATGGCAGTGGCTGCCCACGCGGTGGAGAGTACAAGGGTTGACTGGTTCAGCTGCCGTCACCGGAAAATAACAGGAGGTGTGGGTGAGTAGAGGGATAGACAGGCCAGGGATGCGAGTATGATGGGGCCATGAGGCTTGCCCGGCAGCACTGCCGGACATGGGAGGCAGGAGCAAACGGTTCCGACGGTGCTAGTTTGGGTGGCTAGGGCAGGAAGATCAGAGACTGAAGAAGCACGATTGCCGTTAGATTGACATCTAACGGTCTGACGCTGGTAGAGTCGATTTTTGACTAAGTTTCTTTTTTGAGAAACCTTGTGTATGCATGAACTTAGTTGGCCCACAAGTCAGCCTCCAAATCTGTGGCAGACAACATAAAGCCCATTTGCTATTTTTTATAATTTGGAGCCCATTTGCTAATTCTTAAGTAATTTATTACAACCCATTTTCTTCCCAGGACCACGGTCAAAAATTTCAACCTTATTTTGCATATTTCGGTGGAGTCTGAACTGTTGTAATCCCGAAATGATAAACATTTGTTAAGAACTTATTGATTTGCCAAAAAATCGTTTTGTTTTTGTAAGCAAATAAGACGTGGGACAATTGAGTTGGTTTAAGGGAAAACCAGTGGTAAAAAATTTGCGCTGGGTGGGAAAAAACAACAAAAATAAGGATGTAAATATGAAAAGGGAATTTTATGCGTTTTCAATATAATGATACGTGTATATAAACTAGTAAAACTATAGGTAGAGATTAGAAAATGGATGTAGGACATGCATTTCAAGAGGAAAATAGAACTGGGCTGTGTGTTTGATTCAGTAAAAAAACTGCCTGCGCATGTTGTAAGACAAAATATAACTAACGCTGGCGGGCCAGAGGCCAGTAGATACCTGCTGGATCTTTGTGCCCCGTTGTCGTCATGGGCTGGGCCTGTTAAAAACAAAACCAACCCTGGGCAGTCTACAGCCCATTTGAAACTTGCTCGACCTGAAAAAACAATATACGTGATCAATAAACGAGAGAATTCTGCAAGTACAGACTGATAACTGGGATGCAGCATGGATATTGTTTTTTTATCGTGATAATAAGTGCATGCACTTGTTTCGAAAAAATTGGAGAACTGGGAATTCGAACGGCGGGTGCTTATGCTACCCATCAAATAAAAAAAATCAGGTGCCTGCAAATTCGTTTCAAAACAAATGATTCAGCTTTATATCCATGTCGACCCTCGGCATGATGGTTGGAAGCAAATGCTAGTTCATATCAAAAGATTGTTAACAACAATACCAACTTGCGGACGACAAGGTAGTACAACTACCAATACCAAACTAACTTATAATCTTTTTACTCCTGGCCCTAGTGTTCGTCTGGTAGAAAATCTTGCAGAGGACCAGCTCCCGCTCCTTCTCTTGCTCCAGGTCCCCGAGGTGGTAGTGGTGCATCACCCAGTTGGTCCTCTGTTGGTCGAAGTTCTTGTTGGTGTGCAGCACCAGAACCTTTTTTGCTACCCGTCTGCCGGCCGTTGACCATCACCGGCAAGGTATTGTCAGTCTTGTGCCACATCGCGTGCATGCCGCACTCCGACTGTATCTTGCGACGCATCCACATGCCCCTTTTGAACGCCATGTAATTGCGCTGGAAGAAATGCTTCCTTAGGCCACTCAGTGTGATACCTGAAGTATTGTGAAATACAAGTTTTTGTGTACCTAGTTGGCTTTTTCATAACATCTTTGGCATGTTGCAGTCACTTGTTTCACTTTTTATTAACTGTCAAATTGTAATTTCTTCACCAGGTCTGCGTCTAAAAATAAAAATAGAGCTATAAACGAAGGAATATGTTTGTGCAAGTAGACGGCCGATCGGTGTCTTACCTGGAAGTTTCTCATGTTGGGTGTAGCATATGCCGTGCTCGCTGTCGATGGTTGGTATGAACAAATCGATGAGAGACTGAAATCTCGCGCTGCCAGCACTCACTTTGGCCTCAAGGTGCTTGATCAGCTCCTCATCCGTGGGATCGAACTTGACGCCAACCGGCAGCACCGGCCAATCCTTCTTCTACTTGCATCGGTAATTCCAGTTATATGGTACTCAATGTATGATCAATCGACTGTTTTAAGTGAATGATGAAAGATTTCGACAGATAAGTGGTACTCCAAATCTGAAGTCCAGAATACCCGAACACGCCGCCGGGATTCTTGTGTCACCTCACGTGCAGCGTGTTGTCACGTCAATTCAATGTGTGGACATGATGAATAATTTGACCGACGTATACTAGTAT
Organism: Triticum urartu; assembly: GCF_056163025.1. Lineage (NCBI taxonomy): Eukaryota > Viridiplantae > Streptophyta > Magnoliopsida > Poales > Poaceae > Triticum > Triticum urartu. The sequence continues at coordinate 74,655,834 of NC_141873.1, read as the reverse complement.
TGCTACTGTACTACTTACTAGTCGTATTTAGTGTCACAATTTATACATAGGTTTAACTAACAAGTACGCACTTGAAGCCTAACTGATATATATATATATATGTAGCTTCTGCACGGCATCTCCATCATCATTATCAGTACATCCTATGCAGGTGAGTTAGGATGCACTTGATCCCAGGAAGGTATCTATCCTTCAAACCATAGGAGTGCTTCAAACTAACAACAGTACATAATATCCAACAAAAGAGGGTCGTGCTACAGCAGCAGAATACATGGCTCAGTCTAGATATCAGCACGAATCAAGTTGTGCATATTTGATGTTAGCATGAACCACATCGCCACATGTAGGGTTTGCAAAAGCGATCCGTCGCATGGAAGCTTGATGCCTTTCAGACACTGAAGATTATCTGGCAACAAGTTGTGTTGACGAATCTCTGGATATGGTGATTCATGAAACCCATGGTATGATGTGTAAACACAGCCCCCCCCCTCGCGAATGGAAGTTGCATAGCGCAGTAATCATCGCCGGTGATATGATCGATGATTGGTTGGATGATCAGATAATTGAGCCCGAGGAACAAGGAGTGGTTGCCGAGGCTGTAAACCCGCCTCCAGTTGAATACGCCTGGCCCAACGGAGCTGGGATCTTTCTCGAACACGAAGCAGCCATAGCCATCAATGTCACGAACGCCCCACGCATTGTACTGCATGTGGTTTGATGTAATGGTTTGGTTAATTTGGTATGTGCGAATGAGCATCAAATGACCGCCGTCAGCTGAACGAGCGATAAACCACCACCCATCGGCTGGTATGATTCCAGGTCCTGGAATCTTGAAGGCCAGTGCATTTGCGTCTACTGCAACAATTCAAATTGGAGACCAAAAGGACAAAAATAAACAATCATGTTCAGAGTATGTGTGGAATTAAGATTATTATAACTGTGACACATATCATAGACAGAGAATTGCAATGCCGTGGTCATAATCATACCCCAAGTTAAAAAAATAAGCCAATGGTTTTCATATTCTAGCAATATATCATGGTTCAAACATCATGTAACAATGAGAGGAAAACAGCTATGACAGCGCCTACTCATATTCTACCATAGCACTTACTACTACTGTTCTCATATCAACTCTAAGCAATAACATGTGTTGTTATAAAAATCTTGTAAACGAGAGTAACATATAGCAATCATGATGTTATGCTCATAATATGTATTCTAACAATCATTAGATGCCAATTGTTCTCATATCAACTCTAACAATTACATGTGTGGTCATAAAAATCTAGGAAATGAGAGGAACATATAGCAATGATGTGGTTATAGACATGCTATGCATTCTAGATTTGTAACAAATGAACAGGCCGTCGTATTCATAAGGTAAAGATGAAATGAGATAGAACAATTACACGATGATAGATTCCACCAGTATAGGCAGCCAATCTATGTGTCAACCGCGTAAACGATGCCATCATGCACTATGGCATTAGACAGAAATGTTGCCTCAAAAGGATTGATGATGAGCCATAACCATGTATGGCGACTGGATTCCAGATTGACTAATCCCATGTTGAACAAGGCAATGAGCTTGTAATCCATGTAGTCTTCTGATGGTGTGGGCACTTCACAGATTACAAATTTCTGCAAACAGAGGTCGAGCCAAAAGCTTGACGCGTCTCATGCGTAGTAGGCAGAAGTGTCTGGTGGGCCGCGAGGCTCGATGGCGGCGGTATCCAACGATGGAAGGGTGATCTCTCGCTGGGTGTAGATATCCACGAGACGCCACGGACTACCGATGTGGTGGATGAGGACGATCCAGTTGGCCTTCATGCCCGCCCAGTAGTGGCCGCGCATGAAGTACATGTGGACGGGTAGTGGTAGCATGTCGAGGGGCACCACGGCAACCTCCGTAGGATCGTCAAGTCGGTGTCTAGGCCACCTGCGAGGATCGGGCATCAGCAAGCAAGGTGTCTTGAAAAGAGCTGGCCGGTTGCAGACGAGTAGACGGTACAAAGACACCGAGCATGCGGCCATACGGACGGTGCTGAGTAGGTCCATACGACTACAAATCTGCTCCAAGAGAACATCGGGGAGGGAATTCCAATCGCGGCTCTATGTGTCAGTCGGTTCTGCCATTAGGGTTTTTGGTGCCTGCGACCTAGCGGGGAAGTGGATTCAGGCGGGCGAGCGAAGAAGCTTCTCCTCGTGTGGCCGAGCAATGAACGGGGGATATGGTATGCACGAGCTACCAAGGAAGATGGCGCGGGCGGGCGAGCAGTGAGCGGGGGTAAATGGTGTGCGGCCGACGATGGGGAAGAGAGGAGGAAGAAGAAGAGATGGCAGTACTGGGTAAGGCTGATTTAGTAACACCAACACGCTGGTTCAGCTTATTAATTACGTGTCCCATCTGCTGCAGCGTGTATTGTCACTTCACTGCGAAGACTAGTTGAATAGTTCTCTCTGACCGAGATGGGGAATAATGGATCGCGAGGACTTCCTTTCTACAGTATCCCTATGCCTCTATGCTCACTTCACTCATTTTGCTCCATACCTAGTCACTTGTTGAAATCTGTAGAAATACAAATACTCTGTATTTGGGAACAGAGGGAGGCTTTTACTCCATACTATTTGGGAACAGAGGGAGTATCACCATATGGAGGGAATAGAGGAAGCTTGAAATATGAACGTGTCAATGGGAGGGAGTAAGCCCCATGCATGCATGCATGCAACATGCAACACTCACACGTACACATGGACGCACGCTCATGCACCCATGCGGCACACAGCACACGACGCAACACACACGCTCACGCTCAAGTGCTCAACCTACTCCCTACGTCTGTGAAAGACTGTACATTTACAGATTTACACATTGACCAGGGCATAATTAACGCCCAAAAGTAGCAGACTTATTTGTGCATGTGACCATTGAGATAAGAAGATTAAATGAAGGCCGTTGCATGCTGTAATGAAGGATAGACATGTAGTCTATACCTACAGCACAAGTTGGTGCATTAGTCAATCAATATCGATTTAGATTAAAGGCTAAATGCATTGGAAGTGTAGATGTACATCATGTACTACACTCTTTGTTTTATAGCCGATGTACACTCTTTGTTGGAAGACCGAGGGAGGACACGTGCATGCACTCACATACAGAGCGGGGGCGGTTCGCGCAAGGGTTGGACTCGTGTCGCACCAGCGTAAAGTTTTGTTTAACTGATTTCTTTGTTCTGCCAACTGATAGGTGGGACCCAGAAACTAGGTGACAATTTAACCTATCAACAAAGTGCCACGTCGACTATGTGGTCGGTCAGTAGGGTGCAATACGGTGCTCTACGATGAGCTAGTGATCGTATAATCACCGCAAAACTATATATAGTGACCGTAAAGAGCGTATTGTTACATACGTTGACCGCCAGTGTATTTTTCTCGTTTCAAATTAAGACATATTAATCGAAAAGGACGCAGTATGCACTACTACTACTAGTACTAGTACTGCTTTGATGTGTCCCGTCAACTCGCCGAACGAGGAGAAGCTTGCTTACTATGCCTCTCCCTCGCCCACGCGCGTGGTGGTTCGCAGGATGAGGAGAGGGTTTTGACTACAGCGTCCTCTCCCTCTCCCTCTCCCTCTCCCTCGCCCTTGCCCTCGCGGTGGACGTGCAGCAGTTCAATCGGTGTCAGATTGCCAGAAGTATATTGTACTGTAGTATCGTCATTGTTGGACCTTCCGAAGAGGCTAGAGCCAAGTGCAAGGTCACATGAGTACAAACTGTTGAACCTCCCGAAGAGGAAAAGAGCCAAGCGCAAGGTTTTATAGGAGTTGTCGTCCTAGTAGGAGTGTACTACAACTATAGCGAACGATGCTACTGTATGATGCCTGAAGGAAATATGCCCTAGAAGCAATAATAAAGTTATTATTTATTTCCTTATATCATGATAAATGTTTATTATTCATGCTAGAATTGTATTAACCGGAAACATAATACATGTGTGAATACATAGACAAACAGTATGTCACTAGTATGCCTCTACTTGACTAGCTCGTTGAATCAAAGATGGTTAAGTTTCCTAGCCATAGACATGAGTTGCCATTTGATTAATGGGGTCACATCATTAGAGAATGATGTGATTGACTTGACCCATTCTGTTAGCATAGCACTTGATCGTTTAGTTTGTTGCTATTGCTTTCTTCATGACTTATACATGTTCCTATGACTATGAGATTATGCAACTCCCATTTACCGGAGGAACACTTTTTGTGCCATCAAACGTCACAACGTAACTGGGTGATTATAAAGGTGCTCTACAGGTGTCTCCAAAGGTACTTGTTGGGTTGGCGTATTTCGAGATTAGGATTTGTCACTCCGATTGTCAGAGAGGTATCTCTGGGCCCACTCGGTAATGCACATCACTATAAGCATTACAAGCATTGCAACTAACGAGTTAGTTGCGGGATGATGTATTACGGAATGACTAAAGAGACTTACCGGTAACGAGATTGAACTAGGTATTGAGATACCGACGATCGAATCTCGGGCAAGTAACATACTGTCACACCCTGCATTTTGTAACCTGTCATTTGCATTATTAAAGCATGAAAAATTGGACCAACAAAAACTTTTGCATTATTTGGCTTTTATTTTGGAGTTGGTTTTCTCTGTGTGATTTTTCAAGTGCTCTTTAAAGTCAATTACTCCACCTTCTGTACTTCATCTCCTTGCCCCAAACTTCTGCCCTATGATCATGCCATGTGTATAGTACAGTATAGTATTTTCGTACAAAAATAATTTGGCCAAATAATATTTTCAAATTTTAGTTTTCCAAAAACCCCTGAGTTGAGGTTTGCACTACAAGTACTTCATTTGGGCTATGATAAATATTTCAAAGAGTATATTTGAAACCTATTAGATATAGGATTCCCATAAACCACAAAAATACAATTTTAACAGTTATTTTCCTATTTTATTTAAAAGCTTTTTCTTAAGGCCAGAAGTGGTCTTTAATAGGGAAAAATTATTTTACTGTTTCAAAAATATTTGACAAAAATCAGGGAAACTCAGTGGACATATATTTTCCATATATAAGAGTTTCAACACATGGTCATGTTCAAAATATTGGACAAAACCTCCCAAAACCATTTCTGCCCATTTCAAGGATTTGAAATATTTCCATAGGAAGTATTTTCATAAAAATCCAAGGAAAATCTAGCAAGTCACAAATGCATATTGTGGTCACCTTGCAAATCCTCATCTCAATTAAGGTTAGTTTGGTTCACCAAAATGCACCAAAACCCTCTCTGACCAGAATCAAATTTGAACAACTTTGTACTACCAACTTTCTCTCCTTGACCCCAACTTTTGTGATCATGTTCATATGACCAAATGAGGCTACTACACCAAGTGGTGCATCAAGTGGAAATGATTTGGTCAACTAGATCTGCACAAGTTCATTTCTGCTAATTTCTAGGGTTTACAAAAGTTGCATTGGCAACTTTGTCCAAATAAGCTCAAAATTGGTGGAAGGCCCTAATTACATGTGGCATTCCACCCTGTGGAGTCTCATGGCAAATGGAAACCATCTACTTGCCCAAACCAGCATCAAACACCTTCTGCCATTTTACAAAAATCCCATTTTTGGCCTCTTCCACTAATCTCCGTAGGCTCAACTTTCTACCACGACCCCTCCTAGTCCCCCCTCTAGCGCATGTGTGCTTTTCTGCCCGAGGAAGCAATGTTGAAGGGGGGGAGAACCCCATTTTTCTTCTCTGGACAGTGGATCCCTCTCTCTCTCCCAGCCTCCCTCTCTCCTCTTAGCCTTCCAAAGCATCCAAGGCACTCCCCAGCTTTTGCCCACGCCCCCCTTCAGCTGCCAGACGCAAGTGGACGCGCGCGGACGCGGGAAAGCCGCGGATGCCGGCCAAAGTCGCGCTCTGGAGCACCTGGCAGGGCACCCGACCGTTGACGCCGTGCCTCCCAGCCACCTCGAGCCTCCCCCGCGCGCTAGTCGATGCCCCTCGACGTCCGCTCCACGCCAGCAGGCCGCCCACTTGCTCCTGCGCCCTCCTCTCTCTCCTGCAGCCCGCGCTAGAACGCCGCCCCGTTCGGCCAATGCTCGCGCCGCTACTATGGCCCGCCCGCAGCTCGCCCTGCTCCTCCTCTCTCTCCCTGGCACCCTAGACCACTCCCACGAACACCCCCGAGCCCTCCATTCCGTCTCTAACGGACACCCGAGCCGATCCCGCGGGCACCCGTAGGCCGCGCCTACGGTGGACCTCGGCCAGCCTATAAAAGGCGACCCCGAGCCTCTCTATCACTCCCTGTCGCTCCCCCGCACTCCTAATCCACCTCCCGCACCACCCATTTGTCCCAGAGCCACTCGAGCTCGAGATCGAGCTCGAGCTCCACCGCCTCGGCTCATAGGCATTCGCGTGGTACAAGCCTCCTCTGCCCCGTTCTCTCTCGATCTGGAACCACGCAGCACCAGTGACCCCTTCCCCTCTCTTTCCCCACTCTTTTGCAGCCGGGAACGGCTGGAACCACCGACGCCCGAAGCACCTCCGCCACATGACCTCGTCGCCGGCGAACCAGGCTGCTTCGGTGACCAACTCCAGCTCCACCCAAACGGTGACACGATGCTGAGCCCAGCCGTGCCCTCGCCCGACCTCGCTGTGCCCTGCATCGTCGCCGGTGAGCTCGCCTCCCCCTCTGGCCTGAGGTTGAAGACGATGGCCGTGGGGCCCGTCGGTTAGCCTCACATTCTGACGGGTGGGCTCCACCCTTCAGGTTTGAAACGCACACGCGCGCGTACCGGTTCGCCCGTCGGCTGAAGGCGTATTTTGAAATTACGCCTTCGACGTGGCAGCCTCGCGCGGGCTGGATCCTCTCTGGGCCTGTTGCGCTGCGGCTGTTCTAGCCCAGTTGCACGGTGCCCTTTTTCCTTTTACTTTTTTGGTAGACTTGCAAAAATTCCACAGGGTTAAATAAACATCCAAATGCAATAATTCTAGCTCCTAAATTCTTGTAAAAATCTCACCTATTTAATGGTGTAACTTTCATACATGCCCAACCAAATTTTCTGTGTTGTTCAAATTTAAATTCAAATTTGGACAATTAAATCCTTATCTGAAAATCCATTGCTCTGTCCCTGTAGCTCCAGATCCAAAAATAAGAATTTTCCCCTTCTTAGTTTTAACCCTAGTATTTAACAAAAATGAGTTGACATTTTTCTGAGCACTTTGGTTTTTCTGTTTTATTATTGCCTTATTTTTCTCGTTAATATTTTGTGACGATAGATTGCGTTGCTGACGAAGGAGTTGGACCAGAAGACTTTGAAGACCCAGAAGACTTTGTTGAGTCAGGCAAGCAGGCCTTTGACCATGTCTATGAAACCCTTGTTATGCATGTCATATATCACTCTTATTGCTTGCATCAGAGACATGATACTGTGATGACCACATGGGGTGGTTTGCCACCATTACTTCCTCATTGATACTTGCATTGTGCATGACCCTACCTTCTTATGAGGGTTATGCCTGTGGGAGTAGATAGGACGCTAAGTACTGCTACGCAAAAGGGGCGGGGATATGCATGGTAATGGAGACAAGGCATTTTCAAAAGACTTTTCGAAAACCCCATCGGGTGCCACTTATGCCCGTGGGAGATGATGAGCTAGGTAGCCACTTGATGATGAAGTGGTGTACCGAGGCAAGTGTGTGTGTTGTTTTCAAAACGGATTGGTTTAAGTTGCGACCGTTATTCCAACCTTACATGCGCAACCACTCTACCCTTGTATGGGAAAGGGCATTATTGATTGCCTGGGCTGATACTAGCTTGGAGCCCGCATTACTAGTGACGGGGGAGAGTTGGTGCTCTCTCTCGGGACGGGGTCGTGCCAGGTAGGGCGGCCATGACTGTTTTCACAGGGCACCGGATACACCGTTGTGTCCCCTCTCGGATGTTACGATCTCGAGTGAGTCTCGTATGATGTACATCGTGAGGATACGGAACAACGAGTGGACTCCTTGTTAGTGTCGTCTAGGGAAAGATAGTGATCGGGTGCTTACCCCGGGTACTTGAGGTACCGCGGGTCGTGCATGACACGGAAGTTTCCCGGATCTTGTGGGTAAAGTGTGCAACCTCTGCAGAGTGTAAAACTATTCGAATAGCCGTGTCCACGGTCAAGGACAGTTGGGTAACCGCTCTTGGGCTACGTCCACATGTTACAAACCAGTGTGTGTGTTTGGATAAGTGGGAAGATCTACATGGGTCAAGTCAAAGGACTTGACATGATTGAGTTGGGTTGATGCCCACTCTATTTATGTTGATATCTGTAACCTGTCCTCATGGTTAATTGAATTCTCCTAATACATGTCTTACAAGTTGTTGAACCTGTCATTGCACTCAAAACTAGCTTTCCGCAAAAATTTACCTATATCATGCATTGTTGTACTGTGAACCAAAACATGGGTTGCTTCCGAGTACATTCAAAGTACTCATTGGCTTGCCACTGGTTATTTAATTGGCCAGGCATGGAAGAACAGGAGTTCGAAGAAGAGTTCTTTGGAGACGAACATGCGAACTAGGATATTTCCCAGTCAGAATGCCTGTAGGGTTAAGGCAGATGGCATGGGTTCTACTTATCGACGTAGAATTTCTGCTGCTTAAATCTATTTGGTATTCAGCCCTTGTGGCTTTATCTATGTAAGACTTGACCATAATGGTCATAATTTCACTACTAGGGAAAAGGCTAGCAGCAGCGTGGGTTTTAGACCTATCAGTAGCGCGGGGTTGTGCGCTACTGATAAGGTGCTACAGCTAACGAATAGCAGTATCATGCCTCCACCCACGCTACTGCTAAATCGACTTAGTAGTAGCGAGTTCCAGGAGGAGCGCTGCTGGTAATTAGTAGTAGCGCTTCTCTCTACCCGCGCTGCTACTATTATTTCGTATTTTATTTCTTTTTTATTTCATGTTGTATTTGTACACCTTTACACAAGTTTTCATACAACAGGAATTTACAAATTGTTTTTCATCATAATGAGTTATTACATGATGGGGTGAAAGAACCGTGTGGACTAGTTTCAAGTGGACGGACATCCACTTGAAACTAATCTGCGGTTCTTTCACCCAATGATATAATAAATATCATCATATCATTAACAACTTATCATCATCATCATATCATTGGTCACTAGTCGTAATCACAAGTACTCCTCACATCTTCAACTCAAACACATTGTATCACATAATAAACATATTGTACCTCATAGGACCTACTACATTCTCTTAGGACCTACTATATTCTCTAAGGTAAAATAGCAAAAAACAAGATAGCCCCTGGCTCTCCATTATGGAGAATGCAGATTATCCTGTCTCCAATTCTTGCCTTTCGCTTAATGTTGCTTCCAAGAACCTCCTTACAAATGTATAAACATTTTTTCCACTCTTTGATTAGCATGTGTTCACCGGTTTCAGAAATTCGATATGCACAGGTGAGATCCGTAGGATGACCTGGCTGAAGGTTCAGAACTTCAAGGCGACCATTGTAATACATCAGATGAGGCACACAATCCATCGGGATTTTCTGTTGAAAAACATAGTAATAACTTCGTAGTTAGCAATGATGTACTAGTTTTAGAAGTATGCAAAAGATGCATAGATGTCGTAATAGTAAAATATCTTACCAGGGTATCTCCATAGAAGTTATCGTGGTTCAACACGTGCACTAGTGGCACGTATTCACCATAATTTGGAGGAGTTCGATAATAGGTATTGTAATTCTCAAAAAAAAGTACAATAAGCAATCAGATGATTTTTCTCCTTATAAGTTAATTCTGAGCCATCAGTGTAGTGGGTTTTGTCTACCATCTTCTGCACATTCTTTGAAGATTCAAAATAAGCTGTCAATGGAAATAAGCTGCCAACTATTTTGAAATAAACAATATAAATTAGTTAATAACTATGTTTGAGAAATTCACATTGCGGTAGAATCGGAAGCGTATCAACAAGGACCCAAATGTCCATATTGTCTTGCTCGATGTCAGGATCACCAAGAACCATGGTGACAATCATACCCTCATAAAAACCATACATTTTGCAAAGTGCTTCCCAATTTTGGCAACCAAAATGGGTTATGCTCTGAGAATTGTACAGATTTACTTCAAAATCGATATCATGATGGGTCCTTAGGTGTATTTTCTTTGTTTGAAAATTTTCATGGTCTTCAAAACCCATCCTCTCCAAGACATAGCGTCTTGCATGGCATGGGATAAGCTAATCGAATTGTAAAAGATGAAAATTAGACGTTGAAATAGTTGAAGTCGTGCTTAATTACGAAAAAAACACTTGTCGTTGTTGCGTACCATTTCAACATCGAAGGTCTCCTCAAGCTTAATGCTGAAGCGCCGATCTTCATCCAGCTGAACGAACTTGTCGCACATACCTCGATCATCGTGGCACCAGCTGCACTCCCCCGGGAGACTGTCGTCGTCCGAGTACGACATTTCCTACGTTCATAATTCAAAGATTAAACTTGTACATATTCTAGCACAAGTCATGCCAGAATTCACGGAAAAATTTGGCATGACCTTTGCTAAAAAAGGACATATCGAGCGCCTGAAATTTGCCGGAACGGAAATTAATCAACACTCCGGCAAAACATAGGCCACTCGGAGGTGTAACCAAAACATGAAATAATTTCTTAAACTAAAAAATAACACCAAATATGGCATGTTCAACTAGTTCTATTAATTCAACTAGTTCTATTAATTCAACTAGTTCTTGCTAAATATAAACTTAGTATAAAAAGAAAAACACTAGTTCTTTCTAAAAATGAAGTAGTTCAACTAGTTATTAATTTACTTACTATACTAGTTCAACTAAAACTTAATGAGTTCAACTAAAACTAAACTAGTTCTATTAATTCAACTAGTTCTTACTAAATATAAACTTACTATAAATAGAAAGAAACTAGCACATCTACTACTACTAATTAACATCTAACTACTACATCTACTACTAATTAACATGTACTACTGCTAATTATACAACTAGTTTACCATCACTACTAGTAATTAATATCCACTACTTCTAAAAATCATTATCTATGAACCATAAATTAACATCTACTGCTACTAAAATCATCTACTAACTAAGCAAAGAGAGAGGGGGTGGGGGAGGGGTGGGGGGCTTACAGAGGGAGAGACGGTGGCGGGGAGGTGCTCGGCGACGGAGGGGCGGCGAGGGCGGGCTCGGGATCGGGAGGGCGGTGGTCCTGGGTGGCGACAGTGTGGTCGAGAGCGGCGGTGGTGAGGTTGAGGGCGGGCGGCGGCAGCGGCGGTGAGGGCAGGCGCGCTCGGGCTCGGGCGGCGGCGACAGGGACCAGGGGAATAGGCCGGTGGGGGGGAAAGGAGGACTTAGCGAAATTTTGATGCGGGGGGTGGTTAACTCGAACTACCAGTAGTGCACGTACAGAAAACGCGCTATAGCTAACTTATCTATAGCGCGTTTTAGAGAAAACCGCTACTGCTAATGGAAGCAGTTATTTCTTTTGTTTAGTAAAAACATCAAAAATATACATTGGTCATCATTGATCTTTTTGTGTATAATCTAAATAGTCAACATGAATCCTCACTGTACCTGTATAGGTACAGGCGACAATTCATATTGCAAACACAAATCATACACATATAGTTCAATGAAGACCAAGTGCTCGAGATAGGTTGAGAAGCAACATATTTAAGGTGGTAAACACCTTGTTCGCTTAGCAGTATGGGACTAAACTTAATTAGTTGCGGTCATACTTAGCAGTAGCGAGTTTTGAGCAAAACCGCTGCTCCTAAGTTCTTTAGCAGTAGCGCGTCCACGGGAAGGGCGCTACTACTATATCTAGCCTGGAGGCAACACCGTGGCAATTATAGTAGTAACGCTCTTTTCACCTAGAGCGCTACTGCTACTCAGTCATTAGCAGCGCTCTTTTCTAAAGCTCGTTGCTGCTAATTAGCAGTAGCGCCTGTTTTTAGACCGCGCTGTTGCTAAGATTCTGTGTATAAGGTTTTCCCTAGTAGTGTTTGTGTAAGACGGTATGTATGGATGTAAGACTCTTGTTACTCAGCTTCTGTATGTTCAGTGAGCATTGATCTCTGGGATCACTGTACACGTGCATTCGGTGATCACGACTTATGAGTCGGGGTCCCCACAGAGCTGGTATCAGAGCCATCCTGACTGTAGGAAGCCTTAGTTAGCATGGACGTTAGTTAGAGTGAGACTATCTACAAAACTACATATATACCTACGCTTTCAAAAAAAATCCCAAACAAGGGTCGTATCTCCTCTATTGACCCTTCCCTTTCCACTTTTGTAGATGGTCGTTGTACCCGAGGACCTCCTGACCACTGGATTTCCCATGCTTCTTGAGGACAGCCTCAAGAAGTGCCAGTTCACTCGAGTCCCCACCTTCTCCTATCACGAGCACTGGATCAACAGCACCAAGAAGGAGTATCATGTGGAGGTAGTCGTGAGGGCGAACGACTCTCCGACAAGCTGGTTCTTTGAAGGACCCCAGATGGCGACCCTGCTCCTCGTCGTTGAGATTGCTGCACTCAAGGCGCTGACTCGCCTTCGAGATCTTCTGCCAGAGATGGCAAGTGAGCCAGCCACTCGTTACCTGCCTTATCGTAAGGAGGGTGATGACGAGAGCAGCACACCAGCTCCACCCATGGACGAGGGGCTTCCGCTCCGTTTCCAGACCTACTTCAGCTTGTGTGCTGATAGCCTGGCACAACACTTGGCCTCGGAGTCGATGGAGCTTCGGAGGGAACTCCATGAGACCAAGGAACTCCTCCTCCTAGCTCAGACAAAGGCGGACAGGATCAAGAAGGATGGTGCACCCCCTAGATAGCCCGTTGTTGCCTATCGAGGTGGGCGACCCCCACAGGTTACACATGCCAAGGGATCATCCCGGCCACGCCGTATGACGGCGAAGGAATACCGCATCCTCTTCACGGTGCCACCGGTGAAGCAGCGCCGTGTTCAGCTCCTCCACTCCTCCATTCCCTCAAGTGACGAAGATACTGAGACAGATGAAGATGAGGAGGAAGACCCAGAGGAGCCGTACTACGTGACCGAGCATTCCACCACTTAGACTCCGTTCAGGACTAGGATAGGCCAATCCGTAACCCTTAAGGTAGGATAGGTCGTGTACCCATTGTGCGAAGTCGAGTCCATGTAATGGTTCAAATGAAACCATGTTGTGTTATGTTTGCTTTCAACTTGTTTTGATGGAAGTCGCACTTCCTTCGGGAACTTGTAAACGACTACATCGCCCATTTGGTCCTAATGCATGAGTTTGGCCCTTCTGGCCCTTGCTTAACTTAAAATTGTGTCATGCCCACCCCCTCACTAGCCATCCCATCTATATTGCCTTCCCTCATCTTTCCCAATCATGAGACCTTGACCGCTCCAACATGATGCCTGTTGTAACACGTACTGGTGCCTCTACTCAGCAGCAAGAAGCCGGAGTGGGAGCTAGTCAGGACCAAACCCAAGGACAAGCTCCACCACTGCCACCACCTCCGAACATGGACATGGCTCAGCTTCTCCAAGCCTTCCAAGAGGAACGCTAAGCCAACACTGCAGCCCTCCAGATGATTTCCCAGGCTGTCAACCGCCAGCCGGCGGGAAACGGCAATGGACGTTCCACGTTGGCAGAGTTCAAGAAGCATGCACCACCCACCTTCATCAAGACTGTTGAACCCCTGGATGCAGACGACTGGGTCCGCACCATTGAGGACCTGTTGGAACTAGTCGGATGCACTGAAGACCGTGAGAGGGTGGCATATGATGCCCACTGTCTCGGGGGGACTGCTAGAGCTTGGTGGGATGGATTCAAGGTCATGCATGCTGGGCAAAACATCACTTGGAATGACTTCAAGACAGAATTCCGCAAGGCCCATATTCCTTCCGGAATCATGGCCATCAAGAAACGTGAGTTCCGAGCCCTGAAGCAAGGAAGTAGCACCGTCAAGGAGTACATGCAGAAGTTCAGTGTTCTATCAAGGTATGCTCCTGAGGATGTCAGCACTGATGCTGCCAAAAGAGAGCGCTTCATGGAAGGCCTTAACCAGACTCTGCAGTACTCGCTTGTTGTGTGTGACTGCCCAACCTTTCCTGATCTGGTGAACAAGGCACTTATGCTTGAGGACAAGCGACGTGCTTTGGATGATACCCGTAAGCACAAGATGATCAGCAATGGTAGCTCCAGCAACCAGAAGCCTCGCCCATGGCAGCCAGCCCCGGTCAAGCCAACCTATCAGCAGCCAAGAGCCCCTGCACCCCGCACCAACTATCAGCCTCAGCAGTACGCCAACCCCAGCCCAGCTTATAGCAACCCCAGTAACAATGCTGGCAAGAGCAGCAACCCCAACCAAGTCACTTGCTTTGGATGTGGTCAGCCAGGACACTACTCCAAGAATTGCCCCAACAAGAAGCCCGACGCCCCGCGCCCCAATGCGCAGAACCCAGGACAAGGCCGTGGAATGCCACCAAGGAACCAAGCTCCCCGCAACCCGCCCAACAATGGCAAGGGTCGTGTGAATCATGTCACTGCAGAAGAAGCCCAGGAAGACCCGGACGTCATGCTGGGTACGTTCCTTGTCAACTCAGCACCTGCAACTGTCTTGTTTGATTCTGGAGCCACGCATTCATTTGTCACCCAAAAGTTTGCATTAAAAAGTGGCATGACCCCTACACCCCTGAATAACCCTATGGTGGTACAAACCCCCGGAGCAGAGATGAGAGCCAAGATAGGATGTAAAGGAGTCGGGATTGTCATTAATGGGGTAGACTTCCTAGCGGACCTTATCATCTTAAGATCGCAAGGCTTGGATGTGATCTTAGGAATGGATTGGATCATCAAGCACCAAGGCTTGTTAGATTGTGCCAACCGGACTGTCATTGTGACCAATGACCAAGGAGTCGAAGTTAAATTTGCCTCCAACCCCTCCTCTGCTCAAGCCGACCAAGTCAACTATCTGACTAAAGTTGGATTGGAGCAAGTGCCGGTAGTATGCGAATACCCTGATGTCTTTCCTGATGAGCTACCGGGAATGCCTCCTGACCGAGACATTGAGTTCATCATCGAGCTCATACCCGGAGCAGGACCCATCTATAAGAAGCCTTATAGAATGGGATCGGAAGAGTTAGCAGATTTGAAGAAGCAACTGGAAGAGCAGTTGAGGAAGGGATTTATCCGCCCTAGTGCCTCCCCTTGGGGATCACCCGTTCTGTTTGTGGCAAAGAAGGACGGTACTATCCGCTTATGCATTAACTATCGTTCCCTCAATGAAGTTACAATCAAGAACAAGTATCCACTTCCCAAGATTGAAGATATGTTTGATCAACTCAATGGGGCCAAGGTGTTCTCCAAGATCGACCTTAGATCTGGGTACTACCAGCTGAAAATCAGACCCCAAGATATTCCGAAGACGACATTTGTAACCAGATATGGCCTGTATGAGTGCACGGTCATGTCCTTTGGATTGACCAATGCCCCAGCTTACTTCATGTATCTCATGAATAAGGTCTTCATGGAATATTTGGACAAGTTCGTCGTTGTCTTCATTGATGACATTCTTGTCTTCTCGAAGATGGAAGAAGAGCACGAGCAACACTTGAGGAAGGTCCTAGACAAGCTTCGAGAGCACCAACTGTATGCCAAGTTCAGCAAGTGCGAATTTTGGCTGCATGAGGTTGGATTCTTGGGTCATGTTTTGACCGAAGAAGGATTGTCGGTCGATCCCGCTAAGATTGAAGCCGTGACTGAATGGCAATCCCCAAGCAATGTGAAGGAAGTCAGAAGATTCCTCGGAATCGCAGGATATTACCGCAAGTTCGTTGAAGGATTCTCAAGCATTGCCCGACCCATGACTCGGCTCTTGAAGAAGGACAAGAAGTTTGAATGGACGCTGAAGTGCGAAGAGAGCTTCCAGGAGCTGAAGAAGAGACTGACCACCGCCCCAGTTCTGGCCGCACCAGATATACACAAGGAGTTTGTGATATATTGTGATGCGTCAAGAACCGGACTGGGAGGTGTTCTGATGCAAGAGGGCAGAGTCGTAGCTTATCTTTCAAGACAACTACGGCCTCATGAAGAGAACTATGCTACTCATGACCTCGAGTTGGCAGCTGTAGTTCATGCCCTGAAAACATGGTGACATTACCTCCTAGGGAAGCGGTGTGAGATATACACGGATCACAAAAGTGCGAAGTATATTTTCACTCAGAAGGAATTGAATATGAGGCAAAGAAGATGGATAGAGTTGATCAAGGATTATGACCTTAGTGTTCAATACCACCCTGGAAAGGCTAATGTGGTAGCAGGTGCATTAAGCAGAAAGGCTTGTTCCTTGAATGCTATGCTTAAGGACAGGCTACCCGCCTTGTATGTAGAACTTGAAAGCTTCGGGTTGGAACTGGTTGCACCAGGATTCTTAGCTAACCTCGAAGTTAGGCCTACCTTGATAGATGATGTTAAGGAAGCTCAGAAGGGACACGAAAGTATTGAAGGCATCAAGAGGAGATCAAGGCAGGCAAGGCCCCAGGATTCTCAGAGGATGAGCAAGGAATTGTGTGGTTTGGGAATCGCATTTGCGTACCCAACAAGATTGAGCTCAAGAATTTGATCTTGCAAGAAGCTCATGACACCCCGTATTCCATCCACCCCAGAGGAACCAAGATGTATCAAGACCTAAAGGAAAGATTCTGGTGGCATGGCATGAAGAGAGAGATAGCCACTTTCGTCGCTAAGTGTGACATATGCCAAAGGGTCAAAGCTGAACATCAGCGACCCGCTGGATTGTTACAGCCTCTCAAGGTGCCTGAATGGAAATGGGATAAAGTCGGAATGGACTTCATCACTGGATTACCCAGGTCAAATAAGGGACATGACTCCATGTGGGTCATAGTCGACCATTTGACCAAAGTAGCCCATTTCATTCCTGTCAAAACGACTTACAAGGGAAACCAGCTAGCCAGCCTCTACATCAACAGAATCGTAAGCCTTCATGGTGTTCCCAATGAGATTGTGTCAGACTGAGGAACCCAGTTTACCTCAAGGTTCTGGAAGATGTTCCAAGAGGCCATGGGAACAAAGTTGTCCTTCAGCACTGCTTTCCACCCACAGACCGGAGGTCAGACAGAACGAGTGAATCAGATCCTCAAAGACATGCTCCGAGCCTGTGTCTTAACATATGGAGCTAGGTGGGAGATTGCCTCCCTTTCGCCGAGTTCTCCTACAACAACAGTTATCAGTCAAGCCTTCAGATGGCACCATTTGAGGTGTTATACGTATGGAAGTGCCGCACACCCCTCAATTGGTCACAGACCGGAGAAGGACTAGTCTTCGGGTCTGATATCCTCCATGAAGCAGAAGAGCAAGTCCAGCTTGTCAGGGAGCATTTGAAGATTGCCATGTCAAGGCAGAAGAGCTACACTGACTCACATCGTAGAGACATGAACTTCCGAGTTGAAGACCATGTCTATCTCCGGGTCACACCTCTCAAGGGAACCCAGCACTTCCATGTCAAAGGAAAGCTCGCCCCAAGATACATCAGCCCCTTCAAGATCACTGACCGATCAGGAGAAGTGGCTTACCAGTTGGAACTGCCACCTGAACTATCCGATGTGCACAACGTATTCCACATGTCACAACTCCGGAAGTGTCTCCAGGTTGCAGACAAGCCTGATCTTTACAAGGACGTCAATCACCAAGCCATTGACCTTCAGCCTGATTTGACTTACCGTGAGAGGCCCATCTTCAATTTGGATGAGGCTGAGTGATGCACTCGAAGCCGCACCATCAAGTACTTCAAGGTCCAGCGGAGCAACCACACTGAAGCAGAAGCAACCTGGGAACGTGAAGACTACCTTAGATCCGAGTTTCCGTATCTCTTTAAAGTCTAGTTTAGGAATCTCGGGGACGAGATTCTTGTAAGGGGGGTAGATCTGTCACACCCTGCATTTTCTAACCTGTCATTTGCATTATTAAAGCATGAAAGATTTGACCAACAAAAACTTTTGCATTATTTGGCTTTTATTTTGGAGTTGGTTTTCTCTGAGTGATTTTTCAAGTGCTCTTTAAAGTCAATTACTCCACCTTCTGTACTTCATCTCCTTGCCCCAAACTTCTGCCCAATGATCATGCCATGTGTATAGTACAGTATAGTATTTTCCTACAAAAATAATTTGGCCAAATAATATTTTCAAAATTTAGTTTTCCAAAAACCCCTGAGTTGAGGTTTGCACTACAAGTACTTGATTTGGGGTATGGTAAATATTTCAAAGAGTACATTTGAAACCTATTAGATATAGGATTCCCATAAACCACAAAACTATAATTTTAACAGTTATTTTCCTATTTTATTTAAAAGCTTTTTCTTAAGGCCAGAAGTGGTCTTTAATAGGGAAAAATTATTTTAATGTTTCAAAAATATTTGACAAAAATCAGGGAAACTCAGTGGACATATATTTTCCATATATAAGAGTTTCAACACATGGTCATGTTCAAAATATTGGACAAAACCTCCCAAAACCATTTCTGCCCATTTCAAGGATTTGAAATATTTCCATAGGAAGTATTTTCATAAAAATCCAACGAAAATCCAGCAAGTCACAAATGCATATTGTGGTCACCGTGCAAATCCTCATCTCAATTAAGGTCAGTTTGGTTCACCAAAATGCACCAAAACCCTCTCTAACCAGAATCAAATTTGAACAACTTTGTACTACCAACTTTCTCTCCTTGACCCCAGCTTTTGTGATCATGTTCATATGACCAAATGAGGCCACTACACCAAGTGGTGCATCAAGGGGAAATGATTTGGTCAACTAGATCTGCATAAGTTCATTTCTGCTAATTTCTAGGGTTTACAAAAGTTGCATTGGCAAGTTTGTCCAAATAAGCTCAAAATTGGTGGAAGGCCCTAATTACATGTGTCATTCCACCCTGTGGAGTCTCATGGCAAATGGAAACCATCTACTTGCCCAAACCAGCATCAAACACCTTCTGCCACTTTACAAAAATCCCATTTTTGGCCTCTTCCACTAATCTCCATAGGCTCAACTTTCTACCACGACCCCTCCTAGTCCCCCCTCTAGCGCATGTGTGCTTTGCTGCCCGAGGAAGCAATGATGAAGGAGGGGAGAACCCCATTTTTCTTCTCTGGACAGTGGATCCCTCTCTCTCTCTCTTAGCCTCCCTCTCTCCTCTCAGCCTTCTAGAGCATCCAAGGCACTCCCCAGCTTTTTCCCACGCCCCCTTCAGCTGCCAGATGCAAGTGGACGCGCGCGGACGCGGGAAAGCCGCGGATGCCGGCCAAAGTCGTGCTCTGGAGCGCCTGGCAGGGCACCATACCGTTGACGCCGTGCCTCCCGGCCACCTCGAGCCTCCCCCGTGCACTAGTCGATGCACCTCGACGTCCTCTCCACGCCAGCAGGTCGCCCACTTGCTCCCGCGCCCTCCTCTCTCTCCCGCAGCTCGCGCTAGAACACCGCCCCGTTCGGCCAATGCTCGCGCCGCTCCTATGGCCCGCCCGCAGCTCGCCCCGCTCCTCCTCTCTCTCCCTGGCACCCTAGACCACTCCCACGAACACCCCCGAGCCCTCCATTCCCTCTCTAACGGACACCCGAGCCGATCCCGCGGGCACCCGTAGGCCACGCCTACGGTGGACCTCGGCCAGCCTATAAAAGGCGACCCCGAGCCTCTATCACTCCCTGTCGCTCCCCCACACTCCTAATCCACCTCCCGCACAACCCATTTGTCCCTAGAGCCGCTCGAGCTCGAGATCGAGCTCGAGTTCCGCCGCCTCGGCTCGTCGGCATTCGCGTGGTACAAGCCTCCTCCGCCCCCGTTCTCTCTCGATCTGGAACCACGCAGCACCACTGACCCCTTCCCCTCTCTTTCCCCACTCTTTTGCAGCCGGGAACGGCCGGAACCATCGACGCACGAAGCACCTCCGCCGCGTGACCTCGTCGCGGCGAACCAGGCTGCTCCGGTGACCAACTCCACCTCCACCCGAACGGCGACACGATGCTGAGCCTAGCCGTGCCCTCGCCCGACCTCGCCGATGAGCTCGCCTCCCCCTCTGGCCTGAGGTTGAAGACGACGGTCGTGGGGTCCGTCGGTCAGCCTCACATTCTGACAGGTGGGCTCCACCCGTCAGGTTTGAAACGCACACGCGCGCGTACCGGTTCGCCCGTGGGCTGAAGGCGTATTTTGAAATTACGCCTTCGACGTGGCAGCCTCGCGCGGGCTGGATCCTCTCTGGGCCTATTGCGCTACCGCTGTTCTGGCCCAGTTGCATGGTGCCCTTTTTCCTTTCTCTTTTCTGGTAGACTTGCAAAAATTCCACAGGGTTAAATAAACATCCAAATGCTATAATTCTAGCTCCTAAATTCTTGTAAAAATCTCACCTATTTAATGGTGTAACTTTCATACATGCCCAACCAACTTTTCTGTGCTGTTCAAATTTAAATTCAAATTTGGACAATTAAATCCTTATCTGAAAATCCATTGCTCTGTCCGTGTAGCTCCAGATCCAAAAATAAGAATTTTCCCCTTCTTAGTTTTAACCCTAGTATTTAACAAAAATGAGTTGACATTTTTCTGAGCACTTTGGTTTTTCTGTTTTATTATTGCCTTATTTTTCTCGTTAATATTTTGCGACGATAGATTGCGTTGTTGACGAAGGAGTTGGACCAGAAGACTTTGAAGACCTAGAAGACTTTGTTGAGCCAGGCAAGCAGGCCTTTGACCATGTCTATGAAACCCTTGTTATGCATGTCATATAGCACTCTTATTGCTTGCATCGGAGACATGATACTGTGATGACCACATGGGGTGGTTTGCCACCGTTACTTCCTCGTTGATACTTGCATTGTGCATGACCCTACCTTCTTATGAGGGTTATGCCGGTGGGAGTAGATAGCATGCTAAGTAGTGCTACGCAAAAGGGGCGGGGATATGCATGGTAATGGAGACAAGGCATTTTCAAAAGACTTTTCGAAAACCCCATCGGGTGCCACTTATGCCCGCGGGAGATGATGAGCTGGGTAGCCACTTGATGACGAAGTGGTGTACCGAGGCAAGTGTGTGTGTTGTTTTCAAAACGGATTGGTTTAAGTTGCGACCGTTATTCCAAGCTTACATGCGCAACCACTCTACCCTTGTATGGGAAAGGGCATTATTTATTGCCTGGGCCGATACTAGCTTGGAGCCCGCATTACTAGTGACGGGGGAGAGTTGGTGCTCTCTCTCGGGACGGGGTCGTGCCAGGTAGGGCGGCCATGACTGTTTTCACAGGGCACCGGATACACCGTTGTGTCCCCTCTCGGATGTTACGATCTCGAGTGAGTCTCGTATGATGTACATCGTGAGGATACGGAACAACGAGTGGACTCCTTGTTAGTGTCGTCTAGGGAAAGATAGTGATCGGGTGCTTACCCCGGGTACTTGAGGTATCGCGGGTCATGGATGACACGGAAGTTTCCCGGATCTTGTGGGTAAAGTGTGCAACCTCTGCAGAGTGTAAAACTATTCGAATAGCCGTGTCCACGGTCAAGGACTGTTGGGTAACCGCTCTTGGGCTACGTCCACATGTTACAAACCAGTGTGTGTGTTTGGATAAGTGGGAAGATCTACATGGGTCAAGTCAAAGGACTTGACATGATTGAGTTGGGTTGATGCCCACTCTATTTATGTTGATATCTGTAACCTGTCCTCATGGTTAATTGAATTCTCCTGATGCATGTCTTACAACTTGTTGAACATGTCATTGCACTCAAAACTTGCTTTCCGCAAAAATTTACCTATATCATCCATTGTTGTACTATGAACCAAAACATGGGTTGCTTGCGAGTACATTCAAAGTACTCTTTGGCTTGCCACTGGTTATTTAATTTGCCAGGCATGGAAGAACAGGAGTTCAAAGAAGAGTTCTTTGGAGAGGAACTTGCGAACTAGGACGTTTCCCAGTTAGAATGCCTGTAGGGTTAAGGCAGATGGCATGGGTTCTACTTATCGACGAAGAATTTCCGCTGCTTAAGTCTATTTGGTATTCAGCCCTTGTGGCTTTATCTATGTAAGACTTGACCATAATGGTCATAATTTGTGTAAGACGGTATGTATGGATGTAAGACTCTTGTTACTCAGCTTCTGTGTGTTCAGTGAGCATTGATCTCTGGGGTCACTGTACACGTGCATTCGGTGATCACGACTTATGAGTCGGGGTCCCCACACATACCGGTGACAAAGGGAACAACGTATGTTGTTATGCGGTTTGACCGATAAAGATCTTTGTAGAATATGTAGGAGCCAATATGAGCATCCAGGTTCCGCTATTGGTTATTGACCGGAGACGTGTCTCGGTCATGTCTACATAGTTCTCGAACCCGTAGGGTCCGCACGCTTAAAGTTCTATGACGGTTATATTATGAGTTTATGTGCTTTGATGTACCCAAGGAGTTTGGATTCTCAGATGAGATCGGGGACATGACGAGGAGTCTCGAAATGGTCGAGACGTAAAGATCGATATATTGGACGACTATATTCGGACATCGGAAAGGTTCCGAGTGATTCGGGAGTACCGGGGAGTTACAGGAATTCGTATTAGGCCTTAATGGGCCATACAGGAAAGGAGAGAAAGGCCTCAAAGGGTGGCCACACCCCTCCCCATGGGCTGGTCTGAATTGGACTAGGGAGGGGGGGCGCCCCCTTCCTTCCTTCTCCTTTTCCCTTCCCTTTCCTTCTCTCCTACTCCTACTACTTGGAAATTACTACGTTCCCCAACAGTGGCATCCGAGCCAGGTTTTATGCGTTGATGTAATATGCACGAGTAGAACACAAATGAGTTGTGGGCGATATAAGTCATACTGCTTACCAGCATGTCACACTTTGGTTCAGCGGTGTTGTTGGATGAAGCGGCCCGGACCGACATTACGCGTACGCTTACGCGAGACTGGTTTTACCGCCATGCTATGCACACAGGTGACTGGCGGGTGTCAGTGTGGCAAAGCCCGGTCCTTGAGAAGGTTAAAACAGCACTAACTTGACAAACTATCGTTGTGGTTTTGATGCGTAGGTAAGAACGGTTCTTCCTCAGCCCGTAGCAGCCACGTAAAACTTGCAACAACAAAGTAGAGGACGTCTAACTTGTTTTTGCAGGGCATGTTGTGATGTGATATGGTCAAGACGTGATGAGATATAAGTTGTTGTATAAGATGATCATGTTTTGTTGAAGTTATCGGCAACTGGCAGAAGCCTTATGGTTGTCTCTTTATTGCATAAGATGCAAGAGCCAAATAATTGCTTTACTTTATCGCTATGCGATAGCAATAGTTGCAAGAGCAATAGTTGGCGAGACGACCATGTGATGACACATTGATATAGATCAAGATGATGGAGATCATGGTGTCATGCCGGTGATGATGGAAATCATGACGATGCTTTGGAGATGGAGATCAAAGGCAGAAGATGATGATGGCCATACCATGTCACATATTTTGATTGCATGTGATGTTTATCTTTTGTACATCTTATTTTGCTTTGATTGACGGTATAATTATAATATGATCTCTCACTAAATTTCAAGATAAAAGTATTCTCCCTGAGTATGCACCTTTGCCAAAGTTCGTCCTGCCCAGACACCACGTGATGATCGGGTGTGATAAGCTCTACGTCCATCTACAACGGGTGCAAGCCAGTTTTGCACACGCAGAATACTAAGGTTAAACTTGACGAGCCTAGCGTATGCAGATATGGCCTCCGAACACTGAGACCGAAAGGTCGAGCGTGAATCATATAGTAGATATAATCAACATAGTGATGTTCACCATTGAAAACTACTCCATTTCACGCGATGATCGGTTATGGTTTAGTTGATTTGGATCACGTGATCACTTAGAAGATTAGAGGGATGTCTTTCTAAGTGGGAGTTCTTAAGTAATATGATTAATTGAACTTAAATTTATCATGAACTTAGTCCTGGTAGTATTAGCATATCTATGTTGTAGATCAATAGCTCGCGTTTAGCTCCCCTGTTTTATTTTTGGTATGTTCCTAGACAAAACTAAATTGAAAGATGTTAGTAGTAATGATGCGGATTGGATCCATGATCTGAGGTTTATCCTCATTGCTGCACAAAAGAATTATGTCCTTGATGCACCACTAGGTGACAAACCTATTGCAGGAGCAGATGCAGATGTTACGAACGTTTGGCTAGCTCAATATGATGCCTACTTGATAGTTTAGTGCACCATGCTTAAACGGCTTAGAATCGGGACTTCAAAGACGTTTTGAACGTCATGGACCATATGAGATGTTCCAGGAGTTGAAGTTAATATTTCAAGTAAATACCCGAGTGGAGAGATATGAAGTCTCCAACAAGTTCTATAGCTAAAAGATGGAGGAGAATAGCTCAAGCAGTGAGCATGTGCTCAGATTGTCTGGGTACTAGAATCGCTTGAATCAAGTGGGAGTTAATCTTCCAGATAAAATAGTGATTGACAGAATTCTCTAGTCACCATCACCAAGTTAGTAGAACTTCGTGATGAACTATAATATGCAAGGGATAACGGAAACGATTCCCAAGCTCTTCGTGATGCTGAAATCGACGAAGGTAGAAATCAAGAAAAGCATCAAGTGTTGATGGTAAACAAAACCACTAGTTTCAAGTAAAGGGATAAAGGGAAGAAAGGGGAACTTCAAGAAGAACGGCAAACAAGTTGCTTCTCAAGTGAAAAAACCCAAGTCTGGACCTAAGCCTGAAACTGAGTGCTTCTACTGCAAAGGGACTGGTCATTGGAAGCGGAACTACCCCAAGTAATTGGCGGATAAGAAGGTTGGCAAAGTGAACATAGGTATATTTGATATACATGTTATTGATGTGTACTTTACTAATGTTTATAGCAACCCCTTAGTATTTGATACTAGTTCAGTTGCTAAGAATAGTAACTCAAAACGGGAGTTGCAGAATGAACAGAGACTAGTTAAGGGTGAAGTGACGATGTGTATTGGAAATGGTTCCAAGATTGATATGATCATCATCGCACACTCCCTATACTTTCGGGATTAGTGTTAAACCTAAAATAAATGTTATTTAGTGTTTGCGTTGAGCATGAATATGATTGGATCATGTTTATTGCAATACGGTTATTCATGTAAGTTAGAGAATAATTGTTGTTCTATTTACATGAATAAAACCTTCTATGGTCATACACCCAATGAAAATGGTTTGTTGGATCTCGATCGTGGTGATACACATTTTTATAATATTGAAGCCAAAAGATGCAAAGTTAATAATGATAGTGCAACTTATTTGTGGCACTGCCGTTTAGGTCATATTGGTGTAAAGCGCATGAAGAAAATCCATGCTGATGGGCTTTTGGAATCACTTGATTATGAATCAGTTGATGCTTGCGAACCATGCCTCATGGGCAAGATGACTAAGACTCCGTTCTCCGAAAAAATGGAGCAAGCAACAGATTTGTTGGAAATCATACATACTGATGAATAGTGATGCTCGCGGTAGGTACCATTATTTTATGATCTTCACAGATGATTTGAGCAGATATGAGTATATCTACTTTATGAAACACAAGTCTAAAACATTTCAAAATTTCAAAGAATTTCAGATTGAAGTGGAGAATCATCGTAACAAAAATAAAAGTTTCTATGATATGATCGCATAAGTAAAATATTTGAGTTACGAGTTTGGCCTTCAGTTAAAACAATGTGAAATAGTTTCACTACTCACGCCACCTGGAACACCACAGTGTAATGGTGTGTCCGAACGTCGTAACCGTACTTTATTAGATATGGTGCAATCTATGATGTCTCTTACCAATTTACCACTATCATTTTGGGGTTATGCATTAGAGACAGCTACATTCACGTTAAATAGGGCACCATCTAAATCCGTTGAGACGACACCGTATGAACTATGGTTTGGCAAGAAACCTAAGCTGTCGTTTCTTAAAGTTTGAGGTTGCAATGCTTATGTGAAAAAGTTTCAACCTGATAAGCTCAAACACAAATCGGAGAAATGCATCTTCATAGGATACCCAAAAGAAATGTTGGGTACACCTTCTATCACGAATCCGAAGGCAAGATATTCGTTGCTGAGAATGGATCCTTTCTAGAGAAGGAGTTTCTCTTGAAAGAAGTGAGTGGGAGGAAAGTAGAACTTGATGAGGTAACTGTACCTGTTCCCTCATTGGAAAGTAGTTCATCACAGAAATCTGTTCCTGTAACTACTACACCAATTAGTGAGGATGCTAATGATGATGATCATGTAACTTCAGATCAAGTTACTACCGAACCTCGTAGGTAAACCAGAGTGAGATCCGCACCAGAGTGGTATGGTAATCCTGTTCTGGAGGTCATGTTACTTGAGCATGACGAGCCTACGAACTATGAGGAAGCGATCATGAGCCCAGATTCCGCGAAATGGCTTGAGGCCATGAAATCTGAGATGAGATCCATGTATGAGAACAAAGTATGGACTTTGATTGACTTGCCCATTGATCAGCGAGCCATTGAGATTAAATGGATCTTCAAGAGGAAGACGGACGCTGATAGTAGTGTTACTATCTACAAAGCTAGAATTGTCGCAAAAAGGTTTTCGACAAGTTCAAGGTGTTGACTACGATGAGAGTTTCTCACTCGTATCTATGCTTAAGTCTCTCCGAATCATGTTAGCAATTGCCGCATTTTATGAAATCTAGCAAATGGATAAACAAAACTGCATTCCTTAATGGATTTATTAAAGAAGAGTTGTATATGATGCAACCAGAAGGTTTTGTCAATCCTAAAGGTACTAACAAAATATGCAAGCTTCAGCGATCCATCTATGGACTGGTGCAAGCATCTCGGAGTTGGAATATACGCTTTGATAAGGTGATCAAAGCATATAGTTTTATACAGACTTGCGGTGAAGCATGTATTTACAAGAAAGTGAGTGAGAGCACTACAACATTTCTGATAAGTATATGTGAATGACATATTGTTGATCCGAGATAATGTAGAATTATTCTACAAAGCATAAAGGAATGTTTGAAAGGAGTTTTTCAAAGAAAGACCTCGGTGAAACTGCTTACATATTGAGCATCAAGATCTATAGGGACAGATCAAGACGCTTGATAAATTTTTCAATGAGTACATACCTTGACAAGATTTTGAAGTAGTTCCATCTGCTGCAGCGTGTATTGTCACTTCACTGCAAAGACTAGTTGAATAGTTCTCTCTGACCGAGATGGGGAATAATGGATCGCAAGGACTTCCTTTCTACAGTATCCCTATGCCTCTACGCTCACTTCACTCATTTTGCTCCGTACCTAGTCACTTGTTGAAATCTGTAGAAAGACAAATACTCCGTATTTGGGAACAGAGGGAGGCTTTTACTCCATACTATTTGGGAACAGAGGGAGTATCACCATATGGAGGGAATAGAGGAAGCTTGAAATAGGAACATGGCAATGGGAGGGAGTAAGCCCCATGCATGCATGCATGCATGCAACATGCAACACTCACACGTACAAATGGACGCATGCAACACTCACACACCCATGCGGCACACAGCACACGACGCAACACACATGCTCACGCTCAAGTGCTCAACCTACTCCCTATGTTCGTGAAAGACTGTACATTTAGAGATTTACACATTGACCAGGGCATAATTAACGCCCAAAAGTAGCAGACTTATGTGTGCATGCGACCATTGAGATAAGAAGATTAAATGAAGGTCGTTGCATGCTGTAATTAAGGATAGATATGTAGCCTATACCTACAGCACAAGTTGGTGCATTAGTCAATCAATATCGATTTAGATTAAAGGCTAAATGCATTGGAAGTGTAGATGTACATCATGTACTACACTCTTTGTTTTATAGCCGATGTACACTCTTTGTTGGAATACTGAGGGAGGACATGTGCATGCACTCACATACACAGCTAGGGCGGTTCGCACGCAAGGGTTGGACTCATGTCGCGCCTGCGTAAAGTTTTGTTTAACTGATTTCTTTGCTCTGCCAACTGACAGGTGGGACCCAGAAACCAGGTGGCAATTTAACCTGTCAACAAAGTGCCACAACGACTATGTGGTCGGTCAGTAGGGTGCAATACGATGCTCTACGATGAGCTAGTGATCGTATAATCGCCGCAAAACTATATATAGTGACCGTAAAGAGCGTATTGTTACATACGTTGACCGCCAGTGTATTTTTCTTGTTTCAAATTAAGACATATTAATCGGAAAGGACGCAGTATGGACTACTACTGCTAGTACTAGTACTGCTTTGATGTGTCCCGTCAACTCGCCGAACGAGGAGAAGTTTGCTTACTACGCTCTCCCTCGCCCACGCGCGCGGTGGTTCGCAGGACGAGGAGAGGGTTTTGACTACAGCGCCCTCTCCCTCTCCCTCTCCCTCTCCCTCGCCCTCGCCCTCGCGATGGACGTGCAGCAGTTCAATTGGTGTCAGATTGCCAGAAGCATATTGTACTGTAGTATCATCATTGTTGGACCTTCCGAAGAGGCGAAGAGCCAAGTGCAAGGATCACACGAGTACGAACTATTGAACCTCCCGAAGAGGAAAAGAGCCAAGTGCAAGGTTTTATAGGAGTTGTCGTCCTAGTAGGATTGTACTACAACTATAGCGAACGATGCTACTGTATGATGCCTGAAGGAAATATGCCCTAGAGGCAATAATAAAGTTATTATTTATTTCCTTATATCATGATAAATGTTTATTATTCATGCTAGAATTGTATTAACCGGAAACATAATACATGTGTGAATACATAGACAAACAATATGTCACTAGTATGCCTCTACTTGACTAGCTCGTTGAATCAAAGATGGTTAAGTTTCCTAGCCATAGACATGAGTTGTCATTTGATTAACGGGGTCACATCATAGAGAATGATGTGATTGACTTGACCCATTCCGTTAGCATAGCACTTGATCGTTTAGTTTGTTGCTATTGCTTTCTTCATGACTTATACATGTTCCTATGACTATGAGATTATGCAACTCCCGTTTACCGGAGGAACACTTTCTGTGCCACCAACCGTCACAACATAACTGGGTGATTATAAAGCTGCTCTACAGGTGTCTCAGAAGGTACTTGTTGGGTTGGCGTATTTCGAGATTAGGATTTGTCACTCTGATTGTCGGAGAGGTATCTCTGGGCCCACTCGGTAATGCACATCACTATAAGCCTTGCAAGCATTGCAACTAACGAGTTAGTTGCAGGATGATGTATTACGGAACAAGTAAATAGACTTACCGGTAATGAGATTGAACTAGGTATTGAGATACCGACGATCGAATCTTGGGCAAGTAACATACCGATGACAAAGGGAACAATGTATGTTGTTATGCGGTTTGACCGATAAAGATCTTCGTAGAATATGTAGGAGCCAATATGAGCATCCAGGTTCTGCTATTGGTTATTGACCAGAGACGTGTCTCGGTCATGTCTACATAGTTCTCAAACCCGTAGGGTCCGCACGCTTAAAGTTTGATGACGGTTATATTATGAGTTTATGTGTTTTGATGTACCGACGGAGTTCAGAGTCCCATATGAGATCGGGGACATGACGAGGAGTTTTGAAATGCTCGTGACGTAAAGATTAATACATTGGACGACTATATTCGGACATCGGAAAAGTTCTGAGTGATTCGGGTATTTTCAGGAGTACCGGGGAGTTACAGGAATTCGTATTGGGCCTTAATGGGCCATACGGGAAAGGAGAGAAAGGCCTCAAAGGGTGGCCGCATCCCTCCCCATGGGCTGGTCCGAATTGGACTAGGGAGGGGGGCTTCCCCTTCCTTCTCCTTTTCCCTTCCCTTTCCTTCTCCCCTACTCCTACTACTTGGAAGGGCTCCTAGTTCTACTAGGAAAGGGGGAATCCTACTCCCGGTGGGAGTAGGACTCCCCTAGGGCGCGCCATAGAGAGGGCCGGCCCCTCCCCCTCCTCCACTCCTTTATATACGAAGGCAAGGGCACCCCAAAGACAACAATTGATCTCTTGATCTCTTAGCCGTGTGCGGTGCCCCCCTCCACCATAATCCACCTCGATCATATCGTAGCGGTGCTTAGGCGAAGCCCTGCGTCGGTAGAACATCATCATCATCACCATGCCGTCGTGCTGACGAAACTCTCCCTCAACACTCGGCTGGATCGGAGTTCGAGGGACATCATCGAGTTGAACATGTGCAGAACTCGGAGGTGCCATGCATTTGGTACTTGATCGGTCGGATCGTGAAGACATACGACTACATCAACCGCGTTGTGCTAACGCTTCCGCTTTCGGTCTACGAGGGTATGTGGACAACACTCTCCCCTCTTATTGCTATGCATCACCATGATCTTGCGTGTGCGTAGGAAAATTTTGAAATTACTACGTTCCCCAACAATGCCGCCACGTCACGTATATCCAAAGCTGTGCCACCTTTTTTTCTCAAAGAGCGTGTTGGAGCCCGTGCAACAACCACACAAGTTGCACGTACACATAACACATTTACTTGTAATAAATTCTAAAGGACAAATGCCAGTATGCCACACAAGTTCATCTCCAATTCATGTGATAAATTTGTGCACGACTAGTCTACATATATTCACAGCGCTACCGTTCACAATTACCGTACTCCACTTACACATTATAGATAGGCTACATGTCCTCCTCCAGGTTCTAGTCCCAGCTGTTCTTCATGGATGGCACGATCCATAGCGGTGGGCAACGGGAATCATTGTCGCAGCTTTCTAGTCCGGTTCCACACGATGGAGACTCATCCAAGCTGAAGCGACATAAATCAGGGATAGCATGTCCCAGCATGTCGTTCATCCGGTGGTGTGCACTGAAGACACAACCATGCTTCATGAATGGCAGGCCTTCTGTGTCGTGCACAGAAGGTGGCATCCGCTTCACAATGGGGTAGCTATCCCCGATGAAAAGCGAGTACTCTCCAAGAGTGTTCCTCGGCACCCACAAATCATCACGGGGGTCGAACTCGGCGTCGTTCATCTGGTACACACGGCATCCCAGATCTGGACACATGGTGACGTACATAGTCAAGGTACATGCATAATAATGTTGTTCTCAAATATGGAGGTCAGTAATACTGTGCAGCAAATAGTACTACTCCGGTATAGAGGAAGTAAAATAATCGGCTTATTATATATAGCCACTCTTGGCTACATGGATGAGATAGTAAGACATGGAAAAACAAAAATGGTGGCAGCTAGTGGGTTCAAGTCTTCAAGGGCCTAGCTAGCTATACACGCCCTCCAAGGTAAAAAGTACTCCTACTAGTACTACAAAGTATACTGCTAGTACAACAATGAAAGAGAAGGCGAGAGGGTTAAAAAATGGAATACCTGGGTAGATGCTGATGGTCCGATCATGGTAGATTGTGTGACCATGTTGCACATCAGTGGTACCATGGGTAATGACTGCTAAGATAGTTGATCCCAATATGCCAAAGTGAGCTACAAGGTTCCAGGTTAGACCGAATCGCGGATGCAAATGCACATCCAGGATCGGCGATCTTATTTTGATCGGGGGATGACTAGTCCCTGCAAAATAATGGAGTACCGTTAGGGATGAAAATGATGGTTTGTGCATTCCGTTTGTAATCTCCCGTACCGTAGGATGGCAACCAGATGAAACAAGTCCCCTGGCTTGTCACCGCGAAGATGCGGCCTAGATGGCGCACGGCATCTTCGAACGTGTAAGGGTACAAAACTGCCGCCGCCAACATGCGCCAGCCTCTGCCGTTACTGCCTCTTGCATTGATGTCAATCCTTATGTCGAACACCGCGATGAGATAGTAATCGGCGTAGCCACGTTGCTTTGTCGGCGGGTCCGCAACTGCTATCTTCTTCAATCTCATGTAGGCATCATCATACGTATTCAAGCCCAGCCAGTCCGGAAGGCCGATCCCAATGGTGGAGAAGGGGTCTACCGGAACGGCCGCACTGTTGTGGATGTTGTGCAAAATGATGGTGGTATCCGGCCGGAGGTATGCAAGCCAATCTTCGTTGGCACCGACCCAGACC
This sequence comes from Triticum urartu, assembly GCF_056163025.1. Taxonomy (NCBI): domain Eukaryota; kingdom Viridiplantae; phylum Streptophyta; class Magnoliopsida; order Poales; family Poaceae; genus Triticum; species Triticum urartu. The sequence goes on along the minus strand of NC_141873.1, from coordinate 74,623,714 downwards.
TATATATAAGACGGTGGGCAGCAGAGAAATTACGGGATGGAAATGGAATAACTAAGTACTACATGATCAAACTCCAATACTGACCTGCTCATCGGACAAAATCCGACTACCTCTCAACGTCGGCAACTCTAGCGGAGTCAACATGCAACCATGGCTAGGGAGTGGTGGACTGTTCGAAGGATTGTCCCATAGAAGAACCTTCTCAAGGACGCATGGAAGACCAACAAGCATGGCCTTTTCCCAAGCCTGTTTAGGCAGCGTCTTGAAAAAGTTGGTGTGATAACCCGCAAGTATAGGGGATCGCAACAATTTTCGAGGGTAAAGTATTCAACCCAAATTTATTGATTCGACACAAGGGGAGCCAAAGAATATTCTCAAGTATTATCAGCTGAGTTGTCAATCCAACCACACCTGGAAACTTAGTATCTGCAGCAAAGTGTTTAGTAGCAAAGTAATATGATAGTAGTGATAACGGTAGCAAAAGGTAACAGTAGTAAAAGCAATGTTTTTGGTATTTTGTAGTGATGATAGCAATAGCAACGGGAAAGTAAATAAGTGAAGAACAATATATGGAAAGCTCGTAAAAAGGCGAGGACTGAAATGAGAAAGGAAGGAGTTCGGCAAGACGACTTCGGTTCACACGTGAAAGTGCTTCGAAAGGTGTCAGCAGGTGCGCGGAGCCGGAGCCGGCATGTTCGCCCGCTGGGCCGAGTGTTCGCCCACTTCTTTTTCTTCGCCTTTAGAGAGAAATCCGTGTCCGCCCCAGCAAGAAAACAAATACCCAAAGTTTCATATCTGAAGCAAGTTTTCAAGAAACTGCTCGAGTTTTAGCAAAAGCTGCCCTACGAGGTCGCATTGATTGGTTGAAAGGCTTGAAAGAAAACGTAGTTCTGGGGGGATTATACCTGTTGGTACCGGATTCCAAAAATTTGTGCATCGTTCCCCATAAGACAAGAACCTTTATTTCGAAATAAAAAAAAATCTATTCGCGTCGGAAATGAGAGATTTTTTGTTTCTCCATACAGAATTAGTTTCTTCAGATTCTGACGTAACAAACAATTTTTATGAGACATAAGAACCCCCATAAAAATATTTTTTACTTTACTAGACTTTTGAACTTAGAACACTAACAGGTCAAATTTTAGATTTTTAAGATTTTTATTTTAATAAGTAAAACAAGTCAGTTAATTCATTAAGGTGGTGCTCGGTGAAATAGACATGTCTGTGAAGATGCGGACTACCTGCACCTGGACAGAAAGACCCTATGAAGCTTTACTGTTCCCTGGGATTGGCTTTGGGCCTTTCCTGCGCAGCTTAGGTGGAAGGCGAAGAAGGCCCCCTTCCGGGGGGCCCGAGCCATCAGTGAGATACCACTCTGGAAGAGCTCGGATAGGCGCTCCGCCAGTCACGCATGATCGCCAGAGCCTTTCTTGGCTATGTAAATATAGGGCCAGAATAAGTGCAAGATCCTCAACAAAATGGATTAAGGTGGGCTTCGGATTTTTCATAATTTTTTTCTATCTTATCATCAAGTTCTTGTTTGATCTGCCGCTATTATCACAATATCCCTCCTTTTAGGGTTAATGCTATCAATGGTGAATCGATCATTCGCTATCCTTTTTTTAGAAGAGCTTTTTTGAATGGAAGAAAAGTAATGAAACCCGCGATGGCTACTGAATAACCTCCTTTGATTTTTTTTATAATAAACCCTTTTACCTTTTTCTTCGTTCGCCAAATCTAGGCAATGGATCGGTGATGGAGAATTATGCCGGATGAGGTTCATCATGTAACAGTCATAACCTAGGGTGACACAGAACTAGCTCCAGTTCGTCAATGTAATGTAGGCATGTATTCCGAATATAGTCATACGTGCTTATGGAAAAGAACTTGCATGACATCTTTTGTCCTACCCCCCCCCCATGGCAGCGGGATCCTTATGGAAACTAAGGGATATTAAGGCCGCCTTTTAATAGAGAACCGGAACAAAGCATTAACACATAGTGAATACATGAACTCCTCAAACTACGGTCATCACAGGTAAGTATCCCGATTATTGTCACTTCAGGGTTAACGGATCATAACACATAATAGGTGACTATAGACTTGCAAGATAGGATCAAGAACACTCAAATATTGATGAAAACATAATAGGTTCAGATCTAAAATGATGGCACTCGGGCCCTAGTGACAAGCATTAAGCATAGCAAAGTCATAGCAACATCAATCTCAGAACATAGTGGATACTAGGGATCAAACCCTAACAAAACTAACTCGATTACATGATAGACCCATCCAACCCATCACCGTCCAGCAAGCCTACGATGGAATTACTCACGCACGGCGGTGAGCATCATGAAATTGGTGATGGAGGATGGTTGATGATGACGATGGCGACGGATTCCCCTCTCCGGAGCCCCGAACGGACTCCAGATCAGCCCTCTTGAGAGGTTTTAGGGCTTGGCGGCGGCTCCATATCATAAAACGCGATGAATTATTCTCCCTGATTTTTTTCTCCCCGAAACTCAATATATGGAGGTGGAGTTGGAGTCGGAGAGTCAACAGGGGGCCCACGAGGTAGGGGGGCGCGCCCCCACCCTCGTGGAGAGGTGGTGGGCCCCCTGGCCTTCATCTTTTGCATGTATTTTTCTTATTTTCTGAAAAGTGGCTCCGTGAAGTTTTAGGTCATTCGGAGAACTTTTGCTCCTGCACATAAATAACACCATGGTAATTCTGCTGAAAACAGCGTCAGTCCGGGTTAGTTCTATTCAAATCATGCAAGTTAGAGTCCAAAACAAGGGCAAAAGTGTTTGGAAAAGTAGATACATTGGAGACGTATCAACTCCCCCAAGCTTAAACCTTTGCTTGTCCTCAAGCAATTCAGTTGAGAAACTGAAAGTGATAAAGAAAAACTTTTACAAACTCTGTTTTCTCTTGTTGTTGTAAATATGTAAAGCCAGCATTCAAGTTTTCAGCAAAGATTATAACTAACCACATTTGCAATAACGCATAGGTCTCAAGTTTACTCATATCAATAGCATAATCAACTAGCGAGCCATAATAATAAATCTCGGATGACAACACTTTCTCAAAACAATCATAATATGATATAACAAGGTGGTATCTCGCTAGCCCTTTCTGAGACCACAAAACATAAATGCAGAGCACCTTTAAAGACCAAGGACTGACTAGACATTGTAATTCATGGTAAAAGAGATCCAGTCAAGTCATACTCAATGTAAACTAACAGCAATGAATGCAAATGACAGTGGTGCTCTCCAACTGGTGCTTTATAATAAGAGGATGATGACTCAGCATAAAAGTAAATAGATAGGCCCTTCGCAGAGGGAAGCAGGGATTTGTAGAGGTGCCACAGCTCGGTTTTGAAACAGAGGTGAATAATATTTTGAGCAGTATACTTTCATTGTCAACATAACAACCAAGAGATGGCGATATCTTCCATGCTACACACATTATAGGCGGTTCCCAAATAGAATGGTAAAGTTTCTACTCCCCCTTCCACCAAAAAGCATCAATCCATGGCTTGCTCGAAACAACGAGTGCCTCCAACTAACAAGAGTCCCAGGGGGAGTTTTGTTTGCAATTATTTTTATTTAGTTTGCATAAAGCATGGGACTGGGCATCCCGGTGACCAGCCATTTATCTCGTGAGTGAGAAGCGGAGTCCAGTCCTCTTGAGATTAACCCGCCTAACATGGAAGATACAGACAGCCCTAGTTGATACATCAGCTATTCGAGCATACAAAACAAGATATTTATTTGAAGGTTTAGAGTTTGGCACATACAAATTTACTTGGAACGGCAAGTAGATACCGTAAATAGGTAGGTATAGTGGACTCATGTGGAATAACTTTGGGGTTTAAGGGGTTGGATGCACAAGTAGTATTCCCGCTTAGTACAGGTGAAGTGTAGCAAAAGACTGGGAAGCGACCAGCTAGAGAGCGACAACAATCATGAACATGCATTAAAATTAATCAACACCGAATGCAAGCATGAGTAGGATAGAATCCACCATGAACATAAATATCGTGAAGGCTATGTTAATTTTGTTTCAACTACATGCGTGAACATGCGCCAAGTCAAGTCACTTAAATCATTCAGAGGAGGATACCACCCTATCATACCACATCATAACCATTTTAATAGCATGTTGGCACGCAAGGTAAACCATTATAACTCATAGATAATCAAGCATGGCACAAGAAACTATGATCTCTAATTGTCATTGCAAACATTTTTATTCATAATAGGATGAATCAGGAACGATGAACTAATCATATTTACAAAAACAAAAGAGGTCGAGTTCATACCAGCTTTTCTCATCTCAGCCAGTCCATCAATAACATCATAATTGCCTTTCACTTGCACGATCGAATGATGTGAATAATAATAATAATAATAATAATAATAATAATAATAATAATAATAATAATAATAGTGCACGTGCATTGGACTAAGCTGGAATCTGCAAGCATTCAATAAACAGGAGAAGACAAGGCAACATGGGCTCTTTTGTCAGATAAACAATAATGCATATAAGAGCCACTTCAACAATTTAATTATGGTCTTCTCCTATCGACCCCTAAAGAAAAGAAATAAAACTATTTACATGGGAAAGCTCCCAACAAGCAAAAGAAGAACAGGAAATATTTTTGGGTTTTCTTTTTAATTACTACTACAAGCATGGAAATTAAACTAACTAAAAGCTACAACTATTTTTTTTGTTTTTCTTAAGGTTTATTAAACACACAAGAAGAAAGCATAAAAGGGAAAATAAACTGGCATGGATGATACAATGAAAAAGTATGAGCACCGACATCTAGCAATGAGTGTGTGAACATAAATGTAATGTTGGTGGGAAATACGTACTCCCCCAAGCTTAGGCTTTTGGCCTAAGTTGGTCTATGGCCACGGCTGGCCTGGCGGATATCCATAATAGTAGTTGGGGTCGTATTGAGATGAAGAAGAGGAAGAGTCCAATTGCTACTTGCTGACAATCATCTCCGGATCCCACTGATAATTAGACTGTCGTGAAGGATCAATTTGTGGTTCCGGCTCTGGCTCCTCAGCTGGTGCAGGGTTCCGGTGTCGGATATATGCCCTAGAGGCAATAATAAATTGATTATTATTATATTTCCTTGTTCATGATAATCGTTTATTATCCATGCTAGAATTGTATTGATAGGAAACTCAGATACATGTGTGGATACATAGACAACACCATGTCCCTAGTAAGCCTCTAGTTGACTGGCTCGTTGATCAATAGATGGTTACGGTTTCCTGACCATGGACATTGGATGTCATTGATAACGGGATCACATCATTAGGAGAATGATGTGATGGACAAGACCCAATCCTAAGCCTAGCACAAGATCATGTAGTTCGTATGCTAAAGCTTTTCTAATGTCAAGTATCATTTCCTTAGACCATGAGATTGTGCAACTCCCGGATACCGTAGGAGTGCTTTGGGTGTGCCAAACATCACAACGTAACTGGGTGGCTATAAAGGTACACTACAGGTATCTCTGAAAGTGTCTGTTGGGTTGGCACGAATCGAGACTGGGATTTGTCACTCCGTGTAAACGGAGAGGTATCTCTGGGCCCACTCGGTAGGACATCATCATAATGTGCACAATGTGATCAAGGAGTTGATCACGGGATGATGTGTTACGGAACGAGTAAAGAGACTTGCCGGTAACGAGATTGAACAAGGTATCGGGATACCGACGATCGAATCTCAGGCAAGTGTCGTACCGATAGACAAAGGGAATTGTATACGGGATTGATTAAGTCCTTGACATCGTGGTTCATCCGATGAGATCATCGTGGAACATGTGGGAGCCAACATGGGTATCCAGATCCCGCTGTTGGTTATTGACCGGAGAGTCATCTCGGTCATGTCTGCATGTCTCCCGAACCCGTAGGGTCTACACACTTAAGGTTCGGTGACGCTAGGGTTATAGAGATATTAGTATGCGGTAACCCGAAAGTTGTTCGGAGTCCCGGATGAGATCCCGGACGTCACGAGGAGTTCCGAAATGGTCCGGAGGTAAAGAATTATATATAGGAAGTGCTATTTCGGCCATCGGGACAAGTTTCGGGGTCACCGGTATTGTACTGGGACCACCGGAAGGGTCCCGGGGGTCCACCGGGTGGGGCCACCTGCCCCGGGGGGCCACATGGTCTGTAGGGGGTGCGCCTTGTCCTATATGGGCCAAGGGCACCAGACCCAAGAGGCCCATGTGCCAAGAGAAGAGGGAAAGGAAGAGTCCTAAAGGGGGAAGGCACCTCCGAGGTGCCTTGGGGAGGAGGGACTCCTCCCTTGGCCGCACCCTTCCTTGGAGGAAGGGCCAAGGCTGCGCCCCCCCCTCTCCCTTGGCCCTATATATAGTGGGGGAAGGGAGGGCAGCAACCCCAAGCCCTGGCGCCTCCCTCTCCCTCCCATGACACATCTCCCTCCTCCCGCAGCGCTTGGCGAAGCCCTGTTGGAATCCCGCTACTTCCACCACCACGCCGTCGTGCTGCTGGATCTCCATCAACCTCTCCTTCCCCTTGCTGGATCAAGAAGGAGGAGATGTCTCTGCTCCGTACGTGTGTTGAACGCGGAGGTGCCGTCCGTTCGGCGCTAGGATCATCGGTGATTTGGATCACGACGAGTACGACTCCATCAACCCCGTTCTCTTGAACGCTTCCGCGCGCGATCTACAAGGGTATGTAGATCCACTCCTCCCTCGTTGCTAGATGAATCCATAGATATATCTTGGTGACACATAGGAAAATTTTGAATTTATGCTACGTTCCCCAACAGTGGCATCATGAGCTAGGTCTATGCGTAGTTTCTATGCACGAGTAGAACACAGAGTAGTTGTGGGCGTTGATTTTGTTCAATATGCTTACCGTTACTAGTCCAATCTTGATTCGGTGGCATTGTGGGATGAAGCGGCCCGGACCGACCTTACACGTACTCTTACGTGAGACCGGTTCCACCGACTGACATGCACTAGTTGCATAAGGTGGCTAGCGGGTGTCTGTCTCTCCCACTTTAGTCGGATCGGATTCGATGAAAAGGGTCCTTATGAAGGGTAAATAGCAATTGGCATATCACGTTGTGGTTTTTGCGTAGGTAAGAAACGTTCTTGCTAGAAACCCATAGCAGCCACGTAAAACATGCAAACAACAATTAGAGGACGTCTAACTTGTTTTTGCAGGGTATGCTATGTGATGTGATATGGCCAAAAGGATGTGATGAATGATATATGTGATGTATGAGATTGATCATGTTCTTGTAATAGGAATCACAACTTGCATGTCGATGAGTATGACAACCGGTAGGAGCCATAGGAGTTGTCTTAATTTATTTATGACCTGCGTGTCAACATAAACATCATGTAATTACTTTACTTTATTGCTAATCGTTAGCTGTAGTAGTAGAAGTAATAGTTGACGAGACAACTTCATGAAGACACGATGATAGAGATCATGATGATGGAGATCATGGTGTCATGCCGGTGACCATGATGATCATGGAGCCCCAAAGATGGAGATCAAAAGGAGCAAAGTGATATTGGCCATATCATGTCACTATTTGATTGCATGTGATGTTTATCATGTTTATACATCTTATTTGCTTAGAACGACGGTAGTAAATAAGATGATCCCTCACTAAAATTTCAAGAAGGTGTTCCCCCTAACTGTGCACCGTTGCGAAAGTTCGTCGTTTCGAAGCACCACGTGATGATCGGGTGTGATAGATTCTAACGTTCACATACAATGGGTGTAAGACAGATTTACACACGCGAAACACTTAGGTTGACTTGACGAGCCTAGCATGTACAGACATGGCCTCAGAACACAAGAGATCGAAAGGTCGAGCATGAGTCGTATGGTAGATACGATCAACATGAAGATGTTCCCCGATGATGACTAGTCCGTCTCACGTGATGATCGGACACGGCCTAGTTGACTCGGATCATGTAATCACTTAGATGACTAGAGAGATGTCTATCTGAGTGGGAGTTCATAAGATGAACTTAATTATCCTGAACATAGTCAAAAGGTCTTCACAAATTATGTCGTAGCTCGCGCTTCAGTTCTACTGTTTAGATATGTTCCTAGAGAAAATTTAGTTGAAAGTTGATAGTAGTAATTATGCGGACTAGGTCCGTAAACTGAGGATTGTCCTCATTACTTCATAGAAGGCTTATGTCCTTAATGCACCGCTCAGTGTGCTGAACCTCGGACGTCGTCTGTTGATGTTGCGAACATCTGACATACACATTTTGATAACTACGTGATAGTTCAGTTAAACGGCTTAGAGTTGAGGCACCGAAGACGTTTTGAAACGTCGCAAAACATATGAGATGTTTCGAGGGCTGAAATTGGGATTTCAGGCTCGTGCCCACGTTAAGAGGTATAAGACCTCCGACGATTTTCTTAGCCTACAAACTAAGGAGAAAAGCTCAATTGTTGAGCTTGTGCTCAGATTGTCTGAGTACAACAATCGCTTGAATCAAGTGGGAGTTGATCTTCCAGTTGAAATAGTGATGGTTCTCCGAAGTCATTACCACCAAGCTGCTTGAGCTTCGTGATGAACTATAATATATCAGGGACATATATGATGATCCTTGAGATATTCGCGATGTTTGACACCACAAAAGTAGAGATCAAGAAGGAGCATCAATTGTTGATGGTTGGTGAAACCACTAGTTTCAAGAAGGGCAAGGGCAAAAAGGGATGCTTCATGAAACGGCAAATCAACTGCTGCTCTAGTGAAGAAACCCAAGGTTGAACCCAAACCCGAGACTAAGTGCTTCTGTAATAAAGGGAACAGCCACTGGAGCAGAATTACCCTAGATACTTGGTAGATGAGAAGGCTGGCAAGGTCGATAGAAGTATATTGGATATACATTGTGTTGATGTGTACTTTACTAGTACTCCTAGTAGCACCAGGGTATTAGATACCGGTTCGGTTGCTAAGTGTTAGTAACTCGAAATAAAAGCTACGGAATAAACGGAGACTAGCTAAAGGTGAGCTAACGATATGTGTTGGAAGTGTTTCCAATGTTGATATGATCAAGCATCGCACGCTCCCTCTACCATCGAGATTGGTGTTTGCGTTGAGCATAGACATGATTGGATTATGTCTATCGCAATACGGTTATTCATTTAAGGAGAATAACGGTTACTCTGTTTATTTGAATAATACCTTCAATGGTCTTGCACCTAAAATGAATGGTTCATTGAATCTCGATCATAGTGAATCACATGTTCATGCCAAAAGATATAAGATAGTAATGATAGTACCACCTACTTGTGGCACTGCCACTTAAGTCATATCAGTATAAAATGCATGAAGAAGCTCCATGTTGATGGATCTTTGGACTCACTCATTTTTGAAAGGATTGAGACATGCGAACCATGTTTGTTGGTAGATATGCATGAAGAAACTCTATACAAATGGATCGTTTGGACTCACTTGATTTTGAATCACTTGAGACATGCAAATCATACCACATGGTCAAGATGACTGAAACCTCGTTTTCAGTAAAATGGAACTAGAAAGCAACTTGTTGGAAGTAATACATTTTGATGTGTGCAGTCCAATGAGTGCTGAGGCATGTAGTGGATATCGTTATGTTCTTACTTCACAGATGATTTGAGTAGATGTTGAGTATATTTACTTGATGAATCACGAGTCTGAATTATTGAAAGGTTCAAGTAGTTTCAGGGTGAAGTTGAAAGATCGTCATGACAAGAGGATAAAATATCTATGATATGATCATAGAGATGAATATCTGAATTACGAGTTTGGCACAGAATTAAGACATTGTGGAAATTGTTTCACAACTAATACAGCCTGGAACACCATAGTGTGATGGTGTGTCCGAACATCATAACTGCACCTTATTGGATATGATGCATACCATGATGTCTCTTATCGAATTACCACGATAGTTTATGGTTTAGGCATTAGAGACAACCGCATTCACTTTAAATAGGGCACCACGTAATTCCGATGAGATGACACCGTATGAACTATGGTTTAGAGAAACCTAAGCTGTCATTTCTTGAAAGTTTGGGGCTGCGATGCTTATGTGAAAAAGTTTCAGGCTGATAAGCTCGAACCCAAAGCGGATAAATGCATCTTCATAGGACACCCAAAACAGTTGGGTATACCTCCTGTCTCAGATTCGAAAGCAATAAGGGATTGTTTCTAGAATCGGGTCCTTTCTCGAGGAAAAGTTTCTCTCGAAAGAATTGAGTGGGAGGATGGTGGAGACTTGATGAGGTTATTGAACCGTCTCTTCAACTAGTGTGTGGCAGGGCACAGGAGTTGTTCCTGTGGCACCTACACCAATTGAAGTGGAAGCTTATGATAGTGATCATGAAACTTCAGATCAAGTCACTACCAAACCTCGTGGGATGACAAGGATGCGTACTACTTCAGAGTGGTACGTAATCCTGTCTTGGAAGTCATGTTGCTAGACAACAATGAACCTACGAGCTATGGAGAAGCGATGGTGGGCTGGATTCCAAAATGGCTCGAGGCCATATAATCCGAGAGAGGATCCATGTCTGAAAACAAAGTGTAGACTTTGGAAGAGCTACTTGATGGTCGTAAGGCTGTTAGGTACATATGGATTTTAAAAAAGGAAGACGGACAATGATGGTAAGTATCACCATTAAGAAAGCTCGACTTGTCGTTAAGATGTTTTCCGACAAGTTCAAGGAGTTGACTACGATGAGACTTTCTCACTCGTAGCGATGCTAAGAGTCTGTTGGAATTATATTAGCGATTACTGCATTATTTATGAAATCTTGCAGATAGGATGTCAAAACATTGTTTCCTCAATGATTTTCTTGAGGAAAGGTTGTATGTAATACAACCGGAAGGTTTTCTTAATCCTGAAAGATGCTAATAAGTATGCAAAGCTCCAGCAATCCTTCTAAGGACTGGAGTAAGCATCTTGGAGTTGGAATGTATGCTTTGATAAGATGATCAAAGTTTTGGGTGTATACAAAGTTTATGAGAAACTTGTATTTTCCAAAGAAGTGAGTGGGAGCACTATAGAATTTCTGATAAATATATGTTGACATATTGTTGATGAGAAATGACGTAGAATTTCTGGAAAGCATATAGGGTTATTTGGAAAGTATTTTTCAATGGAAAGCCTGGATTAAGCTACTTGAACATTGAGCATCAAGATCTATAAGGATAGATCAAAATTCTTAATGGTACTTTCAAATGAGCACATACCTTGACATGATCTTGAAGGTGTTCAAGATGGACTAGTCAAAGAAGGAGTTCTTGCCTGAGTTGTAAGGTATGAAGTTAAGACTTAAAGCTCGACCACGGCAGAAGAAAGAGGAAGGACGAAGGTCGTCCCCTATGCTCTTATCATAGGCTCTCTACAGTATGCTATGCTGTGTACCGCACCTGAAATGTGCCTTGCCATGAGTCAGTCAAGGGGTACAAGAGTGATCCAAGAATGGATCACAAGACAGCGGTCAAAGTTATCCTTAGTAACTAGTGGACTAAGGAATTTTCTCGCTTATGGAGGTGGTAAAAGAGTTCGTCGTAAAGGGTTACGCCGATGCAAACTTTGACACTAATTCAGATTATTCTGAGTAGTAAACTGGATTCGTATAGTAGAACAGTTATTTGGAATAGCTCCAAATGTAGCGTAGTAGTTGCATCTACAAGATGACATAGAAATTTGCGAAGTACATACGGATCTGAAAGATTCAGACCCGTTGACTATAACATCTCTCACAAGCATAACATGATCAAACCCAGAACTCATCGAGTGTTAATCACATGGTAATGTGAACTAGATTATTGACTCTAGTAAACTCTTTGGGTGTTAGTCACATGGGGATGTGACCTTGAGTGTTAGTCACATAGCGATGTGAACTGGATTATTGACTCTAGTGCAAGTGGGAGACTGTTGGAAATATGCCCTAGAGGCAATAATAAATTGATTATTATTATATTTCCTTGTTCATGATAATCGTTTATTATCCATGCTAGAATTGTATTGATAGGAAACTCAGATACATGTGTGGATACATAGACAACACCATGTCCCTAGTAAGCCTCTAGTTGACTGGCTCGTTGATCAATAGATGGTTACGGTTTCCTGACCATGGACATTGGATGTCATTGATAACGGGATCACATCATTAGGAGAATGATGTGATGGACAAGACCCAATCCTAAGCCTAGCACAAGATCAGGTAGTTCGTATGCTAAAGCTTTTCTAATGTCAAGTATCATTTCCTTAGACCATGAGATAGTGCAACTCCCGGATACCGTAGGAGTGCTTTGGGTGTGCCAAACATCACAACGTAACTGGGTGGCTATAAGGGTACACTACAGGTATCTCCGAAAGTGTCTATTGGGTTGGCACGAATCGAGACTAGGATTTGTCACTCCGTGTAAACGGAGAGGTATCTCTGGGCCCACTCGGTAGGACATCATCATAATGTACACAATGTGATCAAGGAGTTGATCACGGGATGATGTGTTACGGAACGAGTAAAGAGACTTGCCGGTAATGAGATTGAACAAGGTATCGGGATACCGACGATCGAATCTCGGGCAAGTGTCGTACCGATAGACAAAGGGAATTGTATACGGGATTGATTAAGTCCTTGACATCATGGTTCATCCGATGAGATCATCGTGGAACATGTGGGAGCCAACATGGGTATCCAGATCCCGCTGTTGGTTATTGAGCGGAGAGTCATCTCGGTCATGTCTGCATGTCTCCCGAACCCGTAGGGTCTACACACTTAAGGTTCGGTGACGCTAGGGTTATAGAGATATTAGTATGCGGTAACCCGAAAGTTGTTCGGAGTCCCGGATGAGATCCCGGACGTCACGAGGAGTTCCGAAATGGTCCGGAGGTAAAGAATTATATATAGGAAGTGCTATTTCGGCCATCGGGACAAGTTTCGGGGTCACCGGTATTGTACCGGGACCACTGGAAGGGTCCCGGGGGTCCACCGGGTGGGGCCACCTGCCCCGGGGGGCCACATGGGCTGTAGGGGGTGTGCCTTGGCCTATATGGGCCAAGGGCACCAGCCCCAAGAGGCCCATGTGCCAAGAGAAGAGGGAAAGGAAGAGTCATAAATGGGGAAGGCACCTCCGAGGTGCCTTGGGGAGGAGGGACTCCTCCCTTGGCCGCACCCTTCCTTGGAGGAAGGGCCAAGGCTGCGCCCCCCCTCTCCCTTGGCCCTATATATAGTGGGGGAAGGGAGGGCAGCAACCCCAAGCCCCGGCGCCTCCCCCTCCCTCCCATGACACATCTCCCTCCTCCCGCAGCGCTTGGCGAAGCCCTGTTGGAATCCTGCTACTTCCACCACCACGCCATCGTGCTGTTGGATCTCCATCAACCTCTCCTCCCCCCTTGCTGGATCAAGAAGGAGGAGACGTCGCTGCTCCGTACGTGTGTTGAACGCGGAGGTGCCGTCCGTTCGGCGCTAGGATCATCGGTGATTTGGATCACGACGAGTACGACTCCATCAACCCCGTTCTCTTGAACGCTTCCGCGCGCGATCTACAAGGGTATGTAGATCCACTCCTCCCTCGTTTCTAGATGACTCCATAGATATATCTTGGTGACACGTAGGAAAATTTTGAATTTATGCTACGTTCCCCAACATCCGGTAGGAGTGAATAGCCTTCAAAGGAACAAGGTACGTGCCTACAGATAAATCAAACAAAGAAGGAGCAGGCAGGGTAATAGTCTCAGGATGATGTTTATTGAAAAACAATTGATATTTAAGCTCTGCTTCCCTATTCTTAACAACAAAATCATGTGCCACCATACTTTTATAATCTAGATAAACACGAGGCAACACTTTTTCTTCCTTCTCAGCATGCCTAATAGGTAAGTTAAAATGTGAAGCTAGGCGTGAAGCATAGATGCCTCCAAAGATGGGGCCCTTGGTACAGTTCAGACTTAACCGTTTAGCAATAATGCCGCCCATAATAAAAGTGTTATCATTGTATAAACCTTGGAGCAAAATAATAATATCAGGGATACTAAGGTTTTCACAGTTTCCACGACCAATTAAACAACGACTAGCAAATAATGCAAAATAGCGTAAAACAGGAAAATGTATGCTAGTGATTCGTGCATCGGAAACCTTCCTTGTTTCCCCTACAGTGATAGTATCAATAAACCCCTCCACATCATCACAATGTGGTTCTTCTGTCTTTCCCTCAAAAGGGACTAAACAAATCCGACAAAAATCATAAAGTGACATCTCCTTATGCTCATCATATAAATGAAACTCCACCATAGGTGGTGAGTTCCTAGAATGAAAATAAAAGTTTTGCACAAAGGTATTTGTGAGTAAGAGATACTGATTGCATTGGTCGTGGAGGAAAGCGGTGAGGCCTGCATTTTTAGCCAATTCATGAGAATCTTCATAAATCCCGGCTGCTCTCAAGAAATCCTCGGAAGGCCATTCACACGCCCGAATCTCCGCGGTGCGAAGCAGATTATACTTAGGCTTTGGTGCCTTTTCCTTCGAGCTTTGGCTCGATGAGCCCCTCAAAAGTCTCCTCATCATTTTCTGAAAAATTCTGAAATTTTTAGTAACTTCAAAATAAAAGTAAACCAAACTCAATAATATTGATAGCAACTACTCCTGCAAGTGCCTAGAGCCTATATCATGCATCAAAACTACTTGGAACCATATAAATTTGACATGCAAGCTCAAGAACAGGGTCACCTAAGCAACACAAATTTGCAATGAATAAAGCACTAGAACAAAAACTAATTGGAGCAATGGAGGAGTCACATACCAAGGAACAATCTCCCCAAGCAGTTTTGTGAGAGGTGCTTTGAGCAAGGAGATCGAAAATGGCAGCAAGATGAGCTAGAACTCGTGCTTGAGCTGGATATTCGTGTTTGTGGGAGGAAGATGAAGTGTGTGCGTGCAGGAATAAGTGGAGGAGGGCCACTATGGGCCCACGAGGCAGGGGGCGCACCCAGGGGGTAGGGCGCGCCCTCCACCCTCGTGGGCAGGTGGTTGACCCCCCTGCTGTGTTCTCAGTGCCAAATATTCTCAAATATTCTAGAAAAAATCGTATTTAAATTTCAGGGCATTTGGAGAACTTTTATTTTCAGGTATTTTTATATTGCACGGATAATCAGATAACAGACAGAAAAATATTTATTTTTATTTTATTTAATATAATTAATAGAAAGTAAAAGTGGGGTACAGAAGGTTGTGCCTTCTAGTATCATCCATCTCATGATCATCAAAAGGAATCCACTAACAAGGTTGATCAAGTCTTGTTAACGAACTCATTCCGAATAACATGGAACCGGAGAAATTTCGAATAACACTATGTTACCTCAACGGGGATATGCACATCCCCAATAATAAGAATATCATATTTCTTATTGACAGTAGGAAGAGGAGATTCAAAACCTCCAAATATAATCGATGGAATTTTTCCAATAGAATTGATACTGTGAACTTGAGGTTGTTTCCTCGGAAAGTGTACCGTGTGCTCATTACCATTAACATGAAAATTGACATTGCCTTTAGTGCAAACAATAACAGCCCCTGCAGTATTCAAAAAGGGTCTTCCAAGAATAATAGACATACTATTGTCCTCGGGAATATCAAGAATAACAAAGTCCGTTAAAATAGTAACGTGCAACTACAACAGGCACATCCTCACAAATACCGATAGGTATAGCAGTTGATTTATCAGCCATTTGCAAAGATATTTCAGTAGGTGTCAACTTATTCAAATCAAGTCTACGATATAAAGAGAGAGGCATAACACTAACACTGGCTCCAAGATCACATAAAGCAGTTTTAACATAATTTCTTTTAATGGAGCATGGTATAGTGGGTACACCAGGATCTCCAAGTTTCTTTGGTATTCCACACTTAAAGGTATAATTAGCAAGCATGGTGGAAATTTCAGCTTCCGGTATCTTTCTTTTATTTGTAATAATATCTTTCATGTACTTAGCATAAGGATTTGTTTTGAGTATATCAGTTAATCGCATACGCAAAAAGATAGGTCTAATCATTTCAGCAAAGCGCTCAAAATCCTCATCATCCTTTTTCTTGGATGGTTTGGGAGGAAAAGGCATGGGTTTCTGAACCCAAGGCTCTCTTTCTTTACCATGTTTCCTAGCAACAAAGTCTTTTTTTATCATAACATTGATTCTTTGATTGTGGGTTATCAAGATCAATAGTAGGTTCAATTTCTATGTCATTATCATTACTAGGTTGAGCATCATTATGAACATTATCATTAACATTATCACTAGTTTCAGGTTCATTACCAGATTGAGTTTCAGCATAATTTTTAGAAATATCATTTGGATTCTCAGGTGTTTCAACAATAGGATCACTAGAAGCATGTAAAGTCTTATCATTTTTCTTTTTCTTCCTTTTAGAAGGACTAGGTGCATCTATATTATTTCTCTGAGAATCTTGCTCAATTCTCTTAGGGTGGCCTTCAGGATACAAAGGTTCCTGAGTCATTCTACCAGTTCTAGTAGCCACTCTAATAGCATTATCATTATCTTTACTATTCAATTCATTGATCAAATCATTTTGAGCTTTAAGTACTTGTTCTACTTGAGTGGTAACCATAGAAGCATGTTTACTAATAAGTTTAAGTTCACCTTTAACATTAGCCATATAATCACCCAAGTGTTCAAGCATATTTGAATTGTATTTAAATTGTCTACCAAAATAAGCATTAAAGTCTTATTGCTTAGCCCTAAATTTATCAAACTCATCTAAGCATGGGCTAGCAAATTTAGTAAATGGGATTTCAGCTTTATCATATCTATAGAGAGAATTTACCTTTACTACCTGTGTCGGGTTATCAAGACCATGAGTTTCTTCAATAGGTAATGGATTAAGATTATATGTTTCTTCAACAGGTGGTAAATTAAGACCATGTATTTCTTCAATAGGAGGTAAATTCTTAACATCTTCAGCTTTAATACCTTTTTCTTTCATAGACTTCTTTGCCTCTTGCATATCTTCAGGACTGAGAAATAGAATACCCCTCTTCTTCGGAGTTGATTTAGGAATAGGCTCAGGAATTGGCTCCGGAGGTGTCCAATTATTTTCATTTGTCAACATATTATTCAATAGAATTTCATCTTCATCCGGTGTTCTTTCCCTGAAAACAGAACCAGCACAACTATCCAGGTAATCTCTGGAGGCATCGGTTAGTCCATTATAAAAGATATCAAGTATTTCATTTTTCTTAAGAGGATGATCAGGCAAAGCATTAAGTAATTGGAGAAGCCTCCCCCAAGCTTGTGGGAGACTCTCTTCTTCAATTTGCACAAAATTATATATATCCCTTAAAGCAGCTTGTTTCTTATGAGCAGGGAAATATTTAGCAGAGAAGTAATAAATCATATCCTGGGGACTACGCACACAACCAGGATCAAGAGAATTAAACCATATCTTAGCATCACCCTTTAACGAGAACCAAAATATTTTAAGGATGTAAAAGTAGCACGTTCTCTCATCTTTAGTAAACAGGGTAGCTATATTATTCAATTTAGTAAGATGTGCCACAACAGTTTCAGATTCATAACCATGAAAAGGATCAGATTCAACCAGAGTAACTATATCAGGATCAACAGAGAATTCATAATCCTTATCAGTAACAAAGATAGGTGAAGTAGCAAAAGCAGGGTCAGGTTTCATTCTAGCATTTAGAGATTGCTTACTCCATTTAGCTAATAATCTTTTGAGTTCATTTCTATTTTTGCAAGCTAAAATAGCTAAGGAAGCTTCTTGATCAAAAACATAACCCTTAGGAATAACAAGTGATTCTTCATCATCACTTTCATCAGTATCATCAAATTCAATATTTTCAATTTCTCTAGCCCTAGCAAGTTGTTCATCAAGAAAATCACTAAGTGGCATAGTAGTATCATGCATAGAGGTAGTTTCATCATAAGTATCATGCATAGCAGAAGTGGCATCATCAATAACATGCGACATGTCAGAACGAATAGCAGAAGCAGGTGTAGGTGTCGCAAACTTACTCATAATAGAAGGTGAATCAAGTGCAGAGCTAGATGGCAGTTCCTTACCTCCCCTCGTAGTTGAGGGATAGATCTTGGTTTTTGTATCTCTCAAGTTCTTCATAATGATAAGCAGATATATATATCCCAAGTGACTCAAAGAATAGAGCTATGCTCCCCGGCAACGGTGCCAGAAAATAGTCTTGATAACCTGCAAGTATAGGGGATCGCAACAATTTTCGAGGGTAAAGTATTCAACCCAAATTTATTGATTCGACACAAGGGGAGCCAAAGAATATTCTCAAGTATTAGCAGCTGAGTTGTCAATTCAACCACACCTGGAAACTTAGTATCTCCAGCAAAGTGTTTAGTAGCAAAGTAATATGATAGTAGTGATAATGGTAGCAAAAGGTAACGGTAGTAAAAGCGATGTTTTTGGTATTTTGTAGTGATGATAGCAATAGCAACGGGAAAGTAAATAAGCAAAGAATAATATATGGAAGGCTCGTAGGCAATGGATCGGTGATGGAGAATTATGCCGGATGCGGTTCATCATGTAACAGTCATAACCTAGGGTCACACAAAACTAGCTCCAGTTCGTCAATGTAATGTAGGCATGTATTCGGAATATCGTCATACGTGCTTATGGAAAATACTTGCATGACATCTTTTGTCCTACCCCCCCCCCCCCCCCCGTGGCAGCGGGATCCTTACGGAAACTAAGGGATATTAAGGCCTCCTTTTAATAGAGAACCGGAACAAAGCATTAACACATAGTGAATGCATGAACTCCTCAAACTACGGTCATCACCAGTAAGTATCCCGATTATTGTCACTTCGGGGTTAACGGATCATAACACATAATAGGTGACTATAGACTTGCAAGATAGGATCAAGAGCACTCATATATTGATGAAAACATAATAGGTTCAGATCTGAAATGATGGCACTCGGGCCCTAGTGAAAAGCATTAAGCATAGCAAAGTCATAGCAACATCAATCTCAGAACATAGTGGATACTAGGGATCAAACCCTAACAAAACTAGCTCGATTACATGATAGATCCCATCCAACCCATCACTGTCCAGCAAGCCTATGATGGAATTACTCACGCACGGCGGTGAGCATCATGAAATTGGTGATGGAGGATGGTTGATGATGACGATGGCGACGGATTCCCCTCTCCGGAGCCCCGAACGGACTCCAGATCAGCCCTCCCGAGAGGTTTTAGGGCTTGGCGGCGGCTCCGTATCGTAAAATGCGATGAATTCTTCTCCCTGATTTTTTTCACCCCGAAACTCAATATATGGAGGTGGAGTTGGAGTCGGAGAGTCAACAGGGGCCCCACGAGGTAGGGGTCGTGCCCTAGGGGGGCAAGGGCGCCCCCACCCTCGTGGAGAGGTGGTGGGCCCCCTGGCCTTCATCTTTTGCGGGTATTTTTCTTATTTTCTGAAAAGTGGCTCCGTGAAGTTTCAGGTCATTCCGAGAATGTTTGCTCCTGCACATAAATAACACCATGGTAATTCTG
This sequence comes from Triticum urartu, assembly GCF_056163025.1. Classification (NCBI taxonomy): domain Eukaryota; kingdom Viridiplantae; phylum Streptophyta; class Magnoliopsida; order Poales; family Poaceae; genus Triticum; species Triticum urartu. Next base: position 74,604,128 of record NC_141873.1, on the reverse strand, counting down.
CTGAAAACAGCGTCAGTCCGGGTTAGTTCCATTCAAATCATGCAAGTTAGAGTCCAAAACAAGGGCAAAAGTGTTTGGAAAAGTAGATACGTTGGAGACGTATCATGGTGCAGGAAGCACCGAGTCTTGCGGCGGTGAGTTCGTCGGAGCGGCGTGCGATTTCTCCCAGAGGATCATCGTCCAAGGTCTCCCAGCCCCGACGAGGAGGAGAACCGCCTAGCGAATCCATGGGAGCAGCGACGAACTGCCTTCTCTTCGAGGGGAGGGGAACTGGCGAGGAGGAGATAAGAGCCTAGTAACCGCAGGGCCTCGTCCCTTCAAACTGTAGATCGTTCCTCATCGAAGGGGTGAGGCTATTATTTACTACTAGTACTAGCATTATGGAATGTTATGGGATTGCATTATACTGTAGATAATAGCACTAGTAAGAAATTTTTGGCACTAGGTAGTAGTTTTTGGCGTGGATGAATAAATTTTGGGTATGTTTTTGCCATTTTTTGTACACGCCAACTAGTGTCAAAAAATGTCTTACATTATGTGATGGAGGAGTACGTACTCGTACTATAGCAGTACTAGTACTACTTTTCTCAACTAGTAGTGCGATATACTATACTTCTAGTCTAGTCTAGTATAGTGCACCAATTTTGAACTCTTGAATCTTAGGGCCAAGGAGCTACAGTTGGAAGTGGAGGGTACTACTGTTCTCTAGAACCATCGATGTACTATCAATGCAGGGGAAGTACACCTGCATAGTGGCCTAGTGGGTACTCTCGGTGCTCTATTCAGCCGCTCCTCTCACGTAGCTGGCCTACTCAGCCGCTCCTCTCACGCACACACCAGCAGCCTATTTATCAGCGACGGTTACTGCGGGGGCAAAACGTTTGAGTTATTTGATACAGCGAGACTAGGCTTTTCGCTTCCATTTGTGGAGGTGTAATGGATCTCGTCGAACTTTGTTAGTAGTTCCTTCTTTATGAATGAGATGAAGCAAAGCTTTTGCCTCCTTTTCAAAAAAACACGTCAAGAGGAATTTCTTTTATAGTAGAGCCGATAATGGAGTGAAGTCCATGCGTGCAACGCCACAAGCTATAGAGTAGTAGTAGAGCACTTTACGTACAGAGCCATATTGCACAGTTCCCAATGCCCCGCCAGGCTTTTCCGGCTCCTCAGGCTTAATTGGGAGGCGCTAGTTTAAATATGCTACTAGCTGATGAGGAAGCTACAAGCGAGGTGCGGCTAGGGCGAGCACGCGAGCCACGGGATGCTAGGAAGGAAAACCCGTTCACGTGGCTAGGCTGTCCAGTGCACCCAGATTGTGGGGCCGCACGTCCGTTTGACTTCAAAACTCAAACTGCCCGTGTAAAATATTGGCTCGCAGCGAAGTGTAGTAGTACTATTTTTTGTAAAAAAAGGTCGCCATGCGTTAGGCCGGGATCAAACCCACAAAACGAGGTATACACTCCCACGACCACTAGTAGTACTCGTTGGAGTACAACGCAACCTAGAATCGCCTTTTGTCGCTAGTAGTACGTACATTGTTCCTTACAAGAAACCCCTAAGAGCATGGTTAATAGTATAGCCAGCTGCGGGCTATAAGCCAGTGCCATGTCATCTACAGCCCATCTTATAGCCAACATGTACAGTAATAGATCAAAAGAGTGTACTACTTTTTTTATTATGTGGCCCACTTCTCATTCTCACAAAGTGCCTAGGCGCACGTGGTAGAGCTGGCTCTTCACGAAGAGCCCGCTTACCTTCTCTCTCCTCTTCTCTTTCCTCCAACTAAGCAGAAATATACTAGTTTATTTCTTATAGCCCGCTGACTCGGCTCTATTGCACTTGCTCTAATAATGCAAGAAACCACTAAAATGCCAAGAAACTACTACCACTTGCATACGTGGCAGACTTAAGATAAGACTACCTTATCAACCATTGTACATATTCTTACCAACAAAAATCCTTGAGTGACCTCCTACCTCCGGCCCGTCCACCTAGTCATCCTCGGCCATGGGATGCAACTACCGCCGCTGGCAGAAGGCGAGGTCAAAACCGCCGGCGGTGTGGAGCCCATGTTGCGGTAGCCCGGATGCCAGCTCCGTCCGACGCTCGCGGCCGCTAGCTAGCCAAGGTAGCTCTGTCCAGCTGCTTGTCTGCAAGGTTTGCTAGCTAGATTGGCATGGCAGCGCGGCGGCTTGCTCGCGCATGCTGCACTAAGGCCAGCCATCTGGCTCGAGCAAAGGCCAGCGCGGCGGCTTGCTCGCTCGTGAGTCACGCTCGGGCCAGGCTGCCAACCTGTGCGGAGGCCAGCACGGCGTCCGGCCCGTCCGGCGGAACGGCGACCAACTCGCTCATCACCAGTGCCATCGATGAACACGCATCAGTACTGTTTGAAATAATGATTTCAGGGGGAATAACAGGGTAGAAGGTCAGATGTGGGTCCCACATGTCAATGATCAAACAAAATGTGTTGGTTTAAGCTGTCTCATCAGCACGGACGTGTGGGCCAACCCTGTCATAAATGGGTTTAAACGAACCTAATCAGTAGGAGTACTAGGTAGTTTTTGGCGTGGATTAAGAAATTTTGGGTATGTTTTTGCTATTTTTTGTACAATAGATTCTTCCTAGGGCTGGTTGAAAGTGGTAGTTTTTTGTTAAATAATCTACATATTGTAAGTAGGAGTGAAAGTTAAGCTTCGGAAGCCAATAAGCAAGGCTAGTTACATAGTGCATATGTGTACATGATTGAAAGTAAATACCAACCATGAGTGACTAATATCTTGATGGAAAACTCGAAACTAGGGAATACTAGGGAAAAAATGCATGGTTGGAAATACTAGCAATGTTCATGTCCGTTGCAACAAATCATAATTAGAATAATACTTATTCACAAACTTGGTACAAAACACTCTAATTTTGATATACATATGTCACTAGAGATATATTATGTTTCAATTAGAGTATATTCCTTGGGCTGTTTTGGTGAGGTCAGGGAGGGATGTGGTTGGTTTTAAGATACTAATTATGGGTTTTTTTGCAAACTGGTAGACAAGTGGGATGTTGGTGAGAAAAGGCAACAACTTACCTCACAATCATTAGATGTAGTTCTAATGGTCAGAAACGACGGATGGCAGACACACCCGCATCACTGAGGGAGTCCTGGATTAGGGGGTCTCCGGACTGCCGGACTATATCCTTTGGCCGGACTGTTGGACTATGAAGATATAAGATTGAAGGCTTCGTCTCGTGTCCGGATGGGACTTTACTTGGCGTAGAAGGCAAGCTAGGCAATACGGATATGTATATCTCCTCCTTTGTAACCGATCTTGTGTAACCCTAGCCCCCTCCGGTGTCTATATAAACCAGAGGGTTTTAGTCCGTAGGACAACATACAATCATACCATAGGCTAGCTTCTAGGGTTTAGCCTCTCTGATCTCGTGGTAGATCAACTCTTGTACTACTCATATTATCAAGAACAATCAAGCAGGACGTAGGGTTTTACCTCCATCAAGAGGGCCCGAACCTGGGTAAACATCGTGTCCCCTGCCTCCTATTACCATCCGCCTTAGACGCACAGTTCAGGACCCCCTACCCGAGATCCGCCAGTTTTGACACCAACATTGGTGCTTTCAATGAGAGTTCCACTATGTCATCACCGTAAGGAAGGATGTCTCGTCTCGTTGTTAAAAACAACATTACCGCCGAGGGAGCCCTGGCTGTCAGCCAAACTCTCCGGCTAGGCAGTTTCATCATGACCGCCCGCTCGGCTGCAACACCGACGATGACTTCTCGGGTCATCGAAAACAGCCTCCACGTCGGCTCGGAATTTGCCGAGCAGATGGATCCAATGGAGCTCTCATCCCTAAACGAGCTCTTGGATCGCATCGCCGCCTTGGGAGTCGCTACGGACTATGATCGGATTGGGCTTAAACCCGATCAAAGGGAGATTAACTCTCCACCGGTCACCCATCATATTGCGGTGGTGGAGGAACAATGCGGCGATTCTTCCTCTATCTTGAGGACTAACTATGTCCGGATTCCTGAGCTCTCCGATCCGGATACCCGTTTACGGGAGGACATCACCCAAGCCCTGAACCTAGAGTCAGGCGGCGGGCCAGACTTATCGGGCAACATCCCGAAACCCGAACTTCCAAGATTGGAAACTCCTCGGCCCCTGGGTCTCAGATCGGGTAAGGGTTCGGACTCAAAGCCGCCCACCCACCCAAGCATAAATGATCTTTCCCACATCAGGCAAGCGCCCCAGGAAACAGTACATCATTATTGGGCCATATTCCTCCTTGTGATGAACAAGGTTAAGGACTGTCGCGAGGAAGACGCAGTCTCATTTTTCTACAATAATTGCACGGACAAGGGAATCCTTAACGCCATAAGTCGCCGTGATATATCAAGCTTCGCCGACTTGGTGTCCATAGTACAAAAGTATTGTGTGATGGAAAGCGCCTGGAAAACCGAAACGAAATTTTGGGATAATCCGGCTGCGAATATACACCCAGTCCGAAGTAAAAGGGTGCACTATCATAAGACACCCGAGTTAATTACAAAGAAGCAAAGACCCTCTACAGGGCGTGGAACCGTATTGGAGGGATGGCTCAACGGACCCTGCAAAATTCATAGTACAGCGGATACCATACCAACACATAGCCTTACAGCATGTTGGGTACTCCCGCAGGTGGCCAAAACTGGTGAGGATCTTCTCATCCCAGATGCCACAGAGCACCATCCCGGGGATAACAATACGGTATTAACAGTCTTTGAAACCTTCGCATCAAATAATAGGCGCAAGCGAACACTCCGCAGCCTTGCCGAAATCTACCACGTGGCAACAATAAATCCATGGAGTGACACGGCTAGTACCTTCAATGCCAGTGACGAACCTAAATTCCGAACAGCCCGAGCACCAGCTGCACTGGTCCTCAGTCCAATTGTGGACGGCTTTCGACTCACCAAAGTACTCATGGATGACGGAAGTGGATTAAACCTCATCTATGACGAAACTCTTCAAAAAATGGAAATAGACTAGAACCGCATTGAGAAAAGCAGCACAACCTTCAGAGGAATCATCCCCAGTCGGGAAGCACACTGTGCTGGGAAAATCACATTAGATGTGGTATTCGGCACACCGGAGAACTATAGGTCCGAAGAAATTACATTCCAAATGGCCCCGTTCAGTAGCGGATACCACGCCCTTTTAGGGCGGGAGGCGTTCACGATCTTCCAAGCTATACCCCATTACGGGTACATGAAGCTCAAAATGCCCGGGCCCAACGGAATCATCACTCTCGCTAGTGATCTGGACACAACACTCCGTGCCGAAAACAAAACAGCCGCATTGGCCCTTGAGGCATTATCCGAAGCTCTTGCGGCCGAGGAATTAACTGTGCCGCGCTCCACAGTGGACAGGGACGACGTGATACTTGAAAAGAGATCCAAGTCCACCTCTTTTAAACTAGCGGATGAAATAGTCAAATTCCAAGTCCACCCAACGGACCCTACAAAAACAGCCTCCATCGGGGCACAGTTAAACCCCGCTGTCGATGCCGCACTACGAGAGTTCCTGCGCGAGAATTGGGACATATTCGCCTGGCACCCCTCAGACATGCCAGGAATCCCACGCAGGCTGGCCGAACATAGCCTTAATATTCTGAAGGGATTCAAGCTGGTCAAGCAGACTCTTCGGTGTTTCTCTGAACCTAAGAGACAAGCTATGGGAGAGGAACTAGCCAAGTTATTGGAGGCCAGATTCATTAGAGAAATAAAACACCCGGACTGGCTAGCAAACCTGGTGATGGTACCAAAGAAGGACAAATACTGGCGCCTATGTGTCGATTTCAAGGACCTCAACAAGGCTTGCCCAAAGGATCCCTTCACCCTCCCCCGCATCGATCAAATTATCGATGCTACCGCAGGACACGATCCATTGTGTTTCCTCGACGCATACTCCGGCTACCACCAAATCAAGATGGCGAAGTCCGACCAAGCCGCAACGGCATTTATCACACCATACGGCCCCTTCTATTTCAACACAATGCCTTTTGGGCTCAAAAACATCGGCGCAACGTATCAGCGCATGATTCAGACATGTCTGGAGAAACAGATCGGCAAAACAGTAGAGGCATACGTAGATGACGTGGTCATCAAAACCAAACACGTCGACTCTCTAATAGACGACCTGAGGCTCACATTCGACAACCTCCGAACATATGACATCAAGCTCAATCCGGAAAAATTCGTTTTCGGTGTACCAGTCGGAAAGCTCATGGGTTTCATTGTCTCCAGTAGAGGAATTGAAGCAAATCCGGCCAAAATCCGAGCTCTGTCACAGTTGGCTATACCAACGGACCTCAAACAAATCCAGAAATTAACCGGATGTGTGGCAGCTCTAGGCCGCTTTATCTCCCGCTTAGGAGAAAAGGCATTACTCCTTTATCGCCTCCTTTGGCGCACCGAACACTTCGAGTGGACGGACGCTGCCACAGCAGGATTGGAAGAAATAAAAGCCATACTGGCAACCAACCCAATCCTGGCCGCGCCAAACATCGGCGAACCAATGCTGTTGTACATTGCGGCAACTCATCAGGTTGTAAGAGCAGTGCTCGTCGTCGAACGAGAAACGGACGGACATAAATTCCCCCTTCAAAAGCCGGTGTATTATGTACCACTGTCCTCACTCCATGAAAATCACGGTACCCACATTATCAAAAGATAGCCTATGCGGTATTCATGGTATCCCGGAAGCTGTGACACTACTTCCAAGAGTGTTCAATTACAGTAGCCTCGGAAGTGCCACTTAAGGATATTATAGACAACCGCGACGCCACGGGCCGGATTGCCAAATGGGCCATTGAGCTCCTCCTGTTCGACATAACATACAAACCCCGGCGAGCCATTAAGTCACAAGTATTGGCCGACTTTGTCGCCGAATGGACAGAAGCCGAACTCCCTCAAGAGTACGGCGCATACTCCAATTGGATCATGCACTTCGACGGCTCCAAAATGCTGGCTGGTCTAGGGGCTGGCGTCGTCCTGACGTCCCCAACCAGAGATACAGTTCAATACGTACTACAGATACTGTATACAGACTCCAACAACGCAGCCGAATACGAAGGCCTGTTACATGGTCTTCGAATGGCAGTCTCCATGGGCATTCAACGCCTGGAGATGCATGGGGATTCGAACCTCGCAATATCCCAAATAAATGGAGACTTCGATGCCAAGGATCCGAAGATGGCGGCCTATCGCAACGCCGTCCTAAAGATGTCAGCTCGGTTAGAGGGGCTCGAATTCCACCATGTGGCTCGAGAAAACAATCAGGCGGCAGATATCCTCGCCCGCATTGGCGCAAAACGCGATGCGGTCCCCCCAACATCTTTTTGGAGAGGTTGTTTAAGCCATCCGTGGTATGGGAAGGGGACACCGGTAACAATAGTCCGGACCCAGCCAAAATGCCCAATACCGAACACTCTGACATAATCGGAGGCTCTGCCACCGAAATAACACCTTCATCCCACGTAATAAAGGCCATCAACGCCCCGTGGATAGAACCATTCCTGGCCTACCTAACTAGGCAAGAACTTCCCGAGGACCAAAATGAGGCACGCTGCATAGTGCCATGATCTAAAGCCTACAGGGTCCACGAAAGCACTACCGGAGTCCTTCAAAGGTGCATCTCCGAAGAGGAAGGGCGAAAGCTTTTGGCAGAAATTCACGCCGGACTCGGCGGCCACCACGCCGCAGCCTGGGCCCTTGTAAGCAAGGCCTTCCGTACAGGTTTTTATTGGCCGACGGCCCGGGTAGATGCACAGGACTTGGTCCAACGATGCGTCGGATGCCTGCTTTTTGCAAACCAAAGCCACATGCCACCCACTGTCCTCCAAACAATCCCCATTACCTGGCCCTTTGCGGTCTGGGGGCTTGACATGGTTGGACCCCTTAAAGTGGGAACCCATAAGAAAAAATACTTACTGGTCATGGTGGATAAATTCACCAAATGGATAGAAGTCAAACCTGTTAAAACGGCTGAATCCATACCAGTGATAGACTTCATATCCAGGGTTGTACACCGTCATTGCGTCCCCCACAGCATCATCACTGACAACGGCACGAACTTCACGGTCGACGAGGTAAAACTCTGGTGCAGCAACATGGGCATTAAGCTCGATTATGCCTCTGTCTATCACCCACAAACTAATGGCCAAGTTGAGCGCGCAAATGGTCTTATCATGAGCGGCATCAAACCCAGATTAGTGCGGTCCTTAAAGGAGTCTAACACGCACTGGGTAGAGGAGCTCGACTCCGTACTCTGGGGGCTGCGGACCATGCCGAATCGTACTACCGGATACACACCCTTCTTTATGGTGTACGGTGCAGAGGCGGTTCTGCCCTGCGACATAATTCATGACTCACCTCGAGTGCGCATGTACGAAGAAAGAGAAGCCGAGCTCGATCAGCAGGACAGTCTGGACACCCTGGAGGAGGAGCGCGACGTGGCAAAAGCCCGTTCCGCATTCTATCAGCAACAGGCTCGCAGATACCAAAGCAGAGAAGTACGGGCCAAAACTTATAACATTGGCGAGCTAGTTCTACGCCTGCCGGAGAAGAAAAAGACCAAGCTCGAGCCCAAATGGGAAGGTCCCTTCATTATTGACCAAGTTCTGACCGGCGGAGCGTACCGTCTGTGGGATGCATCGAATAATCGACTTGAGCCGAACCCACGGAACGTAGCCAGACTCTGAAGATTCTATGCCTAGTGCCGGACTCTATGTGCGTCTCCTTCCTCTGTCCATTTTTTGCATATACATTATCTGTATTTTTTCTCTTCCTTTCTTTTATTCTTTCTCAAGGCCTTCAAGGGCCAACTTGTGCCTTGCTTGCACACTATTGACGCACTAGCCGCACTCATTATACCTGGGGGCTTCTTACACAGCAGCTTAATTATTCATCTGGGCTTCATGCCCCGCACATGTGTTATTCTTCCGCATGTACCTTTTCTTCGCCATTATATGCATCGATATGACTTAAGTAATGGCCAAGCTGGGTTGCCTAGCTCTTGTATTTATGCCCTACGTTCCCGTTAATTCGGCTAGGGCATAAGGGGAGCACCTCTGCGATTGTTACTGCCGGGTCAGTCAGATGTGTACCTCAGACTGGGTGAAGCCGAAAGCTAGCGTTCTTAAGGGAATATTCGGTCGGTGAACAAAAGATGATTTTTATTTATTTTCCATATGTACCCCCAAATGTTTTTGCCTGCGTCTCCTCTCGCAGTCCGGACATGCACTTTAGGGCATGCGTACCCGGGGAAAGGAACCCTTAATGGAACTATTCTCCCTGGAAGATGTTTCTTACTACCCATGTAATATAACATAACTAGTTGGATACTTGTCTGTTCAAGCACTAATGACCCCTACGCCTGGTTTCCATGCATACCCCGGTTCTTATATAACTGAGCGAGTATTCGGATACACTCCGGACTATTGGGTCCCGAGGTTGAAGCGAAAAGGTCCGCATGACAAATGATTTACAATCCGGCTAGAAGGCATTATACATGTCACTTTAATTACATAGTCATGTAGACTGACTAAATTTCTCTTCTATACCATCCAACATGCTGTCTAGCCTACAATCCTGTTGGGAATACTTTGCGGCTAATTCTACTTGCCCATACACTAAGCTAACGGGGATCTCTTTCCCATCGGGCCCCACAGGTCTGACCTCGGCCATGTGGTTTGGGTCAGCCTTGTTATATCGCGTCTTCACCATTGCCCAGGCTTCCCTGGCACCTTGACGGCAGGCCGATATCTTCCATAATCGGAAGTGCCACCGTGCTCCCTTGAGCTTCTCCGCAAGCTCTCCAATGCCTTCTGGCAGGGGAGCGGATGGCCACAAGTCCTGGACAATACCTTGCATCACCTGCCGAACTTGTTCGTGCAGTTGTGAGAGCTCAGGTAGAAGATCACCTGCAGACCCGGGCATCTCCTCCGCGGGACGACCCGTCAGCATACCTGCAGACATAACTCTGTTAGCCGGCTTCTCCGCCGCACCCTTTTAAGGGTTCATTCAAGCACTTACTGAAAATGCCGCGTTGAAGCCGCTTATTCTCCTTCTCGGAGTCCGCAAGTTGGGATCGAACATCTTTCAGTTCCTCGCTCAGCTTGGTATTGGCGTCTTGGAGATTGTTTTTCTCCCGCCTGACCTTAGTCAGCACGCGTTCGCCAGCCTTTAGCTGTTGTACGACATGCTGGTCCTCCGGATTCTCTCCGGGGCCATATGCAATATCTACTATTAGATCTGCAGCCATGCCGCACACTATATGGTACCTATCATTCTTTGAAACAAATGTTACCAGCTAGGCACTTTTCAGGTTCCTTCAATGCGGCAATGGCGGCCCGAAGTTGGGTCTTGCATTCCTCCAGCTCATGTGATAGTCGAGTATTCTTCTCTGTAAGAACCTGCATAATAAATGATCCTTAAATCAGTTGTGCCAACTGTTTCAAGTCTCAGGGGCTACTGATACATATAATCGTCAGATTTGCTTACCCGTACATCCCTTACATACTGGTCCGTGGCTCTGGCTAGACCATTTTGAGCAGCATGGAGGTACGCGTCTCCAGAATTGAAGGCATCAAATGCCTCTGGTGAGAAGCAAGCATCACGGAGTACGGCCCGACGACGCCTATGATTCATGGCGCTCTCCACTTCTGAAATTGCAGCGGACAGTTTATCCACATCCTCTGTAGGAGGAGTATCCGGCGTCCGCCCCATGTCGGCTTCCGCCTCTATGTCCGGCCCTGGAGCCCGACTGGTGGAAGCATGATCGGCAGCCTCTCCGTACATATTCCAGCGAGTGTTTTTTCTATTAGAGAAACATGGACGTCATTACATTTTGAGAAAGACGACAACCACGGAGCGGGGTTTTTGTCATACCTCTGCGCCGGCGTCTCCGTCCTGACCGCCTTCCTTTTTGGCCTACCTGGCCTCGGTGCCTCTTGTTGGCGAGTTGCTGCGGGTTCGGCACGGCGTCCCGAATGCCTTCCCTATAAAACACCATATATATATATATATGTTAGGTGAAGTGTCTAAAAGGAGATCCTTGGAGTTGGGATTTTGGTTTTTCTTACGTGCGACGCAGGGAGCAGTCCGGGATAGTCGGCCGTAATGGCCACCATGGCATCATCACACCTCAATTGATAGAACTGCCTGTCTATCAGCTCCATGAATATGTCCGGATCTTCTTGGAGTCCGGGACCAAGGGCCCGGTCAGGGTCCTCTGGTTGTGGAGATGGGCTGTTGACCTTCCTTACGGCTTTTTGCAGTTCCTGCCGTAAAATGGCAAGGTGAGTACCTATGACAAAGAATGTGGGAAGAATGGGAGTAAGGAGATATAACTCACCCAGCTTGGAGGGTTGTACATGGAGAATCCATCCCGTGGCTTGATGTGGATGAACTCCTCTTCCTCTCCCTTGAACAACTCGGACAGAATTTTTGCTAAAGCAGCAGTGGTGTCCGGTCCCTTACGCCCGCAACGGGTGGCATCATCTTCCCCGTTAAAACACCACAGGGGGTGCCCTCGATATTGAAGTGGCTGCACTCCCCGCATTATGCATATTGATATAACCTCGATTACTATCAATCCAGATTGAGCTAGCGCTTTAATCCGGTTCATCAGGTAAAGGACTTCTCCGTTGTCTTCCTCCTGAGGGCTCCATGGGTGCCAGCTTCGGCGTTTCTTCAGAGGAGCATTGTTGAACTCAGGAAGACTCTGCCGAACAGGGTCCGGAAGGGGGACGTCCTCCATATAAAACCATTTCGAAGGCCAGTCCTCGGACGTCTTCTTCGGAGTACCGGACAGGTATCCGGTTTCGGCGATGCGCCATATTTCGGCTCCGCCTACTTGATAAAGTGACCCCTTCTGTGTGCGGGGGACGAGGTAACCTTTTCCACAGCTCGAAATGAGCCTCGCAACCTAGGAATAACTCGCAGAGGGCAATGTAGCCGGCGATGTGTAATATGGAAGCAGGGGTGAAATTATGCAGTTGGAGCCGTAAAACTCCAGGAGCCCGCGGAGGAATGGATGAATTGGAAATCCGAGTCCCCTTAATAAGTAAGGAACAAGGCATACCCGCTCCCCCGTAGAGGGGCTGGGGAAGCTCTCCACTTGCTCCCCGCCATTGTAGGTGGCAAGCCCGGCTCGGACGGGAACCATATACGCTGGAGGGAGAAATCCCTGAGTCTGCAGTTCGACTAATCGACTGTATGAGACAGAATACCTCTCCCAATCACCGGGCATAGGGCTACGGGGGCGAGAGGAGGAGCTGCGGTGGTCGGCCATGTTGGAGTGGATTTTTTCGAAGCGCGCTCTGATGGACTCTCGCTGTGGGAGGATGGTATGGATTGGATCTAAGAATCCCCATCCCTTTAATAGACAATTTATTTATCTGCCTAGGGGGCGAATGTAAAAACGCCCTGGCTCCTCGTATTCATTCGACGCGTGGAAGATAGCCCTTATTGGGCGCGGAAGCCAAGAGGTCCAACATTTATGGGGCCGGACACTACTTAACAAACATTCAAAATTTGGAGAAGAACCCGCCTTGCAATGCCGAAGAAAATACTGCGTGTCGGACTTGACGTCATTGAAGCCTGGTTCGGGGGCTACTGAGGGAGTCCTGGATTAGGGGGTCTCCGGACCGCCGGACTATATCCTTTGGCCGGACTGTTGGACTATGAAGATACAAGATTGAAGACTTCATCTTGTGTTCGGATGGGACTTTACTTGGCGTAGTAGGCAAGCTAGGCAATTCGGATATGTATATCTCCTCCTTTGTAACCGACCTTGTGTAACCCTAGCCCCCTCCGGTGTCTATATAAACCGGAGGGTTTTAGTCCGTAGGACAACATACAATCATACCATAGGCTAGCTTCTAGGTTTAGCCTCTTTGATCTCGTGGTAGATCAAGTCTTGTACTACTCATATTATCAAGAACAATCAAGCAGGACGTAGGGTTTTACCTCCATCAAGAGGGCCCGAACCTAGGTAAACAACATGTCCCCTGCCTCCTATTACCATCCGCCTTAGATGCACAGTTCAGAACCCCCTACCCGAGATCCGCCGGTTTTGACACCGACAATCACCAACTTAGTCTTGTGTAGGAGTACTAGCAAGATCCGTGCATTGCACGAAACATCAAGATGCATTTTTTTATAAAACACTTGTTGTGATTGACCCTTGCGGGAGTAATCCCATGTGTAAAAACTAATGATATCTCAAGAAATATGAGATAAGGTGAAGAGGAGTGGGGTGTGGTGGTGGTTGGTGGTCGGACTGAGTGGAGGCATGGGGATTGACGACGTCGGCAGCGGCCACCAAGCCAGTTTGTTCTAGAGGCTTCCTTTCTTAATTGCTCAACAATGGGGTTTGTTGGAGATAAGGATGAATGAGGGAAGGCCTTGTCTGCAAATGTGGAGAGGGGTGCGGGTATCTTTTAGTTTAATTTCCATCCCTCAGATATAGATCGGACGGTCTATATTGCAAGATGGCACACGTACCATCATCACCAACTCGGTTTTTTATAAGAGAAAAAATATAAGTATGGAGATACAAACGTATTATCGATACTTGCTTCCGTAAACTAGCATCTACATTCTATTCAATGCCTCGGCATGTGGGGCCTTAGCACAATGACTTCTCGATTGTGTAAAACAAAGATTTTCCCGTCGCCGATAAGGAGGGGATGACGGTGGCGCGCTTTTTGGCTTGCTCTAGTCCTAGTAGTCATACTAGGTGGTCTAAGCACGTGTAGATTTATTCTTTTTCACGTCTCGTGTTCGCCGTACTGCCACGACTATTGATGAATAGACGGTAAGTTATTCATGGGGAAACCCTTGTTGAGTATGTTTGCGAGAGAGAGAGAGACAGTGTGCGTGTGTGATATGTTAGAGACTGAGGCAATGATAACAGATTCTTTGTGTCTATGTGTGTGGAGGATGGAGAGAGACATGTACATGGGGCTTTTTGTTGTGTAACATGGAGACACATATACATAATTAGAGAGTGAGTGTGTGAGATACACATTCGGACATGAGGAGAGATGAGGATCCAGATAAATGGGTGTTTGTGCGTGTCTATGTGTGTGTTTGTGCACGCGTTTGTGTGTGAGAGGGAGAGAGTGTATGTGGAGTGGAGAGACCACTGATGATGTAAACCTAGTATAAGGGAAGGGGGAATGGTGTGACATGTGTAGTAGTGAGATAGCACGGGTGCGGGCGGGGGGAGCAGACTATTTGGAAGAGACATCGAGTGTGTGTGTGGGAGAGGGGTGTGAGAGCAAGAGAAAGAGAGATCTAGCAATGGAGAGAGAGAGAGAGGAAGAGAGGGGGCGAGAGGGGTCGTTTGTGTCCATAAATGGCGTATAGATAGGGAGACAATGTTGATGTTGTCCGAAATTGGCCTATGAATGGAGGCGCAAGGGAAGCGAGTCATCGTGTGTGTGATAGGGACTTCATGAGAGATCTAGAATAGATGGTGTAGAGAACAATGTGCGAAATCAAGAACGATTATACATTAGGGAGCTATGCAAAGAGTCACGACATATATGTATACAGGGAAGGAGCTGGGGCGGGTCTGCATATGGGAGAGATAGAAAGAGGAGAGTGGTGCACAAGGAGACAAAGTGTGCTTGTTTGAAGTTGGGGTGGTGTGTGAGGTGAGTGAGCGAGAACCACATAACTAGGGAGATAGACGTTTGGGGGCGACGTTTTGTGTGTATGCGAAATATACACTCTACATAGTGTGTGTGCTTGAGTAAGAGAGATAGCGGGAGACCTAGAGAGTGAGGGAAGAGATGTGTGCATGCCCGAGAGACAAAGTGATAGAGACCTATGTTGGGGTCCGGACTTTACAAGAGAGAGGGGTGTTGATGTGCTCGTGTGTTGGTGTTTGGGGGAGAGAACGACTTCTCTATGTGTGTGTGTGGTGGGGGGGGGGTTGACTTCACATAAAGAGTGGGGTGTCTATATTTGAGGGACTTTAGCGTAATTGAGATATTGTGCACTCATGGTTGATCAATTTGTTTCACAGTTGTACTATGAGATAACAATACTTTTGAACATGCGTGACATACCTTGATGTACCAGAATTACAAACCTAAGATTGGAATTTTGGAATTCGACTCCATCATTAGCTTTTGTAATTCATTTAAACGGAGGTACATTTTTTAAGACGGGATTTCGTGATTTCAAATTCATATTATACACATACGGGCATGTTCAAACTTTATAATCATCCACTTTATTCATACACATACACATTTTTTATTTTGTCATCATATTTAGGATAAACACATTTGGAATTTCATTTGAATTGGACCGTATGATGGTATTTGCTTGTAGTAGCTCAATGATCCATATTTGAATTGAATGGACAATCTAAGTTTCGAGTTGGAGACATTGATTTTCAAAACTTGCACATTTTTTTTGCGTGCAAAACAAACAAATTGTCGGCCATGATATCATAGTTAGCCGTACGAGAGCAGAATACTTATAATTTTAGGTGCCAAAAGCTTTCAAACTTCCCGCTCACATCGAAATATCACGCGCCCGAAAGTTTAGCCCTGTGATACTCCGATTTTACCCCTACCAGATGAACGGAAAAGGGCTGCTTTGGTAACTCCATTGTTTTCCCCTCTTTGCCCCCAACATTCTACCCAGAGCCCCTCCCCTTCCCCTCCCCGACCCCCCCCCAACCACGGCAAGCCGCTGAATCTAGTCCTCCGCCGTAGCGGTGGACCTCACACCCCGCCGGATCTACCTTCCGCACCTTGGAACCCCCAACTGCCAACTCACCACTTCACTGGAGCCGCTTTACCGACTGGCTTGTCCACTGCTCCAAATCTCCTTAACCGCCATTGATACGTCTCCAACGTATCTATAATTTTTGATTGCTCCATGCTATATTATCTACTGTTTTGGACTATATTGGGCTTTATTTTCCACTTTTATATTATTTTTGGGACTAACCTATTAACCGGAGGCCCAGCCCAGAATTGCTGTTTTTTGCCTATTTCAGTGTTTCAGATAAATGGAATATCAAACGGAGTCCAAACAGAATAAAATCTCCGGGAACGTGATTTTCTCACTGAACATGATCCAGGAGACTTGGACCCTGCTCCAAGGAACAAAAGAGGCGGTCACAAGGGTGGGGGCGCCCCCATCCTAGGGCGCGCCCCTTGCCTCGTGGGCCCCTCGTTGCTCCTCCGGCGTACTTCTTCCTCCTATATATACACATGTACCCCCAAACTATCAGAACAGGAGCCAAAAACCTAATTCCACCGCCGCAACTTTCTGTATCCATGAGATCCCATCTCGGGGCCTGTTCCGGAGCTCCGCCGGAAGAGGGCCGTCATCACGGAGGGCTTCTACATCATCATAGCCTCTCCGATGAAGTGTGAGTAGTTTACCTCAGACCTTCGGGTCCATAGTTAGTAGCTAGATGGCTTCTTCTCTCTCTTTGAATCTCAATACAAAGTTCTCCCCCCTCTCTTGTGGAGATCTATTCGATGTAATCTTCTTTTTGTGGTGTGTTTGTTGAGACCGATGAATTGTGGGTTTATGATAAAGTCTATCTATGAATAATATTTGAATCTTCTTTGAATTCTTTTATGTATGATTGGTTATCTTTGCAAGTCTCTTCGAATTATCTGTTTGGTTTGGCCAACTAGATTGGTAGTTGTTGCCATGGGAGAAGTGCTTAGCTTTCGGTTTGATCTTGCGGTGTCCTTACCCAGTGACAGAAGGGTCAGCAAGGCACGTATTGTATCGTCGCCATCGAGGATAACAAGATGGGGTTTATTTCATATTGCATGAATTTATCTCTCTACATCATGTCATCTTGCTTAAGGCGTTACTCTGTTTTAACTTAATACTCTAGATGCATGCTGGATAGTGGTCGATGAGTGGAGTAATAGTAGTAGATGCAGAATCGTTTCGACCTACTTGTCACGGACATGATGCCTATATACATGATCATGCCTACATATTCTCATAACTATGCTCAATTCTGTCAATTGCTCAACAGTAATTTGTTCACCCACCATAGAATACTTATGCTCTTGAGAGAAGCCACTAGTGAAACCCATGGCCCCCGGGTCTATTCTCATCATATCAATCTCCATTACTTTAATCTTACTTTGCTTTTTTACTTTGCCTTTACTTTTTTACTTTGCATATTTATACCAAAAATATTATATCTATCAGATCTCACTCTCGTAAGTGATCGTGAAGGGCTTGACAATCCCTAATCGCGTTGGTTGCGAGTAGCTATCGCTTTGTGCAGGTACGAGGGACTTGAGCATGGGCTCCTACTGGATTGATACCTTGGTTCTCAAAAACTGAGGGAAATACTTACACTACTCTACTGCATCATCCCTTCCTCTTCGGGGAAAACCAACGCAAGCTCAAGATGTAGCAAGAAGGATTTTTGGCGCCATTGCCGGGGAGTCCACGCAAAAAGTCAACATACCAAGTACCCATCACAATCCCTATCTCTCGCATTACATTATTTGCCATTTGCCTCTCGTTTTCCTCTCCCGCCAATTCACCCTTGCCGTTTTATTTGCCCTCTCTCTCCCTATCCTCCCTCTCTATTTGCCTATTTTTGCCCGTTTGCTTTTTGTTTGCTCGTGTGTTGGATTGCTTGCTTGTCGCGATGGCTCAACCGAGATTTGGTGATTTTCACCTTAAAAGGTTAGAGGAGATCGAAACCAATGTTAGGAACTTTATGGTTTTTCAATTTGAGCATAATAATTTCTTTAGAAACGAGCTTAAGGAACAAAAAAGTTTTATGAGTTATATGAATAAAGAGCTTGATGATATGTCTAAAGAATTTGAGGGTATAATATCCCAAATTGCTCATCTAGAAAAAATGACTGTTGAAATTTCGGACATGCGCGCAAGCCACCTTAGTTAATAAGATGGCTGCTAAACCGGATACCTATGAAAATCTAGATGAAGATCTAAAAGTTATTGATGTGTCTCTGTAGGATCGAAAGTATGTCTAGAGGGGGGGTGATTAGACTACTTGACCAAATAAAAACTTAACCTTTTCCCAATTTTAGTTCTTGGCAGATTTTAGCTATTGTAGGACAAGTCAAGCAATCATCACACAATTCAAGCAAGCTTGCAAAGAGTATATTGGCAGCGGAAAGTAAAGCATGCAACTTGCAAGAATGTAAAGGGAAGGGTTTGGAGAATTCAAACGCAATTGGAGACACGGATGTTTTTCCCGTGGTTCGGATAGGTGGTGCTATCCTACATCCACGTTGATGGAGACTTCAACCCACGAAGGGTAACGGTTGCGCGAGTCCACGGAGGGCTCCACCCACGAAGGGTAATGGTTGCGCGAGTCCACGGAGGGCTCCACCCACGAAGGGTCCACGAAGAAGCAACCACCCACGAAGTGTCCACGAAGAAGCAACCTTGTCTATCCCACCATGGCCATCGCCCATGAAGGACTTGCCTCACTAGCGGTACATCTTCACGAAGTAGGCGATCTCCTTGCCCTTACAAACTCCTTGGTTCAACTCCACAATCTTGTTGGAGGCTCCCAAGTGACACCTAGCCAATCTAGGAGACACCACTCTCCAAGAAGTAACAAATGGTGTGTTGATGATGAACTCCTTGCTCTTGTGCTTCAAATGATAGTCTCCCCAACACTCAACTCTCTCTCATAGGATTTGGATTTTGTGGAAAGAAGATTTGAGTGGAAAGCAACTTGGGGAAGGCTAGAGATCAAGATTCATATGGTAGGAATGGAATATCTTGGTCTCAACACATGAGTAGGTGGTTCTCTCTCAGAACATATGAGTTGGAATTGTGTATGTGTTCTGATGGCTCTCTCCCACGAATGAAGAGGAGGTGGAGGGGTATATATAGCCTCCACACAAAATCCAACCGTTACACACAGTTTTCCAATCTCGGTGGGACCGAATCAACAAACTCGGTCAGACCGAAAAGGTAAACCTAGTGACCGTTAGAGATTTTCGGTGGGACTGACATGCAACTCGGTAGGACCGATATGGTTAGGGTTTGGGCATAATGTAATCTCGGTGAGACCGATTACACAAACTCGGTGAGACCGATTTTGGTAATTAGCTAACCAGAGAGTTGGTTAGGCAAACTCGGTGGGACCGATTTGCTCTTTCGGTGAGACCGAAAAGTTACAAAAAGGAAACACTGAATTTACATTGCAATCTCGGTGGGACCGATTCGCTCTTTCGGTGAGACCGAAAATTTACGAAAGGGAAACAGAGAGTTTGCAATCCCATCTCGGTGAGACTGAGATCCCAATCGGTAGAACCGAATTGCTAGGGTTTGGCAGTGGCTTATGACAAGTGAAACTCGGTGGTGCCGGATAGAAAGAATCGGTAGGACCGAGTTTGGCTTAGGGTTTAGGTCATATGTGGATATGGGAAGTAGTTGAGGGTTTTGGAGCATATCACTAAGCACATGAAGCAAGAGGCTCATTAAGCCACACCTCATCCCTCCTTGATAGTATTGGCTTTTCCTAAAGACTCAATGTGATCTTGGATCACTAAAATATAAAATGAAGAGTCTTGAGCTTTTGAGCTTGAGCCAATCCTTTGTCCTTAGCATTTTGAGGGTTCCACTTTCACATCCATGCCATGCCAATCATTGAGCTTTCCTGAAATAGTCATCTTGGAATAGCATTAGCTCAATGAGCTATATGTTGTTATGAATTACCAAACCACCTTGGGATAGTTGCACTTTCAATCTCCCCCTTTTTGGTAATTGATGACAACATATAGATCAAAGCTTCGACAAATGATAATAAGCATGAAATATATTGTCGCTTTGAGAAGTATGTGACAAGTAAGAGCTCCACCTAAATTTGTGCATATTTAAAATTTGCTTTGGACTGCAAATGCACAAAGAGTTAGAGTCATGGGTTACTCTTCCATGTCACATACATCTTGGTGGAGCGCTTAAAATGATAAGAATGAAATACATGCACTCATCACCAAGAATAGTGAATGATAACACATGATCATCAATGTCTCACGAGCAATGACATAGTATCTCACACAAAAGCAAACAAAGTTCGAAAAACCACCAAATAAAACAAGAGAGAATAAAAGCAACACTCTCTCTCGAAGCCTATGATCTATACATTTTCTCCCCCTTTGGCAACAAGTTACCAAAAAGTTCCTAGAAAATGCATAGTGCTAAGTCGACACTCAGGCTTGATCTTCAGGTGGTGGTGGAGTCCGGATCACTCCAAGGACGAAGCCTTCTGTAGACGTGGTTGGAGTTGAGGCTGAAGTAGATGCTGGAGCTGGTGGAACTGAAGCTGTAGCTGGTGCAGAAGTGGTGGCTCTGGTGTCAGCAACTGGCACTGCATGTGATCTCTGAGCTCTTGGCGCTCTGGCAAATGCATCAGTTGTAGTCTTGCCTCTCCTCTCCTGCATGTCATCCTGAAGTTGTTCCACTGCAGACTGAATCTCTGTTACTTTGACATCCAAGTCATAGAACTTTTGTTCCATGATCCTCTCTAAGCTCTACTGATTCTGAGTGAGGGTGGCCAGTCCTTGCTCAATCCTCAGTGTGGATGCAATCAAGTAACCAAGCTTCTCTTGTTTGGTTTTCAAGAAATACTCAGATGCCTCCTCTTGAGTTGGCATCTTGGAAGCTTTCTCCTTCCTCGCCTGCTCCTTCTTTGCTTGTGCTTGAACTGATGATGGTTCATTCTCATTCATCACAACTTGGTTGTCCTCAAAGTCTGGATGAATAGGCAAGTGTTCCTTGTCCAACAAGTATGTGCCTGTGCCCATTTTTGAGTTGATTAGCTCCTGAATCTGAGGGGCATAACCACAGCTCCTCTTCTGATCTGCTGCAGTCCTCTTGATAGTTTCTACTATGAGGCTCATGACCTTGAATTTCTGAGGCACATCAAATATATGTAGCAAGTTAATGGCGTGACCTCTGATCATTCTGTGATCTCCAGACTTGGGCAAGAGTGTGTGCCTAAGGATCCAGTTGATCGTAGGCAGTCCTGACAACAAGTGTTTTATGGACCCAAGCTTGTGAGTGTCAAGATCATCTACTGGAATCTCCTTGTACATATTTGCCATTGAGTTATGATCCATCTTTTTCTTGGCATAGACATCCAAGTCATCCTCATGCTCCTCTGGGGCATTGATGTGCTGTGCCCACTCAGCAACAGTTGATTGGTACCTTGTACCTTCAGACATCCATATTATCCTTCCATCTGGGTAGAAGTGTGCTGTGGAGTAGAATTGCATAATGAGTTCCTCGTTCCACTTTGTGAGCTTCTGCCCAACAAAGTCTGCTACTCCACAAGCATTGAAGCTGTCATACACTCCAGGGTAGTGTTCTTCATTGTCCTTGATGTACTCCCAATTGACCCATCTCATGTCACAAACTATGGGCTTCTTGTCCAACAAAACTGTCTCATAGAAGTCCTGCTGTTCCTTAGTGTGGAACCTATAATCAATAGCAGTTCTTCTCCTTGAAGCATATGGATCTGCTTCTCTCCACTTCCTCAGCCCTGAGTCTCTTCTGAGCTTCATGTCCTCAGCCACAGGATGAGCATCATTGTGGTCTAGGATCTTGGGCTTGAGCTTTCTCAGAACATGCTCTTCATCATCTTCTTCAGCAGCTTCAGGAACTGGGGCCTTGTTCTTTTCAGTTGCAGGTATGCTCCTCGTATTTCTCTTTGGAGCTGTCTTGACCTTTGATGCAGCCTTGGGTGCTTCCTTGGGCTTAGATGCAGTAGCCCCTGATTTGATAGCATCACCCATTAGCTTGGGTGCCTTAGGTGCTGGTGCAGCAACCTCTTCTTCCTCTTCTTCCATGATGGAAGCCTTTCCAAGCACTCTGGCTACGGTCTTCTTGACCCTTTCCTTCCTTTTCTTTCCTTCAGCAGCAACTGGCTCTATGGTTGCAGGCTTTTCAGGAATCTGAGTTGAGGCTCTGGCCTTTGGCATAGGCTGCCTACCTACTGGCCTTTTGATTTTCAATCCTGGCTTTGTGCCTTGAGCTGAGCCATGTTCCTTCTCGAGCACTGCTCTCTTTGAAGTTGCTTCCTCTTCTGCCACATAATCTTCGTCCTCAGAATCTGAAGTCCTCTTCTTCCTTTGTCTGGTGGCAGCTTTTGGTAAATTGCTTGGGGTGCTCCTGCTGCCTTCATCTGAAGAACTGGAGGGACTAGTGCCCTCACTCATGTGCACCTGCTCTTTTGACATGTTCTGGCTATCACTTTGGTCTGACATGATGCAAACTCTGACTGCTGACCCTGTGAATAGGTTATAGATGAGATAGAGTGGATGAGCATCACAAAATGCAGAGATTTTTGCAAAAGAATAATTCAAAAACTTAGTTTTAGTTTCCCACTGAAAGCATCTCGGATCTACCGATTTCTAAACTCGGTGATACCGAAGCAGTTTTGGCACCTAAACTAGTGAACTCGGTCAGACCGAGTCACAGTTCGGTGGCACCGAGACTGCTAGGGTTTCACAGAGTTCCAAAATCGGTCACACCGATAAGTAATTCTCAGTCAGACCGAGTCTCACTTGTGCAATGGCATAAGCCAAATCGGTGGGACCGAGTTTTTCAACTCGGTGGGTCCGAGATGGTTTCGGCGGAAACCTAACCCTAAAATTTTCAAATTAAACCTAATCTACGAGTTCATTGACTGGATAGAAG
Organism: Triticum urartu; assembly: GCF_056163025.1. Taxonomy (NCBI): domain Eukaryota; kingdom Viridiplantae; phylum Streptophyta; class Magnoliopsida; order Poales; family Poaceae; genus Triticum; species Triticum urartu. Next base: position 74,581,378 of record NC_141873.1, on the reverse strand, counting down.
TTTAACAATCATGGCAAGAATCATGATGATCACAATGTGCTAAGAATCGGATTGGGGAATAGCACAAAGATCGTGTCCATACCCTAGTTCGGCAGAGACTCGCTACGGCGGCAACGGCGGGGTTGAATTTCCGTTGACGGCGACGGAGACCAGCGACTGGAGGCGGCTGGCGGCGAGGAGACGATACGGAGACCAAGTATCAACTTAATGATCTCGGTAGGACCGAAAGTAGGGTATCGGTCAGACCGAGAATCATAAAGAGGTTTTGGAAGTTTAAGTCTATGATGAGTCGGGGACTCCGAGCGCTCCTCACACAGAGTGGTTCGAATCTGACTTGATCAAATTTTGTGATGTAGCATGAATAGAGTTTGAGACGAGAAAAGCATAGATAGCTAGAGGAGGTTCTTAGGCATTCTTGTCCATCCACTTGGCAAAAGGAAATAAAACCAAACAATCAAAACAACAAGTGGATGTCCTCGAATGAGTAAAATATGCAACTAGCATGCTCACACAATAAGATGGCAAATGAAATATGTGACAAGGCATGCACAACCAATTCTAGCATCTATCAAGCAATTTGCGATGACAAGGTCATCTATATATGAGTATATTGACTTAGGAGTCAAGTGAGAACACTTGATCATAGGTCATACTCATCGTTTAAGCTCAAGTGGGGTTACCACTTTTACATAAAGCATTGTTGTGTTCACATCTTTAGAGTTGCTTTAGCTCAAGTCTTAGAGTAAAGCTCCCCCTAGATGTGATATCCCCCCTTAGAGGGATGAACTAACCTCGGGTTTTGTCGATGATGACTTCATGTAGATGTTGAAGATGTGGATGCTCAATGTTGATGTAGATCACTTGGAGCTATCCATTTGAGTGAATTGCACTTTCAATACCTACATGGGTTAGTCCCACAAGGAACAAACAAGGATATCCATAGACATAGAGTGATGCACACACAAGATGATGTCCATGAAAACTTTTAGGTTACCTTGTTCCTTGTCTTACCAACAAGAGGGTTTGTGACTCCTTGAACTAGTGCAAGATGTGGAAGTTGATTGCACTTGTTCTTGGCAAAATGATAAGAGTGAAGTATGTTGGCGGAGTCACCCTCAAGAACTCTCTAGTTCTTCTTCTTTTGGATCCACACCATCTTGATGGGAATCCTTGGAGTTGTAGTCGTACTTGATGAAGTGGAACTTGAAGTAGTCTTGGGAATCCACTTGACTAAGGTCTTAGGAGCTTCTTCAAATGCATCAATTTCCTCTTGAAGCTTGTCCTTGCCTTTTTGCTTGTAGTCTTGTGGTGGAAGATCATCTTGAGCTTGTGTCCCCTTGAAAGAAGTATCATACTTCTCTTGTTGAGGAACAAACTTTGTCTTGGGGTATTGATCTTCTTCCCACTCAACTCCATTGGCATTGAACTTTCGTTCAAAACCAACACCTTGATTCTTCCGGTGCATTCCTTGCTTGCGCACAATTTCCTCGAATTGCTTACTCCTGGCAAGGCTTTTGTACACTCCTTTCTCTATAATTCCCTTCAATAAGCTATTTTCTTGCTCAAGTGTAACTTGGCTAAGAGAATCATTAGTGGAATCAAGAGAACTACTAGAAGCAACAATATTGGATTTAGCATGATCATTGTTACTGCTAGAGGAAGAATCTTTCTTGTTCTTGTTACTAGACTTGACTTGAGGCATGTAAGTGGATAAGAGTAAACGCTTGGCAATGTAAGAAGAACTTTTCTTGCGGAGATCATCATTGATTGCTTTTAAGAACTCATGCTCTTGCTCAAGATTGAGCTTTTCAAAGCGTAATTTCTCATGAGCTCTTAAAAGTTCTCGATGATCTTCGAAGATAGTTTCATGAGCTAACTTAAGAGTGTTTAGTTCTTTAGTTAGAGCCTCAATCTTCTCCTTATCATTGTCATTCGTTTTATCTTGATTAGCATGATTAATTGACGTTTCATCATAGTATTCATCACTAGAGTTGTCAACAAGCAAATCATCACCTAACAAGTCATCTTCATCACTATTGAAATCAACATACTCGGGGTGTGTTACCTTAGGACCTTTGGCCATGAAGCATCTTCCAATTCCTTCATTTGGTGAGTCAAATATGTCGTAGGAGTTGGTTGACACAAGTGCTAGACCGGCAACACCTTCATCTTGAGTATCTTCGGAGTCGGAGTGATAACTTCTCTCGGAGTGGCTGTCGGAGTCGGAGCCGGATACCCATTCACCAACATGAGCTTGATGTCTTCGTTTTGTGTAGCTCCTTGATGATTTTTCCTTCCTTTCCGAATCCTTTCTTCTCCGTGAGTATCTTCGTTTATAACGATCATCTCTACTCCTTCTCTCTCTTGGTGGTGATTCTTTGCTTCTTATTTTTGGAGAATCTTCTCTTCTCTTGTAGGAAGCCGTACACTCATTGGAATAGTGTCCGGGTCTTCCACAACTGTAGCAGTTTCGCTCTCGACTAGAAGATCTTTTGTCATTGTAGGACCTTGACTTGAAGCTTCTATCTTTGCTTATACTCTTGTAGAACCTGTTGAAGTTCTTCACCCTTAAGCTCAATTCTTCATTGAAGTTTTGTTTCTCACTTGATGATGTAGGGGCTTCACATGAGGCTTTGTAGGCACCACTTGATTTGTTGTGAAGTTCCTCTTTATCCTTAAGTGACACCTCATGAGCAACAATTCTTCCAATCACCTTCGTTGGCTTGAGATCTTTGTAATTGGGCATCATTTGGATCAATGTGCACACGGTATCATATTTTCCATCCAAGGCTCTTAGAATCTTCTTGATGATGAATCTATCGGTCATCTCTTCACTTCCTAAGCCGGCAATCTCATTTGTGATGAGAGCAAGCCTAGAGTACATTTCAGCGACACCTTCACCATCCTTCATTTTGAACTTGTCAAGTTGACTTTGAAGCACATCCAACTTGGATTCCTTGACGGAGTCGGTACCTTCGTGCATATCAATCAAAGTGTCCCAAATTTCCTTTGCATTCTCAAGACGGCTGATTTTGTTGAATTCTTTGGGGCACAATCCGTTGAAGAGAATATCACAAGCTTGAGCATTGTATTGCAACATCTTCAACTCATCCGCGGTAGCTTCACGGTTTGGTTCTTTCCCATCAAAGAAGTCACCTTGCAAACCAACACACACAATAGCCCAAACGGCAGGGTTATGTCCAAGAATATGCATTTTCATTTTATGCTTCCAACTAGCAAAATTAGTACCATCAAAGTAAGGACCTCTACGGTGATAATTTCCCTCGCTAGACGCCATACTCTCCTAGGTTGTGAAACCAAGGCTATGACCACAAAAAGCTATGGAGATCAAAGCAAATGGAGACCAAAGATCTGATACAACTTGTAGGATCGAAAGTATGTCTAGAGGGGGGGTGATTAGACTACTTGACCAAATAAAAACTTAACTTTTTCCCAATTTTAGTTCTTGGCAGATTTTAGCTATTGTAGGACAAGTCAAGCAATCATCACACAATTCAAGCAAGCATGCAAAGAGTATATTGGCAGCGGAAAGTAAAGCATGCAACTTGCAAGAATGTAAAGGGAAGGGTTTGGAGAATTCAAACGCAATTGGAGACACGGATGTTTTTCCCGTGGTTCGGATAGGTGGTGCTATCCTACATCCACGTTGATGGAGACTTCAACCCACGAAGGGTAACGGTTGCGCGAGTCCATGGAGGGCTCCACCCACGAAGGGTAATGGTTGCACGAGTCCACGGAGGGCTCCACCCACGAAGGGTCCATGAAGAAGCAACCACCCATGAAGGGTCCACGAAGAAGCAACCTTGTCTATCCCACCATGGCCATCGCCCACGAAGGACTTGCCTCACTAGCGGTAGATCTTCACGAAGTAGGCGATCTCCTTGCCCTTACAAACTCCTTGGTTCAACTCCACAATCTTGTGGGAGGCTCCCAAGTGACACCTAGCCAATCTAGGAGACACCACTCTCCAAGAAGTAACAAATGGTGTGTTGATGATGAACTCCTTGCTCTTGTGCTTCAAATGATAGTCTCCCCAACACTCAACTCTCTCTCATAGGATTTGGATTTTGTGGAAAGAAGATTTGAGTGGAAAGCAACTTGGGGAAGGCTAGAGATCAAGATTCATATGGTAGGAATGGAATATCTTGGTCTCAACACATGAGTAGGTGGTTCTCTCTCAGAACATATGAGTTGGAATTGTGTATGTGTTCTGATGGCTCTCTCCCATGAATGAAGAGGAGGTGGAGGGGTATATATAGCCTCCACACAAAATCCAACCGTTACACACAGTTTTCCAATCTCGGTGGGACCGAATCAACAAACTCGGTCGGACCGAAAAGGTAAACCTAGTGACCGTTAGAGATTTTTGGTGGGACTGACATGCAACTCGGTAGGACCGATATGGTTAGGGTTTGGGCATAACGTAATCTCGGTGAGACCGATTACACAAACTCGGTGAGACCGATTTTGGTAATTAGCTAACCAGAGAGTTGGTCAGGCAAACTCGGTGGGACCGATTTGCTCTTTCGGTGAGACTTACAAAAAGGAAACACTGAATTTACATTGCAATCTCAGTGGGACCGATTCGCTCTTTCGGTGAGACCGAAAAGTTACGAAAGGGAAACAGAGAGTTTGCAATCCCATCTCGGTGAGACCGAGATCCCTATCGGTAGAACCGAATTGCTAGGGTTTGGCAGTGGCTTATGACAAGTGAAACTCGATGGCGCCGGATAGAAAGAATCGGTAGGACCGAGTTTGGCTTAGGGTTTAGGTCATATGTGGATATGGGAAAGTAGTTGAGGGTTTTGGAACATATCACTAAGCACATGAAGCAAGAGGCTCATTAAGCAACACCTCATCCCTCCTTGATAGTATTGGCTTTTCCTAAAGACTCAATGTGATCTTTGATCACTAAAATATAAAATGAAGAGTCTTGAGCTTTTGAGCTTGAGCCAATCCTTTGTCCTTAGCATTTTGAGGGTTCCACTTTCACATCCATGCCATGCCAATCATTGAGCTTTCCTGAAATAGTCATCTTGGAATAGCATTAGCTCAATGAGCTATATGTTGTTATGAATTACCAAAACCACCTAGGGATAGTTGCACTTTCAGTCTCCTATTAAATCTTTATTTTGCAATATGAATCTTGATGAAACTGAATATGATCTTCCTTTACCTAGAAGGCATTCTAAAAATTTGGGGTGTTTAGATCTTAATGATGAAATTGATGAAAGTGGGATTGAAAGAAATAAAAATCTAGATGTTTCTAAACCCACTATATTGGATTTCAAGGAATTTAATTATGAAAGTTGCACTTTAATTGATTGTATTTCCTTGTTGCAATCCGTGCTAAATTCTCCACATGCTTGTAGTCAAAATAAAGCCTTTACCGAACATATTGTTGATGCCTTAATGCAATCTTATGAAGAAAAACTTGAGTTGAAAGTTTCTATCCCTAGAAAACTCTATGATGAGTGGGACCAACTATTAAAATTAAAATTAAAGATCATGAGTTTTATGCTTTGTGTGATTTGGGTGCTAGTGTCTCTACTATTCCCAAGACTTTGTGTGATTTACTAGATTTCCGTAATTTTGATGATTGCTCTCTAAACTTGCATCTTGCGGATTCCACTATTAAGAAACCTATGGGAAGGATTAATGATGTTCTTATTGTTGCAAATAGGAATTATGTGCCTGTAGATTTCATTGTTCTTGATATAGATTGCAATCCTTCTTGCCCTATTATTCTTGGTAGACCTTTCCTTAGAACGGTTGGTGCGATTATTGATATGAAGGAAGGAAATATTAGATTTCAATTTCCATTAAAAAAGGGCATGGAACACTTTCCTAGAAATAAAATAAAATTACCATATGAAACTATCATGAGAGCCACTTATGGATTGCCTACCAAAGATGGCAATACCTAGATCTATCCTCGCTTTTATGCCTAGCTAGGGGCGTTAAACGATAGCGCTTGTTGGGAGGCAACCCAATTTTATTTTTATTCCTTGCTTTTTGCTCCGGATTAGTAATAAATAAATTATTTAGCCTCTGTTTTGGTTGTGTTTTTTGTGTTTAATTAGTGTTTGTGCCAAGTAGAACCGTTGGGAAGACTTGGGGAAAGTCTTGTTGAACTTGCTGTAAAAAAACAGAAACTTTAGCGCTCACGAAAACTGCTGTCATTTTTATTTGGAGAGTGCTATTTAGTTAATTCTTTTTTAAGATGATTAATAGATAAATTATTCACGTCCAGCAATTTATTTTAGAATTTTTGGGGTTCCATATCTTGCGCTGGCTACAGATTACTACAGACTGTTCGGTTTTTGACAGATTCTGTTTTTCGTGTGTTGTTTGCTTATTTTGATGAATCTATGGCTAGTAAATAGTTTATAATCCATAGATAATTTGGAATACAGTAGGTTTAACACAAATATAAATAAAGAATGAGTTCATTACAGTACCTTGAAGTGGTCTTTTGTTTTCTTTCGCTAACGGAGCTCGCGATTTTTCTATTTTGAGTTTTGTGTTGTGAAGTTTTCAAGTTTTGGGTGAATTCTTTTGATGGATCATGGAACAAGGAGTGGAAAGAGCCTAAGCTTGGGGATGCCCATGGCACCCCCAAGATAATCCAAGGACACCAAGAAGTCAAAGCTTGGGGATGCCCCGGAAGGCATTCCCTCTTTCGTCCACTTCCATCGGTAATTTACTTGGAGCTATATTTTTATTCACCAACATGATATGTGTTTTGCTTGGAGCATCTTGTATTATTTGTGTCTTAGTATGCCACAATCATCCTTGCTGTACACACCTTTTTAGAGAGCCATACATGAATTAAAATTTGATAGAATACTCTATGTGCTTCACTTATATCTTTTGAGCTAAGTAGTTTTGCTCTATGTGCTTCACTTATATCTTTTGAGCTAGATAATTTTGCTCTATGTTCTTCACTTATATCTTTTGAGTGTTATAATTTTGCTCTATGTGCTTCACTTAGATCTTTTAGAGAACGGTGGTGGAATTGTTTAAAGAAACTATTGATCTCTCATGTTTCACTTAAATTATTTTGAGAGTCCCTTAATAGCATGGTCATTTGCTTAATAATAATATGCTTGGTATTCAAGATTTGTGAAACTTTCTTTTGAGTGTGTTGAATACTAAGAAAATATTGAAGCATGATAATTGTTTTGAGATATGGGGGTGATAATATTAAAGTCATGCTAGTTGAGTAGTTGTGAATTTAAAGAATACTTGTGTTAAAGTTTGTGATTCCCGTAGCATGCACGTATGGTGAACCGTTATGTGATGAAGTCGGACCATGATTTATTTATTGATTGTCTTCCTTATGAGTGGCGGTCGGGGACGAGCGATGGTCTCTTCCTACCAATCTATCCCCCTAGGAGCATGCGCGTAATACTTTGCTTTGATAACTTCTAGATTTTTGCAATAAGTATATGAGTTCTTTATGACTAATGTTGAGTCCATGGATTATACGCACTCTCACCCTTCCACCTTTGCTAGCCTCTCTAATATCGCGCACCTTTCGCCGGTATCGTACACCTACCCTATACCTTCCTCAAAACAGCCACCATACCTACCTATTATGGCATTTCCATAGCCATTCCGAGATATATTGCCATGCAACTTTCCACCGTTCTGTTCATGACACACTCCATCATTGTCATATTGCATATCCCGGTACACTGCCGGATGCATTCACATAGAGTCATATTTTGTTCTAAGTATCAAGTTGTGATTGTTGAGTTATAAGAAAAATAAAAGTGTGATGATCATCATTATTAGAGCATTGTCCTGGTGAGGAAAGAATGATGGAGACAATGATTCCCCCATAAGTCGGGATGAGACTCCGGACGAAAAATAAATAAAAAAAGAGGCCAAAGAAGCCCAAATAAAAAGAGGCCATAAAAAGGCCCAAATAAAAAAGTGAGAGAAAAAGGGAGAAGGGACAATGTTACTATCCTTTTACCACACTTGTGCTTCAAAGTAGCACCATGATCTTCATAGTAGAGAGTCTCTCATGTTATCACTTTCATATACTAGTGGGAATCTTTCATTATAGAACTTGGCTTGTTTATTCCAATGATGGGCTTCCTCAAAATTGCCCTAGGTCTTCATGAGCAAGCAAGTTGGATGCACACCCACTTAGTTTCTTTTTGAGTTTTCATATACTTATAGCTCTAGTGCATCCGTTGCATGGCAATCCCTACTCACTCACATTGATATCTATTGATGGGCATCTCCATAGCCCGTTGATATGCCTAGTTGATGTGAGACCATCTTCTCCTTTTTGTCTTCTCCACAACCACCATTCTATTCCACCTATAGTGTTATATCCATGGCTCACGCTCATGTATTGCGTGAAGATTGAAAAAGTTTTGAAAAAGTTAGAGTATGAAACAATTGCTTGGCTTGTCATCAGGGTTGTGCATGATTTAAATACTTTGTGTGGTGAAGATGGAGCATAGCCAGACTATATGATTTTGTTGGGATAACTTTCTTTGGCCATGTTATTTTGAGAAGACATAATTGCTTTATTGGTATGCTTGAAGTATTATTATTTTTTATGTCAATATAAACTTTTGTCTTGAATCTTTCTAATCTGAATATTCATACCACAATTAAGAAGATTTACATTGAAATTATGCCAAGTATCACTCCGCATCAAAAATTCTCTTTTTATCATTTACCTACTCGAGGACGAGCAGGAATTAAGCTTGGGGATTCCTGATACGTCTCCAACGTATCTATAATTTTTTATTGCTCCATGCTATATTATCTACTGTTTTGGACTATATTGGGCTTTATTTTCCACTTTTATATTATTTTTGGGACTAACCTATTAACAGGAGGGCCAGCCCAAAATTGCTGTTTTTTGCCTATTTCAGTGTTTCATATAAACGGAATATCAAACGGAGTCCAAACGGAATAAAATCTTCGGGAATGTGATTTTCTCACCGAACGTGATCCAGGAGACTTGGACCCTGCTCCAAGGAATAAAAGAGGCGGTCACAAGGGTGGGGGGTGCCCCCCCTAGGGCGCGCCCCCTGCCTCGTGGGCCCCTCGTTGCTCCTTCGGCGTACTTCTTCCTCCTATATATACACACGTACCCCCAAACTTTCAAAACAGGAGCCAAAAACCTAATTCCACCGCCGCAACTTTCTGTATCCACGAGATCCCATCTCGGGGCCTGTTCCGGAGCTCCGCCGGAAGAGGGCCGTCATCACGGAGGGCTTCTACATCATCATAGCCTCTCCGATGAAGTGTGAGTAGTTTACCTCAGACCTTCGGGTCCATAGTTAGTAGCTAGATGGCTTCTTATCTCTCTTTGAATCTCAATACAAGGTTCTCCCCCCTCTCTTGTGGAGATCTATTCGATGTAATCTTCTTTTTGTGGTGTGTTTGTTGAGACCGATGAATTGTGGGTTTATGATAAAGTCTATCTATGAATAATATTTGAATCTTCTTTGAATTCTTTTATGAATGATTGGTTATCTTTGCAAGTCTCTTCGAATTATCTGTTTGGTTTGGCCAACTAGATTGGTAGTTCTTGCCATGGGAGAAGTGCATAGCTTTGGGTTCAATCTTGCGGTGTCCTTACCCAGTTACAGAAGGGGCAGCAAGGCACGTATTGTATTATTGCCATCGAGGATAACAAGATGGGGTTTATTTCATATTACATGAATTTATCTCTCTACATCATGTCATCTTGCTTAAGGCGTTACTCTATTTTTAACTTAATACTCTAGATGCATGCTGGATAGTGGTCGATGAGTGGAGTAATAGTAGTAGAAGCAGAATCGTTTCGATCTACTTGTCACGGACGTGATGCCTATATACATGATCATGCCTAGATATTCTCATAACTATGCTCAATTATGTCAATTGCTCAACAGTAATTTGTTCACCCACCGTAGAATACTTATGCTCTTGAGAGAAGCCACTAGTGAACCCTATGGCCCCGGGGTCTATTCTCATCATATCAATCTCCATTTCTTTAATCTTACTTTGCTTTTTTACTTTGCCTTTACTTTTTACTTTGCATCTTTATACCAAAAATACCAAAAATATTATATCTATCAGATCTCACTCTCATAAGTGACCGTGAAGGGCTTGACAACCCCTAGTCGCGTTGGTTGCGAGTAGCTATCGCTTTGTGCAGGTATGAGGGACTTGAGTGTGGGCTCCTACTGGATTGATACCTTGGTTCTAAAAAACTGAGAGAAATACTTACACTACTCTGCTGCATCATCCCTTCCTCTTCGGGGAAAACCAACGCAAGCTCAAGATGTAGCAAGAAGGATTTCTGGCGCCGTTGCCGGGGAGTCTATGCAAAAAGTCAACATACCAAGTACCCATCACAATCCCTATCTCTCGCATTACATTATTTGCCATTTGCCTCTCGTTTTCCTCTCCCCCCAATTCACCCTTGCCGTTTTATTTGCCCTCTCTCTCCCTATCCTCCCTCTCTATTTGCCTCTTTTTTCCCGTTTGCTTTTTGTTTGCTCGTGTGTTAGATTGCTTGCTTGTCGCGATGGCTTAACCGAGATTTGGTGATTTTCACCTTAAAAGGTTAGAGGAGATCGAACCCAATGTTAGGAAGTTTATGGTTTTGCAATTTGAGCATAATAATTTCTTTAGAAACGAGTTTAAGGAACAAAAAAGTTTTATGAGTTATATGAATAAAGAGCTTGATGATATGTCTAAAGAATTTGAGGGTATAATATCCCAAATTGCTCGTCTAGAAAAAATGACTGTTGAAATTTCGGACATGCAAGCCACCTTAGTTAATAAGATGGCTGCTAAACCGGATACCTATGAAAATCAAGATCAAGATCTAAAAGTTATTGATGTGTCTCCTATTAAATATTTATTTTGCAATATGAATCTTGATGAAACTGAATATGATCTTCCTTTACCTAGAAGGCATTCTAAAAATTCGGGGTGTTTAGATCTTAATGATGAAATTGATGAAAGTGGGATTGAAAGAAATAAAAATCTAGATGTTTCTAAACCCACTATATTGGATTTCAAGGAATTTAATTATGAAAGTTGCTCTTTAATTGATTGTATTTCCTTGTTGCAATCTGTGCTAAATTCTCCACATGCTTATAGTCAAAATAAAGCCTTTACCGAACATATTGTTGATGCCTTAATGCAATCTTATGAAGAAAAACTTGAGTTGAAAGTATCTATCCCTAGAAAACACTATGATGAGTGGGATCCAACTACTAAAATTAAAATTAAAGATCATGAGTTTTATGCTTTGTGTGATTTGGGTGCTAGTGTCTCTACTATTCCCAAGACTTTGTGTGATTTACTAGATTTCCGTAATTTTGATGATTGCTCTCTAAACTTGCATCTTGCGGATTCCACTATTAAGAAACCTATGGGAAGGATTAATGATGTTATTATTGTTGCAAATAGGAATTATGTGCCTGTAGATTTCATTGTTCTTGATATAGATTGCAATCCTTCTTGCCCTATTATTCTTGGTAGACCTTTCCTTAGAACGGTTGGTGCGATTATTGATATGAAGAAAGGGAATATTACATTTCAATTTCCATTAAAAAAGGGCATGGAACACTTTCCTAGTAATAAAATAAAATTACCATATGAAACTATCATGAGAGCCACTTATGGATTGCCTACCAAAGATGGCAATACCTAGATCTATCCTCGCTTTTATGCCTAGCTAGGGGCGTTAAACGATAGCGCTTGTTGGGAGGCAACCCAATTTTATTTTTATTCCTTGCTTTTTTCTCCTGCTTAGTAATAAATAAATTATTTAGCCTCTGTTTTGGTTGTGTTTTTTGTGTTTAATTAGTGTTTGTGCCAAGTCGAACCGTTGGGAAGACTTGGGGAAAGTCTTGTTGAACTTGCTGTAAAAAACAGAAACTTTAGTGCTCATGAGAACTGCTTTAATTTTTATTTGGAGAGTGATATTTAGTTAATTATTTTTGAAGATGATTAATAGATAAATTAATCACGTCCAGAAATTTATTTTAGAATTTTTGGGGTTCCAGATCTTGCGCTAGCTACAGATTACTACAGACTGTTCTGTTTTTGACAGATTCTGCTTTTCGTGTGTTGTTTGCTTATTTTGATGAATCTATGGCTAGTAAAATAGTTTATAATCCATAGAGAAGTTGGAATACAGTAGGTTTAACACCAATATAAATAAATAATGAGTTCATTACAGTACCTTGAAGTGGTCTTTTGTTTTGTTTCGCTAACGGATCTCACGAGTTTTCTATTTTGAGTTTTGTGTTGTGAAGTTTTCAAGTTTTGGGTGAATTCTTTTGATGGATCATGGAACAAGGAGTGGCAAGAGCCTAAGCTTGGGGATGCCCATGGAACCCCCAATATAATCCAAGGACACCAAGAAGTCAAAGCTTGGGGATGCCCCAGAAGGCATTCCCTCTTTTGTCCACTTCCATCGGTAATTTACTTGGAGCTATATTTTTATTCACCAACATGATATGTGTTTTGCTTGGAGCATCTTGTATTATTTGTGTCTTTGTGTCTTAGTATGCCACAATCATCCTTGCTGTACACACTTTTTTAGAGAGCCATACATGAATTAAAATTTGATAGAATGCTCTATGTGCTTCACTTATATCTTTTGAGCTAAGTAGTTTTGCTCTATGTGCTTCACTTATATCTTTTGAGCTAGATAATTTTGCTCTATGTGCTTCACTTATATCTTTTGAGTGTTATAATTTTTCTCTATGTGCTTCACTTAGATCTTTTCGAGCACAGTGGTGGAATTGTTTTAAACAAACTATTGATCTCTCATGCTTCACTTAAATTATTTTAAGAGTCCCTTAATAGCATGGTAATTTGCTTAATAATAATATGCTTGGTATTCAAGATTTGTGAAACTTTCTTTTGAGTGTGTTGAATACTAAGAAAAGATTGAAGCATGATAATTTTTTTGAGATATGGAGGTGATAATATTAAAGTCATGCTAGTTGAGTAGTTGTGAATTTAAAGAATACTTGTGTTAAAGTTTGTGATTCCCGTAGCATGCACGTATGGTGAACCGTTATGTAATGAAGTCGGAGCATGATTTATTTATGGATTGTCTTCCTTATGAGTGGCGGTCAGGGACGAGCGATGGTCTTTTCCTACCAATCTATCCCCCTAGGAGCATGCGCGTAATACTTTGCTTTGATAACTTCTAGATTTTTGCAATAAGTATATGAGTTCTTTATGACTAATGTTGAGTCCATGGATTATACGCACTCTCGCCCTTCCACCTTTGCTAGCCTCTCTAATACTGCGCACCTTTCGCCGGTATCATACACCTACCCTATACCTTCCTCAAAAGAGCCACCATACCTACCTATTATGGCATTTCCATAGCCATTCCGAGATATATTGCCATACAACTTTCCATCGTTCCGTTCATGACACACTCCATCATTGTCATATTGCATATCGCGGTACACCGCCGGATGCATTCACATAGAGTCATATTTCGTTCTAACTATCGAGTTGTAATTGTTGAGTTATAAGAAAAATAAAAGTGTGATGATCATCATTATTAGAGCATTGTCCTAGTGAGGAAAGAATGATGGAGACTATGATTCCCCCATAAGTCGGGATGAGACTCCGGACGAAAAACAAATAAAAAAGAGAAGCCAAAGAAGCCCAAATAAAAAGAGGCCATAAAAAAGGCCCAAATAAAAAAATGAGAGAAAAAGAGAGAAGGGACAATGTTACTATCCTTTTACCACACTTGTGCTTCAAAGTAGCACCATGATCTTCATAGTAGAGAGTCTCTCATGTTATCACTTTCATATACTAGTGGGAATCTTTCATTATAGAACTTGGCTTGTATATTCCAATGATGGGCTTCCTCAAAATTGCCCTAGGTCTTCATGAGCAAGCAAGTTGGATGCACACCCATTTAGTTTCTTTTTGAGCTTTCATATACTTATAGCTCTAGTGCATCCGTTGCATGGCAATCCCTACTCACTCACATTGATATCTATTGATGGGCATCTCCATAGCCCATTGATATGCGTAGTTGATGTGAGACCATCTTCTCCTTTTTGTCTTCTCCACAACCACCATTCTATTCCACCTATAGTGCTATATCCATGGCTCACGCTCATGTATTGCGTGAAGATTGAAAAAGTTTTGAAAAAGTTAGAGTATGAAACAATTGCTTGGCTTGTCATCGGGGTTGTGCATGATTTAAATAATTTGTGTGGTGAAGATGGAGCATAGCCAGACTATATGATTTTGTAGGGATAACTTCCTTTGGCCATGTTATTTTGAGAAGACATAATTGCTTTATTAGTATGCTTGAAGTATTATTATTTTTTATGTCAATATAAACTTTTGTCTTGAATCTTTCTAATCTGAATATTCATACCACAATTAAGAAGATTTACATTGAAATTATGCCAAGTATCACTCCGCATCAAAAATTCTCTTTATCATTTACCTACTCGAGGACGAGCAGGAATTAAGCTAGGGGATGCCTGATATGTCTCCAACGTATCTATAATTTTTTATTGCTCCATGTTATATTATCTACTGTTTTGGACTATATTGGGCTTTATTTTCCACTTTTATATTATTTTTGGGACTAACCTATTAACAGGAGGCCCAGCCCAAAATTGCTGTTTTTTTCCTATTTCAGTGTTTCATATAAACGGAAGATCAAACCGAGTCCAACCAGAATAAAATCTTCAGGAACGTGATTTTCTCACCGAACGTGATCCAGGAGACTTGGACCCTGCTCCAAGGAACAAAAGAGGCGGTCACGAGGGTGGGGGCAACCCACCCCCTAGGGCACGCCCCCTGCCTCGTGGGCCCCTCGTTGCTCCTCCGGCGTACTTCTTCCTCCTATATATACACACGTACCCCCAAACTATCAAAACAGGAGCCAAAAACCTAATTCCACTGCCGCAACTTTTTGTATCCACGAGATCCCATCTCGGGGCCTGTTCCGGAGCTCTGCCGGAAGAGGGCCATCATCACGGAGGGCTTCTACATCATCATAGCCTCTCCGATGAAGTGTGAGTAGTTTACCTCCGACCTTCGGGGACATAGTTAGTAGCTAGATGGCTTCTTCTCTCTCTTTGAATCTCAATACAAAGTTCTCCCCCCTCTCTTATTTTTGCGGTGTGTTTGTTGAGACCTATGAATTGTGGGTTTATGATCAAGTCTATCTATGAATAATATTTGAATCTACTCTGAATTCTTTTATGTATGATTGGTTATCTTTGCAAGTCTCTTCGAATTATCCGTTTGGTTTGGCCAACTAGATTGGTAGTTCTTGCCATGGGAGAAGTGCTTAGCTTTGGGTTCGATCTTGCGGTGTCCTTACCCAGTGACAGAAGGGGCAGCAAGGCACGTATTATATCCTTGCCATCAAGGATAACAAGATGGGTTTATTTCATATTGCATGAATTTATCTCTCTACATCATGTCATCTTGCTTAAGGTGTTACTCTGCTTTAACTTAATCAAGGATAACGGTCGATGAGTGGAGTAATAGTAGTAGATGCAGAATCGTTTCGATCTACTGGTCACGGACGTGATGCCTATATACATGATCATGCCTAGATATTCTCATAACTATGCTCAATTCTGTCAATGCTCTTGAGAGAAGCCACTAGTGAAACCTATGGCCCCCGGGTCTATTCTCATCATATCAATCTCCATTACTTTAATCTTACTTTGCTTTTTACTTTGCCTTTACTTTTTACTTTGCATTTTTATACCAACAATATTATATCTATCAGATCTCACTCTCGTAAGTGACCGTGAAGGGCTTGACAACCCCTAATCGTGTTGGTTGCGAGTAGCTATCGCTTTGTGCAGGTACGAGGGACTTGAGCGTGGGCTCCTAATGGATTGATACCTTGGTTCTCAAAAACTGAGGGAAATACTTACGCTACTCTGCTGCATCATCCCTTCCTCTTCGGGGAAAACCAATGCAAGCTCAAGACGTAGCAGCCATCATGGTCCACCGCACCGGATCTGCTTAACCGGCACCCTCGTCCACCACAGCGTAGGCCCTTCACTAACTCCCTCGTCTGCCCCTTCGCTGGCCCTTCATACAAGCCCTTGTCTGCCGCAACAGATCTGCCTCACCGAAAGCACTGTACAACGCGCCCGCCGAAGCCTTCGTCCACTGCACCGGACCCACTCCAGGAACACCATATTCAACTCCATCGGCCCTACTTTACCGACGCCGCAGCCTCATCAGGTTATTTCGATTTGTACTCCTTCGGTTTTTCTCTTTATGGTGCAACTGTTCACTTACCACAGATGAGCTTTCTTGTATGTCGATAGGCGCCGCAACCGTAGCACCGGAGCCGCTATAGCGACAGCGACAGCCGGCCCAAACTCAACCGCAACACGAGCACCATCGATGATCCTTAGCTATCAAGTATGACAACGATACCCATACACCGCCGAGAATCAAGTACTATTATCCAACGGCCGGCGCCTACGTTCACTTTCCTAGCATAAGCACCGCACCTTTGAATTTCTTCAGGGCATCATTCAGTTTTTCATGAGACGCATTATTCTGCTTGCACCTGTAGGGCCATACTTCTGGCAGTGAACATGTTACATGTGCTAAATTACATACCAGTGCAGATATAGTTAATATGCTTTAGTTTTGTTCTGATGCCACGTGTTGGTTCCATCAGACTGCTTAATGTTCTCTATGCTTAATTACACATCAGCAAACTAGCATGTGGTTCTGCTGCTTTTTGTTCGTTTTACCCTACATTTTCTGATGCTAGCTATTACATCACTGCTCCGAGCCTCTGTTCATTACTTGTTTGTGTGTTCTTGATCTTCCCAAGTTGCATGACTAATTTGATGCTTCTATTAATTATGGAGCTACCAACCCCATCAAGCAAAATATTTGTTCTTTTGGGGCTGGCACCTCGAACAAGCATAAAAATAGAGGGAAGCAGATATATTGTCGTGTATGCACACACCCTTCTTTCATTAGTTTAGATGAACCATTGATGATCAATTCGGACCAGTGCATGCGATCAAAATTAATTTTACCTAAATGGATGGTGCAGAATAAACTACAACAACTAGATTTGCAACCACGGGATGCTGACGATATCTTCAAAGAACATTGCAACAGAAGCTAGGCTTCACAGCAACATATGGTAAGCCAGTGTGTTTTAGTACATGTGAAATGTAATGCGAATGGGCTGCTTTCTTTGCTTGTGCCCTCAACGTGTAATCCTACCGAATTACAAATAGTTCAGTTGTCTGCTTTGATGTATTGCTTGATTCGAATGCTTATTTGTTGTTACGCTATACCTGAGTTGGCCAATATGTCAGCAGTGCCTGCTGTACTATCGTAAAGAAATGCATGCCTATTTCATTTGAGTCCTTAACTTTTCCTCTCAACTTCATCACAAGACTGTCTTCGTAGTTTATATGAGGCCACACTGTTAAGTGCTTTATCAGATTATTTCAA
The DNA here is from genome assembly GCF_056163025.1 of Triticum urartu. NCBI lineage: Eukaryota > Viridiplantae > Streptophyta > Magnoliopsida > Poales > Poaceae > Triticum > Triticum urartu. The sequence continues at coordinate 74,563,867 of NC_141873.1, read as the reverse complement.
CTGCTTAGATGCCTTGGCAACTTAAATATAGCGGTTGTACACTCCCTTTCAACTAGGGATGTCAACTTGGTCCCGTTTAATCCCGATTAAAGTCCACTAGTGGTATGATAGTTCAAAAGAGTTTTTGTTTTTTGAGGAAAATGAACTAGGGAGGTAGCAAAAACTAACTAGATGGGACTGGCGGATGTCGTTTATTTGCCACTTACATCCCTAGTTTCATCTTACCATTTTAATTTCTTTTCGATCGATGCTGCTTTGAACCATTTAAATATAGTTTGCCATGCTTGGCAATAATTCGTCCGTTGTTTACCATGTAAGCTTACTGCCTGGATCTTACGATAACTATCTCTTACTAATGTCCAGCGAAAACCTTTCAGGATGCCGTTCACACTAGGACACAATGTACAACCCCAAAATCTATTTTTGGAAGCAGTGCGCCATCCATGTTACCAGATGGTAGCAGTTTAGAGGCAACACCGCCGGAGAGCAGTCTGAGCACATATATTATAGTGCTTGAGGCTCTACTAGAGGCAGAAAGAGATGGCGTGGCTGTCATGAATGAGGTAATCTTTATCTTGAGGCTGGAAATTACGGAATTAGGGGCACGCATTATGCAAGCAACCCAAGAATTGGAGGAAGTAAGAATGTTGCATTTGAAGACGGAGGAGGTCCTGCTGTTTCTGCTATCTGAAGCCCAAGGTAATCTCGGTTCTTCTTTAGAGACCAGTTGAAATTGTCATTAGATTATTGTACTTGCATGTTGTGTCATGTCTCTGAATGGATTGTGTTGCAAGACCCCCTATGTTGTCAATGTGTTGTAATGATCCGAATTTTTTAGGCGAGGTAATCCTTGGTACTTGTATGATTGACATAAGGTGAACTGTTTTTCGTGTGAGCATATTGTATTGGATGAAATAACTGTTTGACTCAGAGTGTATCCAACCTACTGAATTCGAAGATCACGACATTTCTAAATCATAATCATATATAAAGGTGAAATAAATCTTTGTTGTTGTTTTGAAGAAATAAATAACAAAATGTATAATTATCTGTGGATATTCTTAATCGAATACAAATTGGTTTCGAAATTAGTTTGCTAGGTCCCAGGGCAAACGTGAATGCCAATTCTCCCAAGTTTTGAATGAAGCGGCTAAACACCCACTATAATTTGTGGGCTGCCTGAAGCAAGTGTTTGTGAGATGGAAATTATTGTCTACCCCTGACACTTGACATCCTTATCGACCGGATTTACACTGCTGTCGATAGGGGTAGATTAGTAACTTCAATCAGACGTGACATGATGGCCTCTGAGCCCATTCAGACACGGTAGGCGCCAAACGTGGGCGGCAAAACACATTTGATTCAAGCTCGTCCGAAAGACATGTGTCTCTTCCTCCATTTCCCCATTCATACACGGTGGGCGGCAAAACAAACTCTCCTCGTCCGAAATCTATGTAGGCTAATATTTTAAATAGGGGCAGATGTGAAACTTCCATCAGACGTGACACAACTGCCCTACCTGTCAGCCCCGTTCATACACCGTGGGCGCCAACCGTGGGCGGCAAAACACCCTCTCCTCACCCGAAATAGTTACCGGCAAATATTTGGGATATGCGAGATTACCATCCTATCCCCAACCGACGCGATGTCCGAAATTTTAAACGGGGGATAAGTTCATAACTTTCCCCCATTTCAGAGAAGCGCCTCCCAAAGTTTGAGATCCCCCTTCCCTCCATTTCCCCATTCATACACCGGCGGCGGCACGACAACCTCCGCACTGCGGCCAGCCTCCTCCGTCCGCCACCCCATCCTCCACCTTGCCAGAGCCGCTACCCCTACCCTGTCGTCCACTGCAAGAGATGGACGTCTCTCATCCACGGCGCTGTACCAGGATCCTTTCATCGCCTCCTCTCGCTTCATCGGCGCCGTCGTCCACCTTGCCGTTGCCACTCCTATGACCGCCTTGTCCACGGCAACAGGATATATCCCCCGACCCGGCCGTCTGCCATCTAAAGTCTTCTTCCCTGCCACTGACAGCCATCGCACCCGCAGCACCTTTAACGTATCAGCATAGGCCTACATGGCGTCGCAAGAGAGGTGGTACTCTTCCATATGTGCTTAAGTTATTGACCTCACCAGGAAAATAGATCGTAATTTGTTTACTGTACTTTTCTTGTCCGTACCAAATCGTAGTGGCTAGTTGAAAGAAAACATTGGTTGCGAAGTAGCTTTTTCCGGTTTGCACCTTCAGATCCGCCATGGCATGGGCACTATACTCGTAAAGCTTATGGTTTCCCCCCTTTATATTCACTACCATCATCGTAGGTGCTTCATGTCGTGCTATCACTGCTCCTCAAGACCCCAACCCAAAGCTTACGTGTTGAAATACAAATCTGATATGATGCTCATATCACTAAAACAGAGAATGTTTAATTGGTCACCTAATGTTCCTATATTCGTTTCGAAAAGCATGTGCGCCACCCACTGGTCCAGCTAGTTCCACTTTCCTGATTTTTCTCTTGATGATTAGGGTTTTCCCCTTTTATCTACTCTACTATGATCTGCGTAGGTGCTTTCTGTCATACTAGCATTACTCCACCCTTCAAGCTAAACAACACAACACTCAGAATTCGAAAGCTTAGTTGTTCAAATATGATTGTGATATGATACTGATATTAGTTAACCGACACATTTAATTGGTTAGCTAAAGGTCCCACTTGAGTTTCCAAATGCATGTCGCGACATATAGAGAGACAGCATAATTGCATTTCTTTGTCACTTGTTGACCATACTTTCTTGTCCATACCAAATCTTAGTTGTTACTTCAAAGCAAACATTGGTTGCTAACTACCCTTTGCGCGGTTTGCAGCTTCAGATCTGCCATCCCACTGCCACGGTCAACACTATACTCATCATGCTTATGTTTTCCCCATTTTATGATGACCACAATCAGCCTACGTGGTCCGTGTCATAATAGCACTGCTCCACCCATCGAGCTAAACAACCTTAGTTGTACAAATTCATATATGATATTATTGATGATATTAGTAAAACTGAGAGATGTTTAATTGGTTAGCTAAATGTTCCTACTTTAGTTTCGAAATGCATGTGAGCCACATATGGAGAGACCGGAAAGAATAGTATTTCTCTGTGCACTCTGGTTCATCATGGGTGGCCAACCGACATTGTATTGAAAGACTTGTAATATCTTCAATCTGCTTGCTCTTCTGCTCTTCTTTAAGATGATACTCTTCTCTTGCGGTCGACTAGTCAGGTCGAGTTGTTCTCCCTTAGTATATTTTGGATCTGTCAGGTCAGGTCGACTTGTTCTTCTTTACTATATGTTGAAGCTATCATCTGCAAAGTGTCATCACTTCTGGAGCTCTCATATTTTGAGTAGTAGGCCACATTATATTAATGCACACAACAAATTACAGCATGCATAGCATCTTTTAAAAGAATTGCAGAGATAGCACAAAGGGGTTTACAGGGAGGCGGTATTGGATTAGAATCACTTCTGCATTACAAAGAAAATCTCATTTGTTTTTATGTTTTCACGCATGTCAGATATTGAACATTATCAAAATGAATATGAAAATGGGTGCACAAGAGGAATATTGCAGAACAATCCACTGGCTAACAAACTTGGCATGGTGGAGGATGGCCTATCTTATTCACCCATCAAGGTGCTTGCTCTAACTTTCCAAAGTTGTATTGGTCGCACATATTTTGCATCTGACCTCTTGCATTACTTCTACTTTGTTACACCATCTGCTTAGTTTAAGCATCATATATGAGTATATGCCATACCTATCCATTTTCTGTACCTATTCCATGTGTCGTCACACTATGTTTTTCCAGTCAAATGTTGTTCTTTCGTAATAGATGTCCAAAAGGAAGAGGGTGAGTGCAGATCCTCAAGGAGTACAAACTAGGTATTTGGAAAAGGTAGTGATACTTGTTAAATCAGATAGATCAGCAGCCACAGAAAACACAGGCCCAACTGTACCACACTTTACCCCTACTCCAGTGGACAAACCCCTATTAGAACTGCTGGGAGCCCAGCGTCAGGTACTGTCTATGATATCAATTCAAAATTTGAACTCCTAAATTTCTGCTTGTGCCTTACCTTCTCTCTTGTATGAAAACTAATTTCAAATGAATCTCCTTGCTCAAAGGATCATACGATCTCAAAACAATAATGGGCTCTGCATTGCTCTTGTCAATACCACTCTCCCTTTTGCCTTGTAACACTATACTTAATTAATTTCTATTTGATTATGTATCATCAGTCTACACCTAAGCTTCATTATCCTCTGTTTCTTCCAATATTATTTGATCTATATTTACTCTTTGCAAAATGTATAATAATGGAAACGCTTATAAAGAATTTTCTTTGGGGAATTTATTGAATTATCCTTCCATCAACATGGAGAAGGGCTTTGTCCAGCCCGTGTTAACATGTAATGTAAGTTCATCCTTCTCAATCCTTCAAACTTTGTTCTAGTATAGATTTGGATAGGCATCATTTCCTCCACTGCTGTTTGCTTTGTTGTTTACATCTGATTGGATGTTTGCAACAACTACCAATTTCAAATTGTAGTTGTAAAAACATGTTCCTTATGCAGAACAGATCCATTTATTTGCTTATATAATTGTGAAACCTATTACGTGTCTCCTTGTTTCTCTTTCAGACTCGTATCTCTTACGCCAGGCAGAACTTTAGGGAAGATAGTGAGCCAAACCATCTTGAGGACAGCGAGATGACCCCAAGGTCCTGTCTTGATGAAGACAGTGAGTTGAAGCTACTCACCAGCAGGTGTGAGACAACCTCTGTGCAGTCGCTGCCTCAATCAGTTCGACTTCTTCAGTCTCAACTTAAAGCGGAAAGGCTTGCTTCAGCTCAACTCCGACTTGAAGTCAAAGATGCAATGAAGATGTCAGAGGACTGCCGTGCGCACCATCATGCCTTAAATCTAGTGTTGATGCATCTATCGTTGACACAACTGAGGTCTACTCGGCTTCTTCAGCTGTTTGGGGGCCCGACCTAGCTAGGCCTAGTGCCTTCTGAAGTGCACTCAGTTTTTTATATTCTTTTGTCGGCGTGTTTATTTGCATTGGTGGCGAACTTTGATGCCCAGTGGATGTAATATGTGTGATAGCCGTGATAGCCTAGCGTAAGTTTCTTGCTTATTTATTTCCTTGTTGTCTTGTTTATTTGTTTGCTTGTAGTCATTGCAGTTCTTTTTCCGCAGTTTGCTAGTGGCTGCAATAACCTATTTTTTAAAACTAGGCCACAATAACCATGGGCCAATATTTACTGTAGTGACACCGGGCCTCCTACGGGCCGTAGAAACAGTGGGCCTTCTACGGGCCGTAGAAACAGTGGGCCTTCTACGGGCCATAGAAACAATGGGCCTTCTATGGGTCATAGAAACAATGGGCCTTCTACGGGCCGTATCATCAATGGGCCTTATACGGGCAGTATGATCGATTGGCCAAACATGGGCCAATAACAGGCCGCATTATGGCCGTAAATGGGCTAGAGTTGGAATCATCCGTCCATGGGCCGACCATAACGGGCCATCATTAATAGTCCATATTTGATGACGCTATGAAAACGGCCCAGCGTATTAACGGACCACAAATGGGCCGACTGTAACCACGGGCTCAATTTGGCCCACAAGCAGTAAATGACAGTAACGGGCCGTAAGTAAATGAATGCTGGAAATGAGCCCAAGAATATATGGGCTCTGAGAAGGCCGAAAGATAATGTGGGCTGGAAATGGCCCAACGGAATAACGGGCCGTTAATGGGTATAAAGTGATACACTGTTCATTACGGGCCAGTTTCACCACGGGCCGTTAATGGGTGTAAAGTGATACACTGTTCATTACGGGCCAGTTTCACCACGGGTCGTTAATAGGCCAAGAGTTACATAGGGCCTCATATGGGCCAAAAGACGTCATGGGCCATACATGTGCCAGAAGTGAAAACGGGCTGGAATCATATTGGGTGGCCCAGATGACGCTACTGGGCCTAATTCGGATAGGGCGTAACGGGCCTTGGGTTAGCGGGCTGTAAATGGGCTATATGCGAACAGGCCATTAACAGGCTTTACATGGGCCGGCCCCCCACCTTTTGACCAAGTCAAACGGGCCGGCCTTTTCACAGGAATGGGCCTCTATTGGGCCGTGCCACGTGTCGACGTATCATAGGCGCCTTCTGTCCAATGAGTGGATGACATCTGTCCCAACGATGAGCCAACACATGTTTCCTCCAGCCAATGATGATTTTACACGTGGAAAATCCCCATTGGTTGGGGCTGTTAACGGGTTATCGGATCCAAAACCCGGCCCGATAGCTTAATGGCGTTCCGTTACGGTGGATGCCACGTGTCGGTCACCCTTGACGAAAGCACTTCTGTGACGCGGGATTTATCGTCATGGAAGTGGACACTTCCGTGATGATAATTTTGGTAATGTCATGGAACAATTCTACGACAGCATAGGTATGACTCTCTTGATTCTGTCATAAAATCGTCATGGATGTACATGCATGACAGAAAATGCGACCTACTGTGACAAACATGTATCAGCACGGAAGTGTATTTTTTTGTAGTGTAGGTTGGTGCCGGATTAATTCCGCATGTAAATAAGCTTGTAACCATGGATTTGGGGCTCTTTCCCCTCCCTTATTTAATGAATGATACGCATATTCGTGCGTATTCGAGAAAAAAATATGTTACTGTAACACCACGCTTTCCAAGAGAGGATGAGTCTACAAGGTTGAAGCCAACTAGTATGACACTACTACTATGTTACTTTGCATTATGGATGTAGTAACTTAGACTAGTGTCATATGCATGACACTAGTCTAAGTTACTTTGCACTCTGACCAGCCTAAGAGCATGGTTAATAGTATAGCCAGCTGACGGCCATAAGAAACTGCAATGTGATACGTCTCCAACATATCTATAATTTTTGATTGCTCCATGCTATATTATCTACTGTTTTCGACATTATTGGGCTTTATTTTCCACTTTTATATTATTTTTGGGACTAACCTATTAACCGGAGGCCCAGCCCAGAATTAATGTTTTTGCCTATTTTAGGGTTTCGAAGAAAAGGAATATCCAACGGAGTCCAAACGGAATTAAACCTTCGGGAACGTGATTTTCTCATCGAACATGATCCAGGAGACTTGGACCCTACGTCAAGCAACCAACAGGGAGGCCACGAGGTAGGGGGCGCACCTACCCCCCCCCCAAGCGCGCCCTCCACCCTCGTGGGCCCCCTGTTGCTCCACCGACATACTTCTTGCTCCTGTATATACCTATGTACCCCCAAACGATCAGAACAGGAGCCAAAACCCTAATTCCACCACCGTAACTTTCTATATCCACGAGATCCCATCTTGGGGCCTGTTATGGAGCTCCGCCGGAGAGGGCATCGATCATGGAGGACTTCTACATCAACACCATAGCCTCTCCGATGAAGTGTGAGTAGTTTACCTCAGACCTACGGGTCCATAGTTATTATCTAGATGGCTTCTTCTCTCTTTTTGGATCTCAATACAAAGTTCTCCCCCTCTCTTGTGGAGATCTATTCGATGTAATCTTCTTTTTGCGATGTGTTTGTTGAGACCAGTGAATTGTGGGTTTATGATCAAGTTTATCTATGAACAATATTTGAATCTTCTCTGAATTCTTTTATGTATCATTGGTTATCCTTGCAAGTCTCGTCGAATTATCAGTTTGGTTTGGCCTACTAGATTGATCTTTCTTGCAATGGGAGAAGTGCTTAGCTTTGGGTTCAATCTTGCGGTGTCCTTTCCTAGTGACAGTAGGGGCAGCAAGGCACGTATTGTATTGTTGCCATCGAGGATAACAAGATGGGGTTTTCATCATATTGCATGAGTTTATCCCTCTACATCATGTCATCTTGCTTAAGGCATTACTCTGTTCTTATGAACTTAATACTCTAGATGCATGCTGGATAGCGGTCGATGTGTGGAGTAATAGTAGTAGATGCAGGCAGGAGTCGGTCTACTTGTCTTGGACGTGATGCCTATATACATGATCATACCTAGATATTCTCATAACTATGCTCAGTTCTATCAATTGCTCAACAGTAATTTGTTCACCCACCGTAAAATACTTATGCTCTTGAGAGAAGCCACTAGTGAAACCTATGGCCCCCGGGTCTATCTTCATCATATTAATCTTCCAATACTTATTTATTTTCATTGCCTTTTATTTTACTTTGCATCTTTATCATAAAAATACCAAAAATCTTATCTTATCCTATCTATTAGATCTCACTCTCGTAAGTGGCCATGTAGGGATTGACAACCCCTTATCGCGTTGGTTGCGAGGATTTATTTGTTTTGTGCAGGTACGAGGGACTCGCGCGTAGCCTCCTACTAGATTGATACCTTGGTTCTCAAAAACTGAGGGAAATACTTACGCTACTTTGTTGCATCATCCCTTCCTCTTCGGGGAAAAACCAACGCAGTGCTCAAGAGGTAGCAAGAAGGATTTCTGGCGCTGTTGCTGGGGAGTCTACGCAAAAGTCAATATACCAAGTACCCATCACAATTCCTATCTCCCGCATTACATTATTTGTCATTTGCCTCTCGTTTTCCTCTCCCCCACTTCACCCTTGCCGTTTTATTCACCCCCTCTCTCTATCCTCCCTCTCTTTTCCGTTTGCCTCTTTTTGCCCGCTTGCTTTTTGTTTGCTTGTTTGTTGGATTGCTTGCGTGTCACGATGGCTCAAGATAACACTAAATTGTGTGACTTTACCAATACCAAGAACAATGATTTTATTAGCACTCCGATTGCTCCTCTTACCGATGCTGAATCTTGTGAAATTAATGATGCCTTGCTGAATCTTGTTATGAAAGATCCGTTTTCCGGCCTTCCTAGTGAAGATGCCGCTACCCATCTCAATAGCTTCGTTGATTTGTGTGATATGCAAAAGAAGAAAGATGTGGATAATTATATTGTTAAATTGAAGCTATTTCCTTTTTCGCTTAGAGATCGTGCTAAAGCTTGGTTTTCGTCTTTGCCTAAAAATAGTTTTGATTCATGGAATAAGTGCAAAGATGCTTTTATCTCTAAGTATTTTCCTCCCGCTAAGATCATCTATCTTAGAAATGATATTATGAATTTTAAGCAACTTGATCATGAACATGTTACACAAGCTTGGGAGAGGATGAAATTAATGATACGTAATTACCCTACTCATGGTTTGAATTTGTGGATGATTATACAAAAAAATTATGTCAGACTGAATTTTGCTTCTAGAAATCTTTTAGATTCGGCCGTGGGAGGCAATTTCATGGAAATCACTTTAGGAGAAGCTACTAAACTCCTAGATAATATTATGGTTAATTACTCTCAATGGCATACTAAAAGATCTACTAATAAGAAAGTGCATGCGATAGAAGAAATTAATGTTTTGAGTGGAAGGATGGATGAACTTATGAAATTATTTGCTGATAAAAGTGTTTCTTATGATCCTAATGTTATGCCTTTGTCTACTTTGATTGAGAATAATAATGAATCTATGGATGTGAATTTTGTTGGTAGGAACAATTTTGGTAACAACGCGTATAGAGGAAACTTTAATCCTAGGCCTTATCCTAGCAATCCCTCTAATAATTATGGTAATTCCTATAACAATTCTTATGGAAATTTTAATAAGATGACCTCTGATTTTGAATCTAATATTAAAGAATTTATTACTTCACAAAAGAATTTCAATGCTTTGATTGAAGAAAAATTGCTTAAGATTGATGAGTTGGCTAGGAACGTTGGTAGAATTTCTCTTGATGTTGATTCTTTGAAACTTAGATCTATTCCACCCAAGCATGATATCAGTGAGTCTCTCAAAGCCATGAGAATTTCCATTGATGAGTGCGAAGAAAGAACCGCTAGGATGCGTGCTAAGAAAGATTCATTTATAAGAGCGTGTTCTTCTAGTTTCCATGATAATAAAGACGAAGATCTAAAAGTTATTGATGTGTCCCCTATTAAATCTTTGTTTTGCAATATGAATCTTGATAATGATGGGACTGAATATGATCCACCTTTACCTAGAAGATGTTCCAAAAATTCGGAGTTTCTAGATCCTGATGCTAAATTTGATAAAAGTGGGATTGAAGAGATCAAAACTCTAGATGTTAATGAACCTACTATTTTGAATTTCAAGGGATTTAATTATGATAATTGCTCTTTGATAGATTGTATTTCCTTGTTGCAATCCGTGCTAAATTCTCCTAATACTTATAGCCAAAATAAAGCGTTTACTAAACATATCGTTGATGCTTTGATGCAATCTTATGAAGAAAAACTTGAGTTGGAAGTTTCTATCCCTAGAAAACTTTATGATGAGTGGGAACCTACTATTAAAATTAAAATTAAAGATCATGAATGCTATGCTTTGTGTGATTTGGGTCCTAGTGTTTCCACGATTCCAAAGACTTTGTGTGATTTGTTAGGTTTCCGTGATTTTGATGATTGCTCTCTAAACTTGCACCTTGCGGATTCCACTATTAAGAAACCTATGGGAAGAACTAATGATGTTCTTATTGTTGCAAATAGGAATTATGTGCCCGTAGATTTTATCGTTCTTGACATAGATTGCAATCCTTCATGTCCTATTATTCTTGGTAGACCTTTCCTTAGAACGATTGGTGCAATTATTGATATGAAGGAAGGAAATATTAGATTCCAATTTCCGTTAAGGAAAGGAATGGAACACTTTCCTATAAAGAAAATTAAATTACCTTATGAATCCATTATGATAGCCACTTATGGATTGCCTACCAAAGATGGCAATACCTAGATCTATCCTTGCTTTTTATGCCTAGCGAGGGGCGTTAAACGATAGCGCTTGTTGGGAGGCAACCCAATTTTATTTTTATTCCTTGATTTTTGATCCTGTTTAGTAATAAATAATTTTTCTATCCTCTGTTTTGGTTGTGTTTTTTATGTTTAATTAGTGTTTGTGCCAAATAGAACCGTTGGGAAGACTTGGGGAAAGTCTTGTTAATCCTGCTGTAAAAAACAGAAACTTTAGCGCTCACGAGAACTGCTTCCATTTTTAATTGGAAAGTGATATTTAGTTAATTATTTTTGCATATGATTCATGAATAAATTCCTCACGTCTAGCAATTTATTTTAGAATTTTTGGGGTTCCATATCTTGCCCTAGCTACAGATTACTACAGACTGTTCTGTTTTTGACAGATTCTGTTTTTCGTGTGTTGTTTGCTTATTTTGATGAGTCTATGGCTAGTAAAGTAGTTTATAAACCATAGAGAAGTTGGAATACAGTAAGTTTAACACCAGTATAAATAAAGAATGAGTTCATTACAGTAACTTGAAGTGTTCTTTTGTTTTCTTTCGCTAACGGAGCTCATGAGATTTTCTACTTTAAGTTTTGTGTTGTGAAGTTTTGAAGTTTTGGGTAAAGATTTGATGGATTATGGAACAAGGAGTGGCAAGAGCCTAAGCTTGGGGATGCCCATGGCACCCTCAAGATAATCTAAGGACACCTAAAAGCCAAAGCTTCCGGGGCATCCCCTCTTTCGTCTACTTCTATCAGTAACTTTAGTTGGAGCTATATTTTTATTCACCACATGATATGTGTTTTGCTTGGAGCGTCTTGTATGATTTGAGTCTTTGATTTTTAGTTTAACACAATCATCTTTGCTGTACACACCTTTTGAGAGAGACACACATGATTCGAAAATTATTAGAATACTCTATGTGCTTCACTTATATTTTTTGAGTTATATAGTTTTGCTCTAGTACTTCACTTATATCTTTTAGAGCACGGTGGTGGATTTGTTTTATAGAAACTATTGATCTCTCATGCTTCACTTAGATTATTTTGACAGTCTTAAATAGCATGGTAATTTGCTTAAATAATCCTAATATGCTAGGCATACAAGATTAATAATAAAATCCTCTTATGAGTGTGTTGAATACTAAGAGAAGTTTGATGCTTGATGATTGTTTTGAGATATGGAGGTAGTGATATTAAAGTTGTGCTAGTTGAGTAGTTGTGAAATTGAGAAATACTTGTGTTGAAGTTTGCAAGTCCCGTAGCATGCACGTATGGTAAACGTTATGTAACAAATTTGAAACATGAGGTGTTCTTCGATTGTCTTCCTTATGAGTGGCGGTCGGGGACGAGCGATGGTCTTTTCCTACCAATCTATCCCCCTAGGAGCATGCGCGTAGTGCTTGGTTTTTGATGAATTGTAGATTTTTGCAATAAGTATGTGAGTTCTTTATGACTAATGTTGAGTCCATGGATTATACGCACTCTCACCCTTCCATCATTGCTAGCCTCTTCGGTACCGTGCATTGCCCTTTCTCACATTGAGAGTTGGTGCAAACTTCGCCGGTGCATCCAAACCCCGTGATATGATACGCTCTTTCACACATAAACCTCCTTATATCTTCCTCAAAACAGCCACCATACCTACCTATTATGGCATTTCCATAGCCATTCTGAGATATATTGCCATGCAACTTTCCACCATCCTGTTTATCATGACATGTTCATCATTGTCATATTACTCTGCATGATCATGTAGTTGACATCGTATTTGTGGCAAAGCCACCGTTCATAATTTTTCATACATGTCACACTTGATTCATTGCATATCCCGGTACACCACCAGAGGCATTCATATAGAGTCATACCTTGTTGTAGTATCGAGGTGTAATCATTGAGTTGTAAATAAATAGAAGTGTGATGATCGTCATTTAATAGAGCATTGTCCCAATAAAAAAGGCCAAATAAAAAAATGAAGGCCCAAATATATATATATGTATATATATAGAGAGAGAGAGTAGCACTATTCTGATCCCGGGATCAGAATAACTATTTGGATCACGATCAGCATAGGGGCGATCGGACTTTCCTGAGATCCCCCGATCGGTAAAACAAAAGAAAAAAACCACCCACCCGCTAGCCACAACCCCTCCCCTAACCTCCCCCGATCCCATCTGGCCCCTCACCCCGATGTGCATCGCCGCCGCCGCCTCCCTCCTTGCCCCGTGCCGCCATCGGGCCCCGGCCACCTCCCGCGCCGCTGCCGGGCCCCGGCCACCTCCCCCGCCGCCGGCTGGCCCCGGCCACCTACAGCACCGCCATCGGGCCCCTCCCCTGCCGTAATCCAACCCGAGCGAGCCCATCACCGATTGCTTCTTGCCCCGCGGCGGAGCGCCGCCGCACACCCACCCACAACTACAACTCCCCCGCCCCGCCCACATCAACCACACACGGTACTCGGTCATGGGGACAACTGAGCGGAGCTCGAGCTCTGGCTCCTCTCTCCTCTTGCGCGCCACCGGCCATTGCACCTCGCCGCGGTACACTCGGCCAAGGGGGCAATCGAGCGGCGCCTGAGCTCCGGCTCCTTTATCCTATTGCACGGGCACCAGCCCTTGCCGCACGCCTTGGTGCACATCCGTGCCCATTGGCCCCTCTCTGCTGGCCTGCCAGCCACTACGGCGGCGCTCCGGCGACCTCTCCACTCATGTCTGCGTGTTGCGGCATGGACAAACACCTCCTCCCTTCTAATGGCAAAAATGGGGAAAGGAGCAGCTTCAGTTTAAAAAATGCGGCAGCTTCAGTTCAGTTTGTAAGAAAGGAGCAAAAAAGAAAGGTTGTTGGGCTCGTTTGTGCACTATGTGCATAAAAATGGGGAAAGTTAAACTCCATTATTATTGCTTGCTCCTCCAGTGGCCGGATCTCGCCACCATGACCACTCAACTCGTGTTGTCGGCGACCTGCCAAAGCCTAAGCGACGACCTGTCCGAGGCCTAAGCATGAACTTCATGCTTGAATCTTCTCCAAATTGTTATTGCCTGCAACGGGGAGGGGCAAGCCTGTAGTCCAGCACTATGAAGGGAGGAACTGCTTCTACTTTTCTTCTGAAATCTCAATGCCATGTCTTGATTTTCAGAGGTAGTTTTTGGTTTGTACCAACCATTTAAGATGGTATCTCATCTGAATGTGGTATGCATGCAGGCCAGCGTTCTCGAGTGGCAGAGCGGAGCCGTTTGCCGAGTGGGTCGAGCAGGTCGTCAAGGGACAGCTCAATGCATATTTCTACAATCAAAGGTAGTTTCTTTGATTTTGCTAAACTGATTCCATTCTTCTGATTTCTTGCAGGAGTTCAATGTATATTACACAAGAAGAAAAAACAAACACTAGGTTGCAGATGTTGTGTTTTGTGATTGTCGTAGGCTGACAGCCAAGACGACGTCCTCCACATTTCCTACCAGATCCGCCCAATCCCAGCACCGGCGCGACCCCAGTGCGGCGCCTGATTCCGCCATCCCGCATCCGCCTGCATACGCCAGTGTGCCACCACTAACGACTTGCCCGACCCCCCTGGCCTCCTACAAACTGCTGCTGCTCCCTGTACTTTTTTGGATGAAGTTAGGTGATGTAGCTATCTTTGGATGTAGCAACACAACTATGGATATTGTGATGATGCTATTAGTCCAGTGTACATACTACAGAGTTACATACGTAATCACGTACTGCTGAAATTGATCTCTAGTAGTACATCTGAAAGTGTGTTTTACAACCTTCTCTTTTTGCTTGATCTTGCCAGCACCACTCGACCGAGAAACACGATGACAGTGACACGCTGCGAAATCCGAGAGAAGGCAAGGATGAGGCGGAGGAGTTCCTGAAGATGGCCAAGGAGAAGACTGACGACGTTGCCGAGGGCGCAAAGGAGACAGTGCAGGAGACCAAGGAGGTGGTGCTCGGCGAGTCCGATGATGACATGGACAAGTTCAAGCAGCGGGTCGAGCAGGGGAGCTACAATCAGAAATAAGTGAGAGGGAGGTGTTCCCTTGGTGTATGTTCGCGCGCAGTCATGGCCTGCCCAAAGCCATTAGCTCTGCAATTTGTATGTCAGCCACTAGGCTTGGTATCTACATGTGTAATGTGATCTTGGTACTATACAACTTGCCACTTCCCGCAGAATAAGTAATATTGAGCTTCTGGATGTTTTTTCTTCTCGTTTGAACTTGGATGCACTTTGCAAGAATGTCACTATATGTTCAACAGGGCATTTGCTTTGATATAAAAAATGAATTTGGATGAGTTGCTATAAAATAGAATGTGTGGCAGGTCGGATACAAAAAAAAACTGAAGTTCAAAGATAATAGTTGGATACAAAAATAGCTGAAGTTCAAAGATAACAAACTGGATAAAAAACCAGGGAAACTGTATCAAAAGAGTATTTGAAAAAGAGTTCTGTGTCATGTGCAGAATTAGATCAAAAAATAAGAAGATAACAATGAAAGTGTGTGGTGTGTGTGTGTGATGTAGATATAGAGTACTAGCTGGTGGGCATGTTCAGTTGTATCTCCAGGTGCAAAAAACTGGTGTGTTTGTCCACTTGTTTCAGTTTCATAGGTTGGTTTTCTCCCAAGTTTATCTCAAAATGCATCAACGCTGTGGAGATTTTCCCTATTTCTAAAAAGTAAAACCAAGAAGGTCAAATTAAAAGAACAGAGCAGTTCGATGCTCATTAAAACTTTTGGATTTTTCTTGTTTTTTTTAAAATGCCCAAATATTATAAAAGTTAGATTTTCCTCATTTCTAAAAAAATAAGAGAGAAAGCCAACTCAAAATAACAGAGCAGTCTAAAGAAGTTTATAAAAATGGATTAAAACAACTAGAAAATTTGAAATAACCGAGAGGTCAAAAAAATGTAGAAGTTCAAATTTGACAACCCTAAAAGTTCAATTTCAAATAATTGAGAAGGTTAAAAAAACTAGAAGTTCAAATTTAAAAACCTAGAAAATTGTTTCCTTATGTAAAACCATATATTTCTAAGAAGTTCAAAGTAAAAAAATTCGAAGGTAAAAAAACTTAGATGTTTTGTCGTTACTAAATAATAAAATGAAGAAGTTTAAATAAAAAATGAAAAACAAAAAAAGTTTTAAGAGAATTTTCTCATTTTTAAACCGAAACACACAGAAGTCCAAATTGATAACTGTCGGAAGTTCACGTATTGCATGTTGTGCATTTCTTATGAGAAAAAAAGAATGAAAAAGGCAAAGTTTAAGTGCTCTTCCCTCGGAAGTTCAAAAATTCTTGTTATTAAAGAAAACTCAGATTTTCCTCGTTATTAAAGAATGGAAACAACAAGTTCAAAAATTAAATAATAAGAAGTTCAACTTTTAATAATAGAGCGCTTCAAAATTTCGTAAAAAATATATTAAGAAATAAAACTAAGAAGTCTATATTAAAAATATGGAGAAGTTCGATGATTATAGAAAACTCAGATTTTCCTTGCTATTAAAGAATGAAAACAAGAAGTTCAAAAATAAAAAACAAGAAGTTCAACTTTTAAAAATATAACGCTTCAATTTTTTTAAGGGTTAAGAAATAAAACCAAGAAGTCCATATTAAAAAGATGGAGAAGTTCGATGATTATAGAAAACTCATATTTTCCTCGTTATTAAATAATAGAAACAAGAAGTTCAAAAATAAAATAACAAGAAGTTTAACTTTTAAAAATAGAGCGCTTCAAAATTTCATAAAAAGATTAAGAAATAAACCAAGAAGTCCATATTAAAAAGATGGAGAAGTACGATGATTATAGAAAACTCAGATTTTCCTCGTTATTAAACAATGGAAACAAGAAGTTCAAAAATAAATAACAAGAAGTTTAACTATTAAAAATAGAGTGCTTAAAAATTTCATAAAAAAGGATTAAGAAAATCACATTAAAAATTCATAAAAAAACTCATATATTTTCATGTATCCGAGAGAAGATCAGATTAATAACTGCCAGAAGTTCACGTACTACACGGTGTGCATTTTGTATTAAAAAGAATAAAAAAAAGCAAAGACTAAAAGTTTGTTAATATAAGTGCAAGTCCTCCATCGGAGAAATTTTAAAAAATATTATGAGAGAGGTTTATACAAAAGAAATACCATTTGTGTAAAACTTGACGAATGGATGAGAAAATTACAAATGAAAAATACATCACAGAAGTTCAACGTAAAAACAACAAGAAGTTCACCTACTACACTGAATGAATATCAGATGAAAAACTTTTAAAATCGTCACGAGTATGAAAAAATGATCAACACGGGAAAGTTGCGTGTTTACAGCAGCTTTCCACTGGTATATCACTTGCTCAATTTCGGTGAGTTGATGGAGAGCTACGAGCAGTGGATGGAGAGCTACGAGCAAAAAAACACGTGAAAAACAGAGTGAAGTTCAAGTAGACATGCCGAGAAGTTCAGGTTCTTCACATGATGCATTTTCGAAGAATCTGTTTCGCGATAAAGGCAGAACGAATGATCTCGCCATTTTCGAAATTACTTGAAAACGGTCAAGATTCAGAGAAAACCATCAACATGAAAAAGTTTTGCATTTTCCGTAGCTTTTCAGCGGTATATTATTTGCCCCATTCCGATAAAGTTTGTAGAAATTATGGCAAAAATACATTTTTAACCATTTTCAAAACTGACATAAAACCGTAATGAATTAGGAGAAACAATATATACAAAAAGTTTCGCATTTCTTCAAGCTTTCCAACGCCATATCATTTGCTGCATTTGGACGTACATTTAAAAACATAGCTCGAAAATACGAAACTCGGTGGAACTTGTATCGTTTTCTAAATTACTTTTAAACCATTCAAAATTAGAAAAAAAAATTAACATAAAAAAGTAGCGCATTTTCATAAGCTTTCCAACGCCATATTATTTGCCTCAATTGGATTAGCCATTTAGAAATGGCATCAAAAATACGAACTCGGGTGTTCGGTTTGCAAAATTTTACGATTTTCCGAATTACTCTTTAACCGTAGGGAATTAGAGAAAACTGTCAACATGTGGAAGGAGCGGTTTTGCAGCAGCTTTACAATGCCATATTATTTTCCTCATTCTGATAAACGGTTTAAAATGCGATCGAAAATACGATTCACGTTTTTTATATGAAGAAAAAACGGTTTTCAAAACTTCTCTTAAACCGCTTACATTTTGCCAAAAATTTAACTTGGGTCATGATACTGATGTCCATAGCTATCCAACGGTATATCGCAAGCCCCATTTGGACACCTTTTAGCTGAAGTTCAACCTAGTACTCGGGGAAGGTCAGGCGCGTTACTCGGGAAGTTCATGTTGTGATCAGAATATTATTCTGATCCCGTGATCAGAATAGTGTTTATGTATATATATATAAAGGTACAATGCTACTATCCTTTTTCCACACTTGTGCTTCAAAGTAGCACCATGATCTTCATGATAGAGTCTCTTATTTTGTCATTTTCATATACTAGTGTGAATTTTTCATTATAGAATTTGGCTTGTATATTCCAACAATGGGCCTCCTCAAGTGCCCTAGGTCTTCGTGAGCAAGCAAGTTGGATGCACCCCCACTAGTTTCTTTTGTTGAGCTTTCATACATTTATAGCTCTAGTGCATCTGTTGCATGGCAATCCCTACTCTTTGCATTAACATCAATCGATGAGCATATCCATAGCCCATTGATTAGCCTCGTTGATGTGAGACTTTCTCATTTTTTGTCTTCTCCACATAACCCCTATCATTATACTCTATTCCACCCATAGTGCTATATCCATGGCTCACGCTCATGTATTGCGTGAAGGTTTATAAAGTTTGAGATTACTAAAGTATGAAACAATTGATTGGCTTATCATTGGGGTTGTGCATGATGAGAGCATTCTTGTGTGACGAAAATGGAGCATGACTAAACTATATGATTTTGTAGGGATGAACTTTCTTTGGCCATGTTATTTTGAGAAGACATAATTGCTTAGTTAGTATGCTTGAAGTATTATTATATCACTATTAAACTTTTATCTTGAATCTTTCAAATCTGAATATTCATGCCACAATTAATAAGAATTACATTGAAATTATGCCAAGTAGCATTCCACATCAAAAATTCTGTTTTTATCATTTACCTACTCAAGGACGAGCAGGAATTAAGCTTGGGGATGCTTGATACGTCTCCAACGTATCTATAATTTTTGATTGCTCCATGCTATATTATCTATTGTTTTGGACATTATTGGGCTATATTTTCCACTTTTATATTATTTTTGGGACTAACCTATTAACCGAAGGCCCAACCCAAAATTGTTGTTTTTGCCTATTTTAGGGTTTCGAAGAAAAGGAATATCAAACGGAGTCCAAACGGAATGAAACCTTTGGGAACATGATTTTCTCACCGAACATGATCCAGGAGACTTGGACCCTATGTCAAGCAACCAACAGGGAGGCCACGAGGTAGGGGGCGCACCTACCCCCCCCCCCCCCAGGCGTGCCGTCCACCCTCGTGGGCCTCCTGTTGCTCCACCGACATACTTCTTCCTCCTATATATACCTACGTACCCCCAAACGATCAGAACAGGAGCCAAAACCCTAATTCCACTGCCGTAACTTTCTGTATCCACGAGATCCCATCTTGGGGCCTGTTCCGGAGCTCCGCCGGAGGGGGCATCGATCACGGAGGGCTTCTACATCAACACCATAGCCTCTCCGATGAAGTGTGAGTAGTTTACCTCAGACCTACGGGTCCATAGTTATTAGCTAGATGACTTCTTCTCTCTTTTTGGATCTCAATACAAAGTTATCCCCCTCTCTTGTGGAGATCTATTCGATGTATTCTTCTTTTTGCGGTGTGTTTGTTGAGACCGATGAATTGTGGGTTTATGATCAAGTTTATCTGTGAAAAATATTTGAATCTTCTCTGAATCCTTTTATGTATCATTGGTTATCTTTGCAAGTCTCTTCGAATTATCAGTTTGGTTTGGCCTACTAGATTGATCTTCCTTGCAATGGGCGAAGTGCTTAGCTTTGGGTTCAATCTTGCGGTGTCCTTTCCCAGTGACAATAGGGGCAGCAAGGCACGTATTGTATTGTTGCCATCGAGGATAACAAGATGGGGTTTTCATCTTATTGCATGAGTTTATCCCTCTACATCATGTCATCTTGCTTAAGGCGTTACTCTGTTCTTATGAACTTAATACTCTAGATGCATGCTGGATAGCGGTCGATGTGTGGAGTAATAGTAGTAGATGCAGGTAGGAGTCGGTCTACTTGTCTTGGACGTGATGCCTATATACATGATCATACCTAGATATTCTCATAACTATGCTCAATTATGTCAATTGCTCAACAGTAATTTGTTCACCCACCGTAAAATACTTATGCTCTTGAGAGAAGCCACTAGTGAAACCTATGGCCCCCGGGTCTATCTTCATCATATTAATCTTCCAATACTTATTTATTTTCATTGCCTTTTATTTTACTTTGCATCTTTATCATAAAAATACCAAAAATATTATATCTATCAAGTCTCACTCTCGTAAGTGATCGTGTAGGGATTGACAACCCCTTATCGCGTTGGTTGTGAGGATTTATTTATTTTGTGCAGGTGCGAGGGACTCGCACGTAGCTTCCTACTGGATTGATACCTTGGTTCTCAAAAACTGAGGGAAATACTTACGCTACTTTGACACGTCACCCTTTCCTCTTCAAGGGAAAACCAACGCAGTGCTCAAGAGGTAGCACCATGTCATGTATAGCCATCATTTATCTCTACTCCTATAATTAATCCTACAAAATACTCAGTTGGTGATGATGGTGTATCTGCCATCCATCATTTCTGACCATCAGATCTGCATCTAACGACTATGATGTAAGTCATGGCATTTTTGGAACAAGACCCCACTCCTCTGCTCCAATTTGCAGAAACCCCTTAGTATCTTGAAACCAACCACATCCGCCCCCACCTCATCAAAACAGCCACAAGGAATATATTTTGAGTGAAACCTAATACGAGTATATTTTTAGTGATATATACACCAAACTAGAGTGTTTTTATTTCAATTTTGTGAACATGTATTATTCTATTTTGGATCCGTTGCAATGCACAGGCACATTGCTAGTAGTCACTCATATACTCCCTTCATTCCAAAATAGATGACCCAACTTTGTGTTAACTTTGTATTAAAGGTAGTACAAAGTTGAGTCATCTATTTTGGAACGGAGGGAGTAGTAGTGAGGGCTACAAGGTTGGCTATAACATCACTTAGTACCTTTTTCAACCTTCTCTCTTTCTCTTTCTTCACATTTATTCTATTTGTCTAGGAATCCGCATATAACTAGGCTCTTGCATGAGAGCCCACTCCCCATAATTTTCCTCGTCATCATCTGAGTCCTAGAAGATCTCACCCACATCATCATTAGGCGTGCAGCCGCCTTGATAGACAACGTGCGCAGAAGGAGTAGAGGCGACTGGGGACGCACCACATCATGGGCACTCCGTATGTGCTCGTGTGCATGCAGCGTGCGTGCTTTTCCATCGGTGCTAGCTCTAAGGCCGAGGCTGCAGTCGTCTTCGTCTTTGACTTGTCCTTGAGCAACGACGGCAAAGAGGTGTTGCAAGAGATGTGTAGGTGCCATTGTGTGCGAGCTTCGCCGTAGCACGACGAACCGGACCTCGCCGCATATGGCGCACACCTCCATGCAGCCGAGTGTGTGCACATGCATGTGTTATTCATGTGCATTCTGTGGTCGAGTGTGTGTGCATGCATGTGTTGTGTACGTGCATTGTGTGCTCCATGCTGCGCGCGTATGTGCATGAGTTGGATCGGCATGAGTTAGTGCATTGGCATGTGTACACACGTGGCTGCATGCGTCATGTACATGCCTGGCTTCTTGTGTGGTTATCAATATAATCTATAAAACATCTTCAACTTAGCATCCTGCTGTATCGTCTCTAGTGTTTAGCGAAGAGTTCATGTTCTTTTATTTGTTTATAGGTGGGCGGGCGGCAAAAAACAGGGGAAACGCGCAAGGTTCCTTGCTCCTTCTCGGTCGTCAGGAATCTATGTTCTTCAACTCATTTTTTTACGTGATCTTTGTTCATCCTTTTGCCAACATGCAAGACATCTAGCATCAAGGTGCACGTGTCATGCAAGAAAATGGAGATAATCAGATAAGCAGTGCTTAAGTGAGTCATCCACTTCGATGGCACCTACTACGCAATATTTTTTTCTCCTCGATGGCACGTGAATAGTGCACGTACTCAACGTCGGAGAACGGGATGGGGGGTAGCCATGACATGGTCAGCCCTTTTTTGGAGAGAGTACGCACTAAATAACTTTGATGTGTCACGTCAACTCGCAGAACGACGATAAGCTTGCTTACTACGCCTTCTCCCTCGCCAACGCGTGCGCGGTGGCTCGCAGCACGAGCAGAAACTTTTGCTTACAAACGGTGGACGTGCAGCAGTTCATTTAGTGTCAGATTGCCAGAAGTACTACTATAGTACCATCATTATTGTTCGACTTCCGGAAGAGGCGAAGAGCCAAGCGCAAGGTCACCTACTAACCTTAGGCTAGGCATAGTGGGAGTAACATAAGTAGGGGTACCTCCTTTTTTATTCTACAAACAACCACACACGAATATTGGACGGTAGCAGCACAGCAACTGAATGAAAAAATTGAAACCAACCAATGAACTACTACTAATGGTGATTGTTTGCTAGTATCATGTACTCTATCTGTCCATGTATATAGGGCTTAACGCGTTTTCCAAGACTAACTTTGGCCCTGTTTGGATCCATGAGTTAGAGTTAGTTTGAGCTAGTTGGGGCTCAAATAGTCCTAAAGTATCCAAACATGAAGGTTAAATTGGAGCAAGTTTCCCCAAACCCACCAAAAAAACTATCCCACCCAAGAGTCGGTTACATGTGATGAGTTAACCAACCTCAATAGACGGCGAAAACGCCAGCCCGCCACACTTTGTTCATCCTTTTGCCAACACGCGGGACATCTAGCATCAAGGTGCACGTGTCATGCAAGAAAATGGTGTAAGCAGTGCGTAAGTGAGTCGTGCACTAAGATGGCACCTAGTGCTACGCAATATTTTTTCCTCCTCGATGGCACGTGAATAGTGCTCGTACTCAATGACTGAGCATGGGATGGTAGCCATGGACATGGTCGGCCCTTTTTGGAGAGAGTACTAAATACTACTACGTATTTACTTTGATGTGTCCCGTCAACTCGCGGAACGACGAGAAGCACACACTGAGACTACCCACAGTGGGAGTAACATCTACACTCTTACAAAAACATAGTTGGTGATGATGGTGTGCCTGTCGTCCTGCAATATAGGCCATCCGAGTTATATCTGACAAATAGGAAGGAAACTATGGCAATTTTGCAAAAAGATACCCACACCCTCTCCACATTTGCAAATAAGGCCTTCCCCCATTCATCCTTTTCTCTCACAAGATAAACTACTCATATAAATGCATTTTGATGTTCCGTGCAACGCATGGGCATCTTGCTAGTCTCTCACAAGATAAACTACTCATACAAATGCATCTTGATGTTTCATGCAACGCACTGGCATCTAGCTAGTTTCTTTTAAAATAGTTACTGCGATAATTGGGTTGAAGTGATATATTATATGTCTGCCCCGAATGATTTCAGATTTACTAGTAGTAACAAAGAAAAGGTTGTCTTGTTAATTAACAGAGGGTGAAAACTATCACATGAGGCCAGTGAAAACAAGGCACATTGGGTTCTACATCATTGTCACTATAGATGTGCGCGCGCGAGCAGTCTACATATCGAGGGGGCTACAGAGAAAAAGACATATCTCATGTGTTTGAGTGAGGCAAAGAGACACAATGTTTGAGAGAGAAAATGATTGACAGATTAAGATCAGATCGAGTTGTCACCCTTCTGGTGTCATTGTTGGGGTTGGGATGGGGAAGGGGAAGGGGAGGGAGAGAAAGACATATCGAGAGTGTGCGTGGTAGGCACAGAGGCACAAATAGCGAGTGTGTGTGTGTATCTATGTGTGTTTGAAAGAGGAGTAGATAGATTACTATCAAGATCGAGGTGCCACCCTACTCATTCGGTGTCGGGTAGTGTGTGTGTGTGTGTTTGAGAGAGAAGACAGTCGATAGATTAGTATCAAGATTGAGGTGTCACCCTACTCCTTCGGTCTCGGGAAGTGTGTGTGTGTGGGTGGGTGGGTGGGGGGCAGTGACACTTACATATCTCTACTCTTATAAAAATAGAGTTGGTGATGATGGTCTTCCTGCCATCCTGCAATATAGGCCATTCGATTTATATCTGACGGATATGAAGGAAACTATGGCAATTTTGCAAAAAGATACCCACACCCCTCTCCACAGTTGCAAATAAGGCATTCCCTCGTTCATCTTTTTCTCCCACAAGATAAACTAATCATACAAATGCATCTTGATGTTCCGTGCAACGCATGGGCATCTTGCTAGTTTGTGTGACCCATATCTATATTAACGGATAGGTAGATAGGATGTGTGCGAGGCATACTTAAAGAATCACGGAGATAAACAAACAGTGTGCATGCAAGTGCCCAAAAAATTAAGTGATAAACAATGTCTACGTGTGTGTGTGAGAGAGAGAGAGAGAGATCTCAAAACAAAAGGTGCTCTGCTGGAATCACATTGTATGTATTCATATGGTTCCGAAACTCGAGTTAACCTTAGGCATATGTGTGACAGACATAATTATCCTTTGAGACATTAGTGGCTGTGGGTGGACGGAATTAAAGGGGTGGGCATGTTCGACAGAGAGAGCATGTGTGTTTCTGTGTGAGAGACTTGTAGGATGGGGTAGAAAGACGAATTCTAACCTTGACGGGGGGTAGAAATACATGAAGTGCGCGTGTGTGATTCCAATGCCCACGGGGAAATGAGATATGTATGCATGTGAGAGAGATTGCACAATTCATTCACATATCACTATCTAGCGATCGTGGATGTGCATCACTTGAACATAAATCAATATCTACTTCGTATCATGGCCAAAGGTACAATATCGATTCAACGCTATAAAGATTGGACACTCACATATCACATTTTTTATATCTAAATAAACCTTTTCAATTGTGCATGCCAAAGTTACAGTGATGTTTCTTCAAACAACCAATGTAGCTATCATGTACATGCACCATTGTTACTCTTGCATTCAAATTAATTAGTCTTGGATGATTTAAGGTTCTATTATGAAGTAATATATGTAATATTCATATATGAATTCAACGGGTATGAAATTTATGAAATGGAGGCTATGTAATCATATGAGGTAACACTTTTAAGTAGCGGACTACAATATCCATTTCTTTTGTGGGACTACAATATCCATTTCTTTTTGTGCGCCTCTACACTAACACGTCAATGCATTATGTTTAAAGTAAATAACCAATGGCACTAAATTATCTATTTACACGAGAAATACATAGGCTGAGCGTTTAATCCCTTTTTTGTGAACGCACCTCTACACCCATACGATTGGTCGCGCCCGTGTGAACGTCCAAGTTATCGGCGCATCATCCCAAGTTATTGTCTTTTTTCGGGGGTGGACTTCACACCAGTTATTAACTGCTGACGCGTGCCCCGTGTACATAGTCTCGCATGACCTTCCCGCTAGCACGGTCCAGAATTAGTTGAAATTGGATACGAACGATCCCACGGGGGGCAAAATCTCCCGCCTCCTAAAATTTCCGCCACCTAATCATTAGCATGCGAAATTCCCCTTTTGTCCTTGGTGCGTGAAGAACAACAGTAACAATACTGCCCTCATCTACATAATAGGTCGGGGCTGCTTTGGTAACTTCCGGTTCCCCCCACCACACGGCACCCCCATTTCCTCTCCCCCTCCCGCAAAAATGACTAACTCCACAGCACCAGAGCATCTTACATCACGCCGTCCGTACTTCATCGGCCTTTCTACCCCTCCCCTCTCGAAACCCTAGACTGCTCATCCACCAGCATACCATAGCCCATTCACTGCCAGCGACATCCACCTCGCCGGATCTGCTTCTGCGGCCGCATCTACCCCTCCCACCTCCACTAGAAACAAGTAGACTTCTCATCCACAACTGTACCACAACCCATTCAGTGCCGGCCTTGTCCACGGTGCCGGATCTGCTTCACCGGTACTCTCATCAACCGCAGCGCATCTGCAACGGCTCATTCCTACTCCCCACCGGAGACGCTTCGTCCACACCCCCCGGAGCCGCCCCACCGATGGCCTCTGATCCTCTTCGCCGAGACCTTCCTCAACCCTACCGGAGCCGCTTCGCTGACACCATCGTCAACCCTACCGGACTAGCTTCGCCTATAACATTCTCAACCCTACCTGGGCCACTTTACCAACTCACAAGTCCACGTCCACAGATCCGCTTCGTCGCACCCTCATCCAACCTACCACAGCAGCTACTAACGCCCCGTCCATGGCCGCAGATCCGCATCATCGACACCATCCTTAACCCAACCACTGGAGCAGCTTCCCCGATTCCCTCGTCCACGGCCACAGATCCGCTTCGCCCACACCGTAGTCCACCCTACCGGAGCCGCTCCACAAACACCCTACTCGACGGTTCTAGATCTCCTTACCGGACCCCGACAGCCAGTGCAGCGTCATCACCCTTGACGTTTCTAACCTGATTCCCACCGTCTAGCAAGATGCCAACCACGCGCCACGGCCTAGGTACTTGTCACCTTTAAACCCGTCCAGCATCACCTGCCCGATGTACTTCAAATATACTAACAGGTTGTTGTTACCTTTATGCAGCTGGCAAAAACTACAAGGAAGATGTTTCTTCTGGATCTAACAGCTTGGCCAACCAAGATCCTGGACTGAGGCATTGCTATGATCCTGTAAGTGTGTCTCTCTCTCTTGTATTATTGTGCGCCTGCCAGCGTGCTTTGCTAGGATTTTCGACCAGTAATCCATTTGTGCACACAATGATTTCTACTACTAGCTGCTAAATTAGATATGTAGATGTCATACATGATACTACCTCATACCTCCGTTTCTAAATATAAGTCTTTCTAGAGATTCCACTATAGGCTACATACGAAGCAAAATGAGTGAATCTACACTCGAAAATGCATCTATATACATCTGTATGTGGTCCATACTTGAATCTCTACAAAGACATATATTTAGGAACAAAGGCAGTACATTACACAAAATCGTAGGTGGCATGTAGGAATTCCAGTGCACTACATTAGGCTCCCTTATAGTGCCTCCTAGTCCAGCACACGGAGTCATGGCTAGTTTATGCTATGCACACAATCATTAATAGGTGGTTTAAATATGTGCAAGGGATATGCAATGTATTATCATGTAGAGATGTCTGAAATTAGCCGTGTCAACTTGCAGATAGGGTTACACAATGAAAAAGTACAAGATGTATGTGGCAATTTCATGGAACATCGGAAAAAAAGGAGAGGCATCGGTGAGCCTATACAGTGTGCTATGGTAGGTCACTCCTGCATTGCAATCATCGTGACATGTTATTTGTATGTCAGTTCTATTGGTCAAGTTTCTTAGGGACAGTTATTACGGGTTATCCTAAGAAAATAAGCACCTGTGAATATAAGCTCTAGGTAATAAGCCAACCAGTTCTTTTCATTGCCTTCCTTTTCAACTTATCTTTGGTATGATCAGTGAAACGTCTAGATTGCATTATATTTTTTCATTTTGCTGCCCATATCAAAAATAATTTGAGTTGCAAACATCACAAATTGAACCCAATGCAGTAATTAATATGATAGGAAAACAGACCATCACTATGTGTTCAAAATGCAAATACAAAGATACCATCTACTTGGCACAATCTACTTTGGTCAATGTCTTCCATAGAGATCACATTGCCTAATTTAACGAAGAATGCATGACCCACATTTAAATGAAGAACAATTATTTATTGAAATTCGATGTTCCAAGTGGTTGGTTATTATCATATAGAAGCACCACCTGAAAGCATCATATAGCAGCAGCAGCTCATAGCAACTCATCATACAGCAGCAGCAGAAGTGTGCAATTCATCATATAGCAGCAGCAAGAGCAGCTCATAGCAATTCATCATATAGCAGCAGCAGGAGCATATCATAGCAATTCATCATACAGCAGCAGCAGGAGCATCTCATAGCAATTCATCATACAGCAGCAGCAGGAGCAGCTTATAGCAACTCATCATATAGCAGCAGCAGTAGCTCATAGCAATTCATCATGCAGCAGCAGCTCATAGAAATTCATCATATAGCAGTAGCAGGAGCAGCTCATAGCAATGCATCATATAGCAGCAGCAGAAGCGGCTTATAGCAATTCATCATATAGTGGATCAGGATGAAAATGTGGCAAACAAAATCAGAGGAGATCCTCACCTTGTTGGATGAGCTCATCCTTCAACAGCATCTCAAGGCCACGGCGTGGGAGGAGGGGAGGGGGAATAAGGTGCCTTCTACTGCAGTGTGGCAACAGCCGTAGTTGTGCGGCGCCCGCCGGAGTAGTGCCTTGGACGGACCATAGTGGAGCAGCTGCTGGAGAACATGAGAATGAGGGGCGACGCCAGAGGGAGGAGCAGCCAGGGAGATTTGCCCCTACCTGCCCGCCATGTAGCCTAGCTGGACAGAGCATCATCGAGGACCAGGCCAGATGGGACCAGAGGCGACGGCTCGCTGGACAAACCCTAGGGCTGCAGGCAGGGGATCGAGGTAGAGGGAAAGGGGAGAGGAGATGCAAGCAGACAGGGCAATGAACGCTTGCGTATTTGTTTTTACTTGAGGGCCAGGTGTGACGCGGGCGTGAGCAGTTGCATTTTGAGTGTAATATAGGCAGACAACAGAGTCATTTCACTATTCCCCTTCCCTTCAATTTTTAGTGAGCTTCTGCCCGAAACACCCCCCTCCAAAGCAAAATAAGTTAAGCCCAAGCCCATAACTCAAAAATGACTTCTTTACATCTTTTATGGCTTATTTTGACAATAAGCCCTGAAAATGCGGAATCGAACTGGCCCTTAACCTGCAATTCAATTGTGCATGCAATGATGAATCACTCCTGTCTGCTATAGTGTAGATTTAGGCATCATCATACATGGCATAACCTAATACATGTGCATTCCATTGTAGAATCTAGAATATGCAATGTTTATGTTAGTTCATACGTTGCACATGATGTTTAAATGCCCCTTAAATCTGGTCAGTCAAGTGATGGTCTTTAAGCCTCCTTCTTTGCTTCTTTTCTTGATATGTAAGATTTCCTCACACATCTGTTCAATTGTTGTTTGCATCAGCCAGCCATACTAGGACTGTTTGCTTTGATTACTTGCTATTATTGACCTAACACTCTAACAGAGCTTGTCAATGATTTAAACACTAAGGGCTGCTGTAGTGGGGCCTTGTCTAACTCATAGGTGACATAAAGGTTTGGCTATACACTAAAGTAGGCTCTCCAAGAGTACCTAGAGATCCAGTTCGAAGGTATGCCTAGTTTTTACATAGTGCAGACATAGTAAATGCTCATTTCGTTGTGTGCAATTGCAAGAGATGTGGCATGTTTCATTATGTGGTATTGTTTTGTTATAGTCTCATCCTTTTGTGTTGTTCATAGACAATGCATATTTATCTTCCAAGGAGACGAGTAACTAGTTTGTGTCACCTTGCAGAGGGGGTGCAATGAAGATAAGATTGAGGATTTCCAAGTACAATATGTTAGGAAGGAGCCTTGCAAGAGAAGTAGGAGCTGCACTGAACCTGTTCAACCAGTTAAGGTAAGTCGTTGTATCCAACTCAACAGTTCAATTCCTTGTTTGTTTCGGGCATAGTTAATTTGCTCTTTTCAATTGCTTTATTTGTCCTCAGTTAGTGAGATGTCCAAACAATGATGCCTGATGTTGGGTACTTGTATAACTATTAGTTGACATAATTAAAGTCCTTACCATTTAATTACTCTGGCGAAGTGTGCCTGAAGCTTTGAAGTCTATTAACCAACTATTATTGCATGAGGCTCACAATCTAGTTTATACTAGGCTAATGATTGCATAGTTTTGCTTGCTGTAGTAGGTTTGTATGAATCCCTCTATTGTTCATTATGCTCCCTAAGACTTTAATTGAGCTACAGAATGGCCAACTGCTTGCTTACTTATACGCAACGTGTTGTCTAAATTTGTAACTTGTCTGTGTTTTGGATTGGGCCCCAACATCGTGCTCCTCTGGTGAGCTAAGAGAGATTTCTGTATGCAGGCTGCACAGACTACCTTTTTTATAATTTTTAAAATATCACCTTCTTATGCTTCATGACGTGTAACATTATTGTTAGTCCTGTTTTGCCATGTACAAAATAGTCTGTCTTGCTCGCTTCACTGTTATAACTATATTTTTGCCCTAGTCATGTGTACTTACAGAAAAATTTCAGGATGAAGTGACATCAACACAAAGATCTGCGAGCAGTGCGGCATGGCCGTTATCAAATGATTATGGATTGGAATTGGAATGTCTGTTGTTCTCGAGCATCAACTAGAGGTGGCAAGACAACGTGTACATGATTCTCAACGTATAATCAACAATTTGAGACTGGACATGTAGGTATTATATGCAGGAGTCAAAAAAATGAAACAAGACACTGAGGTAACCACGAAGGAATTGGAGATTTTTCACACTAAAATTTGTGCTATCTAAATCTGGCCAATCCTTTTTTTTGAAGAGATTATAGTTCAAATGGTAAGTTCTGTTGATGCATGTCCATGATGTATGAGCTTTATTTGTCTAGTGTATGTAATTTGTTGTTTGTGTACGCTTTATAATCACTGGTGCCGAACTATAATGCCTAGTGGGTATATTCGGCTGTAATTTCTTTATTGTATAGTGTAGGATTATTCTACGTTTCTATGTTTTTTATTGTATAGTGTATGTTTTTAGAGGCAATAGTATAAAGTAGGATAATTCTTGAATATGCTATATCGTTGAAATGGGGGCCAACACGCCCAAACATTTTCTGGACGCCATACAAACAAACAAACATGTGCAGTCAAAGCGGACCTTAATTGGGCTGGTCAAAATAATATTAAGTGGATCCTAAATGGGCCCACCGTAACAATGGCTCTTAGCAGGTCGTCAACAGGCCTAAATCTCGATAGGGCCGTATAAATGGAAATGGCCTGTGGGCCTTTAGCAGGCCCAAATAAATGTCAATTTTGTCTCGGCCCTTTTACTTTACGGGGCAGTAAGAGGCCGAAAGTGTTATGGGCCAGAGGAGGCCCAAGTTGCAAACTAGGCTTTTAACAGGCCAAAAGTCGTGTTGGGCTGAAATGATACCCTACGAAACATGGGCCCTAATGGACCTAAAGTCAAAGGCCCAACTATTGTGCAGGCCCTTAACAGACCGAGAGACAAAATGGGCTAAGAGTTGGCCCATTTACCGAATGGGCCGAGGACAGGCCTAAAGTCACAGCGGGCTAGAATTGGCCCAACTATAGAATGGGCCGAGAAAAGGCCAAAAGACGTTTCGGTCCGTTAACGGGCTGGAATTGACAATGGGCTGCTAATAGGCCGAAAGAAGCTCGAGCCGCAATTGGGCCCAAAAACGTAGCGGGCCGTTAACGAGCTTAAACTGACGATGGGCTGGAAATTGCCGAATCTAGAATGCGCCTTTGATGGGCCGATTCTATGTAACTTGTATGGGCCATACCTGTAAATGGGCTTGACTCAAGTAGGCCGCTAATGGGCCGGCTCGCTTATTTTGATAGGCCCGGCCTTTTCACCGGAATGGGCCTCTGTTGGGTCGTGCCACGTGTCGACGTATCATAGGCACCTCATGTCCAATGAGTGGATGACATCTGTCCCAGCAGTGAGCCAACATGTGTTTCCTCCGGCCAATGAGAATTTTACACGTGGAAAATCCCCATTGGTCTGGTCTGTTAATGGGTTATCAGATCCAAAACCGGACCCTATAGCTTAACGGCGAGCCTTTATGGTCGATGCCACGTGTCGGTCACCCTTGACGAAAGGACTTCTATGACACGCATTTTATCATCATGGAAGTGGACACTTCCATGATGATAATTTTCATAATGTCATGGAACACTTGTATGACAGCACAGGTATGACTATCTTGATTCTGTCATAAAATTGTCATGGATGTACATGCATGACAGAAAACGTGACCTACTGTGACAAACACGTATCACCACGGAAGTGTCCTTTTTTGTAGTGAGTGTAGTCCACCTTCCGCTGCATATCAATAGGTTCATTTATATCGTTTGTATTCAAAGCCCCCGTGTTTTGAAGACTTTCATAAAAATCGCCTATTCACCCCCTCGAGTCGATAACTGGCGCTTTCAATTGGTATCAGAGCAAGGTGCTCCTGTCGTGGAATTGTCACGGTAGATGTCCTAGTGTGAGGACTTAGTCGTGGAGCCATCGCGATGAGGTTAGCTTAAAGGGGTTAATCAGGACAAAGGACACGAGGAGTTTATACTGGTTCAGCCCCTTACGATGAAGGTAAAAGCCTAGTCCATTTTGTAGATGGCATTTCTAGGGTTTCGATAAGCAGGGAGTGAATACTCTTGACCCGGCTCTCAATTTGTTGTTTCTTATCCTAAGCCGCCGCTAGGTCGCCCCCTTATATACATGGGTTGATGCCCTGCGGGCTATAGAGTCTCGGCCAGCTTATACAACATATCCGGCTCGGTGACCTTTCTTTCATGCCTTACATTACAAGTTTACATACATGGCGGTTTATATCCATGGGCCTTAAGCCGCCTTCGGGTCTGGGCCCTCTACCAAGCCTATCTATGAACCGCCATATAATCTTGGGCTTCATTGCAATGAATCATCATAGGGATGACCCGGCCCCTCCTGGGAGGGTTATACCTAATAGTTATATCCCCAACATTAGGCCCCAGGTTGATTTGAACTTCTTCATGTCAATCTTCAAGACTTAGAAAAATCCTTCCACATCTGTTCTGAAAACCTTATAACCTTCCATGACGTCATCTCCAAGAATTTCGGAAACCCGCCACGACGTCATCTTTAACGGATATTTATCTTAATGTCTTTCCGAAAATCGAGGCATCCAATTAGCTGGATAACCATCATTTGGCCTCCTCGTCTTTCGCGCCTGCATATTTTTCTGTTTCCTTATAAATAGGACCATAGAGTCATCTTTCATTCTTCTCATTCTCCTTTCTTCCTCCTCGTGACACACCGACCTGCACGAGCCTCGCCACCGTCGACCTCCTTCTCCAACCTCAACTCCGGCCGCTGCATCGCCCTGAATAGACCAGAAAACTGTGGCGCCCCTTCCCTGTCCTAACAGTATCAGTAAGCCCTCTTTCCTTCATCATAGATCTGTCATTAGGTTTTGTTGGTGTTCGTCGGTGTTCGTCAGTGTTCGTCGCCGCCCTTCTTTCTCTCTGTTTATCTTCATGAGTTAGATCCAAAAACCATATGAATCTTGCACGATAGTAGTTTTAGCACTTGTTTTTGACACTAGAATATATCCCCACCGCGACAGATCTCCTCTAGGGCACCTCTGCTTTTCCACTGTCACCTCTGTAGATTTTGAATTTATTTCCTTTTTCTAAACAGGAGTAGATCCAAATTTGCAACCTCAATCTGTAGAACCTATTTGTCCTAACACTTAGCCAATTATAGCCTTGGTAGATCTTGAATGCCTTTAGTCATGGCGGCTTATTCTGCCGATTTATTGTTACTTCATATATCATTAGCCCTTGCTTAAGCCGCCATTCTGAACATGCATTGTATTTGTTAACTTGCAATTTTAACAATCATCTTGAGCCGGCAAATTCTTTCCCGTCTTTTAGGTTGTCCTTTCACCATGCCGCCCAAAACAATCACGACCTGCAACTGGGTTCCCTCCATAGTCACTGAGGACACCTTAAAGGATTTCGCCATCGTTGGATATTTGCCACATAAGAGTGTGATGCATTACCGTGTTCCTGACCCGGGCGAAGAGAAGCCTCAGCCTAAGGACGGTGAAGTTATTGTATTTACTGATCATATGAACCGGGGTTTCTCGCCACCCGGCTCTAAATTCTTCAGAGATATCCTAAACTTCTTCAAACTCCATCCGCAAGACATTGGACCCAATTCCATATTAAACATCTGTAACTTCCAAGTCTTTTATGAGGTATACCTTCAAGAAGAGCCTAGTGTTGAGCTTTTCAGAGAGTATTTCTACTTGAACCGGATCAGTCAACCCTTGTACCGGAACACCCTGAACAACCAGAAGACCCTGCTCTCAATGTTCAACCGGATTTACTTGAGTCGTCTGTTGATGAAACCGCTATTGATCCATCAAGTATTGAACCGTCAAGCTCAGCTAACCCGCCAGAGAGTCATGGTGATAACGTTTTAATCACTGGCACCAGATTCGTTGAACCGGGGAATCCAACTATACTAGCGAGACACTCTGCAAACAAGAAGTCATGGAAAGATAGAAAGTGAGGTTTGACGTCTCCCGCTATGCTCACCTGAGTACTAGTGAAGTTTTATCTAGCAATGTCAGTCAAGTGCATTCCGGCCGTGACTTGGAGATTGAAATGGTGAAGCAAATGCACCAGAAGTATGAGGTACGTCATCCGGCTTATATCTATATCCTACCAGCCCCAAGTCTTCTGGTTATGATAAACTTGAATAATCTGTAAACTTGAAATGTTTATAAGCTTCTGTTCTAGACTCCCTCCAAGTCCGGTTAAAAAAATTTAAACCGGATTCTGATGATAGCATAATTTTGCATCTGTAGTCCCCAAGAGCCGGCTTCATCGGCATGAATGAGCCGGTCCTATTAATCATTGTGTAAAAGAACAGAACTTAACTGCATATCCCCCATGAGTCGGTTGGGACTATCAACAACACACCCCACTCATCCTTAAAAAGAAAACAAGCAATGTGCATTAGCCCCCAAGTGCCAAGTGTTGTTGCTTGCAAAGCACTTGGGACTTGTTTTTAGAAAAAGCCGTTTCCTTTGAAAAAATGCGTTGACAGACATTAGCCCCCAAGTGCCAATTGTTGTTGCTTGCAAAGCAATTGGGGCTTGTATTGTTGTAACCCGCCATGAAACTTGAGAAACTTGTGTTGTATTCAGGATGCTACCACTGAATTGGAAACTCAATTGAACGAGGCCAAGACCCGGCTGGCGGCTCAGGAGACTGAGACCAAAAAGGTTGAATCAAAATTTCAGTTTAATGTGTCTGAAGCCAAAAAATTGAAGACCAGCTTTACTGCAGACAAAGAGGCTTGGGACAAGGAAAATACGGTCCTGATTCAGCGCGCTGAGAAAGCCGAGGTGGCTCTGGAAGAGGTTACCACTAAACTCACCGGTTTAAAGAACCGTGTGTCTCAGATGGTTTCTGTAATGTTCGATAGTCACCTTGTTATTTACCCAAAGTGAGTATTTGTCATCATAATTTAAGCCGCCACTTAACCAATTGTGTAAACTTTGCAGGTCCCAGGAGTAGCAATCTAAGCCGAGATACATTGGTCAAGCTCAAGGCGGTTTACAAGCTTGTTGAGAAATTATACACTGGAGCTCAGCGGACTCTTGCCACTATCTCCCTAGCGAATCAAGGACCAAATCTGTTAATTGATGTCTTGAAGAAGTTGTCCATCTTGCCCACTAGGTTCCAAGAAATCAAGCAATCTTGTGCTAGAGCCGGAGCTATGCAGCCTTGAGTCATGCCAAAGCCTGGGTACCGGAATTAGACACGGCAGACGTAGCCACTGGGTATCCTAGTCTCAAGGAACATGGAACCCCTTTTGACCAACAAGACTTTGCTGCCTGTGTCAAGGAGATTCGCCCTCATGCAACAATCATTGCCGAAGAGACCAATCTCACCAAGTATTAGCCGGGTTATGATGCAGGCTATCAGAAGATGCCGACCCCTTCGTATAAAGTGATGGACTTAATTCCGCCCATTCGTAAGCACAGTTTCGCCCCTGATATTGACCCGTCCGGTCTGATTGACGATGATGATGAATTCGTCACCTTGCATGGCTTTGATTGGTCCAAACCCAACTTCTAGATGGCGAAGGAGGAAAACGAACCAGCGAGGGATGAAGCACCACCTTCGAGTCAGCTAGGCCAAGATTCATGAACCGGGGTCGGTTTATCATCTGCTGATTATGAGACTTAAAAAAAATTATCCTTGTGGGCACCAAGCGCCTTGTAATAGGCTAGCTTTATACACTTATGCTGCTATGCCATCGTGCATATTTTGCTATTTATGATACTTATTTATTCGCTATGCGAAGATATGCCATATATGCTTGATGATATTATCAATTTTGAATCTGATCCTGCATACAACAGATGAAAAGTGTCCTGGCGGTTTACCATTGGATGGGTTATAAGGCCCCAATATGAACTTATCATGATTTATAACCAAGATTGGACTAAATAATAATCATATATGATTAAAAATATGTCATACATGTGACATTTGATCACACTTGTTGGTTTTACCATGCCAGTGCAGTAAGGGCGATAACCCAAGACTTTGGACACTGGTAATTATCGGGGATTGCCAGCTTATGAACAAAGCCGGACCGGGTTAATAAGCACCAGATATTATCTTTATTTCATGCTGGCGACCTATAGGTGAAGACCAGGCCGGGTTAATAAACTCTGGATGTTATCTCATATTGGCGACTTATAGTCAAAGACCAGGTCGGGTTAATAAACACCTGTGATTTACAATAAAGCTTTATAAGTTTTATCAAATAAACCTCAAAAAGAAAGAATATATTGAAAACAAACCAGAAGCGAGGCTTTTCATGGGCTGCCAGGCCCAAAACGAGGCTTTTCATGGGCTGTCAAGCCACTAAGTTGAACCATTTTACAAACCTTATAAGATGGACCTCACATTAACCAATCGTCTCTTTAACTTTGACAAGTTTAGGGTCTGTATAAGATTGACTTGTCAAACGTTCACGGGTATTTCCAGGATTACCTGGGTGGAGTGACTTACTTAAAAAGGCAGCATAACCCGGGGTTTTAGGTGAATACACCTGGCTTACAAGCCTGGCTTTTATAGCCTATGACAAGGTTACAGACTCTTTGTTCTTTAGAACAAAAGAGCCCCCAAGCAATATTTTGAGCTGTGCTTAAGGGGTACCTATGTTTGAGTTGTGCTTTTGCAACAGACTCTCTTTGGTCTCTTTAACCTGGGTAGCAAGCCCCCAAGTTTTTTATGTGGCTTATAAGCCGGATCAAAGGGTAATCATAACTTTGCTGCATAAAGCAGAAGCCCCCATGTGACCAAAAACTCATTATTTAAAGAGGAAAAAATGACAGAAGCCCTACTTTAGCAGGGATGCCGGCTTTATTATATCGATCATAATATATACATTGTCAAAATATGTACATTGGAAGAGCCAGTGGCTCAAGTGTAGTAAGGCCGAAGATGAGCAATATTCCACTGCCGGCGGGTCTCTTCCTCCGACGTGCGTGAGTCCTGGTGCTCTCGGACATCGATAAGGTAATACGACCCATTATTCAGATTCTTGCTGACCACAAAGGGTCCTTCCCAAGGTGGGGATAACTTGTGCATATCAGTCTAATCCTGGATAAGCCGGAGTACCAGATCGCCTTCTTGGAAAGTTCTGGTTTTAACCCAGCGGCCGTGGTAATGGCGCAGAACTTGCTGGTAAATCACTAAACGAGCCGCCGCAATGTCACGCTCTTCATCCAACAGGTCAAGTGCTTCCTGACGTGCTTTTTCATTGTCAACTTCAACATAAGCTGCCACCCGAGGTGAGTCATGACGGATTTCACTAGGGAGAACCGCCTCTGCTCCATAAACCATGAAGAAAGGTGTGTATCCCATAGATCTGTTAGGGGTGGTATTGATGCTCCATAACATGGAAGGTAACTCCTCCACCCAACAAACCGGTGGTCTCTATAGGGGAACCATAAGCCAAGGTTTGATGCCTTTCAAGATCTCTTGATTGGCTCTCTCCGCTTGACCATTAGATTGAGGGTGAGCCACTGAGGACACATCAAGCCGGATGCGCTCATGTTGACAAAATTCTTCCATAGCACCTTTAGCGAGATTAGTGCCATTGTCTATTATGATGTTGTGTCGAAAGCCAAAACGGAAGATCGCCTTCTTCATGAATTGAACCATCGTTGCTGCATCACACTTACTGACTGGCTCTGCCTCTACCCACTTAGTGAACTTATCGATCACCACCAAAAGGTGGGTATTCTTATCCTTGGATCTTTTGAAAGGTCCAACCATATCAAGCCCCCAAACTGCAAACGGCCAAGTAATTGGAATCATCCTCAATTCTTGAGCCGACACATGAGCTCGTCGTGAAAATTTCTGACATCCATCACACCTTCTGACCAGGTCCTACGCATCAGCATGAGCTGTTAGCCAATAAAATCCATGACGAAAAGCTTTAGCCACAAGAGATTTTGAACCGGCATGATGACCACAGTCTCCCTCATGAATCTCACACAGGATCTCACAGCCTTCCTGTGGAGAAACACAACGTTGAAATGCTCCTGTGACACTGTGATGATGTAACTCTCCATTAACAATTGTCATTGACTTAGACCGCCGGGTTATCTGCCTGGCTAAGGTTTCATCCTCAAGTAACTCGCCCCGGGTCATATAAACCAAATAAGGAACTTTTCAATCCGGAATTACATGAAGAGCTGCCACCAACTGAGCCTCCGGGTCAGGGACAGCCAAATCCTCCTCTGTAGGTAACTTGACCGACAGGTTATGCAAAACATCAAGAAAAACGTTAGGCGGCACCGGCTTACATTGAGAACCCAACCGGCTTAAAGCATCCGCCACTTCATTTTTCCTCCGATCAATGTGCTCCACTTGATAACCCTTCAAGTGACCAGCAATAACATCCACCTCTCGCCGATAAGCCGCCATGAGTGGATCCTTAGAATCCCAGAGACTTGCTGAGCCACCAAGTCTGAGTCGCTGAAGCACCTAACCCAGCTTAAATTCATCTCCTTAGCCATCAGAAGACCGTGGAGCAAGGCCTCATACTCAGCTGCATTGTTAGTACAAGGAAACATCAAACGGAGAACATAACAAAATTTATCACCTCGAGGGGAAGCAAGAACAACTCCAGCCCCCGAGCCCTCCAATTGCCTGGACCCATCAAAGTGAATAGTCCAATACGTGTTATCTGGCTTTTCCTCAGGCATCTGCAGCTCTGTCCAATCATTGATGAAATCCACCAGCGCCTAAGACTTGATAGCCGTGTGAGGCACATATTTTAACCTGTGAGGCCCAAGTTCAATAGCCCACTTAGCAACCTGGCCAGTCGCTTCCCTGTTTTGGATGATATCTCCCAAAGGAGCAGAGCTAACCACAGTGATGGGATGACCCAGAAAATAATGTTTAAGCTTCCGGCTAGCCAAGAACACCCCATATACAAGCTTCTGCCAGTGCAGATATCTCTACTTGGACTCAATAAGCACCTCACTAACATAGTAAACTGGCCTTTGAACCGGATATTCCTTGCCTACCTCCTTCCTTTCTACCACAATGGCTACACTGACAACCCGGCTATTAGCAGCCACATATAACAACAAAGGCTCCTTACCAACAGGGGCAGCAAGCACAGGCGGCTCAGCCAGCTATTCTTTAAGTCCTCAAACGCTGCATTAGCTGCATCACTTCAGATAAAATTGTCTGTCTTTTTCATCATCTGATATAGAGGGATAGCCTTCTCTCCTAATCGGCTTATGAACCGTCTTAAAGCCGCAATACGACCCGCTAGACATTGCACATCATTGACACACACCGGCTTAGCCAGAGAAGTGATGTCTTTGATCTTCTCTGGATTAGCCTCAATTCCTCTATTAGACACCAAAAAACCTAGGAGCTTGCCTGCCGGCACACCAAAAACACACTTGGTCGGGTTAAGCATCATCTTGTAAACCCAGAGATTATCAAAGGTTTCCTTCAAATCATCTATCAATGTCTCTTTCTCTCTGGATGTCACCACAATATCATCGACATAAGCATGAACATTATGCCCAATTTGGTTATGAAGGCAATTTTGCACACATCTCTGATAAGTCGCCTGGGCGCTCTTGAGCCTAAAAGGCATAGACACATAACAGAAGGCTCCAAAGGGAGTTATGAAAGTTGTCTTCTCCTTGTCCTTAATTGCCATCTTGATCTGATGGTAACCAAAATAAGCATCCAAAAAAACTCAAATGCTCACAACCCACCGTAGCATTAATAATCTGATCAATACGAGGGAGAGCAAAAGGATCAGCCGGACAAGCCTTGTTTAACTCCGTGTAGTCCACACACATACGCCAAGTGCCGTTCTTCTTAAGTACCAGAACCAGGTTAGCCAACCACTCAGGATGGAAAACTTCAATGATAAACCCAGCTGCCAAGAGCCGGGCTACTTCTTCTCCGATGACCTTCCGTCTCTCCTCATTAAAACGGCAAATAAAATGTTTGAGCGGCTTAAACTTTGGATCAATATTAAGAGTGTGCTCAGAGAGTTCTCTCGGTACACCCGGCATGTCTAAAGGCTTCCATGCAAAGATCTCTCGGTTCTCACGGATGAACTCGATGAGCGCGCTTTCCTATTTTGGATCCAGATCAGCACTGATGCTGAAGTGCTTAGATGAGTCACCAGGAACAAAATTGACCATCTTGGTATCATCTGCTGATTTAAACTTTAAAACCGGATCATGCTCTTTGGTTGGTTTTTTCAAAGATGTCATATCTGTCGGGTCAACTATGTCCTTGTAAAACTTTAACTCCTCCGTTGCACAAACCGACTCAGCATAAGCCGCATCCCCTTCTTCACATTCTAGAGCTATCTTACGGCTCCCATGCACTGTAATGGTTCCCTTGTGACCTGGCATCTTGAGCTGCAGATACACATAACACGCCCACGCCATGAACTTGGCATAAGACGAACGTCCAAACAAAGCATGATATGGGCTGTGGATCTTGACCACTTCAAAAGTCAACGTCTCTGACCTAGAGTCATGATCATCTCCAAAAACAACTTCCAGAGCTATCTTACCAACTGGATATGCCGACTTACCAGGCACCACACCATGGAAAATAGTGTTTGACGGCTTAAGATTTCTATCAGTCATTCACATGTGATGGAAAGTTTCATAATAAAGGATATTGATGCTGCTCCCTCTGTCCATGAGTACTTTGGTAAACTTATACCCTCCGACCTGAGGTGCGACCAACAAAGCCAAATGACCTGGATTATCAACCTGGGGCGGGTGATCTTCCCGACTCCACACGATGGGCTGCTCAGACCAGCGCAGATAACGAGGAACCGCCGGCTCAACAGCATTGACTGACCTCCTATGAAGCTTGTGGTCATGTTTACACAAGCTAGTGGTAAAGACATGATACTGCCCACTGTTCAACTGCTTCGGGTTGCTCTAATAACCAGACTGTTGCTGATGTTGACCCCCCTGATTACTCTGCTGGTTGTAACCACCCTGATTGTTGTGATTACCTTGATTTCCCTGGAATCCAGAGTTAGAACCGCCACTGCCATAACCCGGACCGTG
This sequence comes from Triticum urartu, assembly GCF_056163025.1. Classification (NCBI taxonomy): domain Eukaryota; kingdom Viridiplantae; phylum Streptophyta; class Magnoliopsida; order Poales; family Poaceae; genus Triticum; species Triticum urartu. The sequence goes on along the minus strand of NC_141873.1, from coordinate 74,522,416 downwards.
AAAGCCGGATCCAGAACCGCCACTTGGCCCATGACTGTCTTGAAAAAGATTGAATTCTTGTACTCTTTCATAATGTGGCAATCCTTCCAGAGGTGCCCGGATGGTCTTTCCCTCGTACCATGTCTTGGGCAAGGCTGATTTAACATCTGTTCAAGATTGATACCGGATCCTCCGGCCCGTGGGGCGGTTTACCCTTGCGATGTTTACCATTATTCTGTGCATTGGTGTTAGCCACAAAGTCAAAACTATTATCAGCCTTGCGCTTACCGTTGCCTCCCTAGTTCGCCGGGTTATGCTGCTGCCCCTTGGCGTTGCTACTCTTCCTTCCCTTCCCCGACTTTTCATCATCAGACTCGGGGTCCTTGGTACTATCAGAGTCAGCATACTTAACTAGAGCTGCCATGAGAGTCCCCATGTCATTGAAATGGCGTTTGAGCCGCCCTAGTTTCTGCTTTAAGGGCGTGGAACGACAATTGTTCTCCAACATCAATACTGCTGAGTTGGCATTGATGCGATCCGGCGAATGCAAGATTGTTGATACCCGGCGCACCCAATGGATTGTTGACTCACCTTTTTCTTGTACACAGGAGGCCAGATCCACAATTGACATGGGTTTTTTACATGTATCCTTGAAGTTCTGGATGAACTGGGCCTTTAACTCGGCCCATGACCCGATGGAATTAGCAGGGAGCCCCTTCAACCAAGTACGTGTCGTTCCCGCCAACATCAGGGGGAAATATTTAGCGCATGCAGCCTCGCTGACATCTAGTAACTCCATGGCCATCTCATAACTCTCAATCCATGCCTCCGGACTTAAATCGGTTGTATAGTTAGGAACCTTGCGAGGACCTTTGAAATCCTTGGGCAGGCATTCATTATGCAGATCCGGCACTAAGCATGGCACGCCCAAATTTCTAAAGGTTACACCTGGCTCTACGGAAGTTGTTGGACGAGCTGGAGTAGGTTGACGGGCTGCATACTGTGCCGCTAACTCGGCCTCTCGACGGGCTCTTCCTTGACCCACCACATTCTGAGCATCAGCGCCACCGCCCGCTGGGTTATGTCTGCGGGGCGGGTTATGGTTTCATCCACTGCTTGACACCGCCGGCTCATCAATACGTCGGTTGTAACTTCGACTCGGGCGAGGGGTGGAATGAATCCTGTCACGACCTTATCTTGATCTGCCGGGTTAACCACCGCTGTTAACAGCGTTGTCAGCTTATCCAGTAAGTCAGTTAAGACCTGAGCCGGCGGGCGCTCAGGGCCTCCAGCCCCGGTAGCCGCTGCCGCTACTGACCCGGAAATCAACTCTGCTGTCGTTGATGAATGTTGCATGGGCTGTGTACCGGCCATGAAGATTGAAACCCAGTTTAGAGGCTCACAGGGGTCCGGAATACTGTCGCCATCGGAACAGCCCCCAAGCCGTCCGTTTGGTAGTTGATACAATGGCTCTGTCTCACCGGTCGATGACTCGCCATCAGAGTAAACGACGGTCTCCCACCAGATGCCTGTCTGTCCTCAGATTCCTCTCCATGGATAAATCCCATGAATGAAAGATTCATGGCAGGCCGAACCCGGGCGGGTCTCGCATGCTGAGCCGTCTTGACGATGCCGGTGCAGATGTCCGGCTCAGGGCCCGGTTCGCCGATCTTGCCGATGAAGACGTGAATTCCGCTGAAGGGGACCCGGTACTCATACTCAATTGATCTTGCCTCGGGGCCCCAGCCTGCGTCGTCGATGTAGAGCTTGCCGCGACGACTCTTGGTTATCCGGCCCACAATGTATCCCATGATCCCTTCAAAGTTGCCCTCTAAGAACTTGAAACCATCATGCGGTAGCCCCACGGTGGGCGCCAACTGTCGTAGAATTGTCACGGCAGATGTCCTAGTGTGAGGACTTAGTCGTGGAGCCATCGCGGTGAGGTTAGCTTAAAGGGGTTAATCAGGACAAATGACACGAGGAGTTTATACTAGTTCAACCCCTTACGATGAAGGTAAAAGCCTAGTCCAGTTTGTAGATGGTATTGTTAGGGTTTCGATGAGCAGGGAGCGAATACACTTGACTCGGCTCTCGATCTGTTGTTTCTTGTCCTAAGCCACCGCTAGGTCGTCCCCTTATATACACGAGTTGACGCCCTGCGAGCTACAGAGTCCCGGCTAGCTTATACAATGTATCCGGCTCGGTGACCTTTCTTTCATGCCTTACATTACAAGTTTACATACATGGCGGTTTATATCCATGGGCCTTCAGTCGCCTTCGGGTCTGGGCCCTCTACCAAGCCTATCTATGAACCGCCATATAATCTTGGGCTTCATTGTGATGAATCGTCATAGGGATGACCCGGCCCCTCCTGGGCGGGTTATACCTAATAGTTCTATCCCCAATAGTTCCCTTGTTCTGTGTGATTCGGTTTAACCACCTGGAGTTTTAGCTATGTCGACTGCAGGGATAATCAAAGTCTCCGCTGCGTGCCCTGTCTTCGATGGCACTGATTACCCCTACTGGAAGAATAAGATGCGCATGCATCTTGAAGCCATTGACGTCGACCTCTGGTATGTCGTCAAGAACGGTATTCCCAAGGTCGGTGAAGGTGTCACCACTACCGATGTCAAGAGGTTCATTCAATTGGAATCAACCACCAAGAACATCATCTGTGGTCATCTGACCAAAGGACAATACGGCCATGTGAGTGCACTAGAAACTGCGAAGCTAGTCTGGGACTGGCTCTCCAAGGTCAACGAAGGCGTCTCAACCTAGAAAGACTCAAGGATCAGTGTTCTTCGCAACCTCTTCGACCGCTTCAGAAAAATGACAATGAGAATGTCCAGCTCACATTTGATCGCCTCACTGATATCACAAATGATCTTCGCACACTCGGCGCCACTAAGGTCACCAAGCACAAAATTGTCAAGACGCTTCTGAGATCGCTTGACAACTCATTCGACACCCTGGCCCTGATGATTCAAGAATTCCCTGACTTCAAGACTCTTGATCCGTCTGACATACTTGAGAGGCTCAACACACATGAGTTTCGGCTATCTGAGAAAAGAGATATCTATGGTCCTAACTATGGCCGAACTCGCGTTTTGAAGGCAAAGGTTTCTTCCTCGTCTGAAGAAGAATCTAACTTCAGTTCTGAGGATCCTAAAGACATTGGAAAGGAGCTTGCTATTATTGTGAAGAAGTTCCTGAAGTTCACCAAGAAGAAAGACTTCAGAAGGTCTTCAAGATCCAGCTCAAGAAACGATGAAGCTTCCTCTCGTGACTACAAGAAAATAACATGTCACAATTTCAAGAAACCTGGTCACTACATCTCTGAGTGTCCTCAGTGGGATAATGAGACCAAGAATAAGAAGAAGAGCAAGGAATATGATTCTGATGACAAGAAGAAGAAGAAGAAATCCTCAAAGTCTTCTTCCAAGTCTTCGTCGAAGTCTTCTTCACACAGGAAGAGCTCATCCAGCAAGGCTCGTGCATTTGTTGGCAAGGAGATGGATTCAGAGGAGGAGTTTGCATCTGAGGAGGCATAGGTGGAGTATGAAGAGAAAGTTGATTCAGGTGTGGCAAGCCTGGCTCTAGCTTCAACGTATGTCGCCAAGTCCATCTTTAACACTAAAGACAATGGCCTCGTCACCAACACTAATGCTAATGATGAGGATGACTCTGCTCCCACCTACTGCTTCATGGCATGTGGTGCCAAGGTAAAATCACGTGATGCTTACTTTCAAACATCAATTGAAGATGACTCTGAATGTCAATCTAAACCTAACTACAAAACACTTGCTAAAATTGCAACAGAACAACAAAATGCTATGGAACATATTCAAAAGTTGCTAGACAAAAGTGATGACCTGTTGGATGCAGAAATGACTCGAACTCAATCCTTAATTGAAGACATTAAACATCTTCACATTAAGTATGAGGAACTTGAAAGTCGTCATCATACGCTTTCAACTACTCATGAAAAGCTCTCCTACGATTATCTTCAAAGGAAGCAAGAGCTTGAGAACTTGAGGTCGGCTCATGAAGATCTTCAAAAGAAGAACGAGACACTCCGTGCTCAACAGATCAGTTCCGCTCAGGAAGACTTTGAGCCACCATGTTTAAAATGTCTTGAGCGTGATAATGTTGCTTCTGTTGTGGATGTTCTACTACTACTGTTGATATGTCTTCAACTGCTGATGTGGTAACTAACCCCTCTTCTGAGGATACCACTACTGTTGCTGATGAGAATTCCAGGTTGAAGACATTGCTTGAAACAGTGATGTACAAAAGCCTCAAAGGGCATCACACATTGTGTGATGTCCTCAAGAAACAGATTCTGAACCGAACCCCTAGGAAAGAGGGTGTTGGGTTTGAGAGGAAAATGAATGTTGATGGTTCATACTGGAAGCCTGAGCAGTACCGCAAAACCACATGGGTCGCTGCAAAGGAACCTTCAATGGATCCATCTACCTTATCTGGCTTCACTTGTGCTAACCCTATTATCATTGATGAATCCTTTGACGCAAACTATAAACTGTTTAAGAATCAGAATGGTGAAGTGTTTGCCATGTGTATTGGTACTAACTGCAGGAATGGACCACCTTTGAAGAAGATCTGGGTGCCCAAAAGTTGTCTTGAGAAACTTCATGTGAATGTCATCATGACACCACCAGGGAAGAAGACAAACCCAAGACAAAGGCTTCATATGGTCCAAAGGCTTCATACAAACAGAGGACTCACTAGAGTCACCCTAACGCCAATGTTTTGCAGAGAAACCATACTCAGACTTATGAATATGAGCGTGTTTCATCAAACCGCTATGTTCATAAGACCAAGAATTATTCTGCTTATTCTTATGAGTATTATTCACCTCCTGCAAGGCTATTTGCTGATCCGTCTCCAACGTATCTATAATTTTTGATTGCTCCATTCTACTTTATCTACTATTTTGGACTATATTGGGCTTTATTTTCCACTTTTATATTATTTTTGGGACTAACCTATTAACCGGAGGCCCAGCCCAGAATTGCTGTTTTTCCCTCTTTCAGTATTTCAAGGAAACAGAATATCAAACGGAGTCCAAACGGAATGAAACCTTCGGGAACGTGATCTTCTCACCAAACGTGATCCAGGAGACTTGGACCCTACTCCAAGAAGTTTTCGGGGAGGTCACGAGGGTGAAGGGCGCCCCCCCTGGGCGCGCCCCCCTGCCTCGTGGGCCCCTCGAAGCTCCACCGACGTGCTCCTTCCTCCTATATATACCTACGTACCCCCATTAGACCAGGGACGGAGCCAAAAACCTAATTCCACCGTCGCAACTTCCTGTATCCACGAGATCCCATCTTGGGGCCTGTTCCGGAGCTCCGCCGGAGAGGGCATCCATCACGGAGGGCTTCTACATCAACACCATAGCCCTTCCGATGAAGTGTGAGTAGTTTACTTCAGACCTTCGGGTCCATAGCTAGTAGCTAGATGGCTTCTTCTCTCTTTTTAGATCTCAATACAATGTTCTTCCCCTCTCTCGTGGAGATCTATTCGACGTAATCTTGTTTTTGCGGTGTGTTTGCTGAGACCGATGAATTGTGGGTTTATGATCCAACTTATCTATGAATAATATTTGAATCTTCTCTGAATTCTTTTATGTATGATTGAGTTATCTTTGCAAGTCTCTTTGAATTATCCGTTTGGTTTGGCCAACTAGATTGGTAGTTCTTGCAATGGGAGAAGTGCTTAGCTTTGGGTTCAATCTTGCGGTGTCCTTACTCAGTGACAGAAAGAGTTGCAAGGCACGTATTGTATTGTTGCCATCGAGGATAACAAGATGGGGTATTTATCATATTGCATGAATTTATTCCTCTACATCATGTCATCTTGCTTAAGGCGTTACTCTGTTTTTAACTTAATACTCTAGATGCATGCTGGATAGCGGTCGATGAGTGGAGTAATAGTAGTAGATGCAGGCAGGAGTCGGTCTACTTGTCACGGACGTGATGCCTATATACATGATCATACCTAGATAACCTCATAACTATGCTAAATTCTATCAATTGCTCAATAGTAATTTGCTCACCCACCGTAGAATATCTATGCTCTTGAGAGAAGCCACTAGTGAAACCTATGGCCCCTGGGTCTATTCTCATCATATCAATCTCCATTACTTTATTTTACTTGTTTTGCTTTTACTTTTCACTTTGCATCTTTATACCAAAAATACCAAAAATATTATCTCTATCAGATCTCACTCTCGTAAGTGACCGTGAAGGGATTGACAACCCCTAAGCGTTGGTTGTGAGTTGCTACCGTTTTGTGCAGGTATGAGGGACTTGCGTGTGACCTCCTACTGGATTGATACCTTGGTTCTCAAAAACTGAGGGAAATACTTACGCTACTGTGCTGCATCACCCCCTCCTCTTTGGGGAAAACCAACGCTAGCTCGAGACATAGCAAGAAGGATTTCCGGCGCCGTTGCCGGGGAGGCCAACGCCAAGTCAAGTCAAGATTTACTCTCCCGTCAACGAGCCATTTCTGGCACCGTTGCCGGGGAAGCCTACGCAAAAGTCAACATACCAAGTACCCATCACAATCTCTATCTCTCGCATTACATTATTTGGCATTTGCCTCTCGTTTTCCTCTCCCCCACTTCACCCTTGCCGTTTTATTCGCCCTCTCTTTCCCTTTTCCTTTTGTTTGCTCGTGTGTTAGTTTGCTTGCTTGTCGTGATGGCCCAAGATGCTACCAAATTGTGTGACTTCACCAATACCAATAACAATGATTTCCTTAGCACTCCAATTGCTCCTCTTGCCAATACTGAATCTTGTGAAATCAATACTGCTTTGTTGAATCTTGTTATGAATGATCAATTCGCCAGCCTTCCTAGTGAAGATGCCGCTACTCATCTAAATGGCTTTGTTGATTTGTGTGATATGCAAAAGAAAAAGGATGTCGATAATGATGTCGTTAAATTGAAGCTATTTCCTTTTTCACTTAGAGATCGTGCTAAAGCGTGGTTTTCATCTTTTCCTAAAAATAGTATTGATTCTTGGAACAACTGCAAAGATGCTTTTATCTCTAAGTATTTTCCTCCCGCTAAGATTATCTCTCTTAGGAACGATATTATGAATTTTAAGCAACTTGATCATGAACATGTTGCACAAGCTTGGGAGAGAATGAAATTAATGCTATGTAATTGTCCTACTCATGGTTTGAACTTATGGATTATTATACAAAAATTTTATGCTGGATTGAATTTTGCTTCTAGAAATCTTTTAGATTCGGCCGCGGGAGGCACTTTTATGGAAATCACTTTAGGAGATGCTACTAAACTCCTAGATAATATTATGGTCAATTATTCTCAATAGCATACTGAAAGATCTACTAATAAAAAAGTGCATGCTATAGAAGAAATCAATGTTTTGAGTGAAAAGATGGATGAACTTAGGAATTTATTTGTTAAGAGTGTTTCTTCTGATCCCAATAATATGCCTTTATCTACTTTGCTTGAGAATAATAATGAATCTATGGATGTGAATTTTGTTGGTAGGAATAGTTTAGGTAACAACGTGTATAGAGGGAATTTTAATTCTAGGCCTTATCCTAGTAATCCTTCTAATAATTATGGAAATTCCTACAACAACTCTTATGGAAATTTTAATAAGATGCCCTCTGAATTTGAGAGTAGTGTTAAAGAATTTATGAATTCGAAAAAGAATTTCAATGCTTTGCTTGAAGAGAAATTGCTTAAAGTTGATGATTTGGCTAGGAACGTTGATAGAATTTCTCTTGAGGTTGATTCTTTAAAGCTTAGATCTATTCCTCCTAAGCATGATATCAATGAGTCTCTCAAAGCCATGAGAATTTCCATTGATGAGTGCAAAGAAAGAACCGCTAGGATGCGTGCTTACAAAGATGCCTTTATTAAAGCGTGTTCTTCTAAATCCTATGAAAATCAAGATGAAGATCTGAAAGTTATTGATGTGTCCCCTATTAAATCGTTGTTCTGCAATGTGAATCTTGATGAATCTGATTATGATCTTCCCTTACCTAGAAGGCGTTCTAAGAATTCTGAGTTTTTAGATCCTGATGATGAAATTGATAAAAAAGGGATTGAAAGAAATAAAAATCTAGATATTGCTAAACCCACTATTTTGGATCTCAAGGAATTTAACTATGAAAATTGCTCTTTAATTAATTGTATTTCCTTGTTGCAATCCATGTTAAATTCTCCTCATGCTTATAGTCGAAATAAGGCCTTTATCGAACACATTGTCGACGCCTTAATGCAATCTTATGAAGAAAAACTTGAGTTGAAAGTTTCTATCCCTAGAAAACTCCATGATGAGTGGGAACCTACAATTAAGATTAAAATTAAAAATTACGAGTTTTATGCTTTGTGTGATTTGGGTGCTAGTGTCTCTACTATCCCCAAAGCTTTGTGTGATTTGCTAGATTTCCATGACTTTGATGATTGCTCTCTAAACTTGCATCTTGCGGATTCCACTATTAAAAAGCCTATGGGAAGAATTAATAATGTTCTTATTGTTGCAAATATGAATTATGTGCCCGTAGATTTTATCGTTCTTGATATAGATTGCAATCCTTCATGTCCTATTATTCTTGGTAGACCTTTCCTTAGAACGATTGGTGCAATTATTGATATGAAGGAAGGGAATATTAAATTCCAATTTCCATTAAAGAAGGGCATGGAACACTTTCCCAGAAAGAAAATAAAATTACCATATGAATCTATCATGAGAGCCACTTATGGATTGCCTACCAAAGATGGCAATACCTAGATCTATCCTTGCTTTTATGCCTAGCTAGGGGCGTTAAACGATAGCGCTTATTGGGAGGCAACCCAATTTTATTTTGTGTTTTTTGTTTTTGGTTCTGTTTAGGAATAAATAATCCATCTAGATTCTGTTTAGATGTGGTTTTATCTTTTAATTAGTGTTTGTGCCAAGTTAAACCTATTAGATCTTCTTGGAAGATAGTTATTTGATCTTGCTGTAATTTCCAGAATCTTTGCGCTCAGTGCCCGAATTGTCAAAAATCACCAGAACGTGATAAAATAGTGATTCCAATTGCTTCTGATCAATAAACAAATGGCCCAGGTCTTCTAATTTTGGTAGAAGTTTTTGGGTTCTAGAAGTTTGCGTTAGTAACAGATTACTACAGACTGTTCTGTTTTTGACAGATTCTGTTTTGCGTGTGTTGTTTGCTTATTTTGATGAATCTATGGCTAGTAAAATAGTTTATAAACCATAGAGAAGTTGGAATACAGTAGGTTTAACACCAATACAAATAAAGAACAAGTTCACTACAGTACCTTAAAGTAGTCTATTGTTTTCTTTCTCTAACGGAGCTCACGAGATTTCTATTGAGTTTTGTGTTGTGAAGTTTTCAAGTTTTGGGTGAATTCTTTTGATGGATTATGGAACAGGAGTGGCAAGAGCCTAATCTTGGGGATGCCCATGGCACCACCAAGATAATCCAAGGACACAAAAAGTCAAAGCTTGGGGATGCCCCGGAAGGCATCCCCTCTTTCGTCCACTTCCATCGATAATTTACTTGGAGCTATATTTTTATTCACCACATGATATGTGTTTTGCTTGGAGCGTCTTGTATTATTTGTGTCTTTTCTTGTTAGTCTACCACAATCATCCTTTCTGTACACACCTTTTGAGAGAGCCATGTATGAATTGAAATTTGTTAGAATACTCTATGTGCTTCACTTATATCTTTTGAGCTTGATAGTTTAGTCTATGTGCTTCACTTATATCTTTTTGAGCGTGATAATTTTTGCTCTAGTGCTTCACTTAGATCTTTTAGAGCACGGTGGTGGTTTGTTTTAAAGAAACTTGATCTCTCATGCTTCACTTAGATTATTTTGAGAGTCGTTAATAGCATGGTAATTTGCTTAATGTTAATATACTTGGTATTCAAGATATGTGAAACTTTCTTTTTAGTGGGTTGAATACTAGGATAAGTTTGATGCTTGATAATTGTTTTGAGATATGGAGGTGATAATATCATAGTCGTTCTAGTTGAGTAGTTGTGAATTTGAGAAATACTTGTGTTGAAGTTAGCAAGTCCCGTAGCATGCACGTATGGTTAAAGTTGTGTAACAAATTTGAAGCATGAAGTGTACCTGGCTTGTGCATCCTTATGAGTGGCGGTCGGGGACGAGCGATGGTCTTTTCCTACCAATCTATCCCCCTAGGAGCATGCGCGTAGTACTTGATTTTTGATGACTTCTAAATTTTTGCAATAAGTATATGAGTTCTTTTGACTAATGTTGAGTCCATGGATTATACGCATTTTCACCTTTCCGCCATTTGCTAGCCTCTTCGGTACCGTGCATTGCCCTTTCCCACATTGAGAGTTGGTGCAAACTTCGCCGGTGCATCCAAACCCCGTGATATGATACGCTCTTTCACACATAAACCTCCCTATATCTTCCTCAAAACAGCCACCATACCTACCTATCATGGCATTTCCATAGCCATTCCGAGATATATTGCCATGCAACTTCCATCATCATCATCATCATCATCATGACATGCTTTACTTTTGTCATATTGCCATTGCATGATCTTGTAGTTGACATCGTACTTGTGGCAAAGCCACCATGCATTATTTTTCATACATGTCACTCTTGATTCATTGCACCATCCCGGTACACCGCCGGAGGCATTCATATAGAGTCATATCTTGTTCTAGTATCGAGTTGTAATCATTATGTTGTAATCAATAGAAGTGTGATGATCATCATTATTAGAGCATTGCCCAATCAAAAAAAAGAGAGAGAAAGGCCAAAAAGAAAAAAAGAAAGGCCCAAAAAAAAGAAAATAAAAAGGGCAATGCTACTATATCTTTTTCCACACTTGTGCTTCAAAGTAGCACCTTGTTCTTCATGTAGTGAGTCTCATATATTGTGCTTCAAAGTAGCACCATGATTTTCATATAGTGAGTCTCATAAGTTGTCTTGTTCATACTAGTGGGAATTTTTCATTATAGAACTTGGCTTGTATATTCCAACGATGGGCTTCCTCAAAATGCCCTAGGTCTTCATGAGCAAGCAAGTTGGATGCACACCCACTAGTTTTCTTTTGTTGAGCATTCTTAGCTCTAGTGCATCCGTTGCATGGCAATCCCTACTCCTTGCATTAACATCAATTGATGGGCATCTCCATAGCTCATTGATTAGCCTCGTTGATGTGATACTTTCTCCTTTTTTGTCTTCTCCACACAATCCCCATCATCATATTCTATACCACCCATAGTGCTATGTCCATGGCTCGCGCTCATGTATTGCGTGAAGGTTGAAAAAGTTTGAGATTATTTGAGTATGAAACAATTGCTTGGCTTGTCATCGGGGGTATAGAAGTTGGGAACATCTTTGTGTGACGAAAATGAAGCATAGCCTAACTATATGATTTTGTAGGGATGAACTTCCTTTGGCCATGTTATTTTGAGATGACATAATTGTTTGATTAGTATGCTTGAAGTATTATCATTTTTATGTCAATATGAACTTTTGTCTTGAACCTTTCGGATCTGAATATTCATACCATGATTAAGAAGATTTACATTGAAATTATGCCAAAGTATCACTCCGCATCAAAAATTCCCTTTTTATCATTTACCTACTCGAGGACGAGTAGGAATTAAGCTTGGGGATGCCTGATACGTCTCCAACGTATCTATAATTTTTGATTGCTCCATGCTACTTTATCTACTATATTGGGCTTTATTTTCCACTTTTATATTATTTTTGGGACTAACCTATTAACCGGAGGCCCAGCCCAGAATTGCTGTTTTTTGCCTATTTCAGTATTTCGAGGAAACAGAATATCAAACGGATTCCAAACAGAATGAAACCTTTGGGAACGTGATCTTCTCACCGAACGTGATCCAGGAGACTTGGACCCTACTCCAAGAAGTTTCCGGGGAGGTCACGAGGGTGGAGGGCCCCCCCCCGGGCGCGCCCCCTGCCTCGTGGGCCCCTCGGAGCTCCACCGACGTGCTCCTTCCTCCTATATATACCTATGTACCCCCATTAGACCAGGGACGGAGCCAAAAACCTAATTCCACCGCCGCAACTTCCTGTATCCACGAGATCCCATCTTGGGGCCTGTTCCGGAGCTCCGCCGGAGAGGGCATCCATCACGGAGGGCTTCTACATCAACACCATAGCCCTTCCGATGAAGTGTGAGTAGTTTACTTCAGACCTTCGGGTCCATAGCTAGTAGCTAGATGGCTTCTTCTCTCTTTTTGGATCTCAATACAATGTTCTCCCCCTCTCTCATGGAGATCTATTCGATGTAATCTTCTTTTTGCGGTGTGTTTGTTGAGACCGATGAATTGTGGGTTTATGATCCAACTTATCTATGAATAATATTTGAATCTTCTCTGAATTCTTTTATGTATGATTGAGTTATCTTTGCAAGTCTCTTCGAATTGTCCGTTTGGTTTGGCCAACTAGATTGGTAGTTCTTGCAATGGGAGAAGTGCTTAGCTTTGGGTTCAATCTTGCGGTGTCCTTACTCAGTGACAGAAAGAGTTGCAGGGCATGTATTGTATTGTTGCCATCGAGGATAACAAGATGGGGTATTTATCATATTGCATGAATTTATTCCTCTACATCATGTCATCTTGCTTAAGGCGTTACTCTGTTTTTAACTTAATACTCTAGATGCATGCTGGATACCACTCGCTGAGTGGAGTAATGGTAGTAGATGCAGGCAGGAGTCGGTCTACTTGTCACGGACGTGATGCCTATATACATGATCATACCTAGATAACCTCATAACTATGCTAAATTCTATCAATTGCTCAACAGTAATTTGTTCACCCACCGTAGAATATCTATGCTCTTGAGAGAAGCCACTAGTGAAACCTATGGCCCCCGGGTCTATTCTCATCATATCAATCTCCATTACTTTATTTTACTTGTTTTGCTTTTACTTTTCACTTTGCATCTTTATACCAAAAATACCAAAAATATTATCTCTATCAGATCTCACTCTCGTAAGTGACCGTGAAGGGATTGACAACCCCTAAGTGTTGGTTGCGAGTTGCTACCGTTTTGTGCAGGTACGAGGGACTTGCGCGTGACCTCCTACTAGATTGATACCTTGGTTCTCAAAAATTGAGGGAAATACTTACGCTACTGTGCTGCATCACCCCCTCCTCTTCGGGGAAAACCAACGCTAGCTCGAGACGTAGCATTTGCTAGGGATCCAAAGCCAAAATTCTCATATGCTGCACTTAGACTCATTGCTTCTAGGCCACCCCTGAAGATGTGGGTGGTTAAAAAATTAACTCTCTTTTGTTGGGAAAGGTCTCCAGCTGGAAATCAAAGGCATCTGATGCTTATGCTGGGGACCTAAAACATCTTGTGGGCGCAAGATAAAATGCCCTAATCGTCTTATTATGTATTTCGTCCCTAGATTTCTTGACAAACACCCTATTTATCCTAACCAAGACCCGAACTTTCATAATCCGCTTGTTCGTCAAATGTTTATGCTTCACAATACCCTTGGTGAAGCCTATCCCCAAACTGCACTATAGGGTACGACACCAAAGGCTTCAGAATGGATTGTGGACAGTGGATGCACTAACCACACGACTGGTGCTCGAAGTCTTCGCATGGATTCAACCTTACGTCCATCTGACAAGAGTCACATCACATTTGCTGACACTGGTAAAAGCAAGGTATTGGGTCTAGGTAGAGTTGCAATCTCAGAGGATCAGCACATGGATAAAATGATGCTTGTTGAATCCCTTGGTTTCAACTTAATATCTGTCTCAGTGCTTTGTGATCTGAACATGATTGTGATGTTTGGAAAATATCGTTGCCCTGTGCTTATGGAATCTAACAAATCTCTAGTCTTTGAAGGGTATCGAAAAGACAATTTGTACATGGTAGATTTCTCAGCAGGACCACAGTTGGCCGTATGTCTTCTAGCAAAAGCTTCAGAGTGCTGGCTCTGGCATCGGAGGCTAGTGCATGCTGGCATGAGGAACTTGTACACTCTCGTGAAGAAGAAGCATGTCATAGGCATCGAGGTCATCAAGTTCAAGAAGGATCATCTGTGTGGTGCCTGCGAAGCTGGAAAGATGACTAGGGCCAAGCATCCCTCCAAGACAATCATGACGACATCTCGTCCCTTCGAGCTGCTTCACATGGACTTATTCGGCCCTACTCACTACTCTACTCTTACTACCATTGCTTGCCTCTATGGCTTCGTCATTGTTGATGATTACTCAAGATACACATGGGTACAAATAATTCTCTACAAGAATGAAGTGCAGGATGTCTTTAGAAGATTCACCAATCGTGCCATGACGAAGTATGGCATCAATATCAAGCACATCAGAAGTGACAACAGCACATAATTCAAGAACACCAGCCTCGACACTTATCTTGATACATTGGGCATCACTCATGAGTTCTCAGCTCCTTACACACCTCATCAGAATGGCATCGTGGAGCGCAAGAACAGAACCCTCATTGAGATGGCACGGACGATGCTCGATGAGTACAAGACTACAAGGAAATTTTGGCCTGAAGCCATTGACACTTCATGTCACGTCATCAACCGTGTTTACCTTCACAAGCTTCTAAAGAAGACATCATATGAGCTACTAACTGGTAAGAAGCCAAACGTCAGCTACTTCAGAGTATTTGATGCTAGGTGCTGGATCAAGGATCCACATCATACTTCCAAATTTGCACCGAAAGCACATGAAGGTTTTATGCTTGGCTACGGAAAGGATTCACACTCCTACAGAGTCTTCAACCTCTTTCACTATAAAGTAGTTGAAACTGTGGATGTGCGATTCGATGAAACTAACGACTCACAAAGAGAGCACCTGCCAAATGTGCTAGATGATGTCTCACCAAGTGAATCCATCAAGCTTATGGGTACTGGAGAAATCATACCTTCAGAGGCTCGGGCTAAAGAAGAACTCATCATCTCTGCACCTAATTAACCTGAAGACAATGCTCAGCCTGAAGTCAATGTCGATGATGAAGACAATGATCAGCAAGAGCAAAGTCTTCGTCCGGTTCATCCTCGTGTTGCAAATGAAGTGCAGATTGAGAAGATAATCGATAGCATCAATGCACCTAGTCCACTCGCTCGTTCAAGAGCAACACAGCTAGCAAATTTCTTTGGGCACTTTGCATTTGTCTCTATATCTAAACCCAGGAAAGTTGCTGAAGCCTTCATGGAACCTGAATGGATTCAAGCGATGCAAGAAGAGCTTCAACAGTTTGAGCTGAACAATGTGTGGGAACTGGTTAAGCGCCCTGATCCTGGTATGGCCTCAAACAAGCCCCTCGTGCTTGGTATGACACACTCAAAGACTTCCTGAAGAGCAAAGGCTTCAAACCTGGTTCCCTGGATCCCACACTCTTCACGAAGACATATGATGGAGAATTGTTTGTATGCCAAATCTATGTGGATGACATTATCTTCGGCTGCACAAACAAGAAATATTGTGATGAATTTGGACACATGATGCAAGAGCAATATCAGATGTCCATGATGGGTGAGCTGAAATTCTTCCTCGGTCTTCAAATCCGTCAGCAAAGCAACGACATCTTCATATCAAAAGAAAAATACCTCAAAGATTGCCTGAAGAAGTTCGGAATGCAAGACTGCAAAGGATACACGACGCCAATGCCAACCAAAAGTCATCTGGGCCCCGACGACAATGGTAAAGAGTTCGATCAAAAGGTATACCGCTCTATGATAGGTTCCTTACTCTATTTATGTGCATCTAGGCCAGACATAATGCTTAGCGTTTGCATGTGTGCCCGATTCCAAGCGGCACCAAAGGAATCGCATCACTAAGCTGTGAAGCGAATTCTTTGATATTTGGCCTACACCCCAACACTAGGATTATGGTATCCAAAGGGCTTAGAGTTTCATCTAGTTGGATTCTCAGATGCTGATTATGTTGGTGACAAGGTTGGTCGCAAGTCCACATCAGGCACATGTCACTTTCTTGGCCGATCTCTTGTTTGTTGGTCTTCAAAGAAGTAGAACTGTGTATCCCTCTCCACTGCTGAATCTGAATACATTGCTGTTGGATCTTGCTGCGCTCAGCTTCTATGGATGAAGCAAACTCTCAAGGACTATGGCATCAACCTAAAGCATGTGCCACTCTACTGCGACAATGAAAGCGCCATCAAGATTGCCAACAACCCAGTTCAGCACTCGAAGACAAAGCACATTCAGATCCATCATCACTTTCTCAGAGATCATGTCATGAAGGAAGATATTGATATCATTCACGTCAACACTGAAGAGCAATTGGCAGATATCTTCACAAAGCCATTGGATGAGAGAAGGTTTTGCAAGTTGCGGTGTGAGCTAAATATCTTAAAATTCTCAAACGTCCTATAATTGGACACACATCATAACGCTTATGCATATTGATGACTTAGATGTGCAACACGCAAAGTAACGTATATCTTTAATCAATGAAGACATACACTCTAAGTGTGAATACATTAACGTGGAATTTGACTTTGGAGCGCCACGATAATTGTGCGCCGTTTCTGGGTCTAATACTTCCTATACGGTGGGTAATGCCACCACCAAAATCTTTTTTTGAAGTGTTTCATGTGGCGTCATAATTGCATAGTCTTCACATTTGGTTTGTCTTCTACATTGATTTGACTTCAAGGTTTATCTTCGCAATGTTGAGTTTGGTCTGATATATATACACACACACACACACACATAATATTCATCACCCAGGGTGCATAATAAGTTATTCTTCACCCGAGGTAATCTTACGATCATTTCATAATTAAATTACGTTTGGAATTCAAATAGTTACATTCCTATTGATTTACTACGTAAAATTTGACATAAGAAAATAAAAATATAGGTCATAAAACAAGAAAATTTGCAGTTTATGTATATTTTAGACTATGTTTTTACGTTTATAATTTTACATAACATAATATATATATTACGGCAATTATATATTTTCTTACGGTCCCTTTTTGCGTCTGAAATAAGACAAAACTTACGGAACGTAAAATTATGATGCATTGATGGTAAAATAGAGGGGGGTGAAGAAATAACTATTCCTCACCCAGGATGCATTGATGGTAATTTACGTTCCGTAAGTTTTGTCTTATTTCCGACACAAAAAGGGACCGTAAGAAAATATATAATCGCCGTAAAAATATATTATGTTATGTAAAATTACAAACGTAAAAACATAGTCTAAAATACACATAAACTGCAAATTTTCTTGTCTTATGACCTATATTTTTATTTTTTATGTCAAATTTTACATAGTGAATCAATAGGATTGTAACTATTTGAATTCGAAACGTAATTTAATTATGAAATGATCGTAAGATTAGATCGGATGAAGAATAACTTATTCTGCATCCTGGGTGATGAATAGTAACACTATATATATAGGTAAATTAACTGGGGCACCTAGGTGCCTGGGCACCTAGCTTTGTCTAACCCGTTAGTGTGAGCTATACCCGATAATGCATGGTGTGCACACCACATTCAGATTGCTTTCCAAAAGAGAATTGCATGTTGTTTCCTCCCTATTAATGAATTACTTTCCAAATATATTACCATAATTTCGTTTGCATATATGTATGCACTATACGATATAGTCAACCATACGGTGTAACATGCCTCCAATACACTAGCTTGACCTTTTATACACTTTATTGTAAAATTGTTTTTTTGCTATTACATTTTTTGGTATCATATACCCACACGACATGACATGACGTATGGTCTATGTACTATTCTGGGCCTGAAGTTTATATGCAAGTTACCTTATAAAACAAATAGTATTCAGAACTCTGGATATATACTTAGGTGACTTAAACTAAATACAAACTCTGGGTATATAGTTAGGTGACTTAAACTAAATACAATATATGTAAAACTACTAATTGGCACGCCACACAAAAATGATATAGAAAAATTACCATATTTTGAATTAGACAATGTGGCATAACTAGAAATGATATAGCCAACATCTACTTATTATATCCAGGAGACTAATACACATTTTTTCTCTAAGTATATATCCAGCTATGTGAAATCGATATCATATAACACTTCTAATGCCCATTATTTCTCGAGTACAGAATACCTCACGTTCTAAGATCCTCCTAATATAACTTTAATTTGGAAAAAATAATAATCAAACTACTCTTTTCCGAACGAAAATATTGTACATACCTAGTGGACGTATATACCCAGCTATGTGAAGAAAGGTAGGCAAATATTGTACATACCCTGTCGATGTATAAACCGCCTATGTGAAAAAAATGTTTGAAAATATTGTGCATACCCGGTTGACCGTTGACACCCGACTATGTGAAAAAATGCAGGAAAATGTTGTACATCCGATAATATACCCCAAGCAAAAAATATACCCAATGTATTTGCGCAATTATATACCCGGCTGTGTGAAAGTTGCTTCAAAAATATTATACATACTCAGTCGAGGTATTAGATCCTCGTATGTTCAATAGTCATGTACTAATACCTATGTACATTAAATCTTGCTTCTCTCTCCTAATAGCATGCACGAATCTGGCCATCCGATAGTATATCAATTAAATAAGAACATGAATTATGTTTTCCCAAACAAAGCTAATTGATTACCTGTTAATTACGCCTTCCATTTCAGCATCACCATGCAAAAAAGAATTTGGCAGGTAATCGCGTACTCTTCCTAACCGAGGTATGCATGCATAATCTTTTGGAATGTACATAAATGCCGTAGAAGGGTATGCATATGCCACTTAATTATAGAAAGTTCATTACAATGGCTCGAGGTATGCAAGGAAATTTTTAACTAATTTGTTAACGGGTGAAACCCGATAATCAATCTGCCCATCTCAACATTCAATCTAACGGCATCTAGACATAGGTGCCTGGGCATCTAGGTGTCCCAAACACCCGTATGTATGTATGTGTGTGTGTGTAGACACACACACATAAACACTATTCTGATCACGGGATCAGAATAATATTCTGATCACAACCTGAACTTCCTGAGTAACGCGCCTGGACTTTCCTCTGTACGAGCCCGACCTTCGGGCTATCTTCGCAACCGTGGCTTCCCCCGCGATTTATTCTGGTTAGTCATGTTCTATATGATGTTAGTGTAATCTAGAAACAATTTTTAGCAACCAAATACCGGTTTTAAATAGGAATCTCGCTCGTTGGCGGATTCTGCACTCGGGTCGTGATGAAATTGCGTTTTTTGCAATTTTACTGCCTGAGTTGTTCGACCTAAACTTCCCCCTGTGTTAGGTTGAACTTCCGCCAACATTTCCCAAATGAGGCTTGCTATATACCGTTGGAAAGCTATGGCCACCAATATCATGACCCAAGTTAATTTTTTGACAAAATGTAAGCGATTTAAGAGCAGTTTTGAAAACCGTTTTTTCTTCATACAAAAAACATGAATCGTATTTTCGATCGCATTTCTAAACCGTTTATCAGAATGAGGTAAATAATATGGCGTTGGAAAGCTGCTAAAAAACGCTTCTTCCACATATATAGAAAGTTTTTCTCTAATTCCCTATGGTTAAAGCGTAATTTGGAAAATCATAAAATTTCGCAAACCGAACAGCCGAGTTGGTATTTTCGATGACATTTATAAACGGCTAATCCAATTGAGGTAAATGATATGGCGTTGGAAAGCTTATGAAAATGCGCTACTTTTTCATGTTTAAAGTTTTTTCTAATTTTGGATGGTTTAAAAGTAATTTAGAAAACGGGCCAAGTTCCACCGAGTTCGTATTTTCAATCTAATTTTTTAACCGTGAGTCTGAATGCAGCAAATGATACGGCGTTGGAAAGCTTGAGGAAATGCGAAACTTTTTTGTATGTATTGTTTCTCCAAATTCCTGGCGGTTTTAAGTCAATTTTGAAAATGGCCGAAAACGTATGTGTGCCGTAATTTCTACGAACTTTATCGGAATGGGGCAAATAATATAGCGTTGAAAAGCTACGGAAAATGCGAAACTTTTTCATGTTGATGGTTTTCTCTGATTCCTAGCCATTTTCAAGTAATTTCGAAAACGGCGGGATCATTCATTCTGCCTCTAGCGCGAAACAGATTCTTCGAAAATGCACCGCGTGAAGAACCTGAACTTCTCGGCATGTCTACTTGAACTTCACTCTATTTTCGACGTGCTTTTTTTTGCTCGCAGATCTCCATCCACTACTCGTAGTTCTCCATCCACTCCCCGGAATTCAGCGAGTGATATACCGATGGAAAGCTGCTGTAAACACGCAACTTTCCCGTGTTGATCATTTTTTAATACTCGTGACGGTTTGAGAAGTTTTTCATCTGAAAAACATTCAGTGTAGTAGTTGAACTTCCTGCTGTTTTCACATTGAACTTCTGTGACGTATTTCCATTTGTAATTTTCTCATCCATTCGTCAGTGTTAAACAAATGATTTTCCTTTTATACAAACCCCTCTCACAATAATTTTTTTAACTTTCTCCGACCGGGGACTTGAACTTACACAAATGATATTCCTACCGTTTTGAAGTAAATTAGAAAATGACGAGATCATAATTTCTGCCTTCATCGCGAATGGAAATGCACTGCGTAAAGTAGCTGAACATCTCAGGCATGTTTGTTTGAACTTCACTCTGTTTTTGACGTGTCGTTTTTTGGCCGTAACTCTCAAACCACTTACCGGAATTGAGAAATTGATGCACCGATGGAAAGTTTGTTGAAAACACACAACTTTTTCATGTTGATCAGTTTTTCATACTCGCAATGGTTCAAAAAAATAATGCATAAAAAATGTGTTTTTAACGGTATACAGAAAAGTTTTAAACCATTCGTCGGAATATAGCATACAATATACCGTCAGAAAGCTTATGAATAGGAGCATCTTTTTCATGTAGACATACGTTACAATTTTTTGTCGTTTGAAAGCAGTTTTAAAAATGGCAAAAAGAACATCATTTTTGCCTGTTTTTACATGTAATTGAAGGTCAGACGTCTCGCACTAGAGATCTTGAACTTCACCGGGAGGAGCACGTGAACTTTTTGCAACAAAACTTTTAAGCTTTTTGTTTTATATTCTTATATTCCTATCTGAAATGCATTTTGTGTAGCAGTTGAACTTCCCGCCATTTTTCATCTTAAACTTCTGTCACGTATTTTTGTTCAACCTCTCTCACAAGAATTTTTGAACTTTCTCCGACCGAGCACTTGAACTTCTAGCAACCATTTTTTCCATTTATGAGTTGTTTTTAAAAGTGCAAAAAATGGTGTTGTGTTTTTTATTTTTTGAACAGGTAAATAATGGGTTTTAATAAACTCCGAACTTATGTGTTATTTCAATTTGAACTTCAGCTTTTTATATTTTTTTAGTAAAAAATTGTTTTCGATTTTTAAATAAACACCAAATTTGACTACCTTCTCAATATGAACTTCATCATTGATAATTTAACAAAAACGGATACCTATGAAAATCCTAGATTTTTTAATAAAGATCAACACATTGTAAACTTTTTTTAGTTGTTCCTTTTATTTTAATTTGAAGTTCTTCATTTTATTCTTTAGTAAAGAGAAAAAATCTGAGCTTTTTATACATGTCGAACTTCTGAGTTTTCTTAATTTGAACTTCTTAGTCTTATTCTTAGGAAAAAAATATGTTTTCAAATAAGCATCAAATGATTTTTTTTAAATTGAACTTTCATACTTCTATTTTTCCAAGAAACAAAAATAATTTGTTTTTCCATATACATCGAACTACTCTGTTTTTTATTTTAAAATTCTCAATTTTTATTTGTTTATCACAAAGTAAAATTTGAGTTTTTAAATTCGCACTTCTTTGGTTCCTTAAACTGAACTTCTCAGGTTTTTTTGAAACGATGAAAATCAAATGATTGTTTTTTCTAAATTGAAAACCACATGCGCACACACACGACCACCGTCTTATAAAAGAAATGGGTGGCGACACACTGTGGGCTTCCTAAGTTTACTAAATTGGTTCCATTTATCTCAAAATGAGGTTCAATGGCGATTTTCCTTCTCTGTTAGTACTAGCGGGACTTCACAAATTCACCAAACATGCTAGTTACTAGAGAGAGAAACCACGCATGCACAGGGAGCAGTGTGTGCATAGCGCTACCGGCGTGACATTGCGGACCTCGACCTTACACAACTTTCTCGCTTTGCTTGTACATCTTGCATGCATTTGAGAACAAAACTGGGTTGCAAACACATGTTATTTCTTTTGTCCATATTTTCTATGTGCTTCACAAGACAACGTCGTGTCCAACCGTGATGAAACCCAGATCAGGATAGAGATTCCTTGCTCTACTCTCACGCTCGACGGCAAGGGTGACCAAGAGCAGCATCCGCGTGAAGTTTCAGGGCCCGTCGTTGGCCGGCATCAACGACACACTGTGACGAAGGACACCGCAGGCACCCCATGAAGGTCGGGTATTGGGATGGTGCGGATCCACGTCGGTGGCGCGCAGTTGGCAAGATTCGTGGAGGAGCAGGGCTCCGGCGGATGTAGCTGACGGCAACTGCACCATTGGTATTTTTCTTCTGCAAACTTCTAGCGTTCTCATATTACTTGAACCTCTAAAATTATACTTATTGAACTTCATGTGGTTTGTGCAAAGAACTCGCCAGCATTTTTTTGTTTGTTGAATTTTGTTTTTAGTTTCCAAGGCTTTTTAAACATACAAACTTTACTGTGTTTTCAATGGATTTTGGATTACAACAAGCACCTATGGAGCATCCGCACTTGCACAACAAATTTGACTGTAAGTGCTATTTTTTGTGCACTTTAAAATACGTATAACACGGTGCCAAGATGCAGAAAAAGACCAAATCCAAACTGATCCCGTATACTGTACCAAGCTGAACCTCAAGTATGGCCAAACATCAAGACCAGAAGTCGGGAACCTAAAGCATTATACCACTACTGAACCTATACGGCCAACTAGCATTAGTATTTTTGAACTGCCCATGATGGAGCACCTGGCCGTCAACAGCATCACGGGTTGTGCGTACGGCAGCACAGCTTGGCACTGCTCCCTCGGCCCAGCTGCATAGCAGCTGCAGGTGACCTCGAGCATGTCCATGGGTGGCGGTGGCCTTGAGCACGGCTGGAGCCAAGTCGTCTGCAGAGGGGCCCGCCATGGCCGTGGGACACCATGGAGCCATCTCGTCTGCAGAGGAGCTGGACGGTGGCCTACTCTGAATCCATTCTTTTCAGACAACGAACACCATGTCATTTTTTTCCTACTAATCCACACTCCCATGGTAATCCAAGGTGAAGTTCAGGTTTAGATGCCCCGATGGACCGAACGAACTCCTGCAGATTTTTTCGCTGCAGAAAGTGTTGTCATCCTCACTCGTGCGACAGTGATATGCCAGATGAATCCACCAACAGGATGGAATGGGAGGTAGAAGGTCATCGTGGATGTGCAGTGCTTGGGGAGAAAATGCGAGGAAGGAGGTTGCTGGCTGTCTGTGGGTCATGCCAGCAGCGGTGGTCGATAGCGCACCGACCAGATCCGGCTGGACCTGGGCGTGCAGCTCCACTCCTCCGCCTCCACCCAGACGCGTGCGCGGCTCCACTCCTCCGCCTCCACCCAGACGCGCGCGCGGCTCCACTCCTCCACGGCTCCACCGTCAAGCGAGTAGATCAGGAAGGAGCTCCTCTGCTTAGTTGAGGATGCTCGGAGGTGGGGACAACACCGCCGCCCGCCTGGAACAATGACGGCGACGCAGCTACTTGAGGCGATGGCCAGATCTTCTTTCCATGGAGAGGCATGGTGACGACATCCTGGGGACCTCAGCGGCAGTAGGAAACGGGGAGCACGGGCAGGTGGACCTCGGCGGCGGCGCCTGGTGGAGGTTCGCACAGGGGTGGTATTCATGAGGGGGTGCGGGGAGGCAGGTGCGACGCGCTGGGAAGGCGGCCGGCGGCACGCTAGGCAACGGTGGGGATGGCGGCCGGCGGTGTGCTAGGTGGTTGCGGTGAGGGAGGCGATTGGATCCGGGGATAGGATGGGTGGGGCTTTTTCCTTCTTTCCTACGAACTAGTTCGGGTACATTCGCATCGCCCTATATAGAGTGTTGTGGTCAAACTATTCTGATCCCAGAATCAGAATAGTGTTACCCTCTCTCTCTCTATATATATATATATATGTACGTAAATATATAGTGGCACTATTCTGATCCTGGGATTAGAATAATTATTTGGATCACGGCCAGCTCTATATAGAGAGCGATCGGATATTCCCGAACTTGCAAAACCAACAACTAAAAAAACACCCACACACTAGGCCACGAACTGCCCACTCTCCCACCCGACCCCCCTTCCCCCCGATGCCCTGCCGCGCGGTGACCTCCCAAATCCTGCGCTTAATCAGCCCCTCCAAGAGAGAACGTTTTCCAGCGATTCTTTCTGCGAGCTTCTCACACTTCTTCCCGGTGATTTCTTCACCCTCAAGCAAACCACACCCTCCATTTGCATGATTACAATGCAGTGACATGGTTTATTTATTTGAACTTGTTTAAAATATTGCTTTAGCTATGTATGATTTGTTCATGGCATTTCTCGGAGTATTGTTTTGATCTTGATGTTTGAGGGAGTCCTGGATTAGGGGGTGTCCGGATGACCGGACTATACCTTCAGCCAGACTCCTGGACTATGAAGATACAAGATTGAAGACTTTGTCCCGTGTCCGGAAGGGACTTTCCTTGGCGTGAAGGCAAGCTTGGCGATACAGATATGTAGATCTCCTACCATTGTAACCGACTTTGTAACCCTAACCCTCTCCGGTGTCTATATAAACTGGAGGGTTTTAGTCCGTAGGACAACATACAGAACAACAATCATACCATAGGCTAGCTTCTAGGGTTTAGCCTCTCCGATCTCGTGGTAGATCTACTCTTGTACTGCCCATATCATCAATATTAATCAAGCAGGACATAGGGTTTTACCTCCATCAAGAGGGCCCGAACCTGGGTAAAACTTCGTGTCCCTTGCCTCCTGTTACCATCCGGCCTAGACGCACAGTTCGGGACCCCCTACCCGAGATCTGCCGGTTTTGACACCGACATTGGTGCTTTAATTGAGAGTTCCTCTGTGTCGTCGCCATCAGGAAGGATGCCTCGCCCCGTCTTTAAAGACGGCACCGTCGCTAAGGGAGCTTTGGCTGTCGGCCAAACCCTCCGGCTAGGTGGTTTTCTTATGACCGCATGTTCGGCTTCTGCGCCGACGATGACCTCTCGAGCCATCGAAAACAATCTTCATGTCAGCTCGGAACTTGCCGAGCAGTTAGATCCAATGGAGCTCTCCTCCATAAATGAGCTCTTGGATCACATCGCCGCCCTGGGAGTCGCTACGGATTACGACCAGATTGGGCCTAAACCCGATCTGAGAGAGATTAACTCTCCCCAAGTCACCCATCACATTGCCGTGGTAGAGGGACAGTGCGGTGACCCTTCATCTATCTTAAGGACTAGCTACGTCCGGATTCCCGATCCCTCCAAGCCGGATACCCGCGGAGGGGAGGATATCACTCAAGACCTGAACTTAGAGTCAGGCGACGGGCTGGATTCATTGGACAACATCCAGGAATCCAAATTTTTGAGTTCGGAAATTCCTCGGCCTCTGAGCCTCAGATTGGGTGAGGCTTCGGATTTAATTCCACCCACCCACCCGAACATAAGCGATCTATCCCAAATTAGGCAAGAGCCCAACGAAACAGTACATCATTACTGGGCCAGATTCCTCCTAGTTAGGAACAGGATAAGGGACTGCCGCAAGGAAGACGCAATCTCAATCTTCTGCAATAATTGCACGGACAAGGGAATCCTCAACGCCATAAGTCGCCGTGATATTACACGCTTCGCTGACTTGGCGTCCATTGTACGAAAGTACTGTGCGATGGAAAGCGCCTGGAAAACCAAAATAAAATTTTGGGACGATCCGGGCCATTCTGCTTCAACACAATGCCCTTCGGGCTCAAAAACGCCGGCGCAACATATCAGCGCATGATTCAGACATGTCTGGCAAACCAGATCAGCAAAACAGTGGAGGCATATGTAGATGATGTGGTCGTCAAAACAAGACATGTCGAATCTCTAGTAGACGACTTGAGGCTCACATTTGATAACCTCCAAACATACGACATCAAGCTCAACCCGAAAAAATGCGTTTTCGGCGTCCCAGCCGGAAAGCTCTTGGGCTTCATTGTATCCGGTAGAGGAATTGAAGCAAATCCAGCCAAGATCCGAGCTCTGTCACAATTGGATATCCCAAAGGACCTCAAACAAATACAAAAGTTAACCGGATGCGTGGCGGCTCTAAGCCGCTTTATCTCCCGCTTGGGAGAAAAGGCCCTACCCCTTTACCGCCTCCTTCAGCGCACCAAACACTTCGAATGGACGGATGCAGCCATGGCCGGACTCGACGAAATAAAAGCCATAGTGGCAACAAACCCAGTCCTGGCCGCGCCAAACATTGGCGAACCAATGCTATTGTACATTGCAGCAACACATCAGGTTGTAAGCGCAGTGCTCGTCGTCGAACGAGAAACGGACGGACACAAATTCCCCCTTCAAAAGCCGGTCTATTATGTGTTCACGGTCCTCACTCCGTGCAAATCACGGTACCCGCATTATCAAAAGATTGCTTACGCGGTATTCATGGCATCTCGGAAGCTACGACACTACTTTCAAGAGTGTTCAATAACAGTAGCCTCGGAAGTACCACTTAACGATATTATAAACAACCGTGACGCAACGGGACGGATTGCAAAATGGGTCATTGAGCTCCTCCCGTTCGACATAACTTATAAGCCACGGCGAGCCATCAAGTCGCAAGTTTTGGCCGATTTCGTCGCAGAATGGACGGAGGCCGAACTCCCTAAAGAGTACGGCACATATTCAAATTGGATCATGCATTTCAACGGCTCCAAGATGTTGGCCGGACTAGGGGCTGGCGTCATTTTGACGTCCCCCACAGGAGACACAGTTCAATACGTACTCCAGATTATGTACACAGACTCCAACAATGCAGCCGAATATGAGGCCCTTTTACATGGTCTCCGGATGGCAGTATCCATGGGCATTCAACGCCTAGAGGTGCGCGGGGACTCGAACCTCGCAATATCCCAAATAAATGGAGACTTCGATGCCAAGGATCCAAAAATGGCAGCTTACTGCAACGCCGTCCTAAAAATGTCAGCTCGGTTCGAAGGGCTTGAATTTCACCATATAGCCTGGGAAAATAATCAGGCGGCAGATGTCCTGGCATGCATAAGCGCAAAACGCGATGTAGTCCCCCCCCCCAACATCTTCTTGGAAAGGCTGCTCAAGCCATCCGTAGTATGGGAAGGGGAGCCGAACAATAACAGCCCGGACCCAACCGCACTGCCCGACATCGAACATTCTGACACAATCGGAGGCTCTGCCAATGAAACAACACCTTCAGCCCACGTAATAATGGCCGTCATTGCCCCGTGGACAGAACCATTCCTCGCCTACCTTACTAGGCAGGAACTCCCAGAGGACCAAAATGAGGCACGTTGCATAGTGCGTCGATCCAAAGCCTACAAAGTCTAGGAGGGAGAGCTTTATAATAAAAGCACTACCGGAGTCCTTCAAAGGTGCATATCCGAAGAGCAAGGGCGGAACCTCCTGGATGAAATTCATGCCGGACTCGGCGGTCATCACGCTGTAGCTCGGTCCCTTGTAAGCAAGGCCTTCCATATAGGCTTTTATTGGCCGATGGCCCGAGCAGACGCCCAGGACTTAGTCCAATGATGCGTCGGTTGCCAGCTCTTTGCAAACCAAAGCCATATGCCACCCACCGCCCTCCAAACTATCCCCATCACTTGGCCCTTCGCGGTCTGGGGGCTTGACATGGTTGGACCCCTTAAAGGCGGAACCCACAAGCAAAAATACTTACTGGTCATGGTGGATAAGTTCACCAAATGGATAGAAGCCAAACCTGTTAAGACGGCCGAATCTGGACCGGTGATAGACTTTATATCCGGGGTTGTACACCGTTACGGCGTCCCCCACAGCATCATCACCGATAACGGCACGAACTTTATGGCCGACGAGGTAAAACTCTGGTGCAAAAACATGGGCATCAAGCTCGATTATGCTTCCATCTATCACCCACAAACTAACAGCCAGGTCGAACGTGCAAATGGTCTTATCATGAGCGGCATCAAACCCAGATTAGTGCGGTCCCTCAAGGAATCTAACACACACTGGGTAGAGGAGCTCGACTCCGTACTCTGGGGGCTGCGGACCACGCCGAATCGCACCACCGGATACACACCATTCTTTATGGTGTACGGCGCAGAGGCAGTTTTGCCTTGCGACATAATTCATGACTCACCTCGAGTGCGCATGTACGAAGAAAGAGAAGCCGAGCTTGATCGGCAGGACAGTTTGGACGCATTGGAGGAGGAGCGTGACGTGGCAAAAGCCCGTTCCACATTCTATCAACAGCAGGCTCGAAGATACCAAAGCAGAGAAGTACGGGCCAAAAATTACAACGTTGGCGAATTAGTTCTACGCCTGCCGGACAAGAAAAAGGACAAACTCAGGCCCAAGTGGGAAGGTCCCTTCATAATTGACCAAGTCCTGACTGGTGGAGCGTACCGCCTGCGAGATGCATCGGATAACTGACTCGAGCCGAACCCATGGAACGCAGCCCATCTCCGAAGATTCTATGCCTAGCGCCGGACTTTGTGTTCGTCTCCTTCCTCTGTCCATTTTTTATATACTGTCTGTCTTACATTTCTCTCCTTCTCCCCTTCCTTTCTCTTATAGCCTTTAAAGGCTCATCAAATGACATGCTATTCGCACTCATTAAACCTGGGGGCTTCTTTTAACAGAAGCTTATTTATACGGGCTTCATGCCCAACACATGTGTTACACTTTCGCATGTACCTTTTATTTCACCATTATATTGTCACGACCGGTTTTCCAATAAAAATGTTTATTGAGAAACCAATCTTTTGAGTCCAGTATGAGAAAAATCCCCCTTACCGGTAGACAAATTCTTGATACAATAAGCCAGTAGCATAGAATATATTACAGGGTCGAGCTATGGTTGCTTAACCAAATTATTACAAGCACGCCAATAATTATACATAATGGCGGACATGACACAGTGGTGTGGAGGCATACTACTGACTCGAGGATAGGGTGGTGGTGGAAAAACACAGCGGGGAGTGAGATACATGACTCTAAAACTGGCATCTCATCGAGCGTCGAGGTGAGGCTCGATGAATTTATTTGGTAGCGGAAGCGGATATAATACAGTGACCAAATCCAGGGTCGCACGAGACTGACTGGGATTCCTCTAGGCGTCGGACTCGCTATCAAATTCTTCATCCATGAGATCGCCTTCGTCAGCATCTGGCCAAATCAACAAGCCAGGTGAGTACTTTGAAAGTACTCGCAAGACAGTTCGGACGTAAGATATAACAAATGCATGCATGGATGCGTCATGATTAATTTTAACAGTGGCACATTAATTCGTAAAAACAATACAGGTAAAAAGGGGGTCGGCGGTAGTCCGCTCGAAAACCCAACAAAATAACTATAAACCCAATCGGGTGTCTGAAGCGACACCTCGATAGGAAGATAAATGAATAAAGCACGCCGCAGTCGGGCGTCTAGGCGACACCACATAAAGGGCTTTAAAAGAAATGCCACAGTCGGGCGTCTGGGCGACGCCACATACAGGGCCTTAAAAGAAATGCCACAGTCGGGCGTCTGAGCGATGCCACATAAAGGACTTTAAAAGAAATGCCGCAGTCGGGCGTCTGAGCGACGCCACATAAAGGGCTTTAAAAGAAATGCCACAGTCGGACGTCTGAGCGACATCGTAGAAAGGGCTTTCATTGAAAATAAAATATAACAATTGCACAATCGGACGTCTGAGCGACGTCACAGAAAGGGCTTTCACTGAAAGTAAATAATAACAATACCACAGTCGGACGTCTGAGCGACATTCCAGAAAGGGCTTTTATTCACAAGTAAATAATACTCATAATAAACATTCAATCCATGAAAATAAACAGGTTAGCCCATCCACAGGAATAATCATTTAACCGGACTTAGCACTCATGTGATTCACCGGAGTCTCTGTCATCAAAACTGGCACTTGTCAGGATAAGATAATACTGAACTTGGACATGGAATAGATGATTCAAGGAATATATGACTCTGCAGAGTTTGTACAAAAAAATTTCCCACAGCCAACGGATTTCCGTAGTCACGAAGGACTAGTTCCGTTTACAGTATTTCGGAAGAAAACACAGCTAACCAGTACACACCCATCCTACCTCTCGATGATAGGAATCACCCTAGACATCGTCCAAGAAAAACTTTTGAGACGGGGAGATCACAATATCGAATAGCATGGGATCAAATTTATATACGCGCGCTCTAAGGGGTGCCCCCCTCTCGGTCCCAACCGGAAACACCCATGCCCCCTGACCGGATGACTGGCTTTAATCCAGGGCCATGGAACCATCATCACAGCCTCTCCTTTTTGGTGTGTACCAGGAAAGCGGTTTGCAACTTACTAAGCCATATTCCTTGCGGAAAACATGTGGTAGTACAGGGAAGGAAGAATGGAAGGAACTGGACTGATACGGGTTGACACTGAAGTCATATAGCCTGGCATAAGACTGGCATGCTACAACACTGCCATCTTACCCATCCTCATGCCAACACATGGCCATGCATACTCACATCCATCCACTTATGGATTTTCGAAACTCACTTGCCTCATCGTTGCATGTAACATGACATTTATCGGTATACTCATCAACATTCCATGAAACTACTTAATTCAAACATGCCAAAACAATCATCATATCAAAAGTTCAAACATGCTTGCCTGGTTCAGAGCAGTCGGAGCCTAGCTCGGTGAAGTTTGCGGTCCCGTCACCTCCTTCGGTATCTATGGCATAAAGAAAATATACGCGCTATCGTGAATATCGTGAGGTGCACAAAAATTTCTCCAAATATTTTTCAAATAAATCTGATAAAAAACTAGACAAAATTTTAAGGAAAACAGAAAAAGAATCAATCAAAAATACTTTTCTGTTAAAAAGTTATAAGGGTTTTAGTCCAGGGACTCATCTGTAATGAAACAGAAAGCTCCCAGGGGCTAGCTTACAAAAACAGAAAACGACTCGAATAAGAATGCGCCGGCCCAGCGGGAAAACGCATTTGGCAGAAGACATTTTCAGAAAACGTTTCGCTTAGAAAGGACAGAGAGGCTGACAGGCGGGTCCCGCCCGTCAGGTTTGAATATTCAAACGGGGCGGCGGAGTTCGACGGTGCCCGAGAGCCGCGGTGGTCGCCGGCGGCGATCCACGGCGAGGCAGGGAGATCAGAGAGTACCTCCGTGTTCAGGGCGCCATTCCGCGTCGGTTGGTGGTGGTGGTGGTCGCCGGCGAGTACCACGTCGACGGCGAGCCTTGCTCCAGCGGACGGCGGTTTGGGTGGTTGAGGGCCTCGTCGGAGAGAGCTGCGAAGGCCAAATTGACGCTGGGGTTAGCTTACTGGGTGCTAGAGGAGGCTATAGATGAGATTTGGGCGCCGGGGACGGCCTCACCGGAGCGAATCGAGCTGGTGGCCGAGGCGGATCGGGGCGGCCGGAGTTGGGGGAGGAGACCTCCTCGAGGTCCTCTTGGTGGGTTGGCAGGGTCCTGGAGAGGTGCAGTGAAGGTGTGTGCCCGAGGGCGAGCTCGGGGCCCCTTTTTATAGGTGATCCGAGGCGGTGGCCGTGAACGGGGATCTCTGGCGAAGGTTACGGCAGCGCAGAGCTTGGTCGGGGAGTTTAGGGAGTTTGGCGTTAGCGTGGAGGTCCATCGGTCCCATTTAGGTGCTAACCAAGCTTCGATTAGGGTGCTTTGGGCGAGCTCGACGGAACGGGGCGGCGCGGGCCCGTCGGCGGCAGGGAGCACGTTCCGTGATTGCCGGGCCACGGCGACGGTGCCACGGGCGTGCGCTGGCATGGCAGGGACACGCGGAGAGCCAGGGGACGTTGGGCGGCGCCGGGTGGCGTGGCGAGCGGGCTCGGGCCCTCGCTGGCCGCCACGGGAGGTGCAGCCACCGCAGAAGCTTCCAACGCCGGCGAGGCTCGTCGCCACTGACACCTGTGCCCGTCCAAGGGGGCGTGTGGTGCTCTGGCCAGGGAGGAGAGGCCGTGCGCAACGCGCCAGGGGCACTGGTGATGGATGACAAGTCACTGACGAAAAACGACATCGACTGAATTCTGAAAATCTGAATTTTTCTGAAAGTCTACGGAAACAGTGCCGGCCAAGTGTTCGACGAAATGATTTTGGCATCTAGGGATTTTTCCTTGAGCTGAAACTTGGTGGGGTGGCCTCTCATTGCACCAGGAGTCTGCCTGAATTTTGGTGGAATATTTGGAGAAGTGTAAATATGAATTTCACCAAATTTGTCAAATCTGGTCCAAACTTGCAGTGAGTGAAATTTGAAATTTTTGAAAAGAAGAAGAGTGGATCAAGATGGTTCTAGGTTGTGGGTACTAAGGACTATCCAGGGGAGTTGGTTTGGGATAAAAACTCAAAGGCAATGTGGTACTTGCTTTGAAAATCACTTAAGCTCAAAATAATTGGCAGAAATGATTTGAGAGATAAAATAATTGAAATAAAATCCAAAACTTGTTTGGACTTGTTGAGCCAGAGAATTTAGATTGTTCAAAGGTGGAGGGAGGGATTTTGAGAAGATTTACTATAGGGGACATGGTAAAACCATGGGTGGTTTTCAAGATAAGAAAAACCTCAAAATTCACAGAGTTCTTTTTATAAGAAAAAGAATAATTTCCAAAAATATATTTTGAGAAGGGAACCATCAGAGAAAGAGTTTTAAATGATCAAACACCATAGTTTGAAGAAGATACAAAAATAAAAATCCTTGCCAAAGAAGTTTTTAAGAGGAAGGTTTTCTGGAAAATTTTAAATGGCCTCTTTTCAAAAACCACAAAGTTTTTGCTGAAAACCAAATAAAAATTTTGGAGTGTCACATATATGCATCGATATGACTTAAGTTTTGGCCAAGCTGGGTTGCATGGCTCCTGTGCTTACCCCTACGTTCCCGATTATTCGGCTAGGCGGTAAAGGGAGCACCTCTGCGATTGTTACTGCCGGATAAGCCGGATGTGTACCTCAGACTGGGTGAAGCCGAAAGCTAGCATTCTTAAGGGAATATTCGGTCGGTGACCTAAAAGATGATCTTTTCACTTATTTATTTATGCGCCCCCAGATGCTTTTTCCGCGTCTTTTTCGCAGAATGGGCATGCCCTTCACTTTAGGGCATGCCTCCCAGGGAAAGGAACCCCTAACGGAACTATTCTCCCTGGAAGATGTTTCTTACTAACCATGTAATATAACATAACTAGTCGGGCACTTGTCTGTTCACGCACTAATGACCCCTACGCCTGGTCTCCATGCATTCCCCGGTTCTTATATAACCGCATGGGAATTCGGACACACTCCGAACCGTCAGGTCCCGAGGCTGAAGCGAAAAGGTCGGCCATGACAAACGATCTACAATCCGGCTAGAAGGCATTATAAATGTCAATTAAATTACATAGTCATTCTGACTGATTGTATTCCTCTTCAATACCATCTAACAGGTTGTCTAATTTACAGTCCTGTTGGGAATACTTTGCGGCCAATTCTACTTGGCCGTATACTAAGCTTACAGGGATCTCCTTCCCATCGGGCCCCACAGGACCAACCTCGGCCATGTGGTTGGGGTCAGCCTTTGTGTACCGCGTCTTCACCATGGCCCAGGCCTCCCTAGCGCCTTGACGGTAGGCCGATATCTTCCACAATCGGAAGCGCCGCCATGCTCCCCTTAGCTTCTCCGCAAGCTCTCCAAGACCTTCGGGCATGGAGATGGATGGCCACAAGGCCTGGGCGACGCCTTGCATCGCCTGCTTAACTCGCTCGAGCAGTTGCGAGAGCTCGGGAAGAAGGTCACCCGTAGAACCGGGCATCTCCTCTGCAGGACGACCTGTTAGCACACCTACAGACATTACTCTGTTAGTCGACTTCCCCGCCGAAATTTTTTTCAAAGGTTCATTCAAGCACTTACTAAATATGCCGCGCCAAAGCCGCTGATTCTCCTTAACGGAGTCTGACAGCTGGGCACGAACATCTTTTAGGTCGACGCCCAGCTTGGTGTTGGCATCTTGGAGATCGTTCTTCTCCCACCTCACCTTTGTCAGCACCTTCTCACCAGCCTTCAGCTGGCGTAGGAGTTGTTGCCTTTCCGGACTCAATCCGGTGCCATCTGCAATTTCATTTGTCAGATTCGCACCCATGCCGTGCTTCGCAAAATACTTATCTTTCGAAGTGTATATTACCAGAGGGAGTCTCCTTGGGCTCCCCTGCCGCGGCTAGTGCGGCCTCAAGTTGGGCTTTGCACTCTTCCAGCTCCTGGGACAGTAGGGAATTCTTTTCTGTAAGAACCTGCATACAAATGATCCTTAAATCAGTTATTCTAACTGTTTCAAGTCTCGGGGGCTACTGGTATATATATATAATTACCAAAATTTTCTTACCCGTATGTCTTTTACATATTGCTCTGTGGCTCTGGCTAGACCATTTTGAGCGGCACGGAGGTACGCATCTCCCGAATTGAAGGCATCTAATGCCTCTTGGGAGAAACAAGCATCGCAAAGAATTATCCGGCGACGCCTGTGGTTCATGGCACTCTCCACCTCAGAGTTGGTGGCAGACAGCCTGTCCACATCCTCCATCGGAGGAGCATCCGGTGCGCGCCTTGTGTTCGGCGAGGTCTGGCTGGTGGAGGCGTGATTGGCAGCCTCTCCGGATATAGTCCGGCGAGGTCTCTTTGTCCTAAAGAGAGCACGAGTGTTAATATGCCTTGAAGGTATAACACCTGGGATAAGGGGGCGCGCCATACCTTTGTGCTGACGCCTCGGTCCAGACTGCACCTCTTTTCTGCCCACGGGGCCCTGCGGCCCCTCGTTGGCTTGTCGCCGCAGGTTCGGCCTCCCGTCTCAAAAACCTCCCCTGCAAAGCTTGATTGTAATCAGGAAACTGAAAACACGAGAGGGCGGACCCCTATTCGGGGTACTCGGACTTCGATCTCAGTTACCTGGGAGGCCGGGATTAGCCCTGGGTAATCGGCCGTAATGGCCACCAAGGCGTTGTCCTTGCTCAGTTGATGGAACACTCCATCAATCAGCTCCACAGATAAGTCCGGATCCTCTTGAGAGGCCGGGTCGAGGGACCGTCCTGGGTCCTCGGGTTGTGGAGGAGGGCTGTTTATTTCTTTAACAGCCTGGCGCAGTTCCTGCGTTGAATTCATTAGACTGAATATTTAACAATGGGAATATAAAATGGATGGGCAAGTAAATGTGACCACTTACCTAGCTTGGGGGATTGTACATAGAAAATCCACCCTGTGGGTTGACGCGGAGAAATTCCTCCTCTTCTCCCTTGTACAAAGTGGACAAGGTCTTTGTTAGAGCCGCAGCCGAATCCGGTCCCTTACGGCCGTAGCGGGTGGCGTCGTCCTCCCCGTTGAAGTCCCACATGGGGTGGCCTCTATACTGTAGCGGCTGCACCCCTCGCATGATGCATGCGGCCATGACCCCGATCATGGTCAGTCCGGAATGAGCTAATAATCTTATCCGGCCCATCAGGTAAAGGACGTCCTTGTCACTTTCCCTCTGAGGGCTCCGAGGATGCCAACTTAGGTGCTTCTTTAGTGGAGCATTGTCGAACTCAGGGAGGCCGATCCGGACAGGATCCGGCAGCGGGACGTCCTCTATGTAAAACCATTCCGAAGGCCAGTTCTCGGACGCCTTCTTTGGGGTTCCAGATAGATATCCGGTCCCGGCGATGCGCCACACTTCGGCTCCGCCCACTTGATATATTGACCCCTTCTGAGAACGGGGCATAAGGCAGAATAGCTCTTTCCACAGCTCGGAATGAGCCTCAACACCCAAAAACAGCTCGCAGAGGGCTACGAAGCCCGCGATATGCAATACGGAGGCAGGCGTAAGATTGTGTAGCTGGAGGCCATAGAACTCCAAGAGCCCCTGGAGAAACGGATGGATTGGAAATCCGAGCCCTCTTATTAAATAAGGGACGAGGCATACCCGCTCTCCTTTGGAGGGATTAGGGGCACTCTCCGCTTGCTCTCCGCCATTATAGATGGCAAGACCGGTTCGAACCGGGACCATATAGGCCGAGGGGAGAAATCCCTTGGTCTGGAGCGTCACTAGCTCGCTATGCGGGATGGAGCATCTCTCCCAATATCCAAGCTGAGGGCTGGAAGGGCGAAAGGAGGAGTTGCGACGGCTGGCCATGGTGGTATGGACCTTTGTTGGATGCGCTCTGATGAACACTCGCGAAGGGGAGAAGGTGTGGTTGGGATCTAAATCCTCATCCCCTTAAATGGGAGACTCATTTACGCGGCCAGGGGTGTGGATCAGGTACACGGAATTTGGAGGAGAACCCGCCTTGCAATGCCGAAGACAATCTGCGCGCCGGACTCATCGTCATTGAAGCCTGGTTCGGGGGCTATTGAGGGAGTCCTGGATTAGGGGGTGTCCGGATGGCTGGACTATACCTTCAGCCGGACTCCTGGACTATGAAGATACAAGATTGAAGACTTTGTCCCGTGTCCGGAAGGGACTTTCCTTGGCATGGAAGGCAAGCTTGGCGATACGGATATGTAGATCTCCTACCATTGTAACCGACTTTGTAACCCTAACCCTCTCCGGTGTCTATATAAACCGGAGGGTTTTAGTCCGTAGGACAACATACAGAACAACAATCATACCATAGGCTAGCTTCTAGGGTTTAGTCTCTCCGATCTCGTGGTAGATCTACTCTTGTACTACCCATATCATCAATATTAATCAAGCAGGACGTAGGGTTTTACCTCCATCAAGAGGGCCCGAACCTGGGTAAAACTTCGTGTCCCTTGCCTCCTGTTACCATCCGGCCTAGACGCACAGTTCGGGACCCCCTACCCGAGATCCGCCGGTTTTGACACCGACAATGTTGCCATGATATTGCCTGGAGTTCTAGGACTTATGTTTTGATGATTATGTGGATGACATGTGCCTTTGGATTCTTAGTGGCTATTATGATTATTTTCATGATGGTATCTGGTATTATTTTGGAGTATTACTTTGGATATCATGTTGCCTTTGGATTACTAGTGGCTAATGTTATTTTCATCATGATGCTAGATGATATTATGTTTTGGAGTATGATGTTGGAGATGATGCTCGCATGTGGATCATAGTTGGATAGTTAGTTCTTGATATTTGAGTAGTAGTTTTATCGTTCTTGGATTCATCATGATAGTAGTGCTATGCTGTCCTCGGAGTATTTTGGTAAGACGATATTAAGCTTTGGATTATTTGTTGGATATTGCTATGACTTGGATTATAGGTTGATAGCTGGTATCGGAGTATCAGTTAATACTGTTATATTTTGGGGATAAATTTTGTCATTAAGTTGGTCAGGTGCCACCGAACCGGGCTTTTCCAATGCAACCACATTTGCCTTTTATGGGAAGGCCCTAATGCGGTCTATTGTCGTGCCTCTTGCCGGTGCCTCCAACGAGGGAAGGTTATGCACGGGCGCTACCCTGATCAGGTAGGACGGCATAAGCCTTGTGTTCCAGTAGTTGGTATTGAGATCTCTTGTCCCTATTTGGGACCGTTTTGTTTGCCACGACGGTGGCCCTTGGTGCCTTTGGTAGGCACGGGGCCACCCAGGACTGAACCCAAAGGGGGTGTTGGTCGGAGTGTCCGGGAGAGTGTCATGGCAGTAGATCGGTTTTGTCGGAACGCCGTTGGTCCACCCGAATGGGAGTGCGAGGCCATGGGTTCCATGGTGTGGGTAAAGTGCGCTACCTCTGCAGAGCGTGTTTGTTTAAACTATCGATAGCCGCGTCCTCGGTCATGGGCATGGGTTCGTATTAGGTCACACCGTTCGATCAACACTCACATGACGGAATGACTTATAGGTGATTTATATGTTGATATTTTGAGCAGTACAGATTGGCAGGATGTTGACGATGATGTTGGAGACCAAGTGTTGGTCATGGTAGTGATCGCCGAAAAGATCACCGTTTGAGACCAAGTGTTGGTCATGGTAGTGATCGCCGGAAAGATCACCGTTTGGTTACAAGGTAACCCGATACAAGACCATGAGGTTGGTCCGTTTGTGATCCGTGAATGATCACCGTTTGGTTTTGATCACGAGGTGATCGAGATAGTATATTGCTTGGCCGGTTGGCCAAAAGAGATATGGTTATGGAGATCTGAGATGGTGATTTATCAGTATTGTATCAGTTTCATACCATGCTTAGTAGTTGCTTCATCATGGTAGTTGTTAATTAATTAACCTGTTAATGCTATGTTATTGTATTGCCTTGATGTTTATGGTTGTTGTGAGCTTGCAAGTACATTCAATGTACTGAGCTGGCGTGTTATGCCAGATTGCAGGTGATGCCATGATTGCTTGATTGCTTGTCGAGGTTGTCGTGCGTGTGCGCTAGATCGTGTCCTAGCCAGAGTCCCTGCGGAGTGGAGTTCACCACCTTCGTCGTTGTTCCGCTGCTAGAAGTATTCCGCTGCTAGCATAGAGCAAGTGTAGTATCGCAGGCGTAGTGTCGCCGTGCTGATATGCCTCTTTGTAACATCAGACCTTTGTATTATTATTCTTGTAATAAGAGCTGATTTGTTCTATGTCAAGCAGTGTCGTATTCCAGAGACTTCTCCTCGATCTCTGGGCTGGAATTCGGGGCGTTCTGGTTTCTCTGACACGGTCATGGCTGAGAACAATGTGGAGCCTGAAGTAAATGTAGTGCCTGCATCTCATGTGCAACCTGAAGCCAATGTAAATGCTGAACCCACTGTTCCACCTCCTACGCCTCACACCACTGAACAGGCCTTTGATCATGGACAACTGGTCACCGTGAAATGGCCTATCTTAGTTCATCCCACTGTTCCAGGACCACAGTATGACTACCATGTGGAGTAGAGGCCTTTGGTTCAGAAGCCAAAGCCAAGGCTGCCAAGGCTTCCAGGTGCTGCAACTTCGCAAGGATCTTTCAGCGTGAACATCTTCAGAGCTCACAACACCTTCTTTGATAGTGCCAAGAATCCATATTCGAAGCCAAAGATCTCTTCCGATCGATTTTGGAACCATCAGCAGCGCAGTTATTACTCCTGCATTCTATACAATCAAGAGTGAATCTTTCCACGCATGCGTCTTGATTGTGAAGCTATTGCTGGCCTGCCCTGTCCGGAAGAAGCTCTTGACTGCTTCAGGGAGGTTGGTCTTCTGCCGTTCGTTACGGACAAGGAGCACTGGAATGAACAACTGCTGCTACAATTCTATGCAACACTTCATATTCGCGGCTACAACAGGGATCCGAAGACATGGATTCTTGAGTGGATGACATGAGATGTGCATCATGAAGCCAAAGCTCAAGACATCATCGATCTTACTTCCCTGCCTACTCCAGGCGAGTTCTATGAGCCTGTTTGTCAGCGTCATCACGATGAACTGCAGAGTATCTTCCAGAGGCCCGAGCCAAATATGAGTGAGATGTTGAGTATGAAGAAGCCATTGCCATCTGATGTTGAATACCCCAAAGATTTCTTTGTCAAGGACCTCGAGTACTTGCCCCGCACTGTTTATCATATTCTAAGGCGTACTCTCTGGCCAATCAAAGGACACTCTTTTGAAGCCAAACTGGAAGGAGCCATGAAGACCTTGGTATTTAATATCATCCATGGCATCAAATTCAATACTCACGACTCCTTCATCAGACAACTTGCTGCATCAGGGATTGATCTGTTTGGCCTCAAGTTTTATGCTCCATGGGTGATGCGCCTGATCAAACTCCATTCTACTATTGACTATCAACCCTCAGCGTGCAATCATCTAGTCTTCCTGCCTGAGGTTGATCTGTCCATTGAAGCCATCTACCTAGAGCCTGCCAAGCAACCTCTATATCTTCACAATGTTGATCATCAAAGCTTCACGCAACCAATAGAAGGAATTCATGTCCCCAATGCTGCCACTCGCTCCTATCCTCTGGCTGGCAATATGCGTGTGCCCCATCGTGCAAACACCGAAGCCACTGATAGTACTATTCCCCAAAGGCCTCGGAAGCGTTCTCGTGTACTCAACGACCGAGAGCTTCTTGTGGCCTTACATCAGAAGCAGGATAGGCATCATGACTGGCTCAAGCGTCAGATGTAGAGTATCTTGGTGGATGTCAATCACATTCGAAATTTGGCCACCAAGAACTCGTTCGTTGCCCATGAAGCCTGTCGGTGGTCCTGGAAGAGTCTCACACTGCTATGCTCCGAAGACGATCTTCGCGAAGATGGCTTCACTGAGGGCTTCAAGTTTGATTCCAAGCCTCCACAAAATGCAAGCTGGCGCCGCACTCCCTCAATTGAAGATTCTGAGTGTTCATCTTTGGCTGCAACTGTTGTTGCGAGAGTCGTCGATGAAGAAGACGACACCACTTCACCAACCATGTCTTCT
Organism: Triticum urartu; assembly: GCF_056163025.1. Classification (NCBI taxonomy): domain Eukaryota; kingdom Viridiplantae; phylum Streptophyta; class Magnoliopsida; order Poales; family Poaceae; genus Triticum; species Triticum urartu. The sequence continues at coordinate 74,481,780 of NC_141873.1, read as the reverse complement.
CTGCATCTCGACACTGCATCAGGCCCGTCTGCACCACTGAACTCCAACGTCGACCCTGCTCCTTCATCTACTCCTGATGGGAACGAGTAGATGCTCTATGTCTTCAAACCTTTTTGGTCATTACTGACAAAAGGGGGAGAGGCATATGAGTTGATAGTCTTCAAGCGGGTCCTTATGGGTGGTTGCTTTATTTTTGCTAAGTCATTACAACTCTCGTCTTTTGAAACATTTGGTTCATTGAGTTGTAACACTTAAACTCGATGGTCGTCTGCTACATTATTCTGCTACCTTGTGATGCGATGATAAATTCCGCATGAAGCCATTCCGCAGACGTCCATTCTTCATTATGCATGTCATTATCTTTGTTATCTCTTTATATGCATGATGAATTGTCTTCATAAGCTGAAGAGGATCTCCACAAAGTAAAACCTGCCATGTGCATTTGCATTCAAAAGCAAACTTCTTATATGCACATCTTCAGAGGGAGCCTTTGCTACTTATGAAGATAATACCTTAATTCTTAAACTTACACATACTTTTATTCCCGTTGAAAACTTCAACTGATTTGTCATCAATCACCAAAAAGGGGGAGATTGTAAGTGCATCTAGTGCCACCCTTAGTTGGTTTTGGAGTATCGACGACAAACTTGGTTGAGGGACTAATGTGTTTGTGAGAATTGCAGGATAACACAGGTAGTAGTCCCATACTGATTCAGTTTACCTACCAGAGATGACCCCTAAAAATGTGTGAAGACATTGAAGACAATGGTGGTCTGTGAAGATATTCACAGTGAAGATTATGACATGAGAAGACATCGCATGAAGATTATGGAGTGCGAAGACATAGTTTTTTCGTAGTTTCCTTTTCTTCTTTGTTGAGTCATAGGAACCACCGTACTGTTAAGTGGGGTCCAAGTGAACAAAGTCAGAGTGACTGATGTGATGCTCAACCAAATCCTATGTTTTTTAGCGAAGATGATGAGAGAAAATATTATCCAGAGCTGGATGAGTCAACTTTACTTGTAGCCCAAGTCAAACTACCTCGTGTGTTTGAAATCTGACCATTGGACACATGTCAGTTCCTTAGTGACCCAGGGTCATTTCGGACAAATCAGGTCAGGTTGCCTCCTGGCTATAAATAGCCCACCCCCTACACCATAAATTGGTGGCTGCTCAGAGTTAGTGCACGGCTTTTGTCGTTTGAGAGCAACCCACCTCCGAAGCATTTGAGAGAGAGATCCTTGTGAGGACAAAGCCCTATACACCCAGAGCCAAAGAGTGTTAGGCATCACTGAAGTCTTTCTGTATGCGTGATCTGAAGACTTGTTACACTTGAGGACTGTGAATCCTCCAGCCGGTTAGGTGTCGAGTTATGAGCATCCAAGAGTCATTGTGGATTGCCAATGGACGAAGTATGTGAAGGTTTGGAAGTCTACCTTGAATACTTACCAGAGTGATTGGGCGAGGACTGTGTGTCCTTAGCTCAAGGGGAATAAGGTGAAGACACGGTCTTCTAAGTTAAATCTCAGCCTTCCTAACCAAACGTACAGTTGTCACAGCAACTAGAAATGGTCTACCAAATCTTTGTCTTCACCAAGCTACTGGTTCTATCCTTCACTTCCCTTTACTTTACAGTTTGTCTTCATGAAGTCATTGCCTGCCTGTATGATCTGATTGACTTCACTGAGTGAAGACTGTTTACTATTTGGCTTCACACTTTCTTCCATCCTGATCCTTACTCCTAGCTGCTGATAGTCTTCGTGCTTTCACTTCATTTCTTACTTGACTATGGCATGTCTAGTGTATTCTACCTTCCGCTGCATATCAATAGGTTCATTTCTATCATTTGTCTTCAAAGCCCCGGTTTTCAAGACTTTCATAAAGATCGCCTATTCACCCCCTCTCTAGTTGATAACTAGCACTTTCAGCCTTGTTCTTCTCTTGAGTTGGAATGTTCCTAGTGCTTCTATTGGGCTTAGAAGCCTTTTGAGCTTGATCAGCAGCTCTGGGGCAGTCTTGGGCTTTGAAGTAGCAACCCCTGACTTAATAGCATCCCCCATAAGCTTTTGGGACTTGGGTGCTGGTGCAGCATCCTCTTCCTCTTCATCTTATTCAGCTGGATCTCTCAGAGGATCTACCAATGACTCTGGCAGTGGTCTTCTTGACCCTCTCTTTCCTTTTCTTACTCTCTCCAACAGCCTCTTCAGTTGGCTTAGAAGTTTCAACAGTTGAGACCCTGGCCTTTAAGGTTGGCACCCTCTTGGCAGGGGCCTTCTTATGCGATCCAGGCTTTGTTGTAGCACCAGTACCATATTCCATCTTCCGCACTTTCTTCTTGGAGCTTACTTCCTCCTCAGTGGCCACACAGTCCTCATCCTCAGAATCTAAGGTTTTCTTCTTCCTTGATCTAGTGGCTGCCTTGGGCAAATTGCTTGGAGTGCTCATGTTGCCCTCATCATAGCTGCTTGAGAGACTAGTGCCCTCACTCATGTGCACTTGCTCTTCTGATTTGTTCTGGCTATCACTCTGGTCAGACATTCTGGCAAGCAAACTGACAGCAGACCCTGTGAATAGATATAGATGAGGTAGAGTGGATGAGCATCACAAAGTGTAGAGTTTTTGCAAAACAAATGAGTCAAAAACTTAGTTTTAGTTCTCCACAGAAAGCATTTCGGAGCTACCGATTTGTTAAACTCGGTGACACCGAAGCAACTTTTGGAGTCTAAACTAGTGAACTCGGTCAGACCGAGTCACAGTTCGGTGGCTCCGAGATTGCTAGGATTTCACAGAGAGTCAAACTCGGTCGCACCGATTTGCAACTTTCGGTCAGACCGAAAAGTGCAAGTGCAATGGCCTAAGCCAAATCGGTGAGACCGATTTCTACAACTCGGTCGGTCCGAGATGAGTTCGGCGGAAACCTAACCCTAAATTTTTGAATCAAATCTAATCTAAGGAACGTTTTCTCTGGATAGATTGATTTAATACATGGTAAAGAACATGGAATTGCATTGTGCTAAGAATCGGAGTAAGGAATTAGCACAAAAGATCGAACTCATACCCTAGTTCGGTGGTGAGTTCGCTACGGTGGCAACGGAGGGGTTGAATCCCGTTGACGGCGATGGAAACCAGCGGCGGGAGGTCGCTGGTGATGAGAAGACGATCCGGAGACCCGAGACGGCAGAGCGGGACACGCGCGGGCTGAGGAGTTTTGAAGAAATTTCCAAAATCTCACCCGTGAGTTAATATATCCTGACCTTGTTGGTGTGACCGAGTGGAACAACTCGGTGGCACCGAGATGCAGAATCACAAGTGATTACTGCAACTCGGTGTGACCGAAAAGTTCAAATCGGTTGCACCGAGATTGAAAACATAGATCAACTCAGTGAACTCGGTGTGACCAAAGTGGATGGATCGGTCAGACCGAAATGCACATAGAGGTTTTGGAAGTTTAAGTCTATGACGAATCGGGGACTTCGAGTGCTCCTCACACAGAGTGGTTCGAATCTGACTTGATCAAACTTTGTGACGTAGCATGAATAGAGTTTGAGACGAGAAAAGCATAGATAGCTAGAGGAAGTTCTTAGGCATTCTTGTCCATCCATTTGGCAAAAGAGAAAAATCCAAACAATGAAAGCAACAAATGGATGTCCTTGAATGAGTAAAATATGTAATCAACATGCTTACACAATAAAATGGCAAATGAAATATGTGACAAAGCATGCACAAACACTCTAGCATCTATCAAGCAATTGGCGATGACTAGGTCATCTATATATGAGTATATTGACTTAGGAGTCAAATGAGAACACCTGATCATAGGTCATACTCATCGTTTAAGCACAAGTGGGGTTACCACTTTTACATAAAGAATTGTTGTGTTCACACCATTAGAGTTGCTTTAGCTCAATTGTTTAGAGTAAAGCTCCCCCTAGATGTGATATCCCCCCTAAGAGGGATGAACTAACCTTGGGTTTTGTCGATGATGACTTCATGTAGATGTTGAAGATGTGGATGCTCAATGTTGATGTAGATCATTCGGAGCAATCCATTGGAGTGAGTTGCACTTTCAATACCTACACGGGTTAGTCCTACAAGGAACAAACAAGGACATCCATAGACATAGAGTGATGTACACACAAGATGATGTTCATGAAAGCATTAGGTTACCTTGTCCCTTGTCTTACCAACAAGAGGGTTTGTGACTCCTTGAACTAGTGCAAGTTGTGGAAGTTGTTTGCACTTGTCCTCGCCAAAATAATATGAGTGAAGTATGTTGGCAGAGTCACCCTCAAGACGTAACGCCCCGAGACCGTTGTGCCAGGTGTCTTCCAGTTATTCGCTGTTGTTGCCTTGTCATTTGCTTGCGTGTCATGCATTTCATATCTTGTCATCATGTGCATCGCATTTGCATACATGTTCGTCTCATGCATCCGAGCTTTATCCCCGTTGTCCGTTTTGCATTCCGGCGCTCCTATGTTCTCTGGTGTCCCTTTCTACCTATTTTCGTGTGCGGGTGTTTAACGTTCTTGGATTCGACCGAGACTTGTCATGCGGCCTTGGTTTACCACCGGTAGACCGCCTGTCAAGTTTCGTGCCACTTGGACTTCGTTTGATACTCCAACGGTTAACCGAGGAACCGAGAAGGCCTCGTGTGTGTTGCAGCCCAACACCTCTCCAAAGTGGCCCAAAACCCACCTAAACCTCCTCCATCTTCTAGATCGTTCGATCACGATCGCGTGGCCAAAAACCGCACCTCTTTTGGACTCTCCTAGCTCCCTCTACCTATAAATATGTGATCCCCTCCGAAATTCGCGGTCGAAACCCTAACCTCTCCACCTCCTCGCGCCGCCGGACGAAATCCCGCCGGCCGGACATGTCTGTTTCCGCGTCCGCCGCCACGTGGCGTCGTCTGATTTGCCCGCATCCGCGCCCCACTTCGCCGGCCCGCTCGGCCCGCGGGAGGCCCTCCCGGGCCCGGTCGCCGCCGTCGCCCGCGCCCGCTTGTCGGGGCTCGCCAGACTTCGCCGGCCGCATCGCCAGAGCACCCCGCCGGTGACCACCTCGCCGCGAGCTCGACGTCCGTGCCTCGTCTTCCTCATCGGACTCGCTGGTGAGCCGCGCGCCGCCCCCGTCTGGCTTCCTCCTCTCTCTCTCTCCCTGACCCCGTCTCTCTCTCGCACAGGGTCGCCGGCCCCCGTCGCCGGAGTTAGCCAGGCCGCCGTCGCCGAGCTCGTCGCCGGCCTCCTCGCCCTCTACCTTCGCCTGATCCGGGACCCCCACGCCAGGATCTATCCGTTCCCATCGAGCTCCGCCGCGCCCGTCGCCGGAATCCCTCGCGCCACGCCCGCCGGACTTCCTCACCGTCGCGGCCTCCATCGTCGTCCCCACGTGCGGGCACACGCGCAGCCGACCCACAGCGACGCCGGCCCTCTCTACTGCCCTGGGCCTCGGCCCGCTAGGTGAGAATCCCCCAGCCTGCCCTGTTGCTCTATCCGATGCCCTGGGCGTAGGATAGTATCATGCGTTCATTTTTTGTTGTCTGTGATTTTGGCTTAGTCCCTAAAAATTTGCATTATGTTAGCATGTTTGAGTGGTCGTTACTTTGTGCAGGAGTGTTCGAATGTTATGATCTTGATATGTGATTGTTCGCCTCGACGAGTACATCATTTCATTCCATCGCAGCATGTTCTTTTGAGTTCATCTTGATGCCCTAAATGCTGTTGCAAGAGTGCTAGTTTATATTAGTTTTAGATTATTATCAGTAATTGGTCATTTGTCACTTTTTCCATGATTGATGTGTGCCTCCTATGAACTTGAGCCCTACATGAGTTTTGAAGTATGCCATGCCATCTTTACAGGGTTGTATGCCATGTATTTTTGTGATCTCTGTGGTGACTAGCACAAGCATGCAAAGTAGCCCTCTCAATGTTGTTGATTTCAGGGACTTAGAATTCTTCTAAGTCTTTGCCCTGTCAATATTTTTATGCCATGTATTCATGTTGCTACAGAGTGATCCATGCCTCTTTTGTGCATGTTCAGTAAGGATCACTTTGAGATATTGTTATGCTCTATCCATCCATGTCTTTGTTTGCAATTATGGAGCATCCTAGCTTGACTCAATCGAGCTCTACTTTTGCTATAAAATGTTCCTGGCAGATTGTTTACATGTTAAGCAATTTTGCCGAGGTTGTTGTAGTTGATCCATGCATGCTATGATGTTGTTCTTGCCATGTTTAGCTTCTATGCCATGTCTACTTGCTGGGTGTATGCTTAGTTTGTCATGCAATGCTTTGTGGTGAGTGGATCAATCTCGTAAACATGCCTACTTAATATTTGTTTTGCCATGTTCTAGTTTTCTTCTAGGTCTGAATATGTTAACGATAATTGCTATGTTCACATGGTTGCCATTGTATCTTCTGATCCCTTTTGGCTTATGGTCAGTAAGGGACTTTTGTTGTATGCTTTGAGTAGCTTCATGCCATGCCTTGCTTTGCCATGATATGATCGTGCAGCATGTTGTTATCTTGCTCTGAACATTGCTTCCTGACGTTAAATTCCTGACTTGATGTTATTTTCACTAAGTCTATAACTTGTTATCTTTTGCACTTTTGCCATGCTTGCTTGAACCTGCTATTGAGTGAATTAGCCGTAGCTCAGTGTTCATCTTTTGTCAAGCATCTTGAGTGGATCCCTGCCATGTATTTTGTTGCTATGTTTGAGTGTTGTAGCATGTTGTTCTTGATGCATTTATATGATCTCGTGATGTTAATCGCAGACCGGTGTCATATTTGTTTTGCTTGTCATTTCCAAACCGTGCATCCGATTCCGGTGATCTTTATATCGATTTCGACCGAAATCAACTCCTCTTTCCAGTGGAACTCTTGGTTTTCCAAGTTGAGGCCAGGTTCAATAATTTCTTTCCGAATCATGCATATGCATTGCATATCACATCCCGCATATCATGCCTTGTCTCGCATCTTGTTGTTTGTGCATTGCATGTGGTTTGATTATTGTTTCCTTGGCTTGTGTTCTTGTATTGGGTAGAGCCGGGAGACGAGTTCGTGTTCGAGGTACACGTTGAGTACGTTTTCGAGGTTCAAGCTTTCGTCTTCTCGAAGAACTTTGCAGGCAAGATGACCATACCCTCGAAATCACTTCTATCTTTGCTTGCTAGTTGCTCGCTCTATTGCTATGCTTATGCTGCGATACCTACCACTTGCTATATCATGCCTCCCATATTGTTAAACCAAGCCTCTAACCCACCTTGTCCTAGCAAACCGTTGTTTGGCTATGTTACCGCTTTGCTCAGCCCCTCTTATAGCGTTGTTAGTTGCAGGTGAAGATTGGAGTTTGTTCCATGTTGGAACATGGTTTTGTTGGGATATCACAATATCTCTTATTTAATTAATGCATCTATATACTTGGTAAAGGGTGGAAGGCTCGGCCTTATGCCTGGTGTTTTGTTCCACTCTTGCCGCCCTAGTTTCCATCATACAGGTGTTATGTTCCTTGATTTTGTGTTCCTTACACGGTTGGGTTATAATGGGAACCCCTTGACAGTTCGCCTTGAATAAAACTCCTCCAGCAAGGCCCAACATTGGTTTTACCATTTGCCACCTAGCCTTTTCCCTTGGGAGTCACGCATCCCGAGGGTCATCTTTATTTTAACCCCCCCCCCCCCGGGCCAGTGCTCCTCTGAGTGTTGGTCCAAACTAGAGCCCCTTGCAGCGCCACCTCGGGGAAACTCGAGGGCTGGTTTTAGTTGTACAGATTGCTTATCCGGTGTGCCCTGAGAACGAGATATGTGCAGCTCCTATCGGGATTTGTCGGCACATTCGGGTGGTCTTGCTGGACTTGTTTTACCATTGTCGAGATGTCTTGTAACCGGGATTCCGAGTCTGATCGGATTGTCTTGGGAGAAGGAATATCCTTCATTGACCGTGAGAGCTTGTGATGGGCTAAGTTGGGACACCCCTGCAGGGTTTTGAACTTTCGAAAGTCGTGCCCGCGGTTATGGGCAGATGGGAATTTTTTAATGTCCGGTTATAGAAAACATGAAAGTTATCTTAATTAAAATGCATCAACCGCGTGTGTAGACGTGATGGTCTCTTCTCGGCGGGGTCCGAGAAGTGAACACGGTGTTGGAGTTATGCTTGAACGTAAGTAGCCTAGGATCAGTTCTTGATCATAGATTCTCGACCGTGCTTTGCCTTCTCTCCTCGCTCTCATTTGCGTAAGTTAGCCACCATATATGCTAGTGCTTGCTGCAGCTCCACCTCATACCTTTTCCCTACCTATAAGCTTAAATAGTCTTGATCGTGAGGGTGTGAGATTGCTGAGTCCCCGTGACTCACAGTTTACTTCCAAAACCAGTTGCAGGTGCCGATGATACCATGCAGGTGAAGCAACCAAGCTCAAGGAGGAGCTCGATGAAGATCATGTTCGTTGTGTGGTTTCGTTTCAGTTGATCAGTAGCGGAGCCCAGTTGGGGCAATCGGGGATCTGCAGCATTAGGGGTAGTCCTCTTTTATTTTGGTTCCGTAGTCGGACCTTGATTGTACCTGGGTGATTGCAATGCTTTATTCATGTATTGTGTGAAGTGGCGATTGTAAGACAACTATGTATCTCCTTCCTTTATTCAGTACATGGGTTGTGTGAAGATTACCCCTCTTGCGACATTGCCCTGCGGTTATGCCTCTAAGTCATGCTTCGACACGTGGGAGATATAGCCGCATCGAGGGTGTTACAAGTTGGTAATCAGAGCCTTCCCCGACTTAGGAGCCCCCTGCTTGATTGAATCACTGGCGTTGTTGAGTCTATAAAAATGTTTTGAGTCATTTAGGATTATATATATCGGAGAGTAGGATTCTTTTTACTCCTCAGTCCCTTCGTCGCTCTGGTGAGGCATCCTGACGTAGAGTTTTGACTCTTCTCTTCTCAAATTTCGCTAAAAAATTTAGGATCACGCGGGTATCTTGGAATCGTTCTGATGGTTTTGTGACGAGAACATTGTTCTTGGTGCTCCTGACATTTAGGGGTTGTGGCAGTGTCCCAAGGAGTTGAGCTCCGAGGTATTGTCGTCACAATTTTATCGTTGCAATTCTGGAATACCTGAGTTTTGCCGACATCGAAAATTTCTTTTATGCAGTTGTTGGTGAGATAACCTCGACGCCACCTAGTACTGGGGTGGGAGTTCGGGAGTATTGCCATAACTCGTATAACGGATGCTTTTCGAAGGTTGAGGTAAATGATTTCCGAAGATTTCATGGTTATGTGTTGAAGGATGGATACAGCTGGATGTAGGATTTGCTAGCTTTGGGTGAGATATTATGCTTCCCCTGTATCCCCAACACCTGATTGCATAACTGGAAAGTTTTGGGAGTTTATAAGTGGAAATTCAAGTAGCTCCTAGGATATCTTTCTGACAGATGTATGATATGAAATTGGGGTTCAACGTCTAGTGGTCCGCCTATCCACGGTTGGTTTTACAGTGGTCTCGTTGTGTCTTAAAGAGTCCTTGGCTATGCTTGTTGGGGAACGTAGTAATTTCAAAAAAATTCCTACGCACACGCAAGATCATGGTGATGCATAGCAACGAGAGGGGGAGAGTGTGATCTACGTACCCTTGTAGATCGACAACGGAAGCGTTTGGTTGATGTAGTCGTATGTCTCCACGGCCCGACCGATCAAGCACTGAAACTACGGCACCTCCGAGTTCTAGCACACGTTCAGCTCGATGACGATCCCCGGACTCTGATCCAGCAAAGTGTCGGGGAAGAGTTCCGTCAGCACGACGGCGTGGTGACGATCTTGATGTACTACCGTCGCAGGGCTTCGCCTAAGCACCGCTACAATATTATCGAGGACTATGGTGGAAGGGGGCACCGCACACGGCTAAGAATATGATCACGTGGATCAACTTGTGTGTCAAGGGGTGCCTCTTGCCTCCGTATATAAAGGATCCAAGGGGGGAGGCCGGCCGGCCTCTATGGCGCGCCAAGGAGGAGTCCTCCTCCTAGTAGGAGTAGGACTCCTACTAGGAGGGGGAAAGAAGTGGGGAGGGAGAGGGAAAGGGGGGCGCCACCCCCCCCCCTCTCCTAGTCCAATTCGGACCAGGGGGAGGAGGCATGCGGCCCACCTTTGGCTGCCCCTCTCTCTCCACTAAGGCCCATTACTTCTCCCGGGGGGTTCCGGTAACCCTCCGGCTCTCCGGTTTTCTCCGAAATCACCCGGAACACTTCCGGTGTCCGAATATAGCCGTCCAATATATCAATCTTTATGTCTCAACCATTTCGAGACTCCTCGTCATGTCCGTGATCACATCCGGGACTCCGAACTAACTTCGGTACATCAAAACTCATAAACTCATAATATAACTGTCATCGAAACCTTAAGCGTGCGGACCCTACGGGTTCGAGAACAATGTAGACATGACCGAGACACGTCTCCGGTCAATAACCAATAGCGGAACCTGGATGCTCATATTGGCTCCTACATATTCTACGAAGATCTTTATCGGTCAGACCGCATAACAACATACGTTGTTTCCTTTGTCATCGGTATGTTACTTGCCCGAGATTCGATCGTCGGTATCTCAATACCTAGTTCAATCTCGTTACCGGCAAGTCTCTTTACTCATTCCGTAATACATCATCTCGCAACTAACTCATTAGTTGCAATGCTTGCAAGGCTTATGTGATGTGTATTACCGAGAGAGCCCAGAGATACCTCTCCGACAATCGGAGTGACAAATCCTAATCTCGAAATACGCCAACCCAACATGTACCTTTGGAGACACCTGTAGAGCACCTTTATAATCACCCATTTACATTGTGATGTTTGGTAGCACACAAAGTGTTCCTCCGGCAAACGGGAGTTGCATAATCTCATAGTCATAGGAACATGTATAAGTCATGAAGAAAGCAATAGCAACATACTCAACGATCGGGTGCTAAGCTAATGGAATGGGTCATGTCAATCAGATCATTCACCTAATGATGTGATCCCGTTAATCAAATAACAACTCCTTGTTCATGGTTAGGAAACATAACCATCTTTGATTAACGAGCTAGTCAAGTAGAGGCATACTAGTGACACTCTGTTTGTCTATGTATTCACACATGTATTATGTTTCTGGTTAATACAATTCTAGCATGAATAATAAACATTTATCATGATATAAGGAAATAAATAATAACTTTATTATTGCCTCTAGGGCATATTTCCTTCAATGCTGACTCAGGGGCGCTTCGTATGTCATGTGCACTGCCTTGTACATGATGGTGATGTACGATCGAGCCCATGTAGGCCCCACCACGAAAACTTCGGACGAAATCTCTGTCATATGTTTGTTCCGGCTTATTTTGCAAGCCAATACTTTGTTTTTGTTTTTAGTTGTGGTATTCGAGTTGCTTCGAAGTCAAATGTTGATTCCATACCTTGCCTAAACGGTGTTCTCATGTTACTATGTGAATACCAATCCATCATGATAATCGAGTTTGTCATGATAACTCTTTTTCAACCGGCGTCTCTCTTGAAGTGGATCCGATCATTTCAACATTTGCAAGACCCAATCTCAGTTTCGTCAACGGTGTTTGTTTCATCCATCTCCAAATTGCCTTTGTTTTTTCCACCCTCCCACCCCTTTTCTTCAAGGACTCGGAGTTCTTAATCAAGTATCTTTTTATTGATGGGAGGTCTCTCCATTCTTTTCCGTCAATATTCTTACCCGGTGTTTCTCATGAAGATTCTAACGGAGCTTCAAGTTCGTCAATCTTCACTCATTTTCTTCTCCGGTGGATTCAATTCAAGCTTTGTTGATCATATTCCTTTCCTCGTTTCAAATGTTTTCTCATTCCGGTGCACCTCATAATCATTCCCCTCTCGCTATTCATTTGTTCTGGAGTGTTGAAGTTATCTCAGAAGATTCAAGTTTCCATTCTCTATCTGTTCAAGCTATTTCGAGGTATTATCTTATCCAAGCCATTTTAATCAACCGGTGCATTATCTCTTCCTAAGCAATTTTTTCAACGGTGTTTCTTTTGAGTGGGCCCTAACCCACAGGTCTTTTCCCAGGATCTTACCTGACTCTTCTAATTTTACCGGAGCTATTCTCAAATCTTTCAAAGTTTGACATAATAATGATTTATCATCAGTCATATGTGTTTCTCCAAGATCTTTCAATTTTTTTTCATCGTTGGTTCAACCTTTCTTATATTCATCCCGGAGTATCTCAACAAATTCTTGGTGGTGTTTCTCATCATCATTATCAACATTTGAAGACCGAAGAGGAGTTTTCCTTCATATCTTGTCCATCCTCTCGAAGATTCGTGGTTCTAGCTTGCTGCCATCCTCTTATAATTATTTTTTATTGTGAGAATTCTTTCAACCTTCCGGAGCAAATCATGAGCCTTTTCAGTTTGATTCTCCGAAGGCCATCATTTCGGGATTATTCATTCCAGCTTTCAGCTATTGTTCTCTAAATCTTACCGGTGCATCATTCAAATATTCTCTAATCAGTTGAAGATCTATTCATTTCACTTGTATCTAAATTCTCTCAAGCATCTTCGTTCATTTGCTAATTCTTCTTAGTGTTTCTTTATCTTTTCTTCATTCATTTTCAATTCTTACGGTGGTTCATTCAAGATTTCTTTTTCTCTTGGTAGCATACCGATCTATTCGTTGTTTTCAATCCTACCGGTGGCTCGTTGAAGACCTTCTCAAGTTGCGCCATATCTATCGTAATCCTTTCTACGAGAATAAGTAGTATGCCAAATCCTTTGCTTGTCATCAATTTAATTGGTGAAGGATAAGCATAATGTAATTCTTATCCTTGTTTCATCGAGCGAATTCAATTCTTTATTCCAGAGATTCATCTAAATCATTGCAAGGATTCACCTTGCGTTTTCAACTTATCTTTCCTGTCGTGCAATCATCCTTTTGTTACCGGAGTTCTTCATGAAGGTTCTACATGATGGATCATCAAGGATTTAATTCCTTCTCCAAGTTTTCATCAAGATTCTGTTCTTAGGAGTTCAAGCATTCTTCATCTCGCATTTCGAAGTGCAATTCTTTCTATCGTATCTTTGGAGGTGGTATTATGTCATTTTTGACAATTTGAGTTCATGTTTCTTGATTCACATGTTGTTAAGAATGAGGTATTTTAAATCCATCAACCTCTTCGTTGGAGCTATCTTGTGTCATCTTCCACCTAAAGCCTTCCCTAAGGATTGTTGCTTTTATGGTGCTTATAAATGACCCAAGTTCTCCTTGTTCTTATCAATCCAATCATTTTCCGTGAGTGGCAGGTTGTCACCTCATAATTTTAAGATGTATTCCATAAGACCATATCAAGTTTATGTTTTTCGTTGTTGATAATCCAACAACTCCATTCCAGCATTTGTTGTAAGCATGCTCTCTCAAGATCTTGTCCCCCCGTCCATTCCATTCCATTCTTTCATTTCTTCCGGAGGCCTTGTGATGTTGCTCTCTTCACCCATCATCTCATTTTTGTCAAGTTCATGTTCAATTCCTTCCATTTACAGCCGAAGTGTTGCCCGAAGTATATCAGTCTTATTCCTTATCTACCTTCTTTTAACCGGAGTGTTGTGTCCTCTGCTCAAGTTCTTTTCATCTTATCAAGTCTTGCATCTCGTTTCTACTGGACTGCTTGCATGTACTTCTTGTCCATTGCAACCCTTTTTCTTATGTCTTTCAACCTACAAGGTTCTCGTAATGTTCCTTGTTCCTCTTTTCTACCGGTTTGTTTTCAACTTTGTTCATCTTCGTTGTATTCTTTCTTTCATTTTGGTTTAACCTTTCAAGGTTTGTTGGTTTCACTCGTTTGTCAAAGAAGCAACTTAGTTTTACCTCTCCTCTCCTCTTCCGTTTCCCTCCGGTGCCATCCTAGATCTCGGGACGAGATCCTCTCGTAGTGGTGGAGTGTTGTAACGCCCCGAGACCGTTGCGCCAGGTGTCTTCCAGTTATTCGCTGTTGTTGCCTTGTCATTTGCTTGCGTGTCATGCATTTCATATCTTGTCATCATGTGCATCGCATTTGCATACATGTTTGTCTCATGCATCCGAGCTTTTTCCCCGTTGTCCGTTTTGCATTCCGGCGCTCCTATGTTCTCCGGTGTCCCTTTCTACCTCTTTTTGTGTGCGGGTGTTTAACGCTCTCGGATTGGACCGAGACTTGTCATGCGGCCATGGTTTACCACCGATAGACCGCCTGTCAAGTTTCGTGCCATTTGGACTTCGTTTGATACTCCAACGGTTAACCGAGGAACCGAGAAGGCCTCATGTGTGTTGCAGCCAAACACCTCTCCAAAGTGGCCCAAAACCCACCTGAACCTCCTCCATCTTCTAGATCGTTCGATCATGATTGCGTGGCCCAAAACCGAACCTCTTTTGGACTCTCCTAGCTCCCTCTACCTATAAATATGTGATCCCCTCCGAAATTCGCGGTCGAAACCCTAACCTCTCCACCTCCTCGCGCCGCCGGACGAAATCCCGCCGGCCGGACATGTCTGTTTCCGCGTCCGCCGCCACGTGGCGTCGTCTAATTTGCCCGCGTCCGCGCCCCACTTCGCCGGCCCGCTCGGCCCGCGGGAGGCCCTCCCGGGCCCGGTCGCCGCCGTCGCCCGCGCCCGCTTGTCGGGGCTCGCCAGACTTCGCCGGCCGCATCGCCAGAGCACCCCGCCGGTGACCACCTCGCCGCGAGCTCGACGTCCGTGCCTCGTCTTCCTCATCGGACTCGCTGGTGAGCCGCGCGCCGCCCCCGTCTGGCTTCCTCCTCTCTCTCTCTCCCTGACCCCGTCTCTCTCTCGCACAGGGTCGCCGGCCCCCGTCGCCGGAGTTAGCCAGGCCGCCGTCGCCGAGCTCGTCGCCGGCCTCCTCGCCCTCTACCTTCGCCTGATCCGGGACCCCCACGCCAGGATCTATCCGTTCCCATCGAGCTCCGCCGCGCCCGTCGCCGGAATCCCTCGCGCCACGCCCGCCGGACTTCCTCACCGTCGCGGCCTCCATCGTCGTCCCCACGTGCGGGCACACGCGCAGCCGACCCACAGCGACGCCGGCCCTCTCTACTGCCCTGGGCCTCGGCCCGCTAGGTGAGAATCCCCCAGCCTGCCCTGTTGCTCTATCCGATGCCCTGGGCGTAGGATAGTATCATGCGTTCATTTTTTGTTGTCTGTGATTTTGGCTTAGTCCCTAAAAATTTGCATTATGTTAGCATGTTTGAGTGGTCGTTACTTTGTGCAGGAGTGTTCGAATGTTATGATCTTGATATGTGATTGTTCGCCTCGACGAGTACATCATTTCATTCCATCGCAGCATGTTCTTTTGAGTTCATCTTGATGCCCTAAATGCTGTTGCAAGAGTGCTAGTTTATATTAGTTTTAGATTATTATCAGTAATTGGTCATTTGTCACTTTTTCCATGATTGATGTGTGCCTCCTATGAACTTGAGCCCTACATGAGTTTTGAAGTATGCCATGCCATCTTTACAGGGTTGTATGCCATGTATTTTTGTGATCTCTGTGGTGACTAGCACAAGCATGCAAAGTAGCCCTCTCAATGTTGTTGATTTCAGGGACTTAGAATTCTTCTAAGTCTTTGCCCTGTCAATATTTTTATGCCATGTATTCATGTTGCTACAGAGTGATCCATGCCTCTTTTGTGCATGTTCAGTAAGGATCACTTTGAGATATTGTTATGCTCTATCCATCCATGTCTTTGTTTGCAATTATGGAGCATCCTAGCTTGACTCAATCGAGCTCTACTTTTGCTATAAAATGTTCCTGGCAGATTGTTTACATGTTAAGCAATTTTGCCGAGGTTGTTGTAGTTGATCCATGCATGCTATGATGTTGTTCTTGCCATGTTTAGCTTCTATGCCATGTCTACTTGCTGGGTGTATGCTTAGTTTGTCATGCAATGCTTTGTGGTGAGTGGATCAATCTCGTAAACATGCCTACTTAATATTTGTTTTGCCATGTTCTAGTTTTCTTCTAGGTCTGAATATGTTAACGATAATTGCTATGTTCACATGGTTGCCATTGTATCTTCTGATCCCTTTTGGCTTATGGTCAGTAAGGGACTTTTGTTGTATGCTTTGAGTAGCTTCATGCCATGCCTTGCTTTGCCATGATATGATCGTGCAGCATGTTGTTATCTTGCTCTGAACATTGCTTCCTGACGTTAAATTCCTGACTTGATGTTATTTTCACTAAGTCTATAACTTGTTATCTTTTGCACTTTTGCCATGCTTGCTTGAACCTGCTATTGAGTGAATTAGCCGTAGCTCAGTGTTCATCTTTTGTCAAGCATCTTGAGTGGATCCCTGCCATGTATTTTGTTGCTATGTTTGAGTGTTGTAGCATGTTGTTCTTGATGCATTTATATGATCTCGTGCTGTTAATCGCAGACCGGTGTCATATTTGTTTTGCTTGTCATTTCCAAACCGTGCATCCGATTCCGGTGATCTTTATATCGATTTCGACCGAAATCAACTCCTCTTTCCAGTGGAACTCTTGGTTTTACAAGTTGAGGCCAGGTTCAATAATTTCTTTCCGAATCATGCATATGCATTGCATATCACATCCCGCATATCATGCCTTGTCTCGCATCTTGTTGTTTGTGCATTGCATGTGGTTTGATTATTGTTTCCTTGGCTTGTGTTCTTGTCTTGGGTAGAGCCGGGAGACGAGTTCGTGTTCGAGGTACACGTTGAGTACGTTTTCGAGGTTCAAGCTTTCGTCTTCTCGGAGAACTTTGCAGGCAAGATGACCATACCCTCGAAATCACTTCTATCTTTGCTTGCTAGTTGCTCGCTCTATTGCTATGCTTATGCTGCGATACCTACCACTTGCTATATCATGCCTCCCATATTGTTAAACCAAGCCTCTAACCCACCTTGTCCTAGCAAACCGTTGTTTGGCTATGTTAACCCTTTGCTCAGCCCCTCTTATAGCGTTGTTAGTTGCAGGTGAAGATTGGAGTTTGTTCCATGTTGAAACATGGTTTTGTTGGGATATCACAATATCTATTATTTAATTAATGCATCTATATACTTGGTAAAGGGTGGAAGGCTCGGCCTTATGCCTGGTGTTTTGTTCCACTCTTGCCGCCCTAGTTTCCGTCATACCGGTGTTATGTTCCTTGATTTTGCGTTCCTTACACGGTTGGGTTATAATGGGAACCCCTTGACAGTTCGCTTTGAATAAAACTCCTCCAGCAAGGCCCAACATTGGTTTTACCATTTGCCACCTAGCCTTTTCCCTTGGGAGTCACGCATCCCGAGGGTCATCTTTATTTTAACCCCCCCGGGCCAGTCCTCTGAGTGTTGGTCCAAACTAGAGCCCCTTGCAGCGCCACCTCGGGGAAACTCGAGGGCTGGTTTTAGTTGTAAGGATTTCTTATCCAGTGTGCCCAGAGAACAAGATATGTGCAGCTCCTATCGGGATTTGTTGGCACATTCGGGTGGTCTTGCTGGACTTGTTTTACCATTGTCGAGATGTCTTGTAACCGGGATTCCGAGTCTGATCGGATTGTCTTGGGAGAAGGAATATCCTTCGTTGACCGTGAGAGCTTGTGATGGGCTAAGTTGGGACACCCCTGCAGGGTTTTGAATTTTCGAAAGCCGTGTATGCGGTTATGGGCAGATGGGAATTTGTTAATGTCCGGTTGTAGAAAACCTGAAAGTTATCTTAATTAAAATGCATCAACCGCGTGTGTAGCCGTGATGGTCTCTTCTCGGCGGGGTCCGGGAAGTGAACACGGTGTTGGAGTTATGCTTGAACGTAAGTAGCCTAGGATCACTTCTTGATCATAGATTCTCGACCGTGCTTTGCCTTCTCTCCTCGCTCTCATTTGCATAAGTTAGCCACCATATATGCTAGTGCTTGCTGCAGCTCCACCTCATACCTTTTCCCTACCTATAAGCTTAAATAGTCTTGATCGCGAGGGTGTGAGGTTGCTGAGTCCCCGTGACTCATAGTTTACTTCCAAAACCAGTTGCAGGTGCCGATGATACCATGCAGGTGAAGCAACCAAGCTCAAGGAGGAGCTCGATGAAGATCATGTTCGTTGTGTGGTTTCGTTTCAGTTGATCAGTAGTGGAGCCCAGTTGGGGCGATCGGGGATCTGTAGCATTAGGGGTAGTCCTCTTTTATTTTGGTTCCGTAGTCGGACCTTGATTGTACCTGGATGATTGCAATGCTTTATTCATGTATTGTGTGAAGTGGCGATTGTAAGCCAACTATGTATCTCCTTCCTTTATTCAGTACATGGGTTGTGTGAAGATTACCCCTCTTGCGACATTACCTTCAATGCGATTATGCCTCTAAGTCGTGCTTCGACACGTGGGAGATATAGCCGCATCGAGGGTGTTACACAAGAACTCTCTAGTCCTTCTTCTTCGGGATCCACAATCTTGATGGGAGTCCTTGGAGTTGTAGTCGTACTTGATGAAGTAGAACTTGATGTAGTCTTGGGAACCCACTTGACCAAGGCCTTAGGAGCTTCTTCAAATGCATCAATCTCCTCTTGAAGCTTGGCCTTGCCCTTTTGCTTGTGGTCTTGTGGTGGAAGATCATCTTGAGCTTATGTCCCTTGGAAAGAAGTAGGATCGTACTTCTCTTGTTGAGGAACAAACTTTGTCTTGGGGTATTGATATTCATCCCACTCAACTCCATTGGCATTGAACTTTCATTCAAAACCAATACCTTGATTCTTCTAGTGCCTTCCTTTCTTGCGTACAATTTCTTCAAATTGCTTACTCCCGGCAAGGCTCTTGTAAACACATTTCTCTATAATTCGCTTCAATAAGCTATTTTCTTGCTCAAGTGTAACTTGGCTAAGAGAATCGTTAGTGGAATCAAGAGAACTACTAGAAGTAACAATATTGGATTTATCATGATTGTTGTTGTTACTACTAGAAGAAGAATCTTTCTTACTCTTGTTGCTAGGTTTAACTTGTGGAATATAAGTAGACAAGAGTAAACGCTTGGCAATGTAAAAACAACTTTTCTTGCGAAGATCATCATTGATCGCTTTTAATAACCCATGCTCTTGCTCAAGGTTGAGATTTTCAAAGCGTAACTTCTCATGAGTCTTTAAAAGTTCTTGATGATCTTCCAAGGTAGTTTCATGAGCTAACTTAAGAGTGTTTAGTTCTTTAGTTAGACGCTCAATATCCTTCTTATCATTATCATTCATTTTATCTTGATTAGCATGATTAATAGCAAGTTCATCATAGTTTTCATCACTAGAATTGCCAACAAGTAAATCATCATCACCTAGCAAGTCATCTTCATCACTATTGAAATCAACATACTCGGGGTGTGATACCTTTGGGCCTTTAGCCATGAAGCATCTCCCAACTCCTTCATTTAGTGAGTCAAATATGTCGTAGAAGTTGGTTGACACAAGTGCTAGACCGGCAACACCTTCATCTTGAGTATATTCAGAGTCAGAGTGATAACTTCTTTCAGAGTGATGGTCGGAGTCAGAGTCGGATACCCATTCACCAACATGAGCTTGATGTCTTCGGTTTGTGTAGCTCCTTGATGACTTGTCCTTCCTTTCTGAATCCTTGCTTCTCCGAGAGGTTCTTCGTTCATAACGATCATCTCTACTCCTCCTCTCTCTAGGTGGTGATTCTTCTCTTCTACTTCTCCTTTTGGGTGAATCTTCTCTTCTTTTGTAGGGGGTCGTACACTCATTGGAGTAGTGTCCGGGTCTTCCACAAATGTAGCAATTACGCTCATGACTCAAAGATCTTTTGTCATTGTAGGACCTTGACTTGGAACTTCTTTCCTTGCTTCTACTCTTGTAGAACTTGTTGAAATTCTTCACCATTAGGCTCAATTCCTCATTGAAGGTTTGTTTTTCACTTGATGATGTAGGAGCATCACATGAGGCTTTGTAAGCACCACTTGACTTGTTGTGAAGTTCTTTCTTATCCTTGAGTGACATCTCATGAGCAACAATTCTTCCAATGATTTCCGTTGGCTTGAGATCTTTGTAATTGGGCATCATTTGGATCAATGTGCACACAGTATCATATTTCCCATCCAAGGCTCTTAGGATCTTCTTGATGATGAATCTATCGGTCATCTCCTCACTTCCTAAGCTGGCAATCTCATTTGTGATGAGAGCAAGCCTAGAGTACATTTCAGCGACACCTTCACCATCCTTCATTTTGAACTTGTCAAGTTGATTTTGAGGCACAATTTGGATTCCTTGACAGAGTCGGTACCCTCGTGCATATCAATCAAAGTATCCCAAATTTCCTTTGCATTCTCAAGACGGCTGATTTTGTTGAATTCTTCGGGGCACAATCCGTTGAAGAGGATATCGCAAGCTTGAGTATTATATTGCAGCATCTTCAACTCTTCCGTGGTAGCTT
Source organism: Triticum urartu (assembly GCF_056163025.1). NCBI lineage: Eukaryota > Viridiplantae > Streptophyta > Magnoliopsida > Poales > Poaceae > Triticum > Triticum urartu. Next base: position 74,461,370 of record NC_141873.1, on the reverse strand, counting down.
CACGGTTCGATTCTTTCCATTAAAGAATTCACCTTGCAAGCCAATACGCACAATAGCCTGAACGGCGGGGTTATGTCCAAGAATATGCATTTTCATCTTATGTTTCCAACTAGCAAAATTAGTATCATCAAAGTAAGAACCTCTATGGTGGTAATTTCCCTCTCTAGATGTCATACTCTCCTAGGTTGTGAAACCAAGGCTATGATCACCAAAAGCTATGGAAATCAAGACAAATTGAGACCAAAACTCTGATACCACTTGTAGGATCTAAAGTATGTCTAGAGGGGGTGATTAGACTACTTGACCAAATAAAAATCTAGTCTTTTCTCAATTTTAAGTTTTGGCAGATTTTAGCAACTTAGCACAAGTCAAGCAATCAACCTACACATGCAAGTCTAAGAGTATAGCAGCGGAATGCAAAACATTGCATATGAAGGTAAAGGGAGGAGATTCGAGGGAGCAAACACAATGTAGACACGGAGATTTTTGGCGTGGTTCCGATAGGTGGTGCTATCGTACATCCACGTTGATGGAGACTTCAACCCATGAAGGGTAATGGTTGCGCGAGTCCACGGAGGGCTCCACCCACGAAGGGTCCATGAAGAAGCAACCTTGTCTATCCCACCATGGCCATCGCCCATGAAGGACTTGCCTCACTAGGGTAGATCTTCACGAAGTAGGCGATCTCCTTGCCCTTACAAATTCCTTGGTTCAACTCCACAATCTTGTCGGAGACTCCCAAGTGACACCTAACCTATCTAGAAGACACCACTCTCCAAAAGGTAATAGATGGTGTGTTGATGATGAACTCCTTGCTCTTGTGCTTCAAATGATTGTCTCCCCAACACTCAACTCTCTCTCACGGATTTGGATTTGGTGGAAAGATGATTTGAGTGGAAAGCAACTTGGGGAAGGCTAGAGATCAAGATTCTTGTAGTTGGAATGGAATATCTTGGTCTCAACACATGAGTAGGTGGTTCTCTCTCAGAAAATGTATGTTGGAAGTGTAGGCACGTTCTGATGGCTCTCCTTGCGAATGAAGAGTGTGTGGAGGGGTATATATAGCCTCCACACAAAATCTAACCATTACACACAAATCACCAAACTCAGTGGGACCGAACCATGAAACTCGGTCAGACCAATTTATTTCAAAATGTGAACGTTAGGATTTTCGGTGGGACCGACATGTCAACTCGGTGGGACCGGTTTCATTAGGGTTAGGGCATAATGTAATCTCGGTGAGACCGATCACATAAACTCGGTAGGACCGATTTCTGTAATGGGCAAACAGAGAGTTGGTCAGGCAAACTCGGTGGGACCGATTCGCTCATTTCGGTGAGACTGAAATGTTACGAAAGGGAAACAGAGAGTTTGCATTGCGAACTCAGTGGGACCGATCGCTCATCTGGACCGAAACGTTATGAAGGGAAATAGAGAGTTTGCAATCCCATCTCAGTGAGACCGAGATCCCTGTCGGTGAGACCGAAGTGACTAGGGTTTCTGGCAGTGGCTATGTCAAATGAACTCGATGGCGCCAGATAGATCAAATTGATAGGGCCGAGTTTGACTTTTGGTTTGGGACATATGTGGATATGAGAAAGTGGTTGAGGGCTTTTGGAGCATATCACTAAGCATTTTGAGCAAGCAAGCCATTAAGCAACACCTCGTCCTCTTTTAATAGTATTGGCTTTTTCTATGGACTCAATATGATCTTGGATCACTAAAATGAAAATGTAGAGTCTTGAGCTTGAGCCAATATGTGTCCTTGCATTTTGAGGGGTCCATATTCCTAATCCATGCCATGCCAATTGAACTTTCTGAAATGATCATCTTGAAATAGCATTAGTTCAATGAGCTATATGTCGTTAGAAATTATCAAAACAACCCAGGGATAATTGCACTTTCAAAAGCATTTTGAAGTGGTGATTTGTTACTTTTTGTCCGACCTCCACGATTGTGATTCAATCACAAAACTTGGCCTGCATGCAAAAAACTAAGCAATGTTTGTCGTAAAAAATTCAAAATATTTGAAGTTTTTTCTTCTATTTTTTAGATTTTACTGTTCAAGACATCAGCATTTGTGCCCAGGATTAGAAGAACACTTCCGCACACCTCACGGTGTAACCATGCAAGGGAAATTGCCTACCCCAAAATGCAACCTTGCATCAGAATTAATTATGCTATTTATGTTAATAGCTACTTTACAACTATATATTTACTCAAAAAATTATACAATTTTTAAAGAATAAGAAATGATGAAACATTGTATTTTGTAGTTTTAGTTCACGTATTATTAACCCAAACATAAATGTTTCATGCAATTGCATCTCAAGAAATACTTAGCAGCTAACTAAGGAAAACATATATATTTTTTTAGTTTCAAAATGTTTACGTCTAATTAAAACAAGATATTTTGTAAATGTAGAACTGCACACTCTTTGAAAAAATGTCTAAACAATTTAAAAATTATTTGTGCATAGTTTTAAGTGTTCATATTTTTAAATTGTTCTTACATTTTTGGAAAAAGGTTCATACATTTTAGAAAAATGCATATATTTTAGAATATTTTTGCAATTTTTAAAAATGTTCAAGTATTTTGAAAGGAAGCCTATAACTGCCACACGTGTGGCAAGGAGGGAGACACATCACACATCTCTATAGTAAAACATATTTCCACGTCACCGCATGCATACATGTGAAAACCTTTTTGGATTTTCAATTTTTAAAATGTTTTATCTCTTGAATAAAAAATCCGATTAAAAATCCGTTTTCACCATTAAATTCATCGCGCTGAGATCTTCGAAACTAGATTTCATATAGATATGTTTCAACTACTTTTTTGTTTAAAAGTTGTCATGTCTATTGCACATAAATTGACATGGTGTTTACATTAAATTTGCCATCATATGTTTCAACGGCCTTTTCTTGTACGTCTAAAGTAAATTTTGACATATTATGAAAAAGGAAATTATGAAACTAAACTTGCCATGGTGAATTACTAAAATTTGCCATGATCCATGAAATAAGTTTGACATGGCTCATAATTAAAAAGAAACCCATCGTCAATTACTTTAAAAATGCATGGTCAATGACTTAAATTTGTCATGAACCATAAAATAAAATTCCATGTTGAATTACTTAATTTTGCCATGATACATGCACAAAATTTGCCATGGTCCATACAAAAAATAATTTTCATAGTCAGAAAACTGGAAATTGCTATGGTCAAAATACTAAAATTGTCATGATCTATAAACTAAAATTGCCATGATCTATAAACTAAATTTGCCATGATGAATTACTAAAAATTGCCATGATGCATGAAGTAAATTTGCCGTGGTTAATTACTATAAATTTCCATACCCGATTAATAAAATTTGCCATGAAAGTAGTTGAAATACAAAGGCAGCTTTAAAATTTAGAAGAAAAAATAGATAAAAAATATCATGGCAACTTTAGTGTAAACACTATGGCAACTTTAGTGTAAACATCGTGGCAATTTTTGGTCAAAAAAAAGTCGTTGAAACATATCAACATGGGATCTAGTTTTGAAAATCTCATCAAGACGGAGTTAATGGTGAAAATCGATTTTTTATTTAGGAGATACAACATTTTTAAGTCTGAAAACCAAAAAGATTCCTGCTGATGTCATCTATATTATCGTGATAAAATGGATGGTAATGGAGGCGTTTGAGCCATATTAAATTATGCCACACGTGTGGCCGTTATCATTTAGGTTTTGAAAAGATGTTCATGCAATTTTAAAAAGCATTCCGTCAGTATAAAAAATGCATATGTTTCTTGATTGTTCACATACTTTTAAAAAACAAATCTTGTAACTTAAAATGTAGTCATGTCATTAATAAAGAACTAATCATCTATTTTTAAAAGAATTGTGTCATTTTAAAAAGTGTGCACGTCTTTTGAACAAAAATTCATGTAATCTTCAAATTTGTTCATGTATTATTTTTAAATGTGCATGTATTTAAAAATAGAAGTACCATTTTTGTAGAAATGGGTAAACTAGCATAAGAAAGGGAAAATCGGAAAAGATAAGGAACAAAGAAAAAACAAAAAACAATAAATAAACAGAAAACCAAAAATAAAAGGAAGAATTGAAAAGGGGGAAATAATGAAAAACGAAAGAATCAAAGGAAACCGGTGACCTTCTTGCGACAATTGGGTGAGGCCCACAAGCCTGCGCATGCAGGTGACCACTCGCTAATGGCTGCTATAATCCCTTGTAGATAACCCAGACTGAGTGTAGTGACTCGCCTTTGCAGCGACCTAGCACATGTAAGAACTTACTAGCAAGGAGGCGGAGGTGCGGCGGCACGCCGTTCCCTTCGTGAATCCCAGGTGTGTATCCATGTTGTTTTTTTATAGAAGAAAAGAAGACAACGGGGTAGTGAGCTTGCAGTTGGTAATGTGCAAGTCAATTTTAACTTAGTTAAATAATAAAGGTATGGAAAAAACAGTTCACCCAAAGTTACTACACTTAGCTATATATTTTAAATGTTTGAGCCAAAGTTGTTCCTGCGAAGATAGTCAAAGTTTGAAAATCGTCTGGTGCAACAAAAAGTTGTAGAAAATGAAGCTTCCTTATAACCGTAGGAAAATTGCCACAATATACATTTTAAAGAGCACATTTTACAGATAATACCACATCCCACAATAGATAAATATTTGTATTAGTGAACAAAGCAAGATGCAGAAGAAGGAAAAATAGCATAGAAAGTGAATTAGAAAACATAAAGGATTAATCTTCATACGAACGTCTACTCTTTTAGACTCGGTGTTGGCTTCTTGTAATGCATACAAATTTTAGTTCACAAAATAAAACAAAAAAATATCAAAAATACTCTAGTAAAACACAGAACCTTTGGCATTACAGTGCAGTGGCGATTTATTTACACGACATTTCGAGTAATATTTGTTGCAACATGTAACCCTTAGTCTTGAAAAATAGCACGCATGAGCAACGGAATTAGAGATGCATTGTGAATCAAAATCAAGCCTAATTCTGCCAGTCTAAATTGTACTAACCTAGATACTCTATGGCACATAATTTTCTTTGATTTGCTTATTCTACGGTGTCCTGCATAAAACGTTCCTAGGTACCGAATCATAATTAACCCAACTTCATACAAGAGCTAGAATGAGAAGAAAAAAAAGCTACGCTTTGTACTACTCACAACATTATTAGGGTAGGATGTGTGTGTCTGCGTTCATAGGGGTGAGCTTAACTGAGTACCTGTGTCGTATTGTGTTGGCGATGGTGCTCTCATTTTCTTTGATTTATTTCAGGCTCTCCCAACAACGTTATAGGGGTAGGGTGTCTGTGGGTGCGTTCATAGTGTGTGCGTGTGTGAATTCATAGGGATGAGTGTAGATAATATATATGAGCATCTACATTGTACTGTGTTAAAACACGGTAGCAAACACAGAATAAAATGCATATTAGTTAACTAAATAAAGAAAACCAACATGTGCCCACCGCATGAGAGAAACGCTGGGAAAAGCAGCCGGTCTAGCGCAGCAAAAAAACAAAAACACCTGAAATAAATCCAACAGAGAACCAGTAAAACCAGGAAACACGTGTCAGCAGTTGGTAAAATATCACTAACAGCAGGGGATGCACGATAGGCCACTTTAATTCTTTAGTATTTTTTGTTTTTACCTATTTTTTGTATGTTACTTAACTGTTTGAGAAAAATAATAATACTTCTTTTGTCCCAAAATTCATATCTTAGATTTGTTTAAAAGATAAGAATTTTGGGACGGAGGGAGTAAAATTCTTATCAAATAGTCAGCTTGGTAAGCTATCAAAAAAAATGTATCCATACATTTTGCAAAGTAATGTTCATGACATTTGAAAATGTCTGTAGAATTTAACAAAAGATGTTCACATCTTTATAAATTGGTTTGTGACATTTGATAAAAAAATCACGAGACAAGAAAAAATCGTTCACGAATTTTTGAAAAATGTTCATACTATACAATAATATTGTTTGTAGCATTTTAAAAGAAGTTCACAGAAAAAATATTCTTTTCAAATATAAAATTTTATCCGTGCAATGTTTCAAAAAAAGTTCAAACCATTTAAACAAATGTTCACAAAATATCAACATTTGCTTGCGCAATCTTAAAAAAATTCCATCCATTTAAAAAGCCTCAGTTGTATTAAAAGTGAAAATACAAAGGAATGTATAAATTTGAAGAAAAAAGGGGGAAATAAAAAATAACAAAATGTATAATGAAAAACCAATAGAAAATTGACAAACCCTGTAAAGAATAGACACAAAAAGAAAAGAAAAAAAGAAGGTGACATAGATGGAACCGTCCCCAAACTGGACCGAAGTTTCATAAAATCACTTCACTTCCCACTATCTCTACTCTTAATGAAGCAGTTCGTACGTCGTTCGTTCGTTCGCATCCTCCCGATCGAAGGAACGCATCACCCCACCGATTTCTTTCCAAAAATTCCACTTCCTGTTTTCGATGGAAGGAACAAATCTCTTGCTCGCTCCCGTTTCCAGTTTTCTAGCGTGCTTTTCTTTCCTACCAAATACAACGTCCTACGATCACGCCCCCTCTCCTCCCAACTTTGGTGCGAGGGTTAGGTCAAACTACAGATGGAACACGGCTGCCGCCACGCTCCCGCTCAAACGCCGCCATATCATGTCTGTTGGCCTCCTCCATCGCCGAATCTGACAACCGTTAGCAGTCTATATGGCTGGGCAATGGTCATGGCGAGGACGGCACCAGCGCAGACGTTGAGAGCGTTCGTCCGGCCATGGGCCATGCCTGCGGCAGTAGCGTGGGATGGGAGGGACGAGCCGCCCCGCCTGATAGGAGGTAATCTCTACTCTTAATGATGCAGTTCGTACATCGTTCGTTCGTTCGCATCCTCCCGATCGAAGGAACGCATCGCCCCACCGATTTCTTTCCAAAAATTCCACTTCCTGTTTTCGATGGAAGGAACAAATCTCTTGCTCGCTCCCGTTTCCAGTTTTCTAGCATGCTTTTCTTTCCTACCAAATACAACGTCCTACGATCACGCCCCCTCTCCTCCCAACTTTGGTGCGAGGGTTAGGTCAAACTACAGATGGAACACGGCTGCCGCCACGCTCCCGCTCAAACGCCGCCATATCATGTCTGTCGGCCTCCTCCATCGCCGAATCTGACAACCGTTAGCAGTCTATATGGGTGGGCAATGGTCATGGCGAGGACGGCACCAGCGCAGACGTTGAGAGCGTTCGTCCGGCCATGGGCCATGCCTGCGGCAGTAGCGTGGGATGGGAGGGACGAGCCGCCCCGCCTGATAGGAGGTAATCTCTACTCTTAATGAAGCAGTTCGTACGTCGTTCGTTCATTCGCATCCTCCCGATCGAAGGAACGCATCGCCCCACCGATTTCTTTCCAAAAATTTCACTTCCTGTTTTCGATGGAAGGACAAATCTCTTGCTCGCTCCCGTTTCCGGTTTTCTAGCATGCTTTTCTTTCCTACCAAATACAACGTCCTATGATCACGCCCCCTCTCCTCCCAACTTTGGTGCGAGGGTTAGGTCAAACTACAGATGGAACACGGCTGCCGCCACGCTCCCGCTCAAACGCCGCCATATCATGTCTGTTGGCCTCCTCCATCGCCGAATCTGACAACTGTTAGCAGTCTATATGGCTGGGCAATGGTCATGGCGAGGACGGCACCAGCGCAGACGTTGAGAGCGTTCGTCCGGCCATGGGCCATGCCTGCGGCAGTAGCGTGGGATGGGAGGGACGAGCCGCCCCGCCTGATAGGAGGTAATCTCTACTCTTAATGAAGCAGTTCGTACGTCGTTCGTTTGTTCGCATCCTCCCGATCGAAGGAACGCATCGCCCCACCGATTTCTTTCCAAAAATTCCACTTCCTGTTTTCGATGGAAGGAACAAATCTCTTGCTCGCTCCCGTTTCCGATTTTCTAGCATGCTTTTCTTTCCTACCAAATACAGCGTCCTACGATCACGCCCCCTCTCCTCCCAACTTTGGTGCGAGGGTTAGGTCAAACTACAGATGGAACATGGCTGCCGCCACGCTCCCGCTCAAACACCGCCATATCATGTTTGTTGGCCTCCTCCATCGCCGAATCTGACAACCGTTAGCAGTCTATATGGCTGGGCAATGGTCATGGCGAGGACGGCACCAGCGCAGACGTTGAGAGCGTTCGTCCGGCCATGGGCCATGCCTGCGGCAGTAGCGTGGGATGGGAGAGACGAGCTGCCCCACCTGATAGGAGGTAATCTCTACTCTTAATGAAGCAGTTCGTACGTCGTTCGTTCGTTCGCATCCTCCCGATCGAAGGAACGCATCGCCCCACCGATTTCTTTCCAAAAATTCCACTTCCTGTTTTCGATGGAAGGAACAAATCTCTTGCTCGCTCCCGTTTCCGGTTTTCTAGCATGCTTTTCTTTCCTACCAAATACAACGTCCTACGATCACGCCCCCTCTCCTCCCAACTTTGGTGCGAGGGTTAGGTCAAACTACAGATGGAACACGGCTGCCGCCACGCTCCCGCTCAAACGCCGCCATATCATGTCTGTTGGCCTCCTCCATCGCCGAATCTGACAACCGTTAGCAGTCTATATGGCTGGGCAATGGTCATGGCGAGGATGGCACCAGCGCAGACGTTGAGAGCGTTCGTCCGGCCATGGGCCATGCCTGCGGCAGTAGCGTGGGATGGGAGGGACGAGCCGCCCCGCCTGATAGGAGGTAATCTCTACTCTTAATGAAGCAGTTCGTACGTCGTTCGTTCGTTCGCATCCTCCCGATCGAAGGAACGCATCGCCCCACCGATTTCTTTCCAAAAATTCCACTTCCTGTTTTCGATGGAAGGAACAAATCTCTTGCTCGCTCCCGTTTCCGGTTTTCTAGCATGCTTTTCTTTCCTACCAAATACAACGTCCTATGATCACGCCCCCTCTCCTCCCAACTTTGGTGCGAGGGTTAGGTCAAACTACAGATGGAACACGGCTGCCGCCACGCTCCCGCTCAAACGCCGCCATATCATGTCTGTTGGCCTCCTCCATCACCGAATCTGACAACCGTTAGCAGTCTATATGGCTGGGCAATGGTCATGGCGAGGACGGCACCAGCGCAGACGTTGAGAGCGTTCGTCCGGCCATGGGCCATGCCTACGGCAGTAGCGTGGGATGGGAGGGACGAGCCGCCCTGCCTGATAGGAGGTAAGCGCGGGTGCATCCGTGTAGACGGCGCCAATGCGCCACGGCAAAAGTGGAGTACGGGCGCGTTTGTTCTTATTTCTCGATGAAGATTTTCACGGACATGGTCAGGGCGTCATCGATCTTGCTTGATCTGCACATCCATATGTCGGCTGCTTTTTAGCTCACATCTGTGGTTTCTCTTGTACCTACAGCTAGCTCGGTCATGTGCTTTCGGCTTTGGCGGTATCTTGAAAGGGCAAGGAATTCTCAAGGAAAGACATGGTAAATCGCTTGCTCTAAGTATCTCGTCGTGCACGCGTGGATTAGCCCAACTTTGATTGTTTTGCTAGAATAGGCACTAGATTTTGATGTTTGAGCTAATACTAAGGAGACGAGGAGAGATCAGCTACCCAAAGCCAGATGTTTGGTCAACAAATCGAAAGGTGCAAATTAAACTCTTCCAAACCCAAATCAGCTACACTTCTCAGTTCTTGGCGAGAAGATGGTAGAAGCCAGAGGCATAATGGCCTTCACGGATATTGATGAGGGTGCAGACTGCCATTGCGTTATATTAAGATAACATCGTAAATGATCAAGGCATGCTGTAGAACTGATGATCTCATAAGCGACTAGCCACAACCTCGTTCCTTGTGATGGACTTACTGCAGGTTTGGCTTAGATTTTTTTTTCCAGCATTTATAGATATTTCGTTGGTTCAACTGCTTGACCATTTTGTATATTTTTCCTTTACATGCCAGTAATATTTCGTGTTCCTTGAGGTACAGATACTTTCTACTAAAATTTTCATATAAAATACCCTGTATTTTATATGATTATGCTACAAATGTTGTCAATATGCTTAATCCAACTCATTACATTGTGCTTAAGTCATATATGTCGCTCCAACTCACCGAGAAGTTGGAGGTGGTGTGCGTTTCGTCATGAACGAGGAGGTTTAACACCCTTTGTAATTCACTTTAACTATTTCTATTTTTTCCTTCTGTTCTTGCGTGGTTTTTCGTTTCTACATAGTCATTGTTTCGTTTTGCTCGTCTGCCTTTGTCGAAGAAAAACCCCCTTTCTTTTCTCGAACAACACCCAAAGGCATATCCTTTTGCATTAGAACAAACCGCCAAGATGTCTTTCATGTATGTTTTCTCTCAGGTCAATTATGAGACTTCTTTGCACATAGGTTAATGGTTTTTAATTCATCTTAATCACTTATTGCAGATATTGACCATGTATGGTGATGGAAGAGGAAAGAAATTACAGGTGCACATTATCTTCATGTGGCTCCGCACGACCTCTGTGATATTGTCACAGTTGCAGGTGGCTAAGTGCACGACATGTATCTTCATACGGCTTCGCACGACCTCTATGGTGTGGGTTGGGTCGTTGTTCATTTTCTATGAAGCTGGGTCACTTGATTGAGCCCTAAGGGCTCCGATTTCGAAAAACCAAAAGATAAAGCCTTACAATATACCGTGAATGGGATCCGGTGCTTTCTATACGACATGAGACAGTCTCTTATGAAGTTGATTACAACTTATATGCCCATTGACTAGACTTGCCTAATTTAAGCAAGGACTCAAATGGATGCTCTACAGTCAGACACACCACAACAAACCCTAATAGGTTGCGCGTGTCACAACTCCTAGCAGCAACCGTTACAAAGGTGCAATACTATAATCACTAGGAACAAGGATTCGGGCGGGAGGACAAGATGGTAGATGCTGAAGAGGATTCAAGAAGGACGAGAAGCCACAGTACTGGCTATAATATTAGTTGAGATGAATCTTGAAAAAAAAGTCGAGATGTGAAGGTGTGGTGAATTTTACAAAAAAAATATCTGGTAGAATTTTTCTAGAGAGAACAGATTGATTGCATTTGCTTCTTTGTGCAATATGTTTATAATCCAGTGAAAAAATGTTTATTATATATTGTTTGTTTTGTGTTATAAAACATATTAAAAGAGTATTTAATTGTTGGTTTTCTATGTTATTTTTATGGGAGCTGCTACTGGTTGGTCGGCTCCTCGCGAGCCATCTGATCTCGCTCCATCGAATGGTCGAGCGTGTCGTTCCCCATTGCAACAGAGCTAATGTTGCAGAGGCATCTTTGCAACAATGATCATGTTGCAGAAACCTTGCAACATAGGTAATGTTGCAGATTTTTTTGCAACAAGATTCTTGTTGCAATTTTTTTTTGCACGGGATCCTTGTTGTAGAAACATTTTGCCAAAAAAAATCATATGCGTCTTGCAACTGTGTCTGTCGCTATTGCAACATGATCCTTGTTGCAAAAATATTTTGCGAAAAAAGCATATGCGTCTAGCAACTATGTCTATTGCTATTGCAACACGATCCTTGCTGCAAAAATATTTTGCCAAAAAAGGCATATGTGTCTAGCAAATAGAGGGCTCTCCCAGTGAGGAGCCGCGCATGTTCTTCATGCGTAACACAAACGGCCATCTACTCCGGATGAGGAGTGTCTGGTCCGCGTTCTAACAGTTTGCCGCCTCCTTCATCAGTTCGTTACAGTGGGGAAGATGAGTGGTGGCATGAGCCTCATATGGCCAAGTGTCAAACAAAGGAGGTGGCGGTCACGAGAGCACAATTGGCCGGCTGAGAGGTAACGTTTGCCTATTTTTATTGTAGCAAAAGTTTGATCATTCAACTGGTGTTGGGTATTGCATTGATGCACATATGGATTTGGTAGTGGGAAAGTAGTGCCTGCACCCAACTTCGGTGCACTCACACAGTCAATAGTAAATTCAAAAAAAAATCAAAAAAATCTGAAACTTCGTGGATCTGATTATGAGCAAAGTTTGGTTACCAAAAAACATCAAATGATCTCTATACAAAATGAAATACAAGTGATGCTCTGCACCCAAGTTTACTGTTTACATGTTTCAGCACAAATTTTAATTATTTTTTTGTACAGAGCTCCTCGGATGTCATCTGGCCACCAAATTTTGCAAGCACCTAAAACATTTGGTCATAATCACATCCACAAATTTTCAGATTTTTTGAAATATTTTGCTAAGTTTTTTAGCGTGGGTGCATCGGGGGTGCAAAGTCCCTGGTTGCACAAAAACCACACTCGTTGGTAGTTTCATATAAAATGAAATATAGTTGTTTAGATTTTTGGAGTTTTGACGAAGTTAAAAAATAAGGAGAGAGAGAGAGTGAGAAAGAGATGCAATTAATTAATTGCGCAAGAAGTTAATTAGCATGCTTGGTATTTAATTAGGCATCATGGTTAATCAATTTGAAAGTGCTCATGGGTAAGGGCGGCCAGCAGGCTCTCGCCGACATTGGGACCAACATTGCCAATATGGACTTAGGCCACCACGTGCTATGATATGGGCAACCAAGCGTTCCCTAAGATGATCATGCTTTGCATGACGTCCACAGGCTGACGGTTATCGAAACAGACGCGGGTGAGGGCAATAGGTGCTCGAGGACAACCAAGGGCTAACGGTCGAGGGCTTTGGCCGTGCCTTCGAGGACGTCAGTTATACCGAGGACAATCGGTCACTCGCATCATTCTTCAAATATTGTTTCATCACATAGCAACGCACGGGTATTTAGCTAGTGATAGAAGTTTTTCAAAAGTGCACGAAAACAACACTCAGACGAAAATACGCAGCTAGCAAACAGTGCCTTCATAGGCCCGCTCGTTTCAGCCTAGTTTCGCCTATTTTTGGAAATCTTGCAGAAGGTTCCTGCATCAGGGTTTTTTCTGTTATTATGTTATTAGTTGCTTTTTTCAGTTATGAGCATTTTCTCAAAAAGGGCGGCAAAGTTGAAAGATCTTCGTGTTTTAAAACATGTAGGCAAATTTAAAAAAAGTTCATGTCTCAGAAAACGTTCAATCATTTTAAAAATCCCGCAAATAGGATGAAATGAGGGTGTTTTTGGAAAATAAATTGCAAATTGAATTTTGTATTCTGTTCCAAGAAATTTTCCAAAAAAGAAATAGAAAATTGTTGTCAAATGTAAAAATTTGTTCACGTTCTAAAAATACTCAAGAATATTTTTTTATAGAATTGCGCTTTGAAAAAATTGATCACTTTTTGAAAAGAGCCCCTTGTTGCTACAGTAACCCATATATGTACAATGCATTGTCTGCTAAGGAATTCTTATTTGAGGCATTCTGCGTCAAACTGGTGGAGCTTCGCAGAGGCGAGTGAGACACTTTTTTTCTGGTTTGGGGAACCTTCTAGAAAGATCTTGAACCGCTTATTTTTGTTTTTTACTTTTCTCTTACATCTTTTTAATTTTTCATTTTCTTTCCATTTTTCTTTTTTCTCTCATGTTTTATTTTCTATCATTTTTCATTTTATTTGTCAAGTTTATATTAGTTTTACAACAGATGTTTAGAAACTTAATAAATGTTTGCATTTTTCCAAATTTGTTCATTTTTACAAAAAATGCTCATATTTACAAACTATGTTCCGAAATTCCAAAAAAATAGAATATCTAATTTTGTTCGCTTGCTTTTAAAAATTGTTCGACAATCCAAAATGATCAAAAAAATTAATTTGGTTCACAAATTAAAAAAAATCATGAATTTTAAAAAGTGTTCGCATTCTTCAAATTTTATTCATTTTTTTACAAAATGTTGCAGTTTTAAAATTTTGTTAAGATATTCTAAAAATATAGAATTTCAAAAATTGTTCACATCTTTTCCGAAAAATTCAAAAAAAGTTTATAATTGCATATTCCAGAAAATGTTTGCACAATGTATTATTTTGCACAAAATTTAAAAATGTTTAGAAATTAAAAAAATGTTCATTGGAAAAAAAGTTTTTGTTTCTCTTTTTTTTGTTTATGATAAATGTTCTTGGAGCACCTCTAGCAAACCCCGTATAATGCCGACCACAAAATGCGTTTACAGTTCGCTGAAAATGGTTTAAAACAGCATATTCTTCTGCGAATATGCTGTTTTACGGGTCGGATACACGGGGTCTGCTCGGCCATAGCCCGCATCGGCCCGCAAACCTAAAACCCCGGTAAGTGAATTTGACAACGATTCTGATAATTGAGTTCAAATTCGAAGAATAGAACATAGTTCGCGTGCAAATAAAAGTATAGTTTTGTACGACAAATATAAAAGGACTTCATGCAAATGCGACGAACACGTCCATCATCATCTTGGCCGCTTTTCATCCGTCGTCATGATCTTCACTCCGCACCACCGCCATCGATGCCATCGCCGCCCCCGAATCCATCGCCGACACTTGTTCCAACTCCGGCACCGAAAGCATCGTCAGGCACACTGAATGCATCAGCGGCACTCGTTCCAACTCCTGATGGGAAAACATCACCGCCACTGAAACACCCACCGGCCGCCGCTAGCACCTCCTCTTCAAGATGTCTGTCCTTGCCATGTCATGCCATTCTTTGGTGATATCGTCCATGTCATCGCGGTTCAATGCCACGATCATGTTCTCTTCGGCAAGAAGCTTGGCGATGGCTTTGGTCTCAGCGGCATAGGCTCTTCTCTCGTCAATGGCCGCCTTGCGCAACCCCCCGTCCTTGAGCAATTGTAACTCCTCTTGCTTCTCTCGTTCTTTCTTCTTGGCCAACTCTTTCTTTGTCTCCAATGTCTTTGCTAATATCAACTCATTTGATTGCACCATGTCATCTATCTTGTCCCACAAGCTCGATGCTTCGTGTTCCCTCTTGATCTTCTCCTTTGTCTTCTTGTCACCATAGGGCTTTTTCAAGTTTTATGGGCCATCATATCTTCATCTTCATCCATGTTCGTAAGTGAACCTCTCTTCGGTGGGGATTCTCTATCAATCAATTTCCACTTGTCACACTCTTTAGCAAGTCCCAACAATGCTCTAGTTTGAAAATTTTGCCTTCAGAAGCTTCCATGTCTTTGTATCTTTGTTGGGAAATTTTCTCCCACACAATTAAAACAATGTCAAATGATGCAATCACTTCAAATGGTAGAGATGATTTGCACAATTTGGGACGTGAAAACGAACTCACATAGTCGGATTCCACGGTTCCACTTGGAGGTGCATTGCGAACTTGTTCCAAACAAGCAGCCCAACGGCTACAAATCGGCTTGATCATGTCCCAACAACCTTGAAGTGACTGAAAGGTGCGTGGAGTCCTATTGGGATGCTTTCCCATCATGCGAAAGTATTGATCTCTGATCCTTTGCCAATACCTCTTGGTCGTATGAGATGTACTGGTGCAAGCATCAAGAGACACCGCACTCCAAGCCTTGATCAAGATTTGGTCTTCCAACATCATGTAGTTCTTAGATTGCGCGCCTTTTTTTTGTTTGCGCTTGCTCATGCACCCACTCATCTATCTCCTCCACTTCATCTTCACCACCGTGATCATCCACACCATCCTCCATTTCATTGTAATCAAAATCAGCGAACGGGGCTTGATCGATGTCGACGGTGTTGATGTCCAACAAGTTGACGAACTCGATAGTGGCATCATTCGAACCACCGCTGCAGTAAGTGACATCAAGTCACAAGCTACCACAATGGTGAAGAGTGAAGCAACTAGAAGGAATGAAAGATGCATACCTTTCGGCCATTTCATCGAACACCTCGCTTGTGGTGGAAGCAGCGCCGTTGAACGGCATGTCGGGGTACCTCTTGTCGGGGCGTAGGGAGAGGATGAAGGCGCCGGCCTTTTAGTAGGAACCTTCTTGCGCTTCACATCTGAAACCTTGACCGTCTTCTTCGGCGGCGGCCGGGCAGATCCCGCAGCAGCGGCGGCGCCAAGCGCGCGTGCCTTCGCGGTGGGGCCAGCCGGATTTCCGCCCTGCACAACCACATTGCCCTGCCACTTGCGGGGCAGGCACGGTGGTGCCTTGGGCGACGGCGGGGGTGAGATGGCCGACGACGAGATCAGCCGGAGCGGATTGTGCGTGCGCGACATCCACGGTGACGGGGGGGGGGGGGGCTGGGAGACTTCCATGGCGGCGAAGAACGGCCGGGGAAGATGGACCGGAGCGGGCGGAGGCGGGGTAATGGCGGCGAAGGGGGTGGGAAGCGGGGACCGCCGCGTGAAAATCTCACTCATGTCAAATCTCACTGTGGATAGGGGGCGAGCTCGGGTCGGCCTCCCACCCCGTGAATTTTAAGGTTGAGGGAGGACTTTTGCTGCACCCCACAAAATTTTTTACGGGTCCGACGCATTTGCGGGGTCTGATCGGGCAACATTTTTGCGCGGACCCGTATTTTAACGGTTATTTTATGTGTCAGGGCATTATACGGGGTCTGCTAAAGATGCTC
The DNA here is from genome assembly GCF_056163025.1 of Triticum urartu. Lineage (NCBI taxonomy): Eukaryota > Viridiplantae > Streptophyta > Magnoliopsida > Poales > Poaceae > Triticum > Triticum urartu. Next base: position 74,444,893 of record NC_141873.1, on the reverse strand, counting down.
TTACTTTTAATGTTGTTCCTGTGTATTGGACATGACACTCCCAATAATTGTTCAAATTATCACAAAATGTTCAGTTTTTAGAAAAAAAATCATTTTGAAAATGTTCGCTTCTCCAAAAATTATTCACTTATCTCAAAATATGTTCAAATCTAAAAAATCACAAAATGAATAAATATGTTTTAAACTTAAAATTTACTTCATTCTTTTGAAAAAAATTGGATTTCATTTCAAAAAAAATTCTAAAAAACCAAAATTTGAAAATTTGTTCATATATTTCTAAAAATTTGATCGAAAATAAAAAAATCACCTTTACAAATTTTGTTCTTGTTTGTCAAAAATGTTCAATTTTTTATAAATCTTTTTGAAATTCCAAAACTATTCTTATTTTTCAATAACTATTTTGGAATTTCAAATGTTGTTAACATTTCTTGAAATTTTGTTTTGTGTATTCCGAAATGTGTTCAAATTTTCAAAAATATATACACATACATATAATAACATGCTACAGGGAATATCAGCAACATCAAGTCCTTAAATATATTTGTGATGCCATTTTATTAACAAGTGGGCATTTGCTCTAGTGGCCAGCAGGGGACGTGGATGAGAGCGAGCATAAACACAACTCGCGGTGCCTCATTGGGACCAAGTCGCACGCCTCATGTGCGCCGCATTCGCTATTCACCGCAATATGCGACACATAGGAGCTCCCGTCTGCTATAGAACCTGCTTCCGCTTTGCTATAACGCTTGGTCTAATTCACTCGGGTGAACGTACGACGTCGTCTCGCTACCCCTCAGTCGTGTGCGATGGATGGAAATCGAACACAGGACTACCGAGTTTGCGCGCGCTACTAGCCACTACCGCAGGGACCATATATACAGCGGAAAACTGTAAGAACTAAAGAAAGTATACGACTTGACACTGTTTGAAAACAACCCTTTACGATTTTCCAAATTTTAATTAAATATTGAACATACGATTTTGTTTTGACAAGAGCAAACAATTTTATGATATCACGGACAAATTTTGAATTTCCGAAATGTTTTTCGAAGACATGAACATTTTCAGAATTCGTGAACAATTTTCTAAAGCAAGAACGTTTTTTAAACTTTGAGAACAAATTTTTAAACGGAGAACAATTTCGAAAATCCTGAAAAAATATGGAAGCACGAACACTTTTTGAAAACATGAACATTTTCAGAATTTGTGAACAATTTTCTAAAGCAATAACTTTTTTAAAATTTGAGAACAAATTTTGAAACGGAGAACAATTTTGAGAATCCTGAAAAAATATGGAAGCACAAACATTTTTTGGAAACATGAACATTTTCAGAATTTGTGAACAATTTTCTAAGGCAAGAACATTTTTTAAAATTTGAGAACAAATTTTGAAATGGAGAACAATTTCGAAAATCCTGAACAAATATGGAAGCACAAACATTTTTTGAAAACATGAACATTTTCAGAATTTGTGAACAATTTTCTAAAGCAAGAACATTTTTTAAATTTTATAACAAATTTTGAAATGGAGAACAATTTCGAAAATTCTGAAAAAATATGGAAGCACAAACATTTTTTGAATACATGAACAAAAATTTAAAATCCAGAAACTTTTTTGAAATCTTTGAACATACTCTATTTTGTAAAACAGGAACAATTTTTTGAAATCTTTGAACATACTCTATTTTGTAAAACAGGAACAATTAAAAAAACCCGTTTAAAAAGCTGAAAATACGCGCGGAAAAATAGAAAAAAAATCCGAAGACAGCGTTCAGAGCACGACACGTGACGAATGGCTGAGAGCGCGCCAGGTGGCGCTGATCGTTGCGAGGCTCCCGAAGAAGCGCTCGTTAACTAGTTGCTCCCTTGAAAGGTTCCCCAAAATGCAAGAAGCAACGTTATTGGGCCGGGCCACTTTGCGCGAGATATAGCTCGTCTATGTGACTCGTTATCAGTCTCGCAATTGTTTAAAAAAAAATCAGTCTGGCAATAAGCAAGATATAGATTAGAGTCGAGTGTGGTTTACTGCTAAAAATAACACTTGCGATTAGATGTCGGGTAAACGCACACGCCCAGTACTTGCTCGACCCGATTAGTGTAAGCCAATTATTTATTATTTTTGGTTTCCAGTCTTGGGAAGGTCATGAGTCCAGTTTTTCCAGTTTTAGGAAGGTTCTCATCTGGTTTCTATTATTTTTCGCTATGGCTTATTGGTTTTGTTTTCTATTTTTCGTTTTTATTTTTTATTATTGGTTTTAAAAATTCCAGAAATTTCAAATTGTTCACTTTTCTATCAAGAAATCTTGAGGTTCATTGGGAATGTTCACAATTGTTTTACATAAAAATAGTAAAAATTTAAAAATGTTCAGAATTTGTGTAAAACAAATCAGAAAAAAATAAAAAATGTTCGTCACTTTTAGAAATGTTCACAAATATCATAATATTTCTTTTTGAAAGAGATTCATAAAGTTTAAAACTGTTCGCTTTATAGAAATGTACTATTTTTGTGTGTGTTTATGCAAACTAAAATTGATTGAAAACCTGTAAAAACCAAAGAAACATAGATACAACCGATACACACGAAGGAACCACTTGACGACACAAAATGGAACTGCCCATCCATGTCATTATGTGTGTTTGCTCGTCAGTTTGGCACACATAGTGACTAATAGGAGGACCCCTAAAATATCATAAAAATGGAGCAAATAGCCGAAGTACCCTCTAGATGAGCTTCCCAAGGGGGCTCGTGAGGTGCAGGGGCAAGCCGCGTGGCATGCTCGGAGATGGCTAGCGAGCGCCGAGAGCTTGGTGATATTTTTCTCTGCATGGCTAGCGAGCTTGGTGAACATGCTTTTCGTGAAAGCACATCTTTGTTTTTCCTTTTGCTGAAGTACAACTGTGTCTTCCTTCTTTCTGGAAGCACAACGATGCTTCTCGCAGAAATATATAGCATCTTGTGGAAAAGCACTCATTCTAAAAAATCAGAAAAATTGTAAGACCCAGCAAATATCAAAAATAAAAACCTAATAAAGCTGAAAACCCATGCAAAAATAAAATAAAAATTCTAATTGTGCGCCAATGCATGACACACGGCGGTAGATGGGAGCACCACTTGGTGCACTCCTGAAAAACAAAGTGAGCTCTGCCTAAAACCTCCAAGGGGTACCCGTTAATTAGTTGCTTTCATATATTATTTGCTTGATTTTCATGTTTCACTTCGTTTATGATGATTTTTCTACCTTTTTTATCCAGGTTTTTTAGTTTTCATGTTTTATGTTTTTTTGCAGGATTCGTTTTATGTTTTTTTCAAAAACTCGTAAACATTATTTTTACAATTTGAAATGTGTTTGAAAATTTATTTACACTTTAAATTTGTAACCTTTAAAAACAATAATTGAATATTTCATTATAAATTCGTGAACAACTTTTAGAATCCATCTGTTCATAAACAAAATTAGAATCCATGAATATTTTTAAATCACACATATTTAAGCTTTCATCATAAAGCATAGCCAGTTTTTTCTCTAGCCACGGGCTGTTCGTTTTTCTACTAGTTTTATCCTCAGAGCGCGCACTCTTGATTTTTCATTTTTCTTTTTTTTGGTCTGAGAGAGCGAGCAGCACGCAGCACGCTAGTGTCACTATAAGCGTAGAATAGGACCACCCGCATCACGGGCACGTGTACTGTTCACGGTTTCCTCATGTTTGGCAAAGGAAAAAGGAGAGACGACAGATTTTGCCATGTCCGAGTGTCCCTGTTCACTCAAAAAGAAAACTATTCTTAATCTTAAAAAATTGCCATGTTCGAGCTTCACTAAAAAAGACCCGCCATGTTTCAGCATGGATCACGAGTTCAATAGAAGCCAAGAAAAATGGCCGAGTTGTCAACACATATGCGCGATCATGGACCACCACACACAGCTCGAGTTGTCTTTTGTTGGCGTTGGCGAGTAGTCAAGTGATAGTACTACATGGGTAGTGCACGCAATTTGTCAATCCGATAGATGGTAAACCTGTCGACATGCAATTGTCGGAAGCCAACCGAGCCATCACACAACTTGACATTTCGTATTTTTTCCATATTTACTTCAGTCCTTTTGGCGTTGTGTGTCCAGTGAGAAAAACGTTCTCATCGACTATGAAAACGTTTGTGGTGATTTCATCAGTCACAAGATGATGTGCGGGTTCAATTTTTCAGAGATGCTTTTAGGGATACGGTGTGCGATATACGTGCATGTTTTCTTAAGAATGGAGTGGATGTATGTACATATGTAGAAGCGTCTACGCCTATACTATGTTTTAAAAAACAAGTCACCACATATACAGTTGTTGTTTTTCATTCGCTAAGCTTTTCTAGGGAAAAAAATAGAGGCATTAGCCCGCTACTCCCTCCGTCCCACTTATTCTCGGACGGAGGGAGTATAAGTCAAGCTAGGCCTAGTTGGGGAGATAAGCTATGATGGGCCTACATCATGCGCCGCTCACGGTTGAAGCCTAGACATGGCCGAGGGTGTGCGATTGAACACGCATATGCACGATCATAGACCACCGCACACCCTTTACATGTCTCTTTTTTTAAGAAAACTTTTAACATATTCATCTACTGTCATGACAATACAAAGAATGCTAAAAATAATAAAAATTACATCCAGGTTAATTGGCCACCTAGCAATGAATACAAGCACTGGAGCGAGCCGAAGGCGCGCCATCTTCATTGTCCCTCCTTCATTAGAGCCGGGCAAAACTCATTATAGTAGACAGTTGAAAAATCGTCGTGCTAAGACCCCACAGGACCAGGACCAGCGCACCACAACAACCGTCACCGACGAAGAGAAGCGTAGATCAAAACATGCACACACACGAACACAGGCCCACCAAGACGGGATCCCTGGAGATCCACCGAAGACCAACACTGACCGATGCGAGATCCGTCGGAGACACACCTCCGCACATCTTCCGACGATGATGTACGCACTGCCGAAACGGGGACTAGACGGGGAGAACCTTATTCCAACTACAAAGAGTCGTCACCGTCTCACCTCCCTAAATAAGACACAAACCCTAATCAAACCTAAAATAAAGACCTAAAAATAGAGCAGGAGTCCTCCGACCAGCGAGGGACGAGGTCCACCGCGCATCCATGACCCTAAATCCACTAGACAAGGTGGATCAGCCGCGGCGCCAGCGGCAGGCAAGAAGGTCATCATCTTGGGAGGACTTTCTCATGATGAGGGCTAGATGCTCCCCTCTACCCATCGTTTTTGGCGAGTGCGTGAACATACGTGCATAGTTGTTCACGCACACTGTGTTCTTTTTTTTTCATTTCATTTCTTTTTCTTTCGCTTTTTCTTTTGTTCTTTCTCAGTTTTGAGCTGGGTTCAAGTTTATCCTTGATTTTCTTTAGTCTTCTTATTTTTTTGAGTATTTTCTGAACTTCCTGAGAATTTTAAGAAAGCTTTCCATGAACGCATTTAAAAGATTCATGTACGTTTCACAAAAAAGTCAATTTTCCAGAATTTGTGAACTTGTAAAAATAATTTTTACCATTTTCTTAAATCATGAACATTTTTTTGGAGGGCCCTGAAAATATTTTTGAAAAATCTGAAAAATTGTTTATAATTCATGACATTTAGAAAATTATGGTCTTTTTTATAATTCATGAACGTTTTCAAATTTCACTACGTATATTTGTTTAAAAAATATTAAATTGCTGAGCATATTAATTAATTTATTCTTATTTTAAAAAACCCGTAAACTGCAGAAAGCCCAGAAAAGAAAGTAAAAAAACAGCATACTGCAGTGGTCCGTCGCGAAAGAAATCCAACCAGGGGGAGGCGGGGGAGCACTTGCTCCCGGTTCGTAATACGCAGAATAGGAGCATTCTTGGCCAAACTTTGCCATGTTCTACCATCATACACCATGGATCATGAGTTCGATATAAAAGCCAAAACATGGTCGAGCTGTCCAGTTACACACGTTGAACACATACGCTTGATCATAAACCACCACACACGCTCAATTTGTCATTTACTAGCCATTGGACTTGAAATTTGTTGAACCTTTTTTCTATGTCAAATCGAGGTATTGTTCATGCCCGGGCTCATCTGAGCCCCGGCACCAAATCGCTGCACTCCATTCTATCGATAATTCAAGGCAGAGCCCGGGCTCAGATGAGCCCGGTGAACAGTACCCCGATTTGAAATAGAAAAAAGTTCAAAAAATTCTAAATTTTTCTATGGTGCAAGATGATTCTGTGCGTGAACTCCGTGCAAAATTTTGTAAAATTTAGACATTCGATGAGCTCGTCGCGAAAAAGACAAAATCAGACATGAACAATGCGATTTTCAAAAGTTTCTCTGACATCCGAAATTTGTCTTTTTTGCCACGAGCTTCTCGAATGTCCAAACTTCACAAAATTTTGCACGGAGTTCACAAGCATCTTGCACCATAAAAAAATTGAATTTTTTTTGAACCTTTTTTCTATGTCAATCGAGATACTGTTCATGCCCTGGCTCATCTGAGCCTGGGCAGCAAATCACCGCACTCCGATTCTAGTAGATAGGCTTCAATAGGCTTAAGCCTTCCCTCCAAAAATGATACTACTGGTTAGTCAGCTAGCCAGTTCACTTAAGAATTATATCGAGGTGTTTTACATGCAACAAGTGATGTTTTGAGCCTACCCTCCATTGTCATTGCTAGATTCGCCACTGGGTCCAAATGATAGCACATGGCTGGCGCGCGCCTCGATTTGTTAATCCGATAGATCGTGTAAACCTGTCGACATACAATTGATGGAAATGTTCTCAAAAATAAATAAATACAATTGATGCAAATCAGCCGAACCACAAGACATAAATACAGACAGTACACTACTATTACTGTGTTTTTCTTTCCGGCTAGTTGTGTCAAGCGATACCAGCACTGTGTGCTTATAGTCAAATAAGAAGCACGCACGCGCCGCGCGCGCGATTTCGCTAATCCGATAGGATCCGAACCTGCCCAGATGCGATTTTGTTCATCCCATAGAATCCAGAGCTATCGAAGAGCACATGATCAATCCAATCGAATCAGTGTGGAATAGATGTGCCCAGCCTAGCCTAGTTCAAGATATCCATTCGTTCTCCGGTAGGTGCACCGGATCACCCACGTGCAGCCCGTGCAGCAGCTCGCCGTCTGGCCAGCCGTATGGCGAAGAGCGAGTGTGTGGACAGTGGACTAGCTGCGGTGCAACGCAACGAGCGGCCGTCGCGGTTCTGACGGCAACGCATGTCACCGATTAACTGCGTACAGTGCCTGAGAATTGAGGTTTTTCCGTTTCTGAAAGCAAAGTTTGGAAATGTTGTCGACGGGGATGCGGTGCCGCGGGTTGCGTGATGTGTTCTCCGTGCAGCAACAGTAGCCACATGTGGGAGTGGGAGTGACGAAAATCAGGATAGTGATGTGATATCCATCGGTGAAGAAATGAACAAACGAAGAGCGAGTACGAGGGGCAGGAAGAAGAAGATGCGGGAAAAATGCTTGCATCAACCAAAAGGGACAGCTCGTCCCTTGTGGAGTTCACATCTACTTGTACCACCTAGTGTCTTTCACTGACTGGAGATGGGGAAAAACGAGGTAGCATCGATGCAGGGTTAATCAGGAAGAGTAGTCAGGATACGAATCTTTTGAGAACAACGATCTGATTTTATTGATCTGTAAACAGAGAGTACAAAAGATCATAATAAGAATATGTAGGGAGATCACTGGCAAGTCTTGTTTACACCAAATTGTTCAGTGATATGCATCTTTCTAGAACAACGACGTGATTTATTTATTCAAAATTGAAAGAACAAAAAACATCCCATGTCTCTTCTGCTCAGGCTGCAATGATCGCACCTCTAGCACACGTGTATTGTCATGCCTCCTCTCCACCAGATACTATCTTTTACTTTTCTTCTATCAATGAAAAGATACACAAATTGTATGTGTTCATGAAGGAACAAAGAATAAAAAGATCGGGATGAAAAAAATCAGGGGCGTAGCCAAGCTCCGGGCTGTTGAGTAAATAGGCAATTTCTCGATTAAATTAATCCACGAGTAAATCACTAGCACGGCATTGACACAAATAAACACATACTGATATTCAGTCAAGCTAGCACATACTACACTAATTGCAGAAAGATCTACGTATAACGCTAGCATGGCTAAAACAGAAAACAGTAGGAGCGGGATAAACGAGTTATACCCTCTAGTAGGCCATGCAGAGGCCGCGGCTTTGATGGCGGTAGCGGCGTCTTCGGCGGCCTTCTTGTCGGCTTCAGCTTTCTCGGCGGTGGCACGTTCGGCGTCGGTGGACATGGTGATGATGAAGCCGACGCGAATGTAGAGGAAGTAGACGATCGGAAGCGAGCAGTCGCGTAATCGCTGCCCAAAAACCTATTCGCCCCTCACTCCGTACAGGAACCAGAAGGGCGTGGTTTCGGAGACCTGCTCTCCCGTCGACCGTGTACGCGGCGGACGGGATGGAGTCACCGGCGGCAGCAGCAGCAAGGGAACGACGGTGGGCGTGCGCGTGGAACAGATGTGATCTGTTCGTGGCGGCTAGGGTTAGGAGACACCACACACTTATATAGACGCAGCCGCGTGGAGAGCCCACATCCGATTCTGTGACAGGTGAAAATAAGTGCGTAGGTGCCGCACTGCACTGCACCGCGGCGCGGCGCGGCGCGTCGCGGCGTGGCGAGGCGGGCGACGGAGGAGGAGGAGTGTGCGAGGGTCTCTTCTCTTCTCAAGCTCCAATAGCATGTAGAAGAGAAACCTTTATAAATCACTCTAACTCTCCTTCCGCTAGCGGGATGGGACTAAACTTTCCACCATACCTAGTGCCATATGACCCACATGGGTCCTTAGAGATTTTTTAGAAATTGCTATATGGGCCTATAGCCCATCTCAAATTTCAGCACGGGAAGCAGGGGCCATGGCCTAGGGCATGGCAATGAAATCCTTTATTGTAGGTAATTTTGTCACTGTAGCAACCATATATACTGTAACTAAAAAGGTTGGCCCCGGGTGTGGCCCGGACCTGAAATGAATATTAGAGATTCATAATACTTCGGCAATCTTAAGATATTGTATCAACTCAGTCTTTCAAAGAGCTCTGCATTTGTACTACGTTCAAAAAAGATTCGTAATAGACTCAAACGATAAACAAAGAATTCAGGATTCTTTAAAGTCAACATCTCTAGCTCTTTTATCTGCATCTTGATGTTTTTCTATGTAGTAAGGGGTCTTGTATGACCTAGTTTATTGCCATTGATCAGATTTTAAAAAACTTTGACTATACATCTTTCCAATATCACATGTGTATAAATTGGACGTAAGGGTGACCATAATCTATCTATACTATTAAAGTGGAGTTGATATGTTGTTTTGTACATAGTCATTGATACAAAAACAATTTGAAAACCAAGCGCCGAATCAATTGGTAAAATCAAGTCATTATAATACAATAAATTTGCCACACAATTAATTACATGAGCAACCAATTAGGTCCATTTAAATAGTAATTTTTTCGTGCCAAAACAATTTGAAAATGGAACCATTAATGTAATTAATTAATTAGTCATGCAATTAATTAGTCCTGCAGATAAGTAGTAGTAGGGATTTTTCCAACCGTATTTCTCCTAACAACAGAGATGTTCTTCTAAACATCCCATAATCCACCGCTTCGTATGCTCCCAAAATAATTAGCCATGAACTTTGTCAAATACAGTCAATGCCACCACGACCCGAGGACAATCTTTCAGCTGCGTCGGCGGATCGTTCTGGTAGCGGTAGTGATCGTTCGATGGTCTCAGAATTTCGATATAGTTTTTATGATATTTGAGGTGCTTTGTACTTTTGATTAACTTTGATAATATACATCATTTTCACAAAAATAAATAAACCAAACATCCTCTGAAACTATTACCGGAATTGCTGTGTATACCGCTTGTGTATTTGCATGCATCACTGTACTAAGTTAGTGATTACTATCTCGCACTTAGACACATACATGTTGTAGTTCAACGTTATCCTTTGTGAGCAGTGGTTTGCCGACTTATCTGCATGTGTCGACTATCGACACACACATACATCATGCTGCGTGCATGCATCAGGGACGTAACATGCATGGTCGACGAAGCTAGCACACGACGAGACATTAGATGCCAACAGCACGGTGTCCTTGACCATGCTTGACACGACCTGCCACGTACAGTTTACAAAATTCAAAAGGAAAGACAAGACAACGGAACAAAGTGTCACGTACTCTCGGAGAGAGATAAGAGTACGAAAAGGCGATACTTTTAAATTAAACCACTTCTTTCCCACAGTGCGACGCGTCCGGTCAGATCGTCACGTATACCTAACTGATCCACTGCTAATGCCTCATGCACATGCAGCTAGCTCCTAGCACGGTCGTAGTATCACTTGTCGACGGCCGTCCGATCGCACGTGGCCACCATCCTGACGATGGCATATGCCCTTCTTTCTCCAAAAGAAATGAGTTGCAGGGTAGGCCTTAATTTGTCTTCTTTTACGGTCGACATCGTACTGCACCGAAATGGATTATACATATGATCACGGCATCAGCTAGATGACAGGGTCGAGAGGAGATTACGTAAGGATGCGCAATATTGTTAGGCCCGCCGGGCGAGAAACGGCCTCTGCACGCCAAGCTAGCGAACACTTGTAGAAGGCTCTAATTAAACAAATGAACATATATTAGGTCAATACTGTTGGAATTTTGCTAGTAGATCTTTAGCCCAAAGCCTAACTAAAATTCTGAAATTCTCTTGGCCCATTCATGCACATATGTGAGTGGAGTGAGTGAGGCTAAAGTTTAGTCCCATCCCGGAAGTTGAGAGAGAGTTGCACCTCTTTATAAGGTGAGCTCTTCTACCACTTGTATGAGCATGAGAAGAGGAGACCTACACGCGCGCTCCTCCTCCTCGCTCGCCTCGCCACGCATCGCCACGACGCGCCGCGGGTTGCGGGATTGAGCCGAGGACAGAGCTATGCACGTTGTCTATATTTTTGCTGCATGGGAAAATTAATGAGTCATTAATTAATAATTAACGGACGCGTTAATTACTGAACCGTTTCCGATTCTTTTGGATCATGACGACTCGGACGTGGGGTTTACTCCCACGACCTACCCGGCCCGCACTATATAGTCAGGCAGACGTCTACCCTAGCCGCCGCCGCTTCGTATGGTTTCTCATCACCGTTCCAGATCATTGCGCCGCCAAGCAAGTCTTCTCCATCCCTCCTTCCGGCGTGCACCGCGAGAAGGGACAGCAGGCCTCCGGAACCCCGCCTCTCGTGATCCTGTACGGGAGAGGGGCGATCAGATTTTTGGGGAGCGCACTCGCGCGACTGCTGGCAGCGACGACTTCGCGAACAACGACTTCTTCCCCAATCTCGGCAACCTCATCCTCGACGACATGGGCGACAACGTCAACGCCGGCGGTGCTGCACCCGCTGCACCATATGTGATTCTATCCTTCCTGTTCGAGATCGTGATAGAATTCATGCTTCTAGTATGTACCCTAGATGTGATATGTTCATCTGCTATGCTAGTTCGCATGATTAGTTTAATCTCTGTTGCTGTGGTCATGATTTATCTTCTGTTTATTCGGATTAAATCTCGTAGTAATTTGCTCATATTTCCAACAATCCAAAAATCTGATTATAGGCAATTTACTCCGAGTGATTTTGCTGCGCATCTGAAGCCGCCTGCCTTTAAGGGGGCGCAATATAAGAGGTGGCGCACGAGAGCAGTCTACTGGTTTCAGACCATGGGCTGCTATGATGCCACCAAGGGCAAGCCCGAGGGCGATCTTAATCCAGCACAGCTGGAAGCTTTTGAGAAGATCGATACCCTCTTTAAAGGCGCTCTTCTGAGTGTTCTTGATGACTCCATTATGAATTCGTATATGTCGTTTGACAACGGCAAGGACATGTGGGCTGCGCTCGAGGCCAAGTTTGGTGCCTCGGACGCCGGCAGCGAGTTGTACGTCATGGAGCAATTCTATGACTACAAGATGACTGATGAGCGCTCTGTTGTACAGCAGGCTCATGAGATACAGTCGCTCGCAAAAGAACTTGAGTACTTCAAGTGTGTGTTGCCGGACAAATTTGTTGCCAGAGGCATCATTGCCAAGCTTCCACCTTCGTGGAACAATTTTGCTACTTCCCTGAAACACAAGAGACAGGAGTTTCCCGTTGCGGATCCCATTGGTACTCTTGATGTTGAAGAGAAGGCGAGAGCAAAGGACACACGTGCTCGAGTTGCTGAGGGAGGTTCTAGTGCTCACATGGTACAGAAGAAGAACTCCCAGCCCAACAAGTTCAAAAACAATAAGAACAAAACTCAGGGCAAAGGCAAGTTTGATACAAAGAACAAGCCATCACATTCTACCAACTTCAAGAAGAATTCTCATAAGAAGGGGAAGGGACTTTGCCATGTCTGCGGTGATCCTAATCACTGGGCTCCGAAGTGTCCTAACCACTTTGAGAAGCGCGAACATGAGAAGAGCGGCAAGTCCGCTAATGTTGTCATCGGTGATACTGATATGAAGGAATCAGGGTACGGTATTTTTCCTACCATCCTTTCAGTATTTCAATCCCCTGATTGGTTAATTGACACCGGTGCCAATGTACATGTTTGTGTTGACGCCTCCATGTTTTCTTCTTATCAGGCAATAGGGACTTCACCCGTGCTGATGGGGAACGGGTCACATGCCATCGTTCGAGGTGTTGGTACGGTCAATCTGAAGTTTACTTCGGGGAAGACCGTGCGTCTGAAGAACGTTCATCATGTGCCGTCCATCAATAAAAATCTCGTTAGCGGTTCCCGTTTATGTCGAGATGGTTTTAAGTTGGTTTTCGAATTCAATAAAGTTGTAATTTCTAAGTGTGGACAATTTGTTGGAAAAGGCTATGAGTGCGGAGGCTTGTTCCGCCTATCTTTGTCAGATATTTGCACTAAAGTTATTAATAATGTTTGCCACAATAATGAGTCTGATATTTGGCATTCACGACTCTGTCATATTAACTTTGGTTGCATGACGCGGTTAGCCAATATGAATTTAATTCTGAAAATCTCTACTGTCAAAGGCTCCAAGTGCCAAGTATGTGTGCAAGCTAAGCAACCTCGCAAGTCCCATAAGACTGCAGAGGCAAGAGACTTGGCACCACTAGAGATTATACATTCTGATCTTTGTGAGATGAATGGCATGTTGACAAAAGGTGGAAAAAGATACTTCATGACGTTGATTGATGACTCCACTAGATATTGTTATGTGTATCTTCTGAAATCAAAAGATGAGGCTTTGACTTTCTTTAAAAACTATAAAGCTGATGCAGAGAACCAACTTGATCGAAAAATTAAACGGCTTAGGTCCGATCATGGTGGAGAGTATTTTTCCAATGAATTTGATCTGTTTTGTGCGGAACATGGTATAATTCATGAGAGGACGCCTCCCTACTCACCCCAGTCAAATGGGGTAGCCGAAAGAAAGAACCAAACTCTAACTGATATGGTTAATACCATGTTAGACACTTTGGGTCTATCCAAGGAATGGTGGGGGAGGCGCTAATGACTGCGTGTCATGTCCTAAACCGAGTTCCCACAAAGCATAAGACCATGACTCCATTTGAGGAATGGGAAAGGAAAATGTTGAAACTCTCTTACCTACGTACTTGGGGTTGTTTGGCGAAAGTCAATATACCAATTCCCAAGAAGCGCAAGCTTGGACCAAAAACCGTGGATTGTGTTCTTCTGGGCTATGCTTTTCATAACATCGGCTATAGATTTTTGATAATAAAATCTGAGGTATCCGACATGCATGTTGGTACGATTATGGAATCAAATGATGCAACTTTCTTTGAGGACATATTTCCTATGAAGGATATGTCGAGTTCATCAAATCAGGAGATACCTACTCCATCTAGTGAGGAATTCACTGTAATTCCTGAACCCACCATTGCGATGGAACACGTTGAGAATCCTGTTGAGGGTAACAATGGAACTCCTATGAGGAGTAAGAGACAGAGGACTGCAAAGTCTTTTGGTGATGATTTCATTGTGTACCTCGTGGATGACACACCCAGGACTATTTCAGAAGCCTATGCATCTCCTGATGCTGACTACTGGAAGGAAGCTGTACGTAGCGAGATGGATTCCATCTTAGCTAACGGTACCTGGGAGATCACTGACCGTCCTTATGGGTGCAAACCTGTAGGATGTAAGTGGGTGTTCAAGAAGAAGCTTAGACCTGATGGTACGATTGAAAAGTACAAGGCACGGCTTGTGGCCAAGGGTTATACCCAGAAAGAAGGTGAAGACTTCTTTGATACTTACTCACCCGTGGCTAGACTGACCACAATTCGGGTGCTACTATCACTGGCTGCCTCACATGGTCTTCTCATTCATCAAATGGACGTTAAGACGGCTTTCCTCAATGGAGAGTTGAAGGAGGAAATTTATATGGATCAGCCAGATGGTTTTGTAGTACCTGGTCAGGAAGGAAAGGTGTGCAAGTTATTAAAGTCTTTATATGGCCTTAAACAAGCTCCTAAGGAGTGGCATGAGAAGTTCGAAAGAACATTAACTGCTGCCGGCTTTGTAGTAAACGATGGTGACAAGTGCGTGTACTATCGCTAAGGTGGGGGCGAAGGAGTTATTCTTTGTCTATATGTCGACGACATATTGATCTTTGGAACCAAACTTGATTTAATCAAGGAGGTTAAGGATTTCTTATCTCGCTGTTTTGAGATGAAGGATCTAGGAGTAGCTGATGTTATCTTAAACATCAAGCTGTTGAGAGATGAGAATGGTGGGATCACACTGCTTCAGTCTCATTATGTGGAAAAGGTCTTGAGTCGTTTTGGGTATAGCGACTGTACGCCTTCTCCAACTCCATATGATGGTAGTGTGTTGCTTCGAAAGAATCGACGGATTGCTAGAGATCAACTGAGGTATTCTCACATTATTGGCTCGCTTATGTATTTGGCGAGTGCCACGAGGCCTGACATCTCTTTTGCTGTGAGCAAGCTGAGTCGGTTTGTGTCAAAACCGGGAGATGATCATTGGCATGCGCTTGAGAGAGTTATGCGCTATTTGAAAGGCACCGCGAGCTATGGGATTCACTACACTGGGTATCCAAGGGTACTAGAGGGTTATAGTGATTCAAACTGGATATCTGATGCTGATGAGATTAAGGCCACAAGTGGTTATGTTTTTACACTTGGTGGTGGCGCTGTTTTCTGGAAGTCTTGCAAGCAGACCATCTTAACGAGGTCAACTATGGAAGCAGAACTCATTAGACACTGCCACTGTTGAAGCTCTTGATGGACTTACCTATGGTTGAAAAACCAATACCCCCTATCCTGATGAACTGTGATAATCAAACTGTGATCGTCAAGATAAACAGTTCTAAGGACAATATGAAGTCCTCAAGGCATGTGAAGAGGAGACTAAAATCTGTCAGAAAATTGAGGAACTCCGGAGTTATTACGTTGGATTATATCCAAACGTCGAAAAACTTGGCAGATCCCTTCACAAAGGGTCTCTCACGTAATGTGATAGATAATGCATCGATGGAGATGGGTTTGAGACCCACCGCATGAGTTGTCCATAGTGGTAACCCATTCTATGTGATCGGAGATCCCGTGAAGTAGAAATGAGAGACAAGCTGTTGGTCAGCTGGGAGGAGAGTATCCCTATATTAATTATCCCACTCTGTGAAGATGCAATACTCTCCTGATCTGCATGGCAGGTTGATACTTATCTTAATGTGTTCCAAGTGGCTTATTCGGGTAAGCAAAGATGTTGTCCTGCAGAACATCTTCTGAGGAACACACCTATATGAATTTGACTGTTAACGTCGCAGTCTGTGAGAATTGGGTGTTCTCTAATAAATTCATGAAAGGCCCTAGAGTATGACGTATATGCTCCACCCGTGGGGAAGCCTTGCGGCAGCCCAGTATCGGTCAAGAATTTGTGTGAAACTAGTTTCACAGAAAACTTGTAGTTCAAGGCATAGTCCACTATTCAAGTTGTGATCTAGTGTAGCATAAATTTCTAAGTGGAAGTTCAACTTCACAGTCTCCACTAAGCACCGATATATAAAACAATGTTTTGGAACTAAATGATGAGATGCGCCAATGAGACTTTGTGGGGGATTGTTGGAATTTTGCTAGTAGGCCTTTCGCCCAAAGCCCAACTAAAATTCTGAAATTCTCTTGGCCCATTCATGCACACATGTGAGTGGAGTGAGTGAGGCTAAAGTTTAGTCCCTGTAACACCCTCGATGCGACTATATCTCCCACGTGTCGAGGCACGACTTAGAGGCATAATCGCATTGAAGGCATATGTCGCAAGTCAGGCAATCATCACAAACATCCCATGTAATATAGATAATAAAAAGGGATAACATAGTTGGCTTACACTCGCCACATCAATCAAGGTACATAAATAACATACATCATCCAAACACTGATGGCCCGACTACGGCGCCAAAATAAAAGATAACCCAACATGCGACACGGTCCCAATCACCCCAATTGGGCACCACTACTGATCATCAGGAAAGGAAACATAGTAACGTTGAGAGTCTTCGTCGAAATACCACTTGAGCTCGAGCGCGCCATCTGGAGCTGAATCATCAGGCCCTGCATCTGGTGTAATAGTAATCTGTGAGCCACAGGGACTCAGCAATCTCGCACCCTCGCGATCAAGACTATTTAAGCTTATAGGTAAGGCAAGGTAAATATGAGTGGAGCTGCAGCAAGCGACTAGCATATATGGTGGCTAACTTATTCGCAAAAGAGAGCGAGAAGAGGAGGCAAGGCGCGAGCGAGAAACTAGAGAGCAACCTGCGAAAACATTACTCCAACACCGTGTCCACTTCCCGGATTCCGCCGAGAAGAGCCCATCACGGTAACACACTCGGTTGATTCATTTTAATTAAATTAAGATTCAAGTTATCTACAACCGGACATTAACGAAGGTGATCCTCGCGTTCCCAGATAGCTTCACGGTCGGAATGGTGTGACCACTTGATTTTGAGAAATTTGATTGACTTGTTGCGAGTCTTGCGTTCAGTCTCTTCAAGAATAGCAAGTGGGTGCTCACGATAGGAGAGATCTTCTTGGAGCTCAATGTCCTCGAAGTTGACGGTGCGGTCAGGAGTCTTGAAGCACTTTCGTAGCTGAGAGACATGGAACACATCATGAACATTTGCAAAGTTTGAAGGAAGCTCGAGTTGATAGGCGAGATCGCCTCTCTTGCTGACAATCTTGAAAGGTCCCACGTATCTGGGGGAAAGCTTCCCTTTGATACCGAAGCGACGAGTACCTTTCATAGGAGAGACACGGAGGTAAACATGATCTCCGATCTCGAAAGCCAAATCACGGTGCTTACTATCATAGTAGCTCTTCTGACGGGATTGGGCTGCTTTGAGGTTATCACGAATGACTTTGCACATTTCCTCTGCCTCTGTGATTAAGTCATTACCCAAAAGCTGACGTTCACCGGTTTCAGACCAGTTGAGAGGGGTACGGCACTTCCTGCCATACAGAATTTCAAATGGGGCCTTGCCCGAACTTGCTTGAAAACTGTTGTTGTAGGAGAATTCAGCATAAGGAAGACAATCCTCCCACTTCATGCCGAAGGAGATCACACAAGCCCTGAGCATATCTTCAAGAATCTGGTTGACACGCTCGACTTGACCGCTAGTTTGAGGATGGAAAGCTGTGCTGAAGTGGATGTTGGTGCCCATGGCCTTCTGAAAAGAATCCCAAAACTTTGAGGTAAAGATGCTGCCACGGTCTGAAGAGATCACTTGTGGAATACCATGCAGAGAGACAATCCGAGAGGTATAGAGTTCCGCCAATTGAGCTGCAGTGATCGACTCTTTGATAGGCAGAAAGTGAGCCACTTTGGTGAGTTTGTCGATGACAACGAATATAGCATCATTGCCACGCTTGGACTTTGGAAACCCAGTCACGAAGTCCATCTCAATGTGGTCAAACTTCCATTCTGGAATGGCAAGAGGTTGGAGGAGACCAGCTGGCCTTTGGTGTTCTGCCTTCACTCTTCTGCAGACATCACATTCATTCACGAATTGAGCAATCTCGCGCTTCATTCGAGTCCACCAATAAGCCTGCTTGAGGTCCTGATACATCTTCGTGCTCCCAGGGTGGATGGAGAGGAGAGAATTGTGAGCCTCGTTCATGATCACTTTACGGAGGTCACCTTTGGGCACAACATTACGATCCTCAAAGAAGAGAGTGTCCTTGTCATCAAGGCGGTAGCACTTGTACTTGGGTTGACTTTTGGCAATCCCAATCTTCACCTTTTTCATCATAGCATCAAGAAGCTGGGCTTGGCGAATCTGGTCTTCCAAGGTAGGAGAGACTTGGAGGTTGGCGAGGAAACCTTGAGGAACAACTTGCAGATTAAGTTTGCGGAAAACTTCACAAAGCTCGGGTTGATAAGACTTGAGAATCAGACTGTTGCAGTAAGCCTTTCTGCTCAATGCGTCAGCAATCACATTGGCCTTGCCTGGAGTATACTCGATACTCGGATTATATTCTTGAATCATTTCGACCCATCGAGTTTGCCTGAGGTTGAGATTAGGCTGAGTGAAGATGTACTTGAGACTCTTGTGATCAGTGAAAATGTCCACTTTTCTTCCCAATAGAAGATGTCTCCAAGTCAAAAGAGCATGCACAACTGCCGCCAACTCGAGATCATAAGTGGGGTAGTTCTTCTCATTAGGCTTCAACTGGCGAGAGGTATAAGCAACAACTTTCTTCTCTTGCATCAACACTGCGCCAAGACCTTGGAGAGAGGCATCACAAAAGACCTCGTACGGCTTGGATTCATCGGGCAGAGTCAGAACTGGAGCAGTGATCAATTTCTTTTTCAAAGTGTTGAAAGCAATGTCACACTCCGGAGACCAAACGTACTTGACGTGCTTCTGGAGAAGATTTGAGAGAGGCTTCACGATCTTAGAAAAGTTTTCAACGAATCTTTGGCAATAGCTTGCGAGACCGAGGAAACTGTGGAGTTGCTTCACATTCTGAGGAGGTTCCCAATTCATAATTGCAGACACCTTCTCAGGATTCATGGCAATGCCCTTTGCAGAGATGATATGACCAAGATAAAGAACCTCATCAAGCCAAAATTCACACTTGGAGAACTTGGCATAGAACTTGTGTTCTCTGAGCTTATCAAGCACCAAACGCAAATACTTGGCATGATCTTCCTTGTTCTTCGAGAAAACCAGAATATCGTCGAGATAGACCAAAACGAAGTCATTAGTGTAGGCGTTGAAGATGAAGTTCATCATGCGAGAGAACGTCGGAGGAGCGTTGACAAGGCCAAAAGACATGACAGTGTATTCATATGAACCATAGCTTGTCCTGAAAGCCGTCTTGGGAATATCTTACTCACGGATTCGAATCTGATGATAACCCATACGGAGATCAAG
This sequence comes from Triticum urartu, assembly GCF_056163025.1. Classification (NCBI taxonomy): domain Eukaryota; kingdom Viridiplantae; phylum Streptophyta; class Magnoliopsida; order Poales; family Poaceae; genus Triticum; species Triticum urartu. The sequence continues at coordinate 74,425,370 of NC_141873.1, read as the reverse complement.
CTTGGAGAATACTTGGGCACCTTTGAGTTGTTCGAACAGCTCATTGATGTTGGGAAGTGCGTATTTGTTCTTGATGGTCTTCTTGTTCAATGGACCGTAATCAACACAAAGTCGGTCCATTCCATCCTTCTTCTTCACAAAAAGAACACCACAACCCCACAGAGAAGAACTAGGCCGGATGAGACCCATTTTCTCTTGAATATCGAGTTGCTTCTTCAGCTCCTTCAACTCTTCAGGTCCGAGCTTGTAGGGACGCTTGCACACAGGTTCCGTGCCAGGCTCAAGATCAATAACGAATTCAACTGGCCGGTGCGGAGGCATTCCTGGGAGCTCTTTTGGAAAGACGTCTTGATAGTCGCAAACGACTGGAATTTGCGAGATGGCATCGAGTTCACCCTTCTCATTGAGAGAAAACAGACGGATGGTATTATCCTGAGCGGCAAAGACAATTACATCCTCAGACGAATGAGTCAATTGAATCTGTCTGGCTGCACAATCAAGCTGAGCCTTGTGCTTAGAAAGCCAATCCATTCCGAGAATAAGATCAATATCCGAGTTACCAAGAACCATTGGGGAAGAAAGGAACTTGTAGTCGCCCAATGTCATAGTAACATCTGGCACCTCCAGACTTGCACTCAAACGTTTGCTAGGAGAAACGATATCCATTTGTTTACCCAAATGCGAAGACACGAACTCATGCTTGGTAAAAAATGGCTTTGACATGAAACAATGCGATGCACCAGTGTCAAAAAGAACTTTAGCTGGAATATCGTTAACAGGAAGGTTACCCATGATAACATCTGACGAGTCCTCTGCCTGAGCTGCATTCATCAAATTGACCTTGGCGTGCTTGGGGTTATGCTTGACCACAGCTGTACTTGCCGATCTGACAGGAGGAGGAGGAGGAAGACGCCTCTGGTTGAAACACTTGTTGGCATAGTGACCCTTCTGTTGGCACTTGTTGCATGTGACCTCTGAAAGCGGACGGTGATACGGAGCACTCGATCTTGGAGCTTGAGACGAAGTCTTGTTCTGAAAGCCAGGGTTGGGTGGGTGGGAAGAACCACTGCCACCTTTGCTCTTCTGCTGATACAGCTGACAGAACGGAGGAGGAAGCCAATACTTCTGCTGCTTGGCCACTTGAGTAGAGGAAGAAGGAGTAACATCTCTGACTCGCTTCTTGAAAGCATCACACCTCAACTGAGCAGCCTCTTACTTCAATGCCATGTTGTAGAACTCATCGTACCTCAAGGGCTCAAAGAGAACAAGAGCTAGCTGAATTTCTTCTCTGAGACCACCCCTGAACTGGTATATCATGCTCTTCTCATCAGGGACGTCCTGCTTGGCAAAGCGGACGAGCTTCTGGAACAACTTGTTGTAGTCATAGACAGACAAATAGCCTTGCTTCAGGTTGCGGAATTCCTCACGCTTGCTTTCAACCACGCTCTGGGGAATATGATGAGCTCGGAAATCTTGACGGAATTCATCCCAAGTGATAACATGTCCACCTCTGGAGTCCTTGTACTGCTGGAACCATTCTGCATCTTGATCTTTGAGTTGGAAGGAAGCGAACTTAACAAAGTCCTCAGGCCTGACGTTACTGCACTCGAAATGCTTGCACAGATCCACAAGCCAATCGTCAGCATCGGTTGCCTCAACACAATTGCTGAAAGTCTTTGGCCCGTTAGCAAGGAACTGGTTGAGTGTAGCAAAGTGATTCTGATTGTTGCCTTGGTTCCCTTGGTTGCCTTGATTGCGCTCTTGGAAAATTTGCATGATCAACTGTGTGTTTGCATTGGTTGCGGCCATCACAGCTTGCCATGCCTCCGAAGGAGGTGGAGGTGGTGGCGGATCTTGATTCTGATTCTGACTGGTGCTCTTAGCGGGAGCCATCCTGAAGAGGTTGACCACCGTTAGCACATAGACAGATGAATATTGTAGTTGAATCCAACGGAATGAAAATTGCAACATATAGTATTCACATCCGAACAAAATGAACGAATTCATTCCTCCTGAAATGGTCACATATCCATAAATTGAGAAGCCACTTAAAATTAAGGTAGAGAAATAAATCAACAAGGTACGGATCAAGAACGAATAATCGGTAAGAAATCCCAATCTCAAACCAAATATCCGTGGAAGAAAAACTAGAGCTACTAGAATTCCCACCTATGGAACTCCCGAACCTTTCCGGTTATGCAATCAGGTGTTGGGGATACAGGGGAAGCATAATATCTCACCCAAACTAGCAAATCCTACATTCAGCTGTATCCATCCTTCAACACATAACCAAGAAACCTTCGAAAACCATCTACCCCAACCTTCGAAAAGCATTCGTTATACAAGTTATGGCGATACTCCCGAACTCCCGCCCCAGTACTGGGTGGCGTCGAGGTTATCTCACCAACGAACTGCATAAAAAAGTTTTTCGATGTCGGCGTACTAAACTCAGGTATTCCAGAATTGCAACGATAAAATTATGATGACAACACCTCAGAGCTCAACTCCCCGGGACACTTCCACTAAACCCCTGACAGGAGGCACCAAGACAATGTTCTCATCATAAAACCATCGGAACGATTCCAAGATACCCGCGTGATCCTAAAAAAAATTAGTGAAATTTGAGAAGAGAAGAGTCAAAACTCTACGTCAAGATGCCTTACCAGAGCGATGAGGAGACTGGGAAATAAAAAGAATTCCTAAACTCTCCGATATATAATTCCTAAATGACTCAAAACATTTTTTCTAGACACAACTCGGCCACTAAAAACGATCAAGCAATGGGGCTCCTAAGGTCGGGGAAGGCTCTGATACCAACTTGTAACACCCTCGATGCGACTATATCTCCCACGTGTCGAGGCACGACTTAGAGGCATAATCGCATTGAAGGCATATGTCGCAAGTCAGGCAATCATCACAAACATCCCATGTAATATAGATAATAAAAAGGGATAACATAGTTGGCTTACACTCGCCACGTCAATCAAAGTACATAAATAACATACATCATCCAAACACTCATGGCCCGACTACGATGCCAAAATAAAAGATAACCCAACATGTGACACGGTCCCAATCACCCCAACTGGGCACCACTACTGATCATCAGGAAAGGAAACATAGTAGCGTTGAGAGTCTTCGTCGAACTCCCACTTGAGCTCGAGCGCGCCATCTGGAGCTGAATCATCAGGCCCTGCATCTGGTGTAATAGTAATCTGTGAGCCACAGGGACTCAGCAATCTCGCACCCTCGCGATCAAGACTATTTAAGCTTATAGGTAAGGCAAGGTAAATATGAGTGGAGCTGCAGCAAGCGACTAGCATATATGGTGGCTAACTTATTCGCAAAAGAGAGCGAGAAGAGGAGGCAAGGCGCGAGCGAGAAACTAGAGAGCAACCTGCGCAAACATTACCCCAACACCGTGTCCACTTCCCGGATTCCGCCGAGAAGAGGCCATCACGGTAACAGACTCGGTTGATTCATTTTAATTAAATTAAGATTCAAGTTGTCTACAACCAGACATTAACAAATTCCCATCTGCCCATAACCGCGGGCACGGCTTTCGAAAGTTCAAATCCCTGCAGGGGAGTCCCAACTTAGCCCATGATAAGCTCTCACGGTCAACGAAGGAATAGACCTCCTCCCGAGACGTTCCGATCAGACTCGGTACCTCGGTTACTCAAGACATTTCGGCAGGTTAAAACAAGACCAGCAACACCGCCCGAATGTGCCGACAAATCCCGATAGGAGCTGCACATATCTCGTTCTCAGGGCACACTCAGATAGGTCAAGCTACGAGTAAAACCAACACTCAGAGGAGCACTGGCCCAGGGGGGTTTAAATAAGATGACCCTCGGGCTCCGGAAACCCAAGGGAAAAAGAGGCTAGGTGGCAAATGGAAAAATTAAGGTTGGGCATTGCTGGAAAAGTTTTAATCAAGGTGAACTATCAAGGGGTTCCCATTATAACCCAACCGCGTAAGGAACGCAAAATCCGGGAACATAACACCGATATGACGGAAACTAGGGCGGCAAGAGTGGAACAAAACACTAGGCGAGAGGCCGAGCCTTACACCCTTTACCAAGTATATAGATGCATTAATATAACATAGCAATATAATGATATCCCAACAAGTAAATAAATGTTCCAACAAGGAACGGTCTCCAATCTTCACCTGCAACTAGCAACGCTATAAGAGGGGCTGAGCAAAGCGGTAACATAGCCAAACAACGGTTTGCTAGGACATGGTGGGTTAGAGGTTTGACATGGCAATTTTGGAGGCTTGAAAGCAAGTGGTAGGCATCGTAGCATTGGCATAGCAAAAGAGCGAGCAAATCTAGCATAGCAAAGATAGTAGTGATTTCGAGGGTATGATCATCTTGCCTGCACAGTTGTCAGAGTTGACTGGATCCTCGAAAGCAAACTCAACGGGCTCCTCGATAGCGAACTCATCTCCCGGCTCTACCCAAACAAGACAAACAAGCAACAAGGACACAATCAACCACGTGCAAGGATCAAACAAGATGATGCGAAGATGGTATGCTATGCGGGATGCGATGCGGGATGCATGTGCAAGATATGATAGGAAATGCATGAACCTGGCCTCAACTTGGAAATCCAAGTGTGCCACTGGAAAGATGAGATGAAAACACTTGAAAACGATATAAAGAACGCCGGAATCGGAGTTACGGTTTGGAAATGGCAAGCGATTCAAATATGACACCGGTCTGCGATTTACAGCAAGTAGCCATCTAAATGCAATGAGATGAACAAGCTACAGCACTCAAACATGACAACAAAATACATGGCAGGGATGCATTCAAGATTCTTAAAAAAATTCTAGCACTGAGCTACGGCCAATTCATCCATTAACAGGTTCAAACAAGCATGGCAAAAATGCATATGACAAACAGATCTCAGGCTTAGTGAAATTAACACTTGTCTGGAATTTCAGATCAGGTAGCACTCTTTGGAGCAACAAAACTACATGCTACAGGACCTGGACATGACAAAGTAAAGCATGGCATGGAGCTACTCAAAGAGCTTAACAAAAGTCCCTTAGTGACCTTAAGCCAAAAGGGATCAGAAAATACAATTGCAAGCATGTGAACATGGCAAAAACATAATCAGTTTTCAGACCTAGTGAAAACTGGCACAGGCTGAAACATAACTCAAGTAGGCATGTTTACGAGTTCGATGCACTCACTACGGTGCAAGTCATGATAAGTTAAGCATACACCCATCAAGAATACGCAAAATGCAAGCTAGACATGGCAAGAACAATACATAGCATGCACGGATCAACTACAACATCATCGGAAAAATTGCAAATAAGTTGACAATCTGCCCAGATTCACAAAGTAGCAAAAGTAGAGCTCGATTGACTCAAGCTAGGGTGCTCCATAATTGCAAACAAAGACATGGATGGATAGAGTACTACAATATTAACAAAACATCCTTACTGATCATCCTCAAAAGAGGCACGGATCACTAGGAATCAACATGGACATATGGCATCATGAACTAAACAGCTCAAGGACTTGGTGAAAATGCTAAGTCCCTGAAAACAGAATTACCAAGTGCACCACTTTGCAAGCTTGCACTAGTCACAACACACATCACAAAAATACATGGGTTGCATCTCTGGAAAGATGACAAAACCGTTAACAAAACATATGTAGAGCTCATGGGCATATCATGCACACAATAATCATGGCAAAAATGACAAAAGCCTAAATGGAGTAGCAGATCTGACAATTAACTCAAGTAGCTCTCTTCTAACAGAATTTCGGGCATCAAGATGAACTCAAATGAAAATGATGCAATGGAAAGAAATGATGTACTCTTTGAGACGAACAATTTGATATGCTATATGCATGAATCGGAGCTACGGATGCGGAGCTACGACATGATGAACATGGGCACTTGAAACAGAAAAAAAATGTCGGGGACTTGGTAGAAATCGACCTCCGGATCTAGGGTTTGATGGCACGCGAACCGAGGCGGCGGCGCGCGCACTCCGGCGAGCCGGTGGTGACCGGGGCCGGCGAGGAGAGGGCCGGGGAGGTCGGGCGGCGGCGGATCCGGTCGCTCCTCGACCGGATCTGGCCGGAGGAGGGAGGCGAGGCCGAGGCGGCGGCGTGGTCGGCAAGGCGCGGCCGGGCGGCGGAGGTCGGCGATGGCGGCGACGGCGCCGTGGCGGCGGCGGGTGAGGCAGCCGGGCGGCGCCGGGCGAGGGAGGCTGGCGGCGACGCTCGCGGGCCGCGAGGGCCCTCCCTGGGCCGCGCGGGCCGGCGTGGAGGAGGCGGCCGCGGGGGTGAAGTGGCAGCCCCGGAGTGGCTGGGCGCGGCGGCGGGATGACGGGCGGACAATGTCCGTCGGCGGCGGAGAGAGTTAGGGTAGGTTTGCACCGCGAATTTTGGAGGGGAAGGTGTATAAATAGGCATAGGGGAAGTTAGGAGAGTCCAAATAAGGTGCGGTTTTCGGCCACACGATCGTGATCGAACGCTCAAGATGATGGAGAAGGTTTTGGTGGGTTTGGGCCAAAATGGAGGGGTGTTGGGCTGGAACACACACGAGGCCTTTTCGGTCCCTCGGTTAACCGTTGGAGTATCAAACGAAGTCCAAATGATACGAAACTTGACAGGCGGTCTACCGGTAGTAAACCAAGGCCGCTTGGAAAGTCTCGGTCCAATCCGGAAATGTTTAATCCCCACACACGAAAGAAAGTTAGAAATGATCACCGGAGGAGAACGAAGCGCCGGAATGCAAAACGGACAAAGGGGAAAATGCTCGAATGCATGAGATGAACACGTATGCAAATGCAATGCACATGATGACATGATATGAGATGCATGACAACGATAACAACACACGGAGACAAAAACCCGAACCCGAGAAAATAAATAACTTAACGCCGGAAACGGCAAGAGTTGGAGTGCAAATTGGGAAAGTTACATCCGGGGTGTTACAGTCCCACCCCGGAAGTTGAGAGAGAGTTGCACCTCTTTATAAGGTGAGCTCTTCTACCACTTGTATGAGCATGAGAAGAGGAGACCTACACGCGCGATCCTCCTCCTCGCTCGCCTCACCACGCCACGCCTCGTCACGACGCACCGCGGGTTGCGGGATTGAGCCGAGCCGAGGACAGAGCTATGCACGTTGTCTATATTTTTGCTGCACGAGAAATTAATGAGTCATTAATTAATAATTAACGGACGCGTTAATTACTGAACCGTTTCCGATTCTTTTGGATCATGACGACTCGGACGTGGGGTTTACTCCCACGACCTACCCGGTCCGCACTATATAGTCAGGCAGACGTCTACCCTAGCCGCCGCCGCTTCGTATGGTTTCTCACCATCGTTCCAGATCATTGCGCCGCCAAGCAAGTCTTCTCCATCCCTCCTTCCGGCGTGCACCGCGAGAAGGGACAACAGGCCTCCGGAACCCCGCCTCTTGTGATCCTGTACGGGAGAGGGGCGATCAGGTTTTTGGGGAGCGCACTCGCGCGATTGCTGGCAGCGACGACTTCGCGAACGACGACTTCTTCCCCGACCTCGGCAACCTCGTCCTCGACGACATGGGCGACAACGTCAACGCCGGCGGTGCTGCACCCGCTGCACCGTATGTGATTCTATCCTTCCTGTTCAAGATGGTGGTAGAAATTCATGCTTCTAGTATTTGCCCTAGATGTGATATGTTCATCTGCTATGTTAGTTCGCATGATTAGTTTAATCTCTGCTGCTGTGGTCATGATTTATCTTTTGTTTATTCGGATTAAATCTCGTAGTAATTTGCTCATATTTCCAACAAATACAACGACTAAATCCCCTTGAAATAATCAAGTTGGGAAGCAACAGGTGGGCGGTGTGCACTCATCCAGTTATCCTAGTAGTTTTCCCCGTATACAGTTCAGAAAATTCTAAGCTAGTTTCCGTCGAAAGGTTCTCGGCTGAGTGCATGAGATTGATCATGAAGATAACTTAGAGTATGTTGAACACGCCTCCGGCCCAATTCACCTCGAGCTAGTCAGCGGGAGCCGGCCCATGGTGGCGATGGAGGAGGACGCGGAAGCGGCGCCGCGGGCGCGTTCGAGCTTGGGCCACACGCTAGGGGAAGGAGGCTTCGGCAAGGTGAAGCACGCGCGGCACCACGCCTCAGGGCTCGCGAGTTCGAAAGAAGACGAGACAAAACAACGTCGTGTTGTCTAGCAACACACGTGAACATATACTACTCCTTCCTTCCATTTATACAGGGCTTAATACATTTTTCAAGACGGTCTTTGACTATTGACAAGATTAATAGTACATGACATGCATAATATGAAAAGTATATCATTAAAATTTTCTTTTACATACGAATTTGACGGTATGCTTTGTGTAAGTTGCATGTCATATATTGTTGCTCTAACATTTGGTCAAAGTTAGCCTCGAAAAACGCATTAGACCCTATATAGATGAAAGGAGAAAGTAGGCACGACCATAGACCAACACGGAACATTAAAAACACGTAAAGAATGATTGTTTGGTTACCAAAAAATTAGCAAGCCGACAATTTGACAAACCAAAAATTTGGCAACCAATTGATTTGGTGCCAACTTACCATGCCAATCTCTTATCAAAAGTTGGTAAGCCTTGGACTTGCAAAATGTTCGCTAGCCATTTTGTTGGCTATCAAAACCGAGCATGCTGCGAACCAACCTCTGGTTGAGATGGTTAGGTGGACAGTGGTATCCCCAACCCACTAGGGTTGAAATCCTGGTGCTTGCATTTATCCTGGATTTATTTCAGGAATTCGGGCGATACGTTTTCAGTGGGATAGGGTGTGCGTGTGTGCGTTCATATGGATGGGTGTATACGCGTTTATATAAGCGCTTGCGTATGTACTGTGTTAAAAAAACCGAGCATGCTCGTATACCTCATGTATGTGCGTTTTTCATGAGTATCAAGGTGTGACACATTAATAGCATCTATAGCCAGACTTGGCAAATCCGGCCCCTCAAACGTTCGCGGACGCGTCCATGGACGATGATCGGACACTCCTCAAATCGCATCATCCACATTCGTGTCTCTCATATCCGAACCCTTATATCCATACTATAGTATGCAACGTCGATCAAACTACGTAAATCAGCTCCAGACATAGAAATTGCACAATAGTTTTTCAAAAGATCCACCAAAGTTCACACAAACGACGGACAACTATATACTACATCTAAAACTTGAAATTAAGATCAACTTGACCACTTCCAGGCCGGCCCTTTCCCCTTCTGGTCGCCGGCGTAGCTGTACCCGTCGTCGGCTGGTGGAGGATCGTCCGATTCATCGGAGGAGGAGCCGTCGTCGTCATCGGAGGAGGAGTCGACGATGACGAGGCCCTTGAGACATTGGACGGCCCGGTCCTGCTGTCGTCTGAGCTTTGGCTAGCCGAGCCGCCTCCTTCACCTTCTCCAACGCCCTCGCTCGGACTGCTCGATGACAAGCTGAAGAGCCTTGGCGTTCTTCCGGCGGAGCTACCGAGCGTTCGTCTTCATCGTCGTAAGAGACAGGCGGTAGACCCACGCGAGGAGCCGCTGGTCCTCGTCGGGCTACGCTGGTAACTCACGCCGGCAACGGACAGAGCTCTCCACAGCCTTCCTTTCCCTTGCCGTCTGCCTCTCGCGGCGGGCGGCGCACGCCTCCGACTCCGGTGTGCGCGTCCGGGTCGGCGGGGCGGGCACAAGCACCCACCGCTGTCCACGAGGGAGAGCAGCAGCCGACGGGCCGAGGGGACGACGCGGGGAAGTAGCAGCCAGCGGGGCGATGGGACGGTGTGGGGGAGGTACTGATTGCGCTGGCCGCCTGTCGGAGCTGCCCATGGGCCGAGAGGGGCCATCGCCGGCGTCCGAGATGCGCTGACGAGGAAGTGACAACTGCGGCGAGGCTGCAGATCCGGAGCTGCCCCCCCCCCCCCCCCCGGTGTCCACCTTGGACCTCTCCAAGGTGATGCGGAGGGCAAGCTCATACTCCGGATCCACCTCGTCGTCAGAGCGGCTACCGGAGCTCGACATTGCGCCGGTGCGATCATAATCGATGAGGGAAGACGAGAAGACAGAGCGAGAGAGGAGAGTGAGTGAGCTAGGGTTTCGGACCGACGAGGCCTATGAGGTTTTTTATGGGACATCTGTGGGATTGGTGGTGGGCCGGGCTTGTCAGGCGGACGGATCCGGGCTACCTCATATCCACTCTGTATTTGGGCTGGATATGAGGGTGTCGGTCAGTCCGGACGTTTGAGGCGTCCGTCTGGAATGAGAAAACCTGACCGGTTATTGTGATCCAGGCTGCTAGTTGTTATAACAAATTTGTATTGTTAATCTTTTTTAGACGAATTTGTACTGCTAATCAATCGTATATAAACCAAGGATGCCATTTTCCCCATAAAAAAACAAGGACACGCTACAGCATGTTGCTGGAAGCATGGTTTAAAACAAGATTTATTGCTAGTGAAGCACAGGACCAAGGCAAAGAGTGTTGACTGCCTGGATCAGTGGATAGACTTTCTTACTTGACTTGATATAGGCCTCATATAACTGTATCTCATGTTGGAACAAACTAGAGTGGGGTAGATGATGTAGTCACTCTTTTTTCTTTCTTTTGTAATTAATGTTATGATTAATAAAAATTACCGTCTGGTGCTTCAAGAGCAACAACAAAAACAGCATGTTGCTGTCCAGCATTATTTCAGTAGGATCATGTGTGTCATGGCGAGCGTCGCTATAAACGCAGAATAGGACCAACATTGTTCACCGGCACGTGTAGGTCTTCTTTGGTTCATAGGATAGGAATTTTATAGGAATAGGAAAATCATAGGAAGTGAGATGACATGCATGTCAATTCCTATAGAGAAAGAGATGTCATTTGGTGCATAGGATATGATTTTTTCCATTGAGTCTAGGCTAATGTTTTTTTCCTTCAAAACGTGAAGAATTGATTCATATCCTACATAGGAATAGGAATCCATTCCTACAAACCAAAGTGCTTCAAAGGAATTTTTCCTTCGCAAATCCTATCCTACAGAATTCCTACAAAAATCCTACAAACCAAAGGAAGCCGTACTGTTCACGGTTTCCTCGTGGGTTGGCAAAGAAAAAGAAAAGGAGAAGACAGATTTCCCCAAGTTTGAGCGTCCCTCTCCACTCAAAAATATTATGCTTATAAAAAAACTCAAAAAAAATTGCCATGTTCCAGCATGGATCACAAATTCGACAGAACCAAGAAAAATGGTCAAGTTGTGACACGTTTAACACATATACACGATCATAGACCATCACACATACTTAATTTTTCCTTTATGGTGAGTCCGTGAACACATGTGCATCGTTGTTTACGGATACCGTGCTTTCTTTTTCTTTCTCTTTTGCCTACTTTTTCATTGTTTCCCTGTTTTCAGCTGGGTTCAATGGTTTTATTATTTATTTTGGTTTCCATGCTTTTCTTTCTATTTTCTTATGCTTTTTCCGGGTTTTCGTATGTTTAATTTTTTTGAACATTTATAAAAGAAATCCATGAACACTCTTACAAAAAATCATGTACATTTTCTATTATTATTTGTTATTTTTAGAATACTTGTACTTGTAAAATCAATTCTGACCATTTGCAATTATTCAAGATTTTTTTCAAATCCACTAACCTTTTTAAAACTCTTCATAATCAATGAATATTTTTTTTAAAAAGTCATGGTTTAAAAAAATCATGGCCATTTTCGAAATGCATGACATACATTTTCCAAAAAAATATTGTAAAATAGAAGAACGTTCTTTAAATACTTGAAAATTTCATAATTATTTAGTAGTAATATTTTTTAAAGAATCTAAACCGCAGAAAAGCCAAAAAAGAAAGTAAAATAAAATGAAAACCAGTGGACCATCTGAAAAGCCTCGTGGCGTGCATTTGCTCCCTCTTTTTTTAAACAAAATACAAAACATCCCCTTTATTTATTAGAAATAACGGTTACATCGTCAATAAGGAAATTTAAAATATCATTTGTACGTTCCTCGAACCAATTCCTAGTCACAGAAAATTTAGCTAACCTAGCAAGTTTGTGAGCTAATTTATTTCTTCCCTATTACAATGTTCAGATCTAATAAGCGGAAAATCGCATGCCATAACATAAAATCATCGAACACTGCCGCCGCCGCTCCCGTTGGATGTCCTCTATTCTTCATTGTGTCAGTTACTTCCATATTGTCGGAGTTAACAACTAGACGATTGCTTCCAGTCTTATGTGCAAGTAATAGGCGAAATCGCAGAGCCAAAGATTCTGTTGTTAATACATCTGCACACCAATCAATCCTCTAATTCCCGCCAACAATGAATCTTCCTTTGTCATTTCTATGTACAGCCCCAGCTGTGCCTCTAAGCATGTCTTGATCGAACGAAGCATCGACATTTAATTTCACAAAACCCATAGGTGGACTTGTCCATCCCTCGCTTTTATTTGTTGCCCTTGGGATTGAGCAATAACATAGTTTGCCATTATAGCGCGGGCTTCCATCGTGATTTGGTATGCATCTTGGTACTTTCTCTGATGGACTAGTGTACGTTTGTCCCACCATAAATATCAAGCTGTAATGGCGATTAATTCACGTACATTCTGGGTGCTCACTATAGATAGCTCATGGTCTGGCATAAGAAGTAGGAACTCAAGGACCGTCTCTCCCGCACGATCGATAGCACAAGCTTTTTTAATGGCCTTATGCAATCCCAGCCTCTCCCAAACCTCTTTCGCCTTTTGACATGCAAATAACATGTATTTTGTATCTTCTAGCCCGTTCGAACATGATGGGCAGATGGGCGGAACTTTCATATGTCTATTTGCAAGTCTACCACGACACAGAAGGGTTCTGTGTAAAGTACGCCAAATAAAAATCTTCACCTTTACTGGACAAGATAATTTCCAAATCTTACTCCAAATAGTATTGACATTTATTCTACCCATGCCATTTGTGTGTTGCAATTTCCTCCCATATTGTTTGTTCCATTTCTTCAAATAAGCCGAATGAACCGTGAAACATCCATTCTTTGCAAAACTCCAAGCAATAAAATCCCACATGTTATGCATAGGGAGGGGGATCACGAGCACCCTTTAAGCATCAATTGGCAACGACGTTTGTCTTACTAAATCTTCATCCTTTAAATTGGTGACATGATCGATGAGATCGACAACTTTTGATAGAAGATGCCCTCTTCTATAGTTCTAGGAGTAATAATTTTCCTATTGGCCCTGTTCGGGATCAAGCATCTTTCCAAATATCCATATTTTGTCCATTTTCAACTCTCCAAATATAACCAATTTTGAGAGAATCCACTCCCGCCATAATGCTTTGCCAAGTAAAGAAAGACCCTTTTTTTAGACTTGCATTCATTAAGTCGCCGTCCGGGAAATATTTAGTTCTCAAGATGGTGGCACATAGGGAATCCACTCCATCTTCGTCATGGGAAAAAGTCGAAAACAAACCTTGAATTTGTAGACGAAAGCTAAATCGATCTCTGAACTTTCAATCATGGAAATCATCACATCAAACTCTTTGACCGCGGTCTATTTGAACCTTGAGGGTATTTAGCTGGTATTCACTGACATGGTAAGGATCGTTAACTGGGCTGGCTCAACATTAGGACGAATTGGACTGGCCGATTAGCGGCACTCGCTCTGCACTATTTTTTTTCATTTTCTTTCCTTTGTTTTACATTTTTCGTAATGATATTAAATTATTTTACACCATTTTTGTAATGTCAATAAACATTTACTGATAGAAGCTGCGGTGAGCTTGAGGTGGGACTCGAACCAGGGACCTCGCACTCGCAACGACCAGAGATAGCCAATCACCATGAAGGATGCTAGTGTTTATAAATCGTGCGTCGCATACAAGAACAGACCAAGGTTGGAAAAGGCGATAGGCGTAAGCGAGACGATTGTCCTTCGCCTAGTGCCTAGGCGGTGCTTAAACGCCCTAGGCGTAGCCTAGGCGATTATATAATTTTTACCATTATGGTGTATATGTGGTTATTATATGTGTATTCTATTAATTTAGGGCATATAAGTACGTTAACGATCAGCTACTATGATTGGAATATGGCCCTTTTGGCATATCAGTGCGATATGGCATGATTTCTCGCTTGGGTAGACAATTTCTTACTTACTCTGCCTAGACTTCTGCTTATGCCCTAGGCGAGACGTTGGGCCATTGCCTAGCGCCTAGGCGTGCCTAAGCGCCTCCTAGGCACTGCCTTTTTCAACAAAGGAACAGACATTACTGTTCATATATGAAAATATAAAACTATATGATTTTTTAACAATATTAAACCTTTTAAATATTTAATTCCAGTGGAGTTTTTTTTGGTATTTTTACTTCACGTGTTACGGAAAAAAATTCGCTTCTTGTCTGTTGGGTCGGCCCAGTCGTGACCGTAGTCAACAATCCCGGGATTCAGCCTGCCATGTCGACAACCCCTGTTTAGGATTACTCTCATGGTTCAAAATAGCCCAGGATCAAATAGTTCGGTGTGCTGATTTTCGGGATTGAAGTTTAGGGTTCGATTTAGTTTTCGTCTACAAGTTCAATGTTTGTTTTAGACCTTTTTTCTTTCGTCGTGTAATAGGAGCACTCTTAGCTTATAAGCTCGGCAAAAGAAAAGAAAAAAAAAGACTTTGCCATGTTCTAGCGTGGATCGCGAGATCGATAGAAGCCAAAACATGGCCGAGCTGTCCAGTTACACGCGTTGAACACATATGCACGATCGAAAACCACCACCACCACCACACACACACACACACACACTCAATTTGTCCTTTTACCGGCGAGCTGTCGAGTGATGGTACTACATGGCTGGCGCGCGTCTCGATTAGTCAGTCCGATATACAATTGATGGAAATCAGCCGAACCACAGCACACACATACAGACAGTACACTACTAGTACTGTGTTTTTCTTTCTGGCTACTTGTCTAGGCGATACCCGCTGCTGTGTAGTTAGTCAAATCAGAAGCACGCACGCGCCGCGCGCGCGACTTTGTTAATCGGATAGAATCCAGACCTGCCGAGATATGCGATTGATGGAGGCCGGCCATCCGCCCGAAGCTATCGAAGAGCACATGATCAGTCCGATCGAATCAGTGTAGAATAGATGATGTGCCCAGCCTAGCCTAGTTCGAGATATCCATTCGTTCTCCGGTAGGTGCACCCACGTGCAGACCGTGCAGCAGCTCGCCGTCCGGCCGCATGGACGTCCGGCTAAATGCACGCCAGCCGTATGCATGGTGACCGGCGAGCGTGTGGACTAGCTCTAGCTGCGGACCTGCGGTGCAACGCAACGAGCGGCCATCGCGGTTCTGACGGCAGCGCATATCATTGATTAACTCTGCATGACTGCATACAGTGATTGAGAGTTTAGGTTTTCTGTTTCTTGAAAGCAAAGTTTGGAAATGTCATCGACGGGATGCGGTGCCGCGGGTTGCGTCTCGCTGCATGCACCAAGAGCTGATTTTTGCATGAACCCTAGCTTCCCACGACGCTCGCCCTGACCTAGTGGTGCTGATTGAGTGGTTGATGCGTTCTATGTATCCACCCGTGCAGCAACAGTAGCCACATGTTGGAGTGGGAGTGACGATAATCAGGATAGTGACACGATATCCATCGGTGGAGAAAGTTACAAACAAAGAGCAAGACCGAGGGCCACGAAGAAGAAGATGCGGGGAAAATGCTTGCATCAATCAAAAGGGACAACTCGTCCCTTGTAGAGTTCACATCTACACCTAGGGCGTGTTTGGTTGCCCGCATTAGGTCCAGTCTGACCCGCGCGGGAAGAAAAGTGGTCCGTTTGGTTGCCTGCGTTTACTGTACGGCCCGCATGGCACGAACCTTAAAGCACTCCTAGGCCTGGCTCCCTGGGAACGTACGAATCAGCAGTTTTTTCAGGGCCAGGCCCGAGCGGTGCACGTGGGCGGCGGCGGCTGCACGCGCGCGGCCACGCTTGAGAAGTTGTGTTGCTTTCTGAAGCACCGGCAGTTATTAGCCTCACCGCTCCCTCTCCCCACTCTTCCCCACTCTCACCGGCGACGGCGGATCGGAGCAGAGCAAGAAGACCACCGGACTCCATCACCGGCGAGCGGATCAGCAGTTGGCCCGCGGCAATGGCGGTAAGCACTTCTCTCTGTTCGACATGCAAAACTTTATCCCATTCGATCCAATGATAAATTCGATCCACGGCGGAGGAGAATGGGGAATAGAGGTAGATAAGCATAGGGGTAGTTCATACTAGTTCATACCAGTTCATACGAGTTCATAGATACCAGTTCATACTCTTTAGGGGGATAGGGGGATAGGGGGATTAGGGGTACACAACGGACACAGGCTGTCCGCGGCGGCCGCCACCGGCGTGCGGAGCGGCTGGTCTAGCCGCTGGCCTTCGTCTTCTTCTTCGTCGTCGTGCGGGACGGCGGGTCGTCGTCGTCGTCCTCGGTGGAGTCGAGGTTGATCTGCCAGGTACGACGGCCTGGCTCCGGCGCCCTCACTGGCATCTGCACCGCTTCTTCCTCCTTCTTAGGCTCTCCACCGATGACCGCCGATGACGCGATAGCCGTCTCCCAGTACATTGCGGCACGGCGGTCATTAGGAGCCCAGTAGGTCTTGTACTTGCACCACTTCTTCATCTGTTTAGCGTCGTCAGAGACGGCCTGATTCATGACCCGGTGATGAAGCTATGTACCTAGGGTAGGGTCATGGACCTGTCCCAGCTGCCCTACCCAAGGACATCTCAAGAAGAAATCACCTTCCAATCGACTTGGAGGTGTTCCACTCGACAGACTCGAAGACACTCGACCAAGAAGCAATCACTCGACCAAGATCCAACCACCCGACGACCAGGAGACCTAAAGGCACTCCGCACACTAAACGATCGGTTATTAAGTAGCTTTTATGGTCATCATAGCACTTTATTAGAGGCGTTACCAGTAACGCCCGACCTTAATGTATTTAAGACCCTGCACAACTGAGGGCCGGAGGGGTCCGGCGAACTCTATATAAGCCACCCCCCTCCTCAGTGTAAAGGGTTCGCACCCCTGTAATTCATACACGCATAATCCAGTTGACCGCCTCCGGGCTCCAAGACGTAGGGCTATTACTTCCTCCGAGAAGGGCCTGAACTCGTAAACCTCGTGTGCTTACAACTTCTCCAAAGCTAAATCTTGCCTCTCCATACCTACCCCCCTACATTACTGTCAGACTTAGAACCACGACAGTTGGCGCCCACCTTGGGGCTGGTGTTTTAGCGATTTGTTGGAGGAGTTGCGATCTTTTCCGATCCAAATCATCATGGTTTCTGGCGGAGTTTTGGTGGAGGGCCGCGAGATCCGTCTTGGCGCGCTCACGTTCATCGCCGACGACTCCGCTTGGCTTCAGGAGGCTCCGCTCGACGTGGACGCACTCCCCGTCCGCGGGGCAACGCACTTTAGCGCGTGCGTCCGCGACGTTCTCTTGCGGCAACCGTCGATCCCCTACCGGTCGACTCCTGTGTTGTCCTCCCTCCCTGTTTCCCGCCGGCGCAAGCGCTCCGGTCGGTCGAGACTTCAGCGGTGGGTGAGACACGCGGTGGCACGCCAGTCGGCCACCCCTCAAGTCGCGGCGATCGAGCCCGACGAATCCCCTGCGGCCTGTACGATCTGTCGACTGGCTCCGCAGAGACCGCATCCGATTGCGACAGCAGTGATCTGGCGGCGGAGGTTCTGATGGTCGATGGACCGCCCAGTCCTCCCAGTTTTCCCTGCACCGACGGAGGCGCAGGTGGAGGCGACCCGTCGCGTTCCCATGAGGAATATCTCCCCGAGCCTCTCACGTCGCTGCAGAGAGAAGAACTTTGTCGCCGGAACATGGATGCACTACACACTCCTATCGTTGGAGAAACCCCCGAGGCTCGTGCCTTGGAGGACGCGCGCCTGGCAAACTTGGCTGAGCGCACTCGACTGGAGAACCTCCAGCGAGCACTCGACGAGCGTGCGCGACAACGGGTTCCAGAATCCAGTCGACGTCAGCTCTTTCCGCCCCCGCAGGTATATCGAACTCCGATTCAGAATTTAGCAGCTGCAGCCCGTATAGCAGAGTCGATTCAGCCTTCCCAGTCGGAGGCTGGCAGAGGCTTGCTGCAGATCAGAGCGTTACTCCGGGCAGCAGGAGACCAGAGTTCCGCTGTTTCCCAGTCACGGAACAGGATTCATAGCAGATCCGTTGCTGCAGACACAGTCCAGTCGGCTCATAGCCCAAGATCGCCCCTGAGGCGTGAGGGACGTGGGGACCGGCGTAATTAGTACGAGAACCGTGAGCAATATGATCACCGATTCGATCGCGACGATCGACGTCGAGTGCCCACCCCTCCCCCGAGGAGCGGGTCGTATGCGCCTCGACAGCAGGATGATAGGTGCCCTCATAGTGTTGGGTGAAGGATTCCAGTGACCCCAGGGAGCCAGGCTTTGATGCGAGATATATTCTCGTTCAAGGTTTGGTCGACAGGAATAGAGCTCACCGAGAAGGTCACGACAGAGATGCACCTACTACCAGCAGAGTACATGTTTCGGGGCCAGAGTGCTTTAGTAGAGCCATCAGGGCCGCTGTGATTGCTCCCAACTTCAGGTTGGCGACTGCAGTCAGTAAGTTCACTGGTGAGTCCAAACCCGATACTTGGCTTGAAGACTACCGAGTGGCCGTCCAGATTGGCGGCGAGAATGATGAAGTGGCCATGAAGCACTTGCCTCTCATGTTGGAGGGTTTGGCCAGAGCGTGGCTGAACCAGTTAGCACCCAGCAGCATTTACACTTGGGAAGATCTCAGCCAAGTGTTTGTCACCACATTTGAAGGAACATGCAAGCGACCGGCAGGGCTGACGAAACTGCGGTCTTGCGTGCAGAAGCCGAATGAAACTTTGAGGGATTACATCCAGAGATGGATCACGTTACATCACACGGTAGAGAATGTGCCTGACCACCAAGCATTCTGTGCCTTCAAAGAAGGCGTCAAGTACAGAGAACTGAATCTGAAATTCGGTTGAACTGGAGATATGTCTCTGAATCGGATGATGGAGATTGCCACCAAGTACGCTAATGGTGAAGATGAGGATCGACTCAGGAGCGGCAAGCTCAAATCAGCCGCTCAAGAAACCGGAGGAGGAAATTCCAATCGAAAACAGAAGCGGAAAGCCGAGCCAGTTGCTCCTGGGGAAGCCTTGGCTGTAACTCAAAGAAAGTTTAAGGGGAAATCCAAAGGACCTTGGAACCCCAAGAAAGTTAAAGACCAGGACGGAAATGATGTGTTGGATTTGTCATGTCACATCCACACCAAGAAAGATGAAGAGGGTAATTTCATTTACCCGAAACATACCACTCGACAGTGTCGACTCTTGATCCAGCAGTTCCAGGGCAAGCAGCCCAAAGATAAGGAAAAAGAGTCGGACAAAGTTGAGGACAAGGAAGATAGTGACGATGGATACCCCCAGGTCAATTCCACCCTGATGATTTTTGCTGATGTTGAAAGCAAAAGTCGACTGAAAGTTATCAACCGAGAGGTGAATATGGTTGCTCCGGCGATACCCAGTTATCTGAAGTGGTCTCAGACTGCCATCACATTCGACCGGTCCGATCACCCAACGCACATTGCCACCCCTGGGAGGCAAGCTTTGGTGGTCGACCCAGTTGTTGAAGGCACTCGACTGACCAAAGTCTTGATGGATGGTGGCAGTGGTTTGAACATACTATATGCTGAGACGTTGAAAGGGATGGGCATTTTGATGTCCAGACTCAGTACCAACAACATGAGTTTCCATGGAGTCATTCCTGGGAAAAAGGCTGAATCACTCGGCCAGATTGCTCTTGATGTGGTTTTCGGTGATTCCAAGAATTACCGCAAAGAAAAGTTGACGTTTGAAGTTGTAGACTTCCAGAGTGCCTATCACGCTATTTTGGCCAGGCCGGCTTATGCACGCTTCATGGCCCGATCATGTTATGTGTACCTCAAATTGAAGATGCCTGGTCCCAAAGGTGTGATCATTATTACGGGCAATTGGAAGAAAGCAGAAGAATGTTTTTAGAAAGGTTCAAAGATCGCTGATGCTCAGATGGCAGTGGTGGAGCTGCAGTAATACCAGAAGACTGCAGACCCGAGTGATTTGTTGCGAGCCAAGAAGCCCGCTACAAAATCAGCTTTTCAATCGTCTGGCGAAACGAAGACAGCTCACATCCACCCGACCGATCCCAGCGCTTCTCCAACTCATATTTCAACAACACTCGACTCCAAATAGGAAGAAGCGCTCATACAGTTCCTCCGTGAGAACTGGGACATTTTCGCATGGAAGCCTTCTGACATGCCAGGTGTTCCCAGGGAGCTGGCTGAGCATCGCCTACGAGTCGACTCAAAAATAAAACCTGTCAAAGAACATCTCCGACGGTCCGCCGTCTAGAAGAGAAAGGCTATTGGCGAGGAGGTGACTCGGCTCTTAGCAGCGAAGTTCATCCGAGAGATCTACCACTCCGAGTGGCTCGCCAACGTTGTCATGGTCCCCAAGAAGGACAAGTCACTTCGCATGTGCATTGACTTTAAACATATCAATCGGGCCTGCCCGAAAGATCATTTTTTCTCTCCCCCGCATCGACCAGATAGTCGACTCGACTGCGGGATGTGAGTGACTGTCTTTTTTAGACGCCTATTCCGGGTACCATCAGATCCGTCTGTATGGGCCTGATGAGATCAAAACAGCTTTCATCACTTCATTCGGGTGCTTCTGTTATGTTACCATGCCATTCGGCCTCGAGAATGCCGGAGCCACATTCATGAGAATGATTCAGAAGTGTTTGCTCACTCAAATCAGTCGGAATGTGGAAGTATACATGGATAATATTGTGGTCAAGTCACGGAAGGGTTCCGATCTGCTGACTAACCTTGCTGAAACCTTTGCCAACCTCAGGAGGTATGACATCAAGCTTAATCCATCAAAGTGCACATTTGGAGTTCCTGGCGGACAGTTACTCGGTTTCCTTGTTTCCGAACGGGGAATCGATGCAAATCCGGAAAAAGTCAGTACTATACTCTGAATGAAAAGTCATGTGCGAGTGCACGACGTCCAAAAGCTTACTGGTTGCTTGGCCGCTTTAAGTCGATTCATCTCTCGTCTCGGTGAAAAGGCATTACCTCTGTACCGATTGATGAAGAAGTCAGACAAGTTCGAGTGGACTCTTGAAGCTGATGCAGCGTTTGCAGAGCTCAAAGCTCTACTCTCCATCCAGCCGGTGCTTGCTGCCCCAATCAGCAAAGAGCCTTTGCTGCTTTACATCGCAGCCACGGGACAAGTCGTCAGTACGATACTGACGGTCGAGCGGGAAGAAGAAGGAAAAGCCTTCAAAGTTCAGCGCCCAGTATATTATATTTCTGAAGTTTTGACCCCGTCGAAGCAAAGATATCCTCATTATTAGAAGCTTGTATATGGGATTTATATGACCACAAAGAAACTTGCTCACTACTTCTCTGATCATTCCATTACAGTCATCAGCGATGCTCCATTGTCAGAGATCCTGCATAACAGAGATGCAACTGGTCGAGTGGCAAAATGGGCGATTGAACTCCTTCCTCTAGATATCAAGTTTGAGGCAAAGAAAGCTATCAAGTCCCAGGCAATAGTAGATTTCGTCGCCGAGTGGATTGAACAGCAACTGCCGACTCAGGTTCACTCGGAGCATTGGACCATGTTCTTCGACGGTTCCAAAATGCTGAATGGTTCCGGTGCCGGGGTGGTGTTGGTCTCCCCCTGAGGAGATAAGCTCATATATGTTCTTCAAATCCACTTTGATTCCTCCAATAACGAGGCAGAATATGAAGCACTTTTATATGGATTGTGCATGGCCATTTCACTCGGCGTCCGTCGCCTCATGGTCTATGTCGACTCAGATTTGGTGGTTAATCAGGTGATGAAGAAGTGGGACGTCAGAAGTCCAGCCATGACTGGTTATTGCAATGCAGTGAGAAAGCTGGAGAGGAAATTCGAGGGGTTAGAACTTCATCACATACCCCGACTGAAAAATCAAGCAGCTGATGATTTGGCAAAAATAGGTTTCAAAAGAGAAGCCATTCCCAGCAATGTGTTTTTGGAACACATCCACACATCATCAGTTCAGGAGGATCCCTTCACTGAAGAGGCCCCGCAGCCAAAAAGTGCCACGGATCCGACTGAAGTTGAAGTTCCAGCTGTGGTCGACCTGATCATGGAAGTCTTGGTCATCACTCCCGACTGGACAATACCGTACATCGCGTACATCCTAAGGAAAGAACTCCCAGAGGACGAAGAAGAGGCTCGACAGATCGTCCGTCGATCCAAGGCCTTTACAGTCATAAAGGGACAGTTATATAGAGAAAGCGTGACTGGAGTCAGCCAGAAGTGTATTACACCAGAAGAAGGTCAGATGATTCTTGATGATATCCACTCGGGGACCTGTGGTCATCATGCGTCCTCTCGGACCATTGTGGCTAAAGCATACCGAGCGGGATTCTACTGACCAAGAGCGAATGAAATGGCGAAAGAGATGGTCGACAAATGTGAAGGATGTCAGTATTACTCCAATATGTCGCACAAGCCCGCGTCAGCCCTGAAAACCATTCCACTCGTTTGGCCCTTTGCTGTTTGGGGGCTGGACATGGTTGGACCACTGCGAACAGGCATGAGCGGCTTCACTCATGTGCTAGTAGCAGTCGACAAGTTCACCAAATGGATTGAAGCTAAGCCTATCAAGAATCTTGATGCTTGCACTGCTATCAGTTTCGTCAGAGAGTTGATATTCAGATATGGAGTTCCGCACAGCATCATCACTGACAATGGGTCAAACTTCGATTCCGACAAATTCAGGGCCTTTTGCGCCTCTCAGGGCACACAAGTCGACTACGCTTCGGTCACTCACCCCCAGTCGAATGGACAAGCGGAAAAAGCGAACGGCTTAATTCTCAAAGGACTGAAACCTCGATTGATGCGCGATCTCAAGCACGCAGCAGGAGCATGGGTCGACGAGCTTCCATCAGTTCTTTGGGGATTGAGGACAACCCCAAACCGATCGACCGGAAGAACCCCATTCTTTCTGGTCTACGGAGCCGAAGCAGTCTTGCCGAGTGACCTGCTTCACAACGCCCCCCGAGTCGAGCTCTACTCTAAAGATGAAGCAGAATAAGTCCGGCAGGACGCAGTCGACCTCCTGGAAGAAGAAACAGAAATGGCCATGATCCGATCGATCATCTATCAGCAAGACTTGCGTCGATTCCATGCCAGAAATGTGAAGAGTCGAGTCTTCCAAGAAGGAGACTTAGTCCTCCGAGTGGATCAGCAGAAACCACACAAACTCGCTCCTACTTGGGAAGGCCCCTTCATAGTCACCAGAGTCCTCCACAATGGAGCGTACCACCTCTACAATGTCGATCGCCAGATTGATGAGCCACGAGCCTGGAATGCGGAGCTACTCCGCCCCTTTTATACTTAAATTCTCACTCGGATGAGATGTAATAAGAAAAACTCCTGTAGTTTATTTATCAAAGACAAGAGCGTTATAATTTTCCCAGTGATTATTATTGTTTTTGTTTGCGTGAGAAATCTCCCAGTGGGTGGCTTAGCTACAAATCCGCTTCGCCTAAGTTTGTAAAAATAATTTCCTACCGAGTGGTGAGCCAGCCTCCCACTCGGGGGCTTAGCTGCAGTCCAGTACTCGCCTAAGTATTTGAAAATCTTACCGAGTGGTGAGCCAGCCTCCCACTCGGGGGCTTAGCTGCAGTCCAGTACTCGCC
Organism: Triticum urartu; assembly: GCF_056163025.1. NCBI lineage: Eukaryota > Viridiplantae > Streptophyta > Magnoliopsida > Poales > Poaceae > Triticum > Triticum urartu. The sequence goes on along the minus strand of NC_141873.1, from coordinate 74,401,536 downwards.
TAAGTATTTGAAAATCCTACCGAGTGGTGAGCCAGCCTCCCACTCGGGGGCTTAGCTGCAGTCAGTACTCGACTAAGTATTTGAAAATCCTACCGAGTGGTGAGACAGCCTCCCACTCAAGGGCTTAGCTGCAGTCCAGTACTCGCCTAAGTATTTGAAAATCCTACCGAGTGATGAGCCAGCCTCCCACTCGGGGGCTTAGCTGCAGTCCAGTACTCGCCTAAGTATTTAAAAATCCTACCGAGTGGTGAGCCAGCCTCCCACTCGGGGGGCTTAGCTGCAGTCCTGTACTCGCCTAAATATTTAAAAATCCTACCGAGTGGTGAGCGACCCTCCCACTCGGGGGCTTAGCTGCAGTCCCCTACTCGCCTAAGTATTTGAAAATCCTACTGAGTGGTGAGCGACCCTCCCGCTCGGGGGCTTAGCTGCAGTCCAGTACTCGCCTAAGTATTTGAAAATCCTACCGAGTAGTGAGCGACCCTCCCGCTCGGGGGCTTAGCTGCAGTCCAGTACTCGCCTAAGTATTTGAAAATCCTACCGAGTGGTGAGCGACCCTCCTGCTCGGGGGCTTAGCTGCAGTCCAGTACTCGCCTAAGTATTTGAAAATTCTACCGAGTGGTGAGCCAGCCTCCCACTCGGGGGCTTAGCTGCAGTCCAGTACTCGCCTAAGTACGAAACACATCTCAATCCTCAAGGACGACGAGGCGCGGGTCGACTGCCACCTTCTCCTTGGGAGCTTCGCCATAAATACAACGTGCCCTCCATCCCACTCTGCAGTAATGAGGTGCAGGTCGACTGACATCTTCTCCTTGGGAGCTTCGCCACAAATACAACGTGCGCTCCATCCCGCTCTGCAGTAACGAGGTGCAGGTCGACTGCCACCTTCTCCTTGGGAGCTTCACCACAAATACAACGTGCGCTCTATCCCACTCCGCAAGGACGACGAGGTGCAGGTCTACTGCCACCTTCTCCTTGGGAGCTTCGCCACAAATACAATGCGTGCTCCATCGCCGACCCGCAAGGACGACGAGGTGCAGGTCGACTGCTACCTTCCCCTTCGGAGTTGCGCCACAAATACAAGAGTTGTCTCGAATGAAGAACGAGTTCCACTCGACGGGGGATTCATGAAGATATTCAATGATAAACCAAGTTCAGATAAATCCTAAAGGTTCTGGACCACAGATCGAAGCGCTCGGGCATTAAGCCCGAAAGAGTTTAACGGTTACAAAAACCACTCGGCATTCCGAGGCAAATTTAAGGTGGGGCATAAAAGTTTGTTCACTCCACAGGAGGAGGACTGGCAGGCTCGACGAACTCGTCCAGGTCGACGTCGTCGGCGATCCGAGTGGCCGCAGCGATGAAAGTCTCCATAAAAGTTCGGAAGTCATGCTTCTAGGTGTTGGCGACCTTGATTGCTGCCAGTTTATCTTGTCGCACCTCCTTGCAGTGGACACGAATCAAAGACAGAGCCACATCAGCACCACACCGGGCAGAAGATTTCTTCCACTCCTGCACTTGATCAGGGATCTCGTTAAGTCGAGTCATCAGGGACTCAAGATCATTCTGGAGCGTGGCCTCTGGCCAAAGTGCCATGTCGATCCGTGACATGGCGACCTTCAGTCGAGCCAAGTAGTCCACAGCGCCGTCGATGCGGGATTCCAGCAGGAGCAGATTCATGGCCGTTTCATCTTTCACGGGAGAATTGATTGGGTCCAAGCCTGGCTCAATCCACCCAGTCTCCCCCTCGAAGTTCTGGCAAAACTCTGCATTCACGGTCCAAGGATAAGTCAATTTTCGTATGCTAAGTCGACCAAAAACATCAGTCGGAACAAAATGCGTACCTTCAAGCTTGATGAACAACTTCTTGGCAAGGCTCCTCAGATAGCTCTCCAGATCGTCCCTCGTGCAAGCAATGCCTTCCATCTTCTCGTACAGGCTGAGATTGTCCTTCTTCAAGCACGTGCACTCCTTGTTGGCTTCATTCAGAGCAGATTTCATCTTGGTGTTCTCTTCTTCCAACTGGCCGATCGAAGCCAGTTTCTGTTCAGCCAGAGCGGTTCTGTCGTCAGCTTCCTTTTGAGCAGCAGCCAAATCCTGATCCTTCTTCGCTAGAGCTTCTCTTAGTTTTTCTGCGAAGAAATGGTGCTTGATTCAGAAGGAGCAGAAAGGTACTCAAGCCTAAGACAAACCAGTCGACAAGCTCGTCTTACCATTGTCGTCGTCCTTGGCCTTTTTGCAGCTCTGTCTTGGCCAGTTCCAAGTCAAGGTTTAGTTGGATCCGCTATTTCTCCAAGTCAGCAAAGCGAGCTCCAAGATCACAAGATTTCTGAAATCAAAGAGGAGAAGTTATTTTACAGCGAAAAACGACAAAGACAATAAGTACTAAGACTACGGTCGACTGCCCGCAGTCCACCATAGTCTCGGGGACTACACCCAGTGGGTGCACTTTGCGTGCCCCCACCGGTTCTGATCCCACTCGACCGGCCCGCCGGAGTCGAGTGCAGGGAGTAAAAAAAGGGGAGAGAAAGAAGAACTCAGACCACAGTCGACTGCTAGCAGTCGACCGCGATCTCGGGGACTACACCCAGTGGGTGCACTTGGCGTGCCCCCACCGGTTTTGATCCCACTCGACCGGACCGAGTGGAAGAGACAAACTACCAGTTCGGTTTACACTCGACAAAATACAAAGACTACAGTCGACTGCCAACAGTCCACCGTAGTCTCGGGGACTACACCCAGTGGGTGCACTCAGCATGCCCCCACTAGTTCAAAAATTCAATCGACGCACCCTGTGGGTGTACAGATGCAAAGATTTTCGGAAAGAGTCTTCAGATAGCATATCCTAACAGAACAAGCGGTGACCAACTAACCTGAACGTTGCTTTGGAGAGCCGAGCTGGCGTCGTAGGCGGCCTGACTGACGTCCCGCACCGTCTTCATCTTCTCCATCATGATGCCCGCCTGGCATATGGCTTCCTTGGCAGCATTCACTTCGTCCTCTGGGACATGATGGGTCGCAAAAACTGAAGGTGGGTCGACAGGGGCCTGAGCAGTTGATGAAGAAGGCAAGGCACTCGACAGTGGCACGGCGAAGGTAACAGAACCCCGATTGGCATCGCCAGTGTCCTGAATGACTGGTTCCGCCCTCGGCGTCGACTGTGGCACCTTGCTTGCAGGAGCTTGCCTATTCTTCCTCTTCAAAGGCCTCTCGGGCTCTTCATCATCATCGGGGAGGTCGATAATGTTGGGAGTTGTGCAAAGTTCAATCGCCAAAATCACATCACCCAATGGTGCACATTGCAGTTGAGTTGACCAAATAAAGACAGAATGGCAGAAATCATACCCAGATTGGAAGTGACCACATCCTCCATTACCTCATCCTCGTCCCTGTAAGCTGAGGTCCCGGAAGTAGCAGCGCTGCCAGTTCCAAAGTTCGTCTGGTTAAAACAAGAAAAACAAACAGCACGGGGCGTCGAGTGAATACAAAGGGAGACACTCACGCAGAAGCGACGGGGATGTCAATCTTAATCTTCGGCAATGCCTTCCGAGTCTTCGGCTCTGCAACTTTGGGATGCTTTGGCGCTTTTTCGGTCGGGGTTGGTGAAGAGATCCGAGGACGCTTTGAAGACTGACCAGCCTGAGCAGTCGCCTTTTCGCGGGCGCTCGGTCGTTCTTGGTCAAGCTTGGATCGCCTCTCCCTGCGAGGAGGCGACTCGACTTCTTCGTCACTTGAGTCGTCGCTTTCTCCGTCCCCTTCGCCATCAGAAGTCCATTCGCCACTGTCGCCGCCGCTCGCCTCTCCTTCCAGATCTTGCTCTTGCTCTCCGTTGGGCATTGAATACATTTCGATAAGGGCCTGAAAGAAAGCAGGAAGAATAAAGTCAGTCGACGCGGTATAGACAGCTGCGCGAGTGAATTCAGATTACAATCAAAAGCTCAGAATCGGACCTTCTCTGGTACATGGGACTGGTCGAATGGAGGAACTCTCCTGGCTCCCCTGGGATTGTCCTTGTTTCCGGTCATGCCCGACAGCCACTTCTCCAGTGTGTCGTCATCGACCTCCTCCGGGTGAATCCGAGTGGAGTCGTCAAGACCCGAATACATCCACATCGGATGGTCTCGGGCTTGAAGAGGCTGGATGCGCCGCTGGAGGAAGACCTCCAAGAGATCCATAACGGTGACCCCGTCACGGATAAGCTGGACCACTCGCTTGACCAGCACCCTCACCTGCGCCTTCTCCTCTGGGAGCACCTTCAAAGAGGAGGGTTTCCTCACTCGGTCCATGGTAAAAGGAGGGATGCCAGTCGAGTCCCTGGCGTCGACTGGTCTTTGTAGTAAAACCAGGTCGACTGCCATCCGCGAACCGAGTCGGGAAGAATCATGGCCGGGAAGGAACTTTTCCCTCTCATCTGAACACTAAGACCCCCACACATCTGAATCACTTGAGTTCTCTCGTCACTCGAATTGGCCTTTTTCACAGTCTGAGAGCGACAAGTGAAAATGTGCTTGAAAAGACCCCAGCGAGGCCGACAACCCAAGAAATTCTCACAGAAAGAAACGAAAGCGGCGAGATAAACGATTGTGTTGGGAGTGAAGTGGTGGAGTTGTGCCCCAAAGAAGTTCAGAAATCCCCGAAAGAAAGGGTGAGGAGGCAAGGAAAATCCACGGTCGACGTGGGTGGCAAGGAAAACGCACTCACCCTCCCAAGGTTGCGGCTCGGATTCCTTCCCCGGAAGCCGTGCCGATTCATGGGGGATCAGCCCTCCTTCGGCTAGGTCGTTGAGGTCCTCTTGGGTGATCGTCGAGCGGATCCAGTCGCCCTGGATCCAGCCCTTCGGCAGGCCGGTTCGCGAGGAAGATCCACCCCGACCGGTCGCCTTCCCCTTCGCCTTTGCCGTCGCCTTCTTCGCCCGCTCCAGAGCCGCCGTCTTCTCCTTCCCCATCATCGTCGGTGAGACGCGTACGGAGCGGTGACGCTGGGGCGAGAGCGAGCGCGACGAAGGAGCCTAAAGAGGAGAAGAGATAATGGAGACGCACTGTTCAAGAGACCCCGGTCCGACGCCTTATATGAGGCCGCTTCCGAGTGGCTGACTGGTAGGCCCGGGCGGTCCTGTCAAATCCCGTAACAATCGCGCGCGCGATACGTGGCGAAAAAGGTGGCACGGGGATCGAGGTGGCTCCGCCCTATCCCATCCGATTACTACGGCCTCCCCCGTCCCGTGCGCTTCCCAAAATTCGGATCCCGCGAAATCTGCGGGCAACAGAACGACTTGTCAGACCGAAGATCTCCTCCACACCATCACTCGGAGCCTTTCAAGTAAAGAAACTCACTTGACAAAAAACTAAGAATGGATCAAGGCGACTGAAAGGGAAGTTGCTATCATCACTCAGGTTCATTGATCCGAAACAAGATATGCTCATGACATGAAAAATGAGTCAGAGAAGTGCTCAACCCCTTTCCCACGCAAACCTCGGTCCATTCGGAGGCTAATGATGAAGCTATGTACCTAGGGTAGGGTCATGGACCTGTCCCAGCTGCCCTACCCAAGGACATCTCAAGAAGAAATCACCTTCCAATCGACTTGGAGGTGTTCCACTCGACAGACTCGAAGACACTCGACCAAGAAGCAATCACTCGACCAAGATCCAACCACCCGATGGCCAGGAGACCTAAAGGCACTCCGCACGCTAAACGGTCGGTTATTATGTAGCTTTTATGGTCATCATAGCACTTTATTAGAGGCGTTACCAGTAACGCCCGACCTTAATGTATTTAAGACCCTGCACAACTGAGGGCCGGAGGGGTCCGGCGAACTCTATATAAGCCACCCCCTCCTCAGTGTAAAGGGTTCGCACCCCTGTAATTCATACACGCATAATCCAGTCGACCGCCTCCGGGCTCCGAGACGTAGGGCTATTACTTCCTTCGAGAAGGGCCTGAACTCGTAAACCTCGTGTGCTTACAACTTCTCCATAGCTAAGATCTTGCCTCTCCATACCTACCCCCCTACATTACTGTCAGACTTAGAACCACGACACCCAGCGAAGGATGTCAACTGCCATCGCGCCCTTCGCTGGGTCAGGAATCAGCGTCTTCAGCTCTTCTTTAGTGGCCTTCATGAGCACTGCATTAGATTCGTTCTGCATGTCAGGCATGGAGCCAAAGTTTGAGCACACCTTCATGGTGTTCTCGAACTTGGTGCGGTCACCAGTCGACCACCCGAGAAAGAAGGCCCTCCAGCCAATACCCCAAGGGAAGGAGTTGGCGTTGGAGCTGGAGCTAGAGCTCATGGCGATGGGGAGGAGGAAGGTTGACAGTGAGAGAAGAGAGGGGTGAGTAAGTAGTGGTGGGCAGGGTGAGTAAATATAGGGGGGTGGAGAGGAGGAGAAGAATAACAGTCATACCATTTTAACTACATGCTCTTCAATAAGCCATGAACTCTGTGATGTGCTTGACTTCATGAATTGTGTGCAGATCGAGGAGAGCAATGAGATGGGCACGGAGATGCTCCCGGCTGTTGACAACAAGGGCAAGAAGCCCCTTCACCCAATGCCCAACGAGGTTGTGCTGTCGTCCACCGCCGAGGAAGACCTGAAGACGCCTGAGGGTGGCGACGACGAGGGCATGGAGGAGCCCCCCAGCAATAAGCGCCGCAACTACGGCCACTACCATCAGGAGGATGGCACAACTCACTTCTGCAAGGTCATCCTTGCACCGAAGCTTGAGTGCATCCCCATGCCCCTGGACTTCACCAATCACTTCGTCGCGGTGTCGACGGAGTTCAAACTCAGGAACAACACTGGCTGCTCCTGAAAGGTGACGGTGAAACTGATGAACGGTAGGGTGACCCTGGATCAGGGTTGGGCCACCTACGCAGTCGTTCATCAGATCAAGATCGGCTACATCGTGACGTTCAAGCTCCTCACTCCCGACACCCTCAAGGTCATCATCTTCGACGACGATGGCATTGAGGTCGTCAACAAGTGCGGGAAGCACGACGAAGCCTTCGCCGCCAAGGAGTAGGGCCGGGGTCTCACTAAGTACTATCGAGTCAGCTTTTGAACTGTTTATGTTTATGGTTTATGCGTAGAACTATTATGAAGTGTGGTACTGCTTATCTAAAATATGCTCTTAAGTAGTTGATCATCTGTTTATACTCTGCTCTGTTTATGATGTGTGCTACATGGTTGTGCCGAAGTGTGCTGGTAACCTCACCAACTAGCCAAAGAGGTTACCACACACCAGGCGTTGCATACAACCAAATACCATGCCTTGGGTTTGTCCACTAACATGCATGTAACCAAACACCAGACAGTGTGGTTCTACCCATGCAGGCAAGAGCGCATGCAGGCAACCAAACAACATGCAGATGGTGCATTTGAGGCTGCATTTGCATAGCCAGGTTGAGTGGAGAAGTGTATGCAATGCAAGTACTGTAGCGCACGACAACCAAACATGCCCCTAGTGTCTTTCACCGACTCAAGATGAGGGAAAACGAGATAGCATCGATGCATGGCTAGTTAGGAAGGTGGAAGGATGATAGTAAGCCGTTTGAGACGAGGAAAGAAATGCGAGATACAACAAGGAGATGGAAATCTCGAGGAGATAGATAGGGCTGACAGCGTCGAGGTCGAGCTGGTGTATACGGACTCCAGAGGCGTCTACGTTCGGAGTAGGAGATCACTGGCAGGCCTTGTTTAGACCAGAGTTGTTAGGATACGCATCTTTTCCGAACAATGATCTGATTTTATCGATCCGTGCACAGAGAGTACAAGAGATTATAGAATAACAATAGATGCCAGGGAGATCACTGGCAAGTCTTGTTTAGACCAAGTGTTCAGGGATATGCATCTTTCTAAAACAATGACATGGTTTTATTGATTCAACAAAGAAAGAACAAAAAGCATCCCATGTTTCTTCCGCTCAGGTTATCATGATGATGTGTGTTTCTGTAACCGTTAAGAGTATGTTCTTCTTCTTCGTCTCTAATTTAATGAGATGAGACAGAGCTTTTGCCGTCATTTTTTTTTAAAATTGATCGTGTCTCTGGCGTACTTGTATTGTGATGCCTCCCTTCCACCATGTACTCTCTTTTACTTCTCGTATCAATGAAAAGATATGCGTGCTTTTCGTATTCACGAAAAAAGAACAAAATGACTGAAATAGCTGGAATGAATATTAGAGTTTAATAATAAACATGGAGGCTACTTTATGATTCTTTAAAGTCAACATCTCTAACTATTCTAACCGCATCTTGATGTTTCTCTATGCAATGAGCGGTCTTGTATGGCCTAGTTTACTTTGATTATACATCTTTACAATATTATCTGAGAATAAACTGAGCGTAAAGGAGACCATAGTTTTAAAAAAAACATGTAGAGTGAAACTGTTAATAGTAAAAAAAAATGAGGATGTGATACTGTTAATATTGATAGATGTGTAGAGTATGAATCTGAAGAACATAGAGAATACATAGAGGATGAGTAGTTATTTACCAAAAAATGCCTGGCCAACATTTTGGCAAGCCAAAAATTTGGCTACCAATTGATTATCTACCAACTTACTTTGCCAGTCTCTCAAAAATTCCCAAAAATTGGGAAGTTTTGGAGTTGCTAAATGTTGTCATGACAAAAGGTTAGCTAGCCAATTTTGTTGGCTATCAACCAAGCATGCTCGTAGTGCCTCATGTATGTGAGGTGTGTGTAATGCAATAATTGTAAAAAACAAATCATTTTCCAGTTGCATCCGCGGCTCGTTCTAGTGACGGTAGTGGTTGTTCGGTGAATCTTAATATAACTTTTATTATGTTTGGGGTGACTCTGGGTCATTTCCGCAAAAAATAAAAGTCAAAGGTCCACTGAAACTATACCGGAATTGTGTATACTGCTTGCGTATTTGCATGCATCACTGCACTAGTTTAGGTAATTACTTTCTCGCACTTAGACATAGACATGTGTTAGTTCAACTCTTTTCTTTGTGAGCAGTGGCTGCCGACTTATATGCATGTATCGACACAGCACATACATGCTGCATGTTTGCATTGCATGATGGACGTAACATGCATGCATGGTCGATCCGGCTAAGAGCATGCGTCAAATAAAGCGCGCGCAAAAAAATCGGGTGTTTACCGCTCGCTCGCTCGCGCGGCGCGGGAAAAGATGACGCGCAAAAAAAAGCGGGGGGCGCGCGGCAGTTTTGGCGCGTGTCGACGCGCGCTATAAATCCAGCGCCTAGCCATGCGCTCTCTCATCGCTCTGCCTCACCACACGCCCTTCGCCGCTCTCTCCGCCGGTCGCCGCCGCTCTTTCTCGTCTCGCTGCCGTCGCACCATTATGCCGCCACGCCGCCGGGGAAGTTCGGGTTACTGCGACGTCCACGCGCGCCCCTCCGACTGCTTCTCTAACGAGATCCGGTCCGGTGAGATGCGCCTTGGCCTCGGCACATTCGGCACCGCCCACGAGGCCGCCCGCGCGTACGACGCGGCTGAGTGGCGTCTCCGGCAGCCTCGTAGGAAGATGAACTTCCCCGAGGCGGCGAGAGCACCGCCTCGGCATCACTGAGATGGACGAGGAGGCCATGGCGGTGTGGCGCCAACACTTTCCAGAGGACGTCGTCAACGAGCGCGAATTCTACGCGCAAAGGAGGGCGAAGCGAGCCGCCTATTGCGAGGACAGGCGTACGCGGAAGGCGGCCGCGCTCTTCAACATCAAGCTGAAAGAAGCGTCGACCTGGGACTTCAACGATGAACGGTGGATTGACGCATTCATTACGACGTCGAAGGAGGAGGAGGACATCACCGAGTCGGAGTCAGAGTCAGAGGACGACATCACCGAGCCGGAGTCGGAGGAGGAGGAAGACGATGAGTAGTTGAAATAGGACTACTTTTTTATCTATCTATGCCATATGAACTATCTATACTATTCTTTTGTATCTTTTTATCTATCTATGCTATGAACTATCTTTTTTTTGTGTATGTATGTGTATCGCGCGCTGTATTTTAGTGCACCTGGTGAAGCCCTACAACGCTAAAAAATTGCAGCGCCTGGTGAAGCGCTACAACAGCGCACTAAAAAGTTGCAGCGCCTGGTGAAGCAACTGAGGACTCGGACGCAAAAACAGCCGTTGTGTGCGCTGTAAAAAAACTTTTAGCACGCCGTGCCTGCGCGTGTCTGTTGAAGATGCTTTAACGCACGACTGAGACATCACGGCAACAACACGGTGTCCTTGACCAAGCTTGCTTGACACAGAAAAAAAAAAGATAAACGAACAGAACAAAGTGTCACGTAGATAGAGTACCAAAAAGGCTTATCGACCGTGCGACGCGTCCCGGTCGGATCGTCACGTACCTAACTAATCCACTGCTCATCTAAAAATGAGAAGAAAAATCCACTGCGCATCTGAAAAACAATCCAACCCTAATGCCTGAGTACGCACATGGACGGTCGTACCACCGTCCGATCGGCGATCGCACGTGGCTACCATCAAAGCAATCATGCTGCCGATCGTTGCAGGGTAGGCCTTAATTTGTCTTCTTTTACGGTCGACATCGTACTGCACCGAAATGGATTATACATATGATCACGGCATCAGCTAGATGACAGGGTCGAGAGGAGATTACGTAAGGATGCGGAATATTGTTAGGCCCGCCGGGCGAGAAACGGCCTCTGCACGCCAAGCTAGCGAACACTTGTAGAAGGCTCTAATTAAACAAATGACAATACAACGACTGAATCCCCTTGAAATAATCAAGTTTGGAAGCAACAGCTGGGCGGCGTGCACTCATCTACTTATCCTTATACTTATCACGCGTTTGTTTTCCCTCAGAAAGTTCTGAGCTGAGGGCATGAGATTGATCATCATGAGGATAACTCGGTATGCTGAACACGGGAACGCCTCCGACCCAATTCACCAGGAGCGAGTCTCCTTCCACGCAGCAGAGGCGGCAGATGGTGGCGACGAGGGACGCGGAAGCGGCGCCTCGGGCGCGTTCGAACCGGGCCGCACGCTAGGGGAAGGCAGCTTGGGCAAGGTGAAGCACGCGCGGCACCACGAGCGAGTCTCCCTCCGGGCAGCGGAGGCGGCATTCGAACTGGGCCGCACGCGCGGCACCGCGCCACGGGGATCACGAGTTGGAAAGAAGAGGAGACAAAATAACGTCGAGTTGTCTACCAACACACCACGTTGAACATATACCAGGCACGGCCGTAGACCAACACGGAACATGGAGAAAACGTAGAGCGTGATTGGTTGGTTACCACAAATTGACAAGACAACATTTTAACGGGCCAAACATTTGGCTACCGGTTGATCTGGTACCAACTTACGTTGCCAATCTCTCAGAATTTATCAAAAATTGGCATGTCCTGGCGGTGCTAAATGCTGGCTAGCCAAATTGATGGCTCTGAAAACCGAGCATGCGCGAATGCCTCATGTATGGGAAAAAAAACTTATACGACCCAGGTCGTATGCTCCTGATTGTGAGATCCGCTCCAGTTGATGATACCTGGCAAAAACGAATCTCAATGCAGGCTGGGAGTTTTTCACGAGTATCAAGGTGTAACACAATAATTATCAACTTTTATCACCTTTCGTTCAATCAAACATCCAACTTTGCCAATCAATCGTTTGCTGTGGCCATTGGGCCATGAAGGCACGGTGAACCCCAGGCTTCGCCGTGGAAGGGTTCCTGCTACGTTTTTAGGTCTGTGTTTTAGGATCCTTAAAAAAAGATGTGTTTTTTTAGCTCGGTTAGGGTTTGTGTCATGTTCAGGAGGCGTGCGTCGGCTCCATAAAGATGAATAAGATTTTTCCCACCCAAATCCCGCTCCGACTGTGCGGCTTGCGTTGTCGAAAAGCGTGTGGAGGTGTTTCTCTGGCTGGCCTCGCGATTCAATCTGTGTTGGTCTTCGTTGGATCCCTTGGATACAGTCTTCATTCGTGTGTTTACATATTGGATCCTTATAATCTACATTTCTTTTCATCGATCGCGGTTGCTGTTCTAGTGTGTTGATCGTGCAGGGCCTTAGCATGGCGGTTTCTCGACTGTGTACTACAATAAGTTTTGGGCGGCTTAAATGAAGGAGTGACGACAACTTTGGCTCACTCTAGTGTTTGTAGTTGCCGCTAGATGGTTTATGAAGCTGGATGTAATTTTTGTTACTTTTGATGCTTTTTGCACTGCCACGACAAACAATGAATAGATGGAAAACTTTCCTAAAAAACAATTTATATATTGAAGTAAAAATTCCTTTATTATAGCCAGTGGACCCATTTACCCTGTTCGCACAAGAGCCTTTGAAATGCTAGGGTACATCATGCTGCATGCATGCATCATGCATTGTCGACGCTGCTAGAGCCCGAGACAGTACGGCAACAGCACGGCGTCCATGACCATGATTGACACGCACTGCCACGTAGGAGTATATCAGATAATAACAAAAAATAATAACAGGGTAGGCGGAAAGAACAAAGTGTTACGTAGACACGTACTCGTAGAGAGAGATAGAGAAAGAAAAAGGTGCTGTAAATGTTTTCAAATTAACCACCTCTTACCGACAGTGCGACGCGTGCCGGTCGGATCGTCACGTACCAAACTAATCCACAGCTTGATGACTCATATAGGTCATGGCTACGCACATGCAGCTAGCTAGCTGCTAGCACGGTCGTATCACTTGTCGGCGGCCGTCCGATCGTACGTGGCCACCAAAGCAATCCGGAGCCCAAGCTCTTGACAATGGCATAAGCACTTCTTTCATAAAGTGTACACCTTAACCTGTTTTCTTTTATTTTACGGTCGACATCGTACTGCACCGAAACCGATTGTCTATATGATCACGGCATCAGCTTCAGCTAGATGACAGGAGAGCAGAGATTACGTAAGAATAGCGAATATAGCTAGGCCCGCCCGGCCAGATACGGTATCTTCACGCCAAGCTAGCCAACACTTGTAAAATGCTCTAATTAAACAAATGAACATATACGTATTACGTAAATACAACGACCGGAAGAATCCCCTTGAATCAACCGAGCCTGGAAGCAACAGGTGGGCCGTCCCGGATATTTTTGTCCACGTCTGCCTGCCCTCATCCAGTTATCCTGGTACTCTCATCTTTTTTTTTTTCTCACCTTGCGGTCCTTTCTGTTGAAGCCCAGGGACTTATTTGTATTTGTTAGAATAAATCCGAGGCATACTGTTGATAATCCAAAGACCAAGCAATCACACGAGCACGATACCGAGATTTGTTAACGAGGTTCACCGGTATAATTACATCCCCGGGGCTTGACTATGGGCGATCCTCCCCATGACACCGCTACAATACCGCACCCGGTCGCCCTGGACACCGGTACATGCCGCCGGCTTTCCCTGCGTTCCGGTGCTATTATGTTGGCATAGGTTACATCATGTGTCTACCCCGTTATATATGAGAGGCCTAGGATACAAGTGTCCTACTAGGACACGACTCCATATCCTATTTAAATACAATACAACTCAGAGTCCAACTGTAACCTAACTTATACATAATATTCGACACAACTCTAACAAACTCCACCTTGGTGAATATTCTCCACCATCTTGAATTCGTCAATGTGTCAAACTTCCATGTACATTGGACTTGAGCTTATCCCATGAGTACCGCTGCTACTCCAAAGACTCCATGTGACTCCACCTGCAACTTGTAGTCACTTCTTTTCTTGACCACTGTCTGAAACTTGAAAAAATTTCACTGTTGCTTTTAGTCATCCCGAGTCAAATTCGCAGTTGTCTCACCACATGTATGACCACCAGAGCCCTGGCCCGTCTCCATGTCCCGTGCATACCGCACGCCTCGCCGCTATTACCGCATCGAGCCTCCGCTGTCCTGGTCGAGTCTCAAGGGTCGCGAAAACCACACCACTCAACCCCCACTGCAGAGTACCACCAGTCATCACCGACCGATGACGAGTTTCACGCTTCCATCAGACCACCGGGCTCCAGTCCAAATTACGTGTCCCTCGCTTTTCCCGCTGAATAGGCTTCGATTCTCTAGATCCTTACACCGTAGCCCCTCAATCCAGCTCCACCTTCAACATGACTCCATGGTGGTTGTACTTGCCACCCCGCACCTCGCCGACTCCAAGCTCTCATGTGCACCGTCTTGAATCAACCCTGCGCCATAGTCTTGTCGAAGCCACACAAACCCTCGGGCCTGCGCCACGTGTTTCCACGCCCCAGAAGTCGGTCACTATCAACATCACGCACCTATGTTGTCGTCGCTCATTCCACCACCGTCTTTTGTACCAACCGACTCACGTCGATCCGTCAGACTGCCTAGTCCGACCCAGGCTCCCAGATCATTTTCTGCGCCATTTCCATCCATCACATGATATTCCCGTCTTAGCTGACATGACTTCCTGCAACGCCTTCAAGCATCCCTGTTGTGCCACCAAATATTTCACCTTGTCTGCCATAACCCAAGGTTTTCAGTTCCGTTGAACTTCTCCACCTCAAACCAAGTACCCTTTGGTATCATAGTTCTTTGTACGACCTAGCTAGTGAAAACATACTCAAGCTTCAAGAGAATGCCTTGCAATTCGCATGCACTTAGCAAAACCCCAAATCCCTAGTTCACTTCTCGTGTGCAAGCAGGAAAACCAGATCACTTGATTGAATCCTGCTACTCACGAATAGCTCCTGTACTAGTTGATGCTTCGCTGACTCCAGCCTTGGAATTACCATTGTTATTCTACTTGCCGCTGGACACAACCTGATGCATCGTTGTTGCTGCCAATAGCCCCTGCTCTCCTCGATGGATGCGTATTACGATAGATTTTCTTCGCTTGAATCGATCTGTCTCAGCCTTCCTTCGCGTCGCATACGAGAACTCGGTCCTCTTTTTTCTCTTCAAACAAATCTCCGTACCTGATTCCTTTGGCTCATAGCACAACACACGTATCAGCAGCACCTGTGCACGCGTGAGCAGCATCGAGCCTCCGTCAAACGCCTGGCCGTTGCTCCTGCCTCAGTAACCCCAGTTGTCCGCCCACCTCATGGCTGCACAAGGGCCTAGCCCATCAAGAACGCACACAACCAGCCACCTAGGCCAGCCTGTCACATCCTAGGCATGCCCACGAGCCACGTTGGCTACAACTCCCTATACGACTGCAACACACCAGGGCTCCGTGCCGCTTCCGAATCCGCTGCTACACACCCAGTCTCGCCGAAACCAAATCGATCAGGTACCGATCCGATCGGCAAGAACTCCATCGTGCTTGCCTCACGTTGCCTACCTTCCGATCGCTTTTTCCAATCTCGCCGAGAACCACACCGTCACCGGCTGCATCTCAAACTCGATACTTCCTCTAGATTAACAATCCACGATCTCTGAACAGCCTAGCTCTGATATCACTTGTTAGAATAAATCTGAGGCATACTGTTGATCATCCAAAGACCAAGCAATCACACGAGCACGACACCGAGATTTGTTAACGAGGTTCACCGATATGGCTACATCCCCGGGGCTTGACTATGGGCGCTCCTCCCCATGACACCGCTACAATACCGCACCCGGTCGTCCTGGACACCGGCACATGCCGCCGGCTTCCCCTGCGTTCCGGTGCTATTATGTTGGCATAGGTTACATCATGTGTTTAGCCCCGCTATATATGAGAGGCCTAGAATACAAGTGTCCTACCAGGACACGACTCCATATCCTATCTAAACACAATACAACTCAGAGTTCAACTGTAACCTAACTTGTACACAATATTCGACACAACTCTAACAGTATTTCCCTCTTCTTTTGGGACTGGTTGTAAAATGTGTTGTTTCATGTGCTTACCAGTGAAGACTCGTGAAATGTCAACCTAAACCTAATATTTTTTTCTCAAAAAAAGGCTATCCTAGTAAGGTTTTCACGGGTTCGTCTTGTGTACCCCTGAGATAAGTACTCAACTAGTTTCCGTCCAAAAGTTCTCAGCCGAGAAGCAGAGACTGAGGATAACTTCGAACTGTTAGAGTAAGCTCACTAGAGGAGGGTAAGACTAGCCACAGTGGGAGTAATTTCAGTAGTAACATCGAGTCTAACTCAGCAAATTTGCTTATGTGGCAATGAGTTAGTGAAGAGAGAGGTAATTGTAGTAACTTAGCTAGTTACTGTAACATCACATGTTCCAATGCAATATGAGTCTATAACCTAATAAATGAATCTTTGCATGTTATCACACTTAAGTTACTACCCACTATGAAGGTAGTAACATAGTCTAGAAATATATGTATGTCACTATCGATTGTGGCTAGTCTAATACAAGACCACATATGCAAATTATTAGCAAAATATAAGACCTTTTTTGGGCTAAGCTGGACTAAAAAACATCTTATATTTTGATACGGAGGGTAGACTTCAAGCTTCATGTTTCTAACAGTGTTTAAAAATGAAAAAATATGGCATGCACATAAATATGTGAACTGTTTTAAGAAATTCCATCTACGGGCTACCAGAAAAAGAAAAATGTGGATTGTTGACAAACCTCTCTCTTTTTATAGCTTACAATTTGAAATATTTTTAGTGAAATTATACATATACATATAACACATTAAGATGTGTACAACATATCAGTGACAGTTAATATGGATAGGAGGGAGTAGAAAACTTCAGATTTATTAGGAACTTCTAAATAAAATTCACGTGTTCCTTTTTTCTTTAAGAAAAATGTGGACCTCCCTATAGCTTGGGAGTCATACAGCTGAACACATTACAAGACCCTTTATTTCGAACAGTTCATGGTGAAAAAACCATGGCTCGAGAGAAACAACCATCATGAATATATGTGGAACCCATACAATTATCGCTAAATATAAAATTCTAACTATAAAAAGAACAATACTCTCATGGAACACTGGACACACCAATAAAGACCAAGAAGCACTAACAAAGCAAAGTGTTAGCAAAAAAGAAGATATTCGTTGCGGTGGAACAAGATGCATGTGTGTAATTCATCGTGTCGCCGAAGAGGTGGTCGACGCCGGGAAATATGTCATCGTCCTACTCAACCATGGTGGAGGAAGATCCAACAGTCGTGCTAGAGTGCTCCCCCAAAATAGGATCGCAAGAGACAGGGCTCTGGAGGCCTGCTGTCTCACTTCTCGGGGCACGCCGAGAAGCAAGATGAGAAAGCGGTAGGTGCCCCAAAGCATCCAAACCAAGAAGCAGACACGTTGGAGATGAAGTGGCTTCAGCGAAACCGAGACACTAATGGGGAGACAAAGGGGAACAATCACAACCGTTCGGTTTCATTCTCCACTAGCACAAAAACATCTTAGCTTCATTGTTGTATGATAAAAAGAAGGGAGCGGGCACGCGTGGCATAGGTCTCGATCCTGCTCGGCTCGATCACAACACGCGGGCGAGGCATGCAGTGGATGATAGGTGGGAAGTACTTTTCTTAGAATCACTTCCTAATGTACATGATCATAGAAACAACAGTGTTTAAAGATCAAGATTTTCATGTGGTTTGTACATAAGACGTGATTCTAACACAACACAATTGGGTAAAACATAGGTGTGAGGGGAGTAAACATTGTTGTTTCTATGATCACGAGTAAACAATTCAACACTTATTTCTTACAAGCATACTAGCCTAGTTATTATGACGAACAATACATGTGTCCTTTAACGTACCTCCGCCTAATAGTATGCTCAATTTGTTTAGCAACTGGTTAGGTGGGGTAAAGCCTAATACGGCGGTACGAATTCAAGTGGGGGTTTGTGCATTACTTGGCTATTTGAAACTATCAAAACAAATATGTGTTTAACAAAACAAATATTACAAACTTTTTCATGTGATCTATCGAGTGTCTGATGGATCTATACGTGGTCATTACCACTCCAAGCGGAAGAGAGGGAGCTTATGACCTTTGAGTGCAACCGATGAGAGATGATAGCACGTGCTACGTACAACCGGTTTAGGTGACGGTCCAATATAGGACTTTCCTCTCCCTATCTAAAGAGCTCTATTAACGCAGACCCTCTTCTGACTATCATTTTAAGAAAGCAGCAAATCCTTCTGTAACGCCCGGGTAATCAAGCTACAGTAATCCAACGATAATCATGCCACGTCACCCCGGTTACTATTGATAATCTACCGTTAGGCCAAAACCGAGTCAAATTCAAACATTAAAATAAAGTTAAATTATAAAAGTTTCGAAATGTTAAACTAAAATGTTCGGAGTGTGCAGTTAAATGCCAGGGTAATTATAATGAAGCAAACACATTTTTATAAAATGCCTAAATAATTTAACTTGATTTAGAACAGAAAAGAAAATAAATAAAAAGATAAGTAAATAAAATTGTTAATTAATTAATTGACTTAATTAACTTAATCAATCCTGTTTAATTAAACTAATTAAACATTAGGTACCTAATTAAGTAATTAAACTGATTAATAGATTAATTAGGTTATTGTACCTATGACATACGGGACCCACCTGCAGGGTTGACCTGGTCAACCTTTGGTCCTGCTGACATCATGCTGATGTCATGCTGACATCATAAATGCAATTTCTAAATTAATTTAATTATGCTAATTCTAGAAAATGATTTAAAATCTTTAAAAATTAATATAAAATAATCCGTAGCTCGGATGAAAATACTTTGTACATGAAAGTTGCTCAGAATGACAAGACGAATTCTGATACGCAGCCCGTTCGTCCGCCACGCATCCCTAACCTATCAAACTCGTAACTTTCCCCCTCCGGTTCACCGGTCCAAAAACGCGAAACACCGGGGATACTTTCCCGGATGTTATCCCCCTTCACCGGTATCACCTACTACCGCGTTAGGGCACCTCTAACGCCGTAACTTGTCATGTCATGCATCATTATGCATATGCTTGCATTATATTTATTGTTTCTTCCCCCTCTTCTCTCTCTAGACACCGAGACCGACGCCGCTGCTACCCCGTACGACTACGGTGTTGACGACCCCTCTCTCTTGCCAGAGCAACCAGGCAAGCCCCCCCCCTTTGATCACCAGATATCGCCTACTCTTTTCTCTACTACTTGCATTAGAGTAGTGTAGCATGTTACTGCTTTCCGTTAATCCTATTCTGATGCATAGCCTGTCCTTGCTACTACTGTTGTTACCTTTACCTGCAATCCTAATGCTTAGTATAGGATGCTAGTATTTTCATCAGTGGCCCTACATCCTTGTCCGTCTGTCATGCTATACTATCGGGCCGTGATCACTCGGGAGTTGATCACGGGGATATACTATATGCTTTATACATGATACATGTGGTGACTAAAGACGGGTCGGCTTGTGGAGCACCCGCGAGTGATTCACGGATTGGGGGCTGAAAGGACCTTTGTCCCAACGGCCCTCTGTGTGGATCTTTGAGGCGGAGCGACAGGGCAGGTTCCGACCACCTAGGAGAGAGGTGGGCCTGGCCCTGGTCGACGTTCGCGGATACTTAACACGCTTAACGAGATCTGGGTATTTGATCTGAGTTTGGCCATTTGGTCTATACGCACTAACCATCTACGCGGGAGCAGTTATGGGTATCCCGGCGTCGTGGTATCAGCCGAAGCCTTCTTGACGTCAGCGACGGAGCGGCGCGCGCCGGATTGGACTGGAACGCCACTAGGCTAGGTCTGCTTCCGGCCGCCCACGCAACGTGCAGGTGTGCTAAGGGCGATGGGCCCAGACCCCTGGGCGCTTAGGTTTAGACCGGCGTGCTGACCTCTCTGTTGGTCTAGGTGGGGCTGCGACGTATTGATCTTCCGAGGCCGGGCATGACCCAGGAAAGTGTGTCTGGCCAAATGGGATCGAGTGTGTTGGGGTATGTGGTGCACCCCTGCAGGGAAGTTAATCTATTCGAATAGCCGTGATCTTCGGTAACAGGACGATTTGGAGTTGTACCTTGACCTTATGACAACTAGAACCAGATACTTAATAAAACACACCCTTCCAAGTGCCAGATACAACCGGTGGTCGCTCTCTCACAGGGCGACGAGGGGAGGATCATCGGTTAGGATTATGCTATGCGATGTTACTTGGTGAACTTACCTTTTGCTCTCTTCTGCTTGCTGCAAGATGGAGGTGGCCAGAAGCGTAGTCTTCGATAGGACTAGCTATCCCCCTCTTATTCCGGCACTCTGCAGTTCAGTCCACATATGATACCCTTACTCCATTTGATACCCATGCATATGTAGTGTAGCTCCTTGCTTGCGAGTACTTTGGATGAGTACTCACGGTTGCTTTCTCCTCCTTTTCCCCCTTTCCTTTCATTCTGGTTGTCGCAACCAGATGCTGGAGTCCAGGAGCCAGACGCCACCGTCGACGACGACTCCTACTACACCGGAGGTGCCTACTACTACGTGGTGCCCGCTGACGACGACCAGGAGTAGTTTAGGAGGATCCCAGGCAGGAGGCCTGCGCCTCCTTCGATTCGTGTCCCAGTTTGTGCTAGCCTTCTTAAGGCAAACTTGTTTAACTTATGTCTGTACTCAGATATTGTTGCTTCCGCTGACTCGTCTATGATCGAGCTCTTGTATTCGAGCCCTCGAGGCCCCCTGGCTTGTAATATGATACTTCTATGACTTATTTTATTTGTAGAGTTGTGTTGTGATATCTTCCCGTGAGTCCCTGATCTTGATCGTACACGTTTGCGTGTATGATTAGTGTACGATTGAATCGGGGGCGTCACACCTTCTCTCTATTCTACTATCTGATCTTGTCGGTTGAAAATCGATCTGAAATATGGTCATATCTTCATTATCCCAATAGTAAATCTTGTTTAGGCACGATGTCCTATTTTTACCGGTTGTGGCTATTTGCTTTTTTATCTTCTTTTCAATTAGCTACTTGAGATATTTTTGGCACTCAGATATTATATTAATTTAATAGATGATTGTGTGCATCGCTTGATGCTGAGGTTGGGGTAATCCTCTTTTTTGGAAAAAAAACTCTTGTCATGCATGAATGAGCCACATGGTCTCGGAGATTTTTCTAGAAATTATTGGACAGAATAAATGGGCTAAACCAATAAATCCAACATAAGGATTTTTTTAAGATTTGTGCTACTTAATATATACATACTTCTTTCATTTCTGAATATTTGTATTTTTAGAGATTTTAAATGGACTACCACATATGGATGTATATAAACATATTTTAGAGTGACGCACTTATTTTGCTTCGTATGTAGTCATTTGTCGAAATCTCTAGAAAAATAATATTTAGAAACGAAGGAAGTATATGATATTTGAACATTTCACAAAAGGATATTATAATACAAAGCAAATGCCAAACATACCACGAGGGGTGGCGACACAATTTTTATTCTTCCTCACTGGACGGTAAGCAGATTAGCGCCGACCTAATAAACCCGAATATATATAGGCACACCACATGAGGAAGCATTCCTGTCTTCTCTCTCGCTTTGTTTGTAAAATTGCCAATTTTGACCCGGAGCGGCGCAAGGAAGCCATTCTTAGTTTTACAAGTGAATATGGTCAAAATGCACAGCTAAACATGCGCCAAAAATAAGGGCAACTTCAACGAACCGGCCCAAACAAACAATTAGAAAATTGTCCCTTTTTTATTCATTTAGGCGGCCAGACGGACACTAAAAGTTCGTCCGTGTCTGCCGGTTCATCAGTGCGCCTCAAGTACCGGCCGCATTTCAGTTTTGACAAAATTTCAAATTAAAATATACTGCAAAAAAATCCGTTCATGACATTAATTAAAATAAAAGGATAACAAAAATAAATTAATTAAGCCTAGATCTAGTGGCCGTCGTCATTGTCCTTGTCATCTTCCTCGTCGTCGAGGTTGATGTAGACTGGAGCCGGCCATGGATATGGCCATGGTGTCAGTCCTGCTGCCGGCCCATGCCTACTGCTTCGGCTGCAACTACTCCGATTGCTGCTGCTTCGGCTCCACCCACTCAGGCGTGCAAGGCAGCGTGGACGTTCACGCCCACACATGCCCCACTAGCCCCGCCAGTGGCCACGACTTCGACGGTGGCGCGGGGGCCTCCAACGCCGAGACTTGGAGCACCAGTGTCAGGCGCAGGTCAGTCCACTAGGCCATCTTGGCCAGTTCGGAGTCCTCGATGTCCTTCTTGAGGGCCTCATCCTCCTCCTTGGTTGTGGTGTTGGAGCGCGCAGGGGCGTTGGTGCATGAGCGGTGAAGCATGACCAACGACGCTGGTCGAGCTCATCGCTGAACCAAATGTCCCAGTGTGGCGAGTCCAATGCGAACGCCGGGTCGTGGCAGAGGTCACTTAGTAGCTGAGTGCGGTGGCGGCAGATCTCCGCCTCCCGCGCATGACCAGAGGCCGAAATGGCTGGCACTGGACCCTATTCGGGTTCAAATGTCAGTCGTTCAGCATGTGCACGTTCATTTAGGGCACAGAGATGGTGTGTTCCCAGTAGTGCTCGCACCGGTTGACCGACACTTACACATGGTCACGCGCCGGCGGTGCAGCCCTGGCAGCACCACGATGAAGGTTGCCACATGGCGGCGCCGCCCCGAGGAGGGGCCGGCATCGTGGTCGTGCGCTCCATTTGTTCGCTTCCACGACATGGTGGGCGGTAGAAAATGGTTATGGGTTGACTGTCCAGCGGCTGGGGCAGAGGGAGAAAGAAAGAGTGGGCATGGTGGGTACTCCCCACAAACATGCATTAAAAAGGACTTACTTAATGGTAGTTGGGTGACTGCCGTGTGGGGCTAGGGTGGACACCAAGGGGGCATGCAACGCGCCCATCTGTTGTTTGTGTGACGCAAACCCGGCACAAATTTAGGGTAAATTTACGCCCACATAGACACGAAGCGGGCATAAAATGAGTTTGCGTCATCGCGTTGGGTCTTGATTTCTGTTCACGCAGATTTAAACGGACAAAAGATGGATGAAATGCATATCTGCCTTGGAGTTGCCCTAGCACACTATTTTTTTATTTATCTTCTTTCCTCGCTCGCCTCATTTTTACCGTAAAAATGTTACTCCTTTCATTTTTGTTACTTCTTCTGTTTTTATTTACTCTGCATATTAGGTTTGTCTAAAATCAAACTTTATATTCTTTCAACAAATTTGTAGAAAAATATATTAACATATACACCACCAAATATATATCATTGAATTCATCATTGCATATATTTTCACACAATATTAATTTGTTACTATAACTTTTTATATTGTTTTTTATAAACTTGGTCAATTTTTATAAAGTTTGGCTTTAACCAATATTAATATGCGGAGAGTATTTATCCTGTTGGGTGGGCTGGCTTCAGGATTAAGGTAAATCCAAACACCAAGCAAACCCCACACCAAACACAACCGCAACCACACACACGGAAAGACCAAGTGGCGAGCTCGGAGAGGATTATTGATTTTCAGAGCTATAAATACGGCCCCTTCCACTTTCCAAATCGCATCGTCATCCTACACGCGAACCACGCCTCCGGCCCGATTCACCAGGAGCGAGTCCCTCTCCGGGCAGCAGCAGATGGGGGCGACGGGCGACTCGGAAGTGGCGGCGGCGGAAGGGGCGGCGGCGGGGTGCCGCGCGCGGGCGGCGCTGCTGGGCGCGTACGAGCTGGGCCGCACGCTCGGGGAAGGCAACTTCGGCAAGGTGAAGCAGGCGCGGCACCGCGCCACCGGGGAGCACTTCGCCGTGAAGATCCTGGACCGCGGCAGGGTGCTCTCCCTCCGCGGCGCCGACGACCAGGTCCGCAGGGAGATCGCCACGCTCACCATGCTCGCGCACCCCAACGTCGTCCGCCTCCACGAGGTAATTACTACTACTACTAATCGCGATCTCCGCTCCTGCTGCTACCCCGCCGCTGCTGTTCTGTTCTGAACCGCCCTGCTCGTTTGATTGGTTTGATTTGATTTCATTTCCTTGTGATCGGTCAGTGGATTCGTTGACGAATCAGCCGCGTGCGATGTATGTTTTGCTGCCTGCTGACTCCCCTAGATCAGATGTACGCATCCTTGGTAAATTTGAGGAAAAGGCGAGCCGTGTTACAAAACATTGATCGGATAGGCGTTCATTATATCTAAACATCTTGATGACCGGGAAGAATCGCGCTACAGTTATCAGCCTGAGATTCCTTAAACAAAGGGCACTTGGAAGTGGGGATTGCGAGCATCATCGTAAGGCTGGTCACAATGATGAGGAACTTAGGAGTAACATCACACACTCCAATACAACTTTGTTTATGTGTCACATATTTAATGAAGAGAGAGGTGCTTGTGGTAACTAGCTAAGTTATCGGAACATCACACACTCCAAGAAACAATGAGTCTATAACCTAATAAATACATCGTTGCATGACACTACATAGATGTTCCTACCCACTATGGAGGTAGTAACATAGTCTAGGGAAGTATGTAAGTTACTAGCTTATGTTCTTGCCCATTATGACCAGCCTAATGCTTATCCATATATGTTCTTGTACATAATTGTTGGAGGGATTCTGCTTTGGGTTATCAGTTCTTATTAGTGTGTTATATACACGTAGGACACTAAACCTACCACGTGGTGTTGGTCCAGTTGGCAAGTTGTCTCCAACTGCATGTTGTCTGTTCGTTGGCCCACCCTCAGACATTGGCTAGTGGGCCCACAGATGCAGATTTCCATTTAGCAGCGTGCCTCTCTTGGCCGTGGATTCATATTATTATCTTTTTTTTGTCTCAAAAAATATATTATTATCTTTTTTTGACATAAATATTATTATTATTGTTTGTTAATTACTCATTATTT
Source organism: Triticum urartu (assembly GCF_056163025.1). Lineage (NCBI taxonomy): Eukaryota > Viridiplantae > Streptophyta > Magnoliopsida > Poales > Poaceae > Triticum > Triticum urartu. Next base: position 74,376,791 of record NC_141873.1, on the reverse strand, counting down.
CGGGGAATGGTTTGTTAAAATTGAGGGAGAGAATACTTAGAAAGACCTGATCGAGCTGGGTTACAAAACATTGACCGGATAAGAATTCATTCTCCTTTCTGCGGGAGGATAGGGGTTCATATCTAAACATGATGACCTGGAACAATCAATCATATGCTACAATCATCGAAAAATGACAGCTTATTAAGGAGAGTGATGTGTCCGCCCCAGAACAAGGGAGGCTCAAACTCGGGCAGGTCACAACTCGGGTGGGTGACAACTTATTGTCACGTCCTAACCATCCGGGGACCTGGGCATGCGACCGGTCTGCATCACAATACAATTATCAACCGCAGATTCCTTAAAAAAAATGGTACTCCTGCTTGGCGATGGAGATTGCAAGTTTTCAAGAATCATCATAATGTTTATCTATATATGTTTGCAAAGATCCATAGGAACACTTCTATAATTGTGGGGGTTCTCTTTTGAATATTATAGTAGGGTGGGCTAATAGCCTGCAGATCATTGCACGTCACAGGTAGAGATCATTAGCGCGTAGCACGTGGAGTTGGTCCAGTTGGCTGGATCTAGTTCTAGTTGCATAATCTTTGCTCCTTGGTCAACCCTGAAGACATGGGCTAGTGGTCCCACAGAGGCAGATTCAGCTCCATGCCACGCACTTCTCCATGCTAAGATTAATCCTTGATTTGGAATGCATGTGACATGTCGCCGTCAAGTAGCTGCTGCCAGCCCCGTCCTTATCTTTTTATTATTTTCTACTACTATGCAATGATCTTTGTCTTCTGTGAGATATAATTGAAATAGAATTGTTTTAGGTCTAACTCATGGTGCACATAAGCATATGAATTCGTTCACGTGGGCCGTTTAAATAACATCATTGTCGTATTATTAATCCTGCGATTGTTTTAACTCTTGGTTTCAGGTTGCTGCTAGCAAAACAAAGATCTATATGGTGCTTGAGTTTGTCAATGGAGGCGAACTTTTTGACAGGATTGTAAGCCCGTATAACTTTTATTTTTGAATTGTCTGAAACCTTGCTTTGCACTATAAAATTCTCTATCAGGTACATTTCTTAGTTCTAACACTTAAGTTGATTCCTTTCCTACAAATAAAAGGCAATAAAGAGAAAGCTATCTGAACGAGAAGGAAGGAGGCTTTTCCAGCAGCTAATTGATGGTGTGAGCTATTGCCATGGAAAGGGTGTCTACCACAGGGACCTCAAGGTACTGACGACTGAAGTATTTCTTTATTTGGAGCATCTGATCAAGCAATTATCAATCATTCTTATTGTTCTTGTATTATATAATCCGCGAGATGGCCAATATGGCTTGACTGTTCTGTGTTCTCCTCATTTATCCCACTGTTACATGTTACAGCCTGAAAACGTTCTTATTGACCGGAAAGGCAACATCAAGATCTCTGATTTTGGTCTCAGTGCTTTACCCCAACATCTCGGAGTATGACATAAAAACTTATCACACGATTTTCTTGTATTGATCATTACATTTTTATTGATATATTTTCCGAGAATATTTCCGTTTCACTGAATTTAAGATCTGCAACCTTTCAGAATGATGGATTGCTGCATACAACCTGTGGTAGCCCCAACTATATTGCTCCTGAGGTAAAAGACTGGCCACCTTCAGACCAATTGTCTATTTTACAGTATGCTTGCTAATTCTTGTGCCAAATATATCCAGGTTCTGCAGAACAGAGGTTACGACGGATCATTGTCGGATATCTGGTCTTGTGGAGTAATTCTTTACATAATGCTCGTAGGACACCTACCGTTTGATGACCGAAATATGGTTGTTCTTTATCAGAAGGTAGATATTCATAAAAAAGGAAAATAAGTGATATTTAGTGTTCTTTCTGTTATGATAGTTCTCTCAAGCCATTCCAATGATACTACTATTATCTTGTTGCGTGCAGATTTTCAAGGGTGACGCTCAGATCCCGGAGTGGCTTTCTCCCAGTGCACAAAACCTTCTTCGGAGGATTCTTGAACCAAATCCGAGGAAGAGGATTAACATGGCAGAGATCAAAATGCACGAATGGTTTCAGAAGGACTATATTCCTGTTGCTCCATATGATGATGATGATGAAGATGTACGGCTTGGTGCAATTCTACCTATCAAACAGGTATGGCAAGATGACACAAACTATATGATGCTGAAGACCAATTTATGTCCTAATATAGGCATCATGTGTTCCATATTTGTAGCCGCTGATCGGTGAATTTTTGTTTCTGTTTTTCTATCCTGAAGCAAATTAGTGAAGCACCCGGCGACAAGAGTACTCATCAGATGAACGCTTTTCAGCTGATCGGAATGGCATCTTCCCTTGATCTTTCAGGTTTATTTGAGGAAGAGGTATGCACAAACATTTTCCAGTGCCTCCCTTACTGTCTTCAGAGTGATTTGGTCTGCAAAGCTGGGAAGAAAAATCATATGCATGGCTTCTGAAGATAAACACTACATATTCTTTGATCAAAATAATCACTGAATGCTGCCACTACGGTCTTAGACAACAACTAATCTGATCCAGCTGAATTTGTTGCAGGGAGTGTCCCAGAGAAAGATCAGGTTCACATCAGCACATCCACCGAAGGATTTGTTCGACAAGATTGAAGTGTCCGCGACGCAGTCAGGGTTCCATGTTCAGAGAGCACATAGCAAGGTGAGCAGAAGCTTCTCAAAAGGTTTTTCAGCATCACATGATTGAGTACAAGTTTTGAAGGAACTGAAAATGATGTGTCGTGTTATATTTCAGCTCAAAATAACGGGCAATTGCAATGGACCGAACAACCCCACACCATTCTTAGTCTGTGCCGAGGTATAAATTCGGCGAGCTGAACCTTTCTTCTGTGAAACGCGTGGGAAGGGTAACCAATGGAGATCAACTGTTAACATCTGTGGTGCTGTTTCTTTTTCTTGTCCCAGGTTTTTGTGCTTGGCCCCTCTCTGCATGTTGTGGAGCTTAGGAAGTCCCATGGTGACACTGCAGTGTACAGACAGGTAGACGAGCGCTAACAACAACTGGATTTGCCACAGCCATAACTTCACCGTACACATATTCAGTACTGGTGCTTAGTGAGTGAATGACTTAATGGTGTTGCTTTCTTGGAATGTGTTTTGCAGCTCTGCGATAGGATCTCGAGTGATCTGGGGATTGACAAGACTTTCGGGATGGGCTCGCTCTTCGATGACAACCTCCCTGGCTTCGACAGCAGAGCAACGACACCACTGGTTGCCTTGTGATGAGTGTTGTGCTGTAGGTACCCCAACTGACATGATGTTGTAGGACGCTAGGATCATAGCTGTTTATTGATTGGAAATGACGGTGATGGTGTAAGGATTAGGATCGTACGGTGTACAGAACTATATACATATAGTCAAGTCGTGAAATTGACTATCAGTGATGTAATCGTTTTTTGCACGAAAAGGCCAAAGGCCTTTTATATGAAAGCCGACCAACCTTTACAAGGATTTCTTTACATAAATGAAAAACTACACACAGTCTTCCTCCTGCACTTGCCATGAGCGAAGCTCGATACCCCCTCTGGACATTCCAAACACCATGAGAGTTAGGAAAACGGTGTTGACGCAGACGGGAAGTTGCCTGTCGGAGCCAGATGATGCCAACGACTACAATCTAGGAAATAGACAATCGTCCCGGAGAAGAAGGCGATGAACATGGTTGGATGACCACCATAGATCTAGCCAAACAGATACAGGGAGACATAACCTCGTAAGCTCATTGACGATGCTGAAACTGGCCGAATGTTGCCAGTTGGAGGAGGAGCTAGGGGCCAAGACACATGCGTCCGTCCACTCAGTCGAAAGATACATTCGAAGACCACCTACATAACACGAAGAGATGACTAGACCCACCATTGTAGAAGAGTGCTGACCAGGCGACCCCTTCACCCGCCGCCGCCGCCGTCCTCTACTCCACCGACAAGATCGTCGCTGCCGAGGTGGACCAAGATTCGTAGAAACCTTTTTCTTGATCTGCATGGTGCCACCATCACCATCCTAGCGCCATCGTGTGTGTGTGTGTGTGTGGGTGGGGGGGGGGGGGGGGGGGGGACTTCTAATTCTAAGAGGCCTAAGTACAATGTCGCGATGTAGATTCGGGGGGTGACCCTCCCGTCGGTAGAGCAACATGTGGAGGATGGGACTCGTGGCCTCGTTGACGGGGAGCAATCGCCTCAACGGTGTATGAAGAGGGATGCGTCTTGGAAAAGGTACGACTTGTTTTCAGCGACGGAGTTCAAAAATAAGAGATGAATTATCTACATGCCTTGTTAGGGCATGCAGTGCGGTGTTTAGCCAACATAAGTTAGGTATGCCCAGAACCCCTGTCCACTTTGGCCGGCATACCATGTCCTAGGCCACAACGCAGCTTCTTCCATTGGCATCATCCTTGCCGCACCACAAGAATCCACAACATATTTTGGCCATCGCCGTTAGCGTTTTGGGTGGCAGTTCCATTGCCAACATTGCCTGAATTGGGATGGCGCAGAGACTGGCGTAATCCGGAGTAACCTTCCACTCTTCGGTAACATGACCGCCTTGCAATTGGGCATGCATCATGTAAGTTGATCCACAGTAGCTTCAAGCTGGGTTGGCCTTTGCTTGCGGATCGAAAGTGGCATTCCCAAGTACTTGCAAGGGAAAGAGGCGTTCGCGCATCCGAGCAGTGTGCACACTGAGGCCATCTCCTCTTGGGAACACCTGATGGGCAAGGTAGCGCTCTTCGACAGGTTGACAGTTAGGTCGGAGGCATGCCCAAACAACCCCGATATGAGCCACATGCCCTAGTCTCATGTTGAATGGGCTTGAAGAAAATCATGATGTCGTCCATGAAGATTGATAATCGCTGGTGCATGCCCGATCTGGCTAGCGGTGCGAACAATCCACCCCGATCTGGCTAGCGGTGCGAACAATCCACGGGAAGTACCAGCTTAAACAGCTACACGAGGATAATTGGATCAGATCGGTCGCCCGCCTTCAGTTCCCCATGCACCTGCAGGTCTCGACCGCATCACTGACCTCTCAGGTTACACTGTCTACAGACAGGGAGGACTCCATCTCCTGGCGTTGGACTCCCAATGAAATCTACTCCGCAGCTTCGACATATACAACCCAATTCTCCGGCTCCTTCCCCAGGTTCTCACTGACGAAGATTTGGGAGGCACACGCGGAGCCCAAATGCAAGCTCTTTTCCTGGCTGGTGCTCCATGGCAAGATCCTCACGGCCGACATGCTCGCTATTCGCGGATGGCCGCATGATCCTACATGCCCGCTATGCCTCGGAGCACCGGAGACGACAACTCACCTTTGCAAGGACTGTCCATTTGCGATTGCGGTTTGGTCGCATGTCCATGCATGGACCGGCGAGGCGCCGATGAACACGATGACACATCCGCCTCCCATGGGAGTCTCCGATTGGTGGGATCTGCTCATCTCTCCCCTATCCAGGGATGAAAGACGCCGACGTAGCGGTCACTTCCTCTAGACCATTTGGAATATCTGGAAGGAGCGCAACCGCCGGATATTCAACGGAACCCGTCTCACTCACCTGGAGGTGGCGGCCGTCGCGCTCGACGACATAAGACTGCGAGCTTGCGCCTTCGGCGGGGCACATGTGGCGACCGATATTAGTTGATTTGGTTCACTTAGCGTAACATGCCGGTCCATATAGGGGTTTTGTCAGGTTTCCCAAGAAAACCTGTCATCTCTGTACATAAACCCTCTTTTTCGTCTGAAATGAAAAGGCAATGCTTCTGTCGGTTCCTCGAAAAAAAAACAGCTGCAATGGTTTCATGCATAGAATGAAGAGCATGGGAGACCACGGATATAGCACGAGTCCTCAATATTGTAAGGATATATTTGCAGAAATAACATTGCCATGTGTCGACAAAACAAATGAGTTGGACCAGGGAAAGTATCTGGTGCTCCCAGCCTTGGGGTACTTCCGGTACTCCAATGTCAATAACCATTTTTTTAATGTTTCAAATAATTCCAAAAACAATTGTGAATGTTCACAATGAAGGTGACTAACAAGTCTTAAAAATTTCAGATCCAAACTCGAATGACACATTGGGAAACAAAAATGTGAAATTTAGGCTGAATAGTGTAAAGAAGAGATAAAAGCAACATTGACACTATTCAAGTATGTATTTCTCTTTTTTGTTTCTAAATGTACATTTCAATGTTGGACCTAAAAATTTTAGGGGATGTAGTGACAGTCCTTGTGAACATTCTCTCTTTTTTTTCTGAATTTTTTCAAAACATTTAAAAATACTTTTTGACATTGGAGCATCGGGAGTACCCCAAGGCTGAGAGCACTGGATACTTTCCCGACCAAGTATGAACCCACCGGTAGAGTTTCTTTTACCATAGGTGAACTATATTCAAATTTTAGTATGGATCTGTTCCCATCTGCCAAGTTTATGTGCCTGGGCCGAGTGCAACCACCACACACACACATTTTTTTTTGCGGGATAAACTTTCGATCTATTCATTTTTAATTATGGCAGTACAACAGACACTAGAAATAATCTGTCTTAGTTTCGTCGCCTTACCTAGTGATAGTACACCGCGGGTGCGATTTGTTAATCCGATATAGTAGATCATAGACCTGTCGACATGTAACTGATGGATGGAGACCAGCCGACCCACAACACATACAGACTGTATACTACACTCATTCGAGGTGTTGTGTTTTTTTCCGGCTAGTTGTCTAGCGATACTCCGTGTTTAAACAAGCACAGTACTAGCCCGCGCCGCGCGCGTGCGATTTGTTAATCCGATACTATCAAGAACTGCCGAGACGCGACTGATGGAGGCCGGCCGTCGACCCGAAGCTATCAAGGAGCAGACGATCGATCCGATCCGATCGAATCAGTCAAGATGTGTATGTCCGGCCCTGGCTCAAGATATCCATTCGTTCACCGGCTCCCGGACCGGTAGGTGCACCGGATCACCCACGTGCACTGGGTCGTGCAGCACACCGGATAGCCACAGGGAATGTGACGGGTGTCCGGTTGAATTCACCGCCGCATGGTGACCGGCGAGTGTGTGGGCTAGCGCGCCGCTGCGGTGCAACGCAACGAGCGGCCATCGCGGTTCTGACGGCAACGTACCGGGCATAGCTACATCACTAATTAACTACTGGCCACTTGTTGCATCGCGGTCTTCTGTTTCTGAAAGCAAATTTTGAAAATGCAGAGGCGTAGAGCTCTCCGGTTTCATCGTTGACGGAGACGCGGTGCAGCGTGTTATGTCTCGTTGCATGCGCCAAGAGCTGATTTTTGCGTGCACCCTAAACTCCTGCCATGCACGCCGACTCCTCGACCTGTCCTAGAGGTACCGATCTACGTATCATGTATCGTATGCATATACCCCATGGCCACGTATATACGGGAGTGACGGGAATCAGAATATATAGTCATCTCCGTCGAAGAAGAACCGTATACAAAAAAGGCCCGAGATTACAGAGGGCTCGGGAAGAAGAAGATGCACTGGAGGCTTGCATCAACCAAAAGGGACAGTTTGTCCCTTCTGGAATCCTAGTGACCTTAGTCACACGGAAGAAGATAGAAGTCTCTAGAAGATAGATAGGGCTGAGGGCGTCGAGGAGCAATTGGAAGCATCTACGTTTGGCGTAGGGGATCACTGAGAGTGAGAGGCCTTGTTTACACCGGAGTGTGTAGGATATGCATCTTCTCAGAACAACACGATAGGATTTAGTGCATATTTATTTTGAGAGGAACTGATCCGTACAGAAGTACGTACACAAGATCAGATCATCTGAATAAGAATATGTTAGGGAGGTCACTGGCAAGTCTTGTACTATACACCAAAGTGGTCAGGGACATGCATATCAACATGCGAATAATGAAACCAACATGATTTTGTTGATTCGGTAATGACTAATGAAAGAACAAAAATATCAAAATAAGCAAAATTAATAGGTACGTATTAAAGATTTGGAATAGACTCGAAAGCTACATCAAGATTCTTTTAAGTCTACATCTGTAGTTCCATTATTCACATCATGATATTTCTCTATGCAATAATAGGTTTTTATGGCCTAGTTTATTACCATCATAGTCAGACTCAAAAAAGTTTGACTACTCCATCTTTAGAATATCATAGTAGCTTTTGCCTTAATTAATCCATGAGGCAACTTTTTGGCCTCCAATTCAGAAAAGAAAAATGTTAGCAAGCCAATTCGTCGGCTGTCAACCAAGCATATATGTTGGTACCGCATGTATGTGTGCTTGGTTCTTCATGGGTATTGAGGCGTGTAATGCAATAACTATCAACTTTTATCACCTTTCAGTCAATCAAGTGTCGACTCGAAACGAATACTACCAAAATTGTTGTGTATATTGCTAGTCCGCTAAAAGGAATACCCAGATTGTTGTATATATTCCTTCCGTATTTGCACGCATCACTGAACTAACTAGATGATAACCCAAACATTGCTACGGAAAGTTGTGAATTGGATGCAACTGTTTCAGTGCGATTTGGTTTATGAAACATTACTATTTAAACTGACAATATGTGTACTGAAACAAAAATACATATAGTGTGTTCCAATTTATCATTCTATAGTTGTATAATATTTTCGAATATGAGTAGAATGCATGGTGCATTTTAATGAGGGTATCTTTCCATGCATGATGATATGGTGAGGTGATATAGTTGCATGTTAAGATAATTGAAGTTGGTGTTGAATATGATTGGCAAGAACTTGCATTTTTTAATGCGGGTGTTTTTCATGCATGATGACATAGTTGCATGCCGTGATAATTGGAGTTAGGAAATATCCAACGGCGACCCGCAAATTTCCTCCTGTATAGCTGTTATCCAAAGCTGCGCGCATACATCCGACAAACAATTAAAACTAACCAAACAAATTTCGTTCAAACACGGCCGTATTCATATAAACATGGTCAGATTTCATATAAACATGACATACTTCATTACATTTACACCAACTAAGCGGTGCTAGTCCAGCTCTAAAGGTATAATTAATACCCAATCTAAATGGTCGCTGGCGCCCATTCCCCGTGTCTGGCCATGAGCCCCGAGAACTGAAGCTTCGCCTTCTCCAGCTTCGCCTCGGCGCTATCCAGTTCTGCCTCCGTAACCCCCGCCTCCGGAGGCCCGGGAAGCACAGTTGTCTGCCTCCACGTCGCTGCCAAGCTGCTAATCGGCCGACGATGTTCAACCCACCAAAAGCTTGGCTTCAACAGGAGGCGAGGGGCGGTGGTCTTTTTGGGACCCGAGCGGCAGCGACCTACTGTGCACTACTCTTCCTCGCTGCGAGCGGCGCCTGCGGACGTGCCGGCTTCGTGGTCGTGGGGGCGGGGCGCGGCCTCGGCGAAGTCCTCCACCCCGTCGCCGGTCTCGCCGAATACCACCTCGTCGCACTCCTTGTAGGCGGCCCCACCTCCACCACGTGCTAGCGGTACCACCAACGGGCGAGGCGGATATCGTGGGCAGAGCGGTAGGACTCAAGCAGCGCCTCCTGCTCTGCCAGTTCCGCGTCCTGCGCGAACGCCCTGCTGGCGGCGAGTTGCTCCTCCGCCTGCCGGTGCTCCTGGAGGAGGTGGTGGTTGTAGGAGGCGTCGGCTGCGCCTTCCGGAACTGCTCCTCCCGCACCATGTCCATGTAATGGGCATGGGCCTCGCCGATGGTCATGGTGCAGTGCACCGACGAGGGTGGCGTAGAGGAGGAGGAGGAGGAGGAGGAGGGTGGCGCAGAGGACGAGGAGGGTGGCGTTGACTCGTCGCCGATCGCGTCCTCCGGCTACCTGTTGGCCAGGCAACCGGCAACAATGGCGGCCATCTCCTTCTTCTGGTCCGGCGTCAGCCCATCCCAGAGAGCTTTGGCGGGGGAGGAATCCATGGTGGGAGTGTTGCGGAGAGGGATCGGAGGTTGATGACTGCGGCTATGGCCGGCTTCGGTTTATATAGCAATGGTGGACGGTAAAGGGACGGACGTGTGGCGCTGAAGGAGAGCCCCGGTAACTGCGTGCCTTCAATGTGGGCGGCAGACAGATGGACGAGCGTCCGTCGTGTCGTTTGAACGCGCAACAGTCACCTACACAAGGAAGAGGTGGGGGCGGCGCTCTCTCGGCCGGCGCGTAGCTTCAATGCCGACGCCAGTGAGCGGCCGTGTCCGCTCTGGCCGGACATGAATGCAGGCACTGGCTCTCTGAAGCGGCACTGACCATTTCGGGCGGGAAGCGTGCGGGAGGGAGGAGGGTTTTTTGGTAGCCAGAGCGGTCAAAAGCGGGCGTGTCAGCGGTACGGACTCCCGCAAAGCCCCCCCCCCCCCCCCCCCCAACACACACGTTTGTCTTCCGTTTGCGGGAGAAAGTACGTCTGAATTGCGTCGCGGACCGGTACAGAAACGTTTTAGGTAGTTTTTGCGGTCAGAACAACACGGTCCGGATGGATGCATGATGGTGAGGTGACATAGTTGCATGCTAAGATAATTGAAGTTGGTGTTGATTGTTGAATATGATTGGCATGCATGTGCATTCTAATGTGGGTGTTTTTCATGCATGAACATAATGAGATGACATGGTTGCTTGGCCTGAGAACTGAAGTTAGTGGGATCAACAGTTAATTGTTTTCTTGCACAGAGTCACACAGACATGACGTTTGTATTCGGAGCAGTGTGTGCATGCCGACTTCTAGTATATGCTGCATGCATGCAACATGCATGTAAGCGCACGATCGAGACAATACACGGCAACAGCATGGTGTCCATGATCATACTTGACACGCACTGCTACGTCTCAAGTGAAAATGAAAAGATAAGGTGGAATAAAACAAAGTGTCACCCACTCTTGGAGAGGGGTAGACTAAGAAAATTAGACAGCGCGATGCGTCTTGCTGGGGTCGTCACGTACCTAACTAATCCAGAGCTGGTGACTCATGAGTAGGCACATGCAGCGAGCACAGTCTTATCACTTGTCTTTTTACTGAGAGGAGTCGTATCACTTGTTGACGGCCGTCTGATTGCACGTGAGCGACAAAGCAATGGCATCTCCGAATCTGCACTTATATTTCTCCGAAGAGAAACGAAGTGCGGGCTACGCAGCATCCGGACGCTTCAAACCCGCTTCATACATTCGGACGAACCGTCCAGTCACTATCTGATCATATTTTTTTATTCAGACGATCCTCAAATGTCGGGATTAACCGACATCCCTCATATCCAGTCTAAACATGGGGCGGATACGGGGCTTCCAGGAGCACTTGGGCATGCACTCTACGTCGGACCCGGCCCACGCTGGTCCACCCGATCCCACATAAATTCGTCTCATCCGCTCGCCGGTCCAAACCCTAGCCACTTCACTCCTTTCCCCTCTACTCCCCTCCGCCACCCAACCTCGTCTCCGGTTCCTTCTGGCCATTTCCGGCATGGCGGGCAGCGGATCCGAGTCCTTCACCTCCCGATCTTTCGACCTCGAGCTCATCCCACGCGGCCCCGAGGAGGAGATGGCCGTCCGGCTTGCGCTCCGCCGCGCCCGGGAGGAGGCCCATGCATGGCTGCGCTCGAACTCCATTCATCGGGAATCCATTGCGTCCGTCCAAATGGCGCATGGATCCGGCGCTAGGTCAGCCGTAGCTGCCTCACCGGAGGCCGTGCGGTCCGTGTGGCGTTCGAACATGCTGGCGGACGCGCATCCCCTCCATTGGCGCACTGAGCATGAGGACACACCATGCGCCTCGTCCGACGAGGCCATGGCACGACGTGCCCGCCGTGCAAGGCACCGGGCACGGGAGGCGGCGGCGAACCTCGCGGCAGTGGACGTCGGCGAGATGGAGTCGCATTCTCCAGTGCCCCGTATGGCGCATTAGTTCGGGCAACGCAACCACATCGTGGTGGACATCAGCGGCTCGTCCCCGGACAGATCCATCATCGATATGATGTCTACCGGCACCCAACGGGTTCCGGGCTCCGACGATGAAGAGTAGGGCATGGAAGACGGCGGCGCCTTGAGTCCCGTGAGCTGGCTTGTGTCCCATGCCCTACTCTACCTTGCCGGCGACCGGGCGAACACTCTGGGGAGCGCAGCTGGCTGCCGGACATGGCCACGGCGATCGGACGAGCTCCAGTTAAAGATCGCTAGGTTGCATGTAATAATATGGATTTAAATTTTTTAATTTGAGGCATCCAGATATGGAAGTAATTTTTGAGACGTAATCGGTCACTATCTGCGGATACACCCAGACGCATCCACGGACGTTTGAAACATCGGATTTACCAAATCCGACTTAGATGCTCTAATGCTATGCTTCTATTACGGTCGACGCCGTACTGCACCGAAACCAATTATTTGATCACGGCATTAGCTTCAGCTAGATGACAGGCTGATGAGAGATTACGTAAGAATACAGATTATTGCTAGGCCCGCCAGGCGAGATACGGTCTCGTCAGGCCAAGCTACCGCACGCACACCCCCACTTATGAAATGAACATATATTTAGGTAATACAACGACCAAGAAGACGGCCCCTGGATTAATCGAGTCTGGAAGCAACAGGTGGGGCGTCTAAGGACCAGCCCCGGATCATTTTGTAAAGAGACTTGCCGGTAACAAAATTGAACCAGGTATGATGATACCGTCGATCAAATCTCGGAAAAGTAACATACCGATGACAAAGGGAACAACGTATGTTGTTATGCGGTTTGACCGATAAAGATCTCGTAGAATATGTAGGAACCGATATGAGCATCCAGGTTCCGCTATTGGTTATTGACCGGAGATGTGTCTCGGTCATGCTTACATAGTTCTCGAACCCATAGGGTACGCACGCTTAACGTTCAATGATGATTTGTATTATGAGTTATGTGATTTGATGTACCGAAGTTTATTTGGAGTCCCGGATGAGATAACGGACATAACGAGGAGTCTTGAAATGGTCGAGACATAAAGATTGATATATTGGAAGGCTATATTCGGACATCGGAATGGTTTCAGAGAAGTTCGGGTATTTTTCGGAGTAACGAAAGGTTACTGGAACCTCCCAGGGAGTTGATGGGCCTTAGTGGGCCTTAGTGGGAAGGAGAGGCAGCAGCCAGGAGGTGGCGCCCCCCCAAGCCCTGTCCGAATTGGACAAGGGTTGGGGGCGCGGCCCCCTCTCCCTTCCTCCCCCTTCTCCTTTAGGTGGAAACCTACTAGGACATGGAGTCCTAGCAAGATTCCCCTTGTCCCGGCACGCCTAGCTTGGCCGGCCGGCCTCCCCCTCCCTCCTTTATATACGGGGGTAGGGGGCATCCAAGAACACACAAGTTGATCTTTTAGCCGTGTGCGGTGCCTCCCTCCACAGATACACACCTCGGTCATATCGTCGTAATGCTTAGGTGAAGCCCTGCGCTGGTAACTTCATCATCACCGTCGCCATGACATCGTGCTGACGGAACTCTCCCTCGGCCTCAACTAGATCAAGAGTTCGAGGGACGTCATTGAGCTGAACGTGTGCTGATCACGGAGGTGCCGTACGTTCGGTACTTGGATCGGTTGGATCACGAAGACGTTCGACTACATCAACCGCGTTACTAAACGCTTCCGCTTTCAGTCTACGAGGGTACGTAGACACACTCTCCCCTCTCGTTGCTATGCATCTCCTAGATAGATCTTGCGTGATCGTAGGATTTTTTTTGAAATATTGCGTTCCCCAACAGTGGCATCCGAGCCAGGTCTATGCGTAGATGTTATATGCACGAGTAGAGCACAAAGAGTTATGGGTGATAATAGTCATACTGCTTACCAGCAACATCTTACTTTGATTCGGCGGTATTGTTGGATGAAGCGGTCCGGACCGACATTACATGACCGCGTTCATGGGACTGGTTCTACCGACATGCTTCGCACACATGTGGCTGACGGGTGTGTGTTTCTCCAACTATAGTTGAATCGAGTTTGACTACGGCCGATCCTTGTTGAAGGTTAAAACAACACACATGACAAAAACTCGTTATGGTTTTGATGCGTAGTTAAGAACGGTTCTTGCTAGAAGCCCTTAGCAGCCACGTCAAACTTGCAACAATAAAGTAGATGACGTCTAACTTGTTTTTGCAGGGCTTGTTGTGATGTGATATGGTCAAGATGTGATGATATATAAATTGTTGTATGAGATGATCATGTTTTGTAAAAGTTATCGGCAACTGGCAAGAGCCTTATGGTTGTCGCTTTATTGTATGAAATACAATCGCCATGTAATTGCTTTACTTTATCACTAAGCGGCAACGATGCTACGATGGAGATCAAGGTGTCAAGCCGGTGACGACGGTGATGATGACGGTGCTTTGGAGATGGAGATCAAAGGCACAAGATGATGATGGCCATATCGTATCACTTATTTGATTGCATGTGATGTTTATCCTTTATGCATCTTATTTTGCTTAGTACGGCGGTAGCATTATAAGATGACATCTCACTAAATTTCAAGGTATAAGTGTTCTCCGTGAGTATGCACCGTTGCTTCAGTTCGTCATGCCGAGACACCACGTGATGATCGGGTGTGATAAGCTCTACGTTCACATACAATGGGTGCAAGCCAGTTTTCGCACACGCAAAATACTCAGGTTAAACTTGACGAGCCTAGCATATGCAGATATGGCCTCGGAACATTGAGTCCGAAAGGTCGAGCATGAATCATATAGTAGATATGATCAACATAGTGATGTTCACCATTGAAAACTACTCCATCTCACGTGATGATCAGATGGTTTAGTATGGATCATGTGATCACTTAGATGACTAGAGGGATGTCTACCTAAGTGGGAGTTCTTTAGTAATATGATTAATTGAACTTTAATTTGTTATGAACTTAGTCCTGATAGTATTTGCATATCTATGTTGTAGATCAATAGCTTGAGATGTAGCTCCCTGTTTATTTTTGATATGTTCCTAGAGAAAAATAAGTTGAAAGATGATAGTAGCAATGATGCGGACTGGGTCCGTGATCTAAGGACTATCATCATTGCTGCACAGAAGTATTATGTCCTTAATGCACCGCTTGGTGACAAACCTATTGCAGGAGCAGATGCAGACATTTTAAACGTTTGGCAAGCTCGGTATGATGACTACTTGATAGTTTAGTGCATGTAGCGACCAGACCTCAAACAGTCTGATCTCTGTGCATAAGTGTCATCCCTAGATCGGTAATGCTAACACACACAGTACTTGAAGGATTTATAACAGAGTAGCAATCACACACTTATTACATCGAATGTCTCAAAAGAGAACTTATTACAATAAATATGGCTTAAGGCCATCTAATACGATAACAACGGAAGGCTTGGAAGATAAAGTGAGTCCATCAACTCCAACGGCATCACTGAGTGAAAGACCACGACCTAAGGCTCCTTACTCTTGTGTTACATGTTAGTGATAGCCATATATGCATATAGAGAATAGTGAACAGAATAATGCTATCACTATATGCATATATGGCTGGTGGAGGCTGTATGGTTAATATGTTTTGCAAAAAGCCAATTTTTCCCTACTGCAAAGGAATAAATTTTATTTAACTACAAAGTTTGTTGAAAACATTGAGAAGGTAAACCCCCTCTCAATCCCAAATTAAAGTAATCATTAACAACCCATCAAATTAATTAAGTAGTGATGAGATCAGCATGATAATCCAAGAACCAGATACTCAAGATGTCCATAACCGGGGACACGGCTAACCATGATTAGTTTGTACACTCTGCAGAGGTTTGCGCACTTTTCCCCACAAGACTCGATCTCCTCCGTTGGATTTCTCGCATTACATGGTGTTTGAGAAACGGATGACCAAGACACAGTCTTTCAGAAGCGTTAGCACCTTACGATGGGTAGACAGTACCACCTACATCCCCTACATCTGCTAGTCTACCACTGTAAGAGTTCACACTACTTAATCAACTATGCTAGAGCCCATAATAGCTTGTGGCTGCACACGGAAGTTTCTAGCATGAATAATCTTATGATCCCTTTGAGCCTGAGTGGCAGTCCATAGGAGAATCACACGGTACCCCGGGATTTCTAAAAAAATATATGCAATCACTGGAATTCCCCAGGTGCCTCAATCCACCCAGATGTGTATTTAAGTTGCCACCTTAAGTTGAACCATTAATTAACAATCTCACATCTATCATGAATACACTCAAACCCAATCCACGTCTACGAGCATAGCATAGCAGTATAAGCATAATGTAGAAGTAATGTAACACCCTCGATGCGACTATATCTCCCACGTGTCGAGGCACGACTTAGAGGCATAATCGCATTGAAGGCATATGTCGCAAGTGAGGTAATCTTCACACAACCCATGTAATATAATAAGGGAAAGAGATTACATAGTTGGCTTACACTCGCCACTTCACACAATTACATGAATAAACATTACATCAACCAAATACACTCATGGTACGACTACGGAACCAAAATAAAGAAGAACCCCAAATGCGACAAAGGTCCCCGATCGACCCCAACTGGGCTCCACTACTGATCAACTGGAAACGGAACAACACAAAGGACAAGATCTTCATTGAGCTCCTCCTGAGCTTGGTTGCATCATCTGCACGGACTCATCGGCACCTGCAAGCTGGTTTTGGAAGTATCTGTGAGCCACAGGGACTCAGCAATCTCGCACCCTCGCGATCAAGACTATTTAAGCTCATGGGTAAGGTAAAGGTATGAGGTGGAGCTGCAGCAAGCGACTAGCATATATGGTGGCTAACATACGCAAATGAGAGCGAGAAGAGAAGGCAAAGCACGGTCGATAAAAGTATGATCAAGAAGTGATCCTGGACTACCTACGTCAAGCATAACTCCAACAACCGTGTTCACTTCCCGGTCTCCGCCGGAAAGAGACCATCACGGTTACACACACTGTTGATTCATTTTAATTAAGGTCAAGTTCAGGTTTTCTAAAACCGGACGTTAACAAATTCCCATCTGCCCATAACCGTGGGCACGGCTTTCGAAAGTTCACATCCCTGCAGGGTGTCCCAACTTAGCCCAACACAAGCTCTCACGGTCAACGAAGGAATAGACCTCCACCCGAGACGTTCCGATCAGACTCGGTATCCCGGTACAACAAGACATTTCGACAGGGTAAAACTAAACCAGCAACACCGCCCGATGTGCCGACATCCTGATAGGAGCTGCACATATCTCGTTCTCAGGGCAACACCGGATAAGCAATCCGTACAACTAAAACCAGCCCTCGAGTTTCCCCGAGGTGGCGCTGCAAGGGGCTCTAGTTTGGACCAACGCTTAGACAAGCACTGGCCCGGGTGGGTTAAAATAAGATGACCCTCGGGATGCGCGACTCCCAAGGGAAAAAAGGCTGGGTGGCAAATGGTAAAACCAAGGTTGGGCATTGCTGGAAAAGCTTTACTTAAGGCGAACTGTCAAGGGGTTCCCATTATAGCCCAACCGCGTAAGGGACGCAAAATCCGGGAACATAACACCGATATGACGGAAACTAGGGCGGCAAGAGTGGAACAAAACACCAGGCATAAGGCCGAGCCTTCCACCCTTTACCAAGTATATAGATGCATTAATTAAATAAGATATATTGTGATATCCCAACAAGTAAACAATATTCCAATAAGGAACAACATCTCCATGTTCCAACAAGGAACAAACTTCAATCTTCACCTGCAACTAACAACGCTATAAGAGGGGCTGAGCGAAGCGGTAACATAGCCAATCAACGGTTTGCTAGGACATGGTGAGTTAGAGGTTTGACATGGCAATTGGGAGGCTGACAAGCAAAAGGTAGGCATCGTAGCATTGGCATAGCAAAAGAGCGAGCAAACTAGCATAGCAAAGATAGTAGTGATTTCGAGGGTATGATCATCTTGCCTAAAATCCCGCAAGGAAGAAGAACGAGTCCATGAAGAAGACAAACGGACGTAGACGAACGGGTCCTCACAAACTCGACGTTATCGGAACCAACCCGAAGAAGCAACACCGGAAAAGAAGCACACAGCATATTAAACAACCATCACATTATCATGGCATGATGCACTAGCAAGTATGATGCATGTCCGGTTTAAGTATGCATGGCATGGCAAAGTGCACAAGCAATCCTACAAATTAAGTGGAGCATCAATATGCATCGGGATGCATATTGACAAAACACCACATCAATTATTTAGTTCATTCTCGTTTATGTACCCCAACAATATTAAATGTTGATTAACATGGCAAGAGGTGAAGCACAACAAAACTACCTATCTAGGCACATTTAAATGAGGCCGGAAGCAACGAACAACAATTCCGGAAACTCCTCATGAGCATAAATTAGGTTTGGTACTGTTCTGCCCTAAAAAATATTTTAGAGTTGTTAAACATGCAAGATGAGGCCACCATGTTAAACTAGGCAAAATTCTACCCCATTTACATATAAAGTTTATTAAAATCGGAGTTACGGTTAATTAGTTATGAATTAAATCATTTTAGCATGGCATAGGAGCAAATTAATGCAAACAACATTTTAAATATTTTAAACATGGATGAAAGTTTGATATTATTAATCTACACAAAATTCTGAGCAAGTTCCATATATAAATCATTTTAATCCGATGCACGATTCATGAGTTATTAAATGCATGAACATGAGGGTCTAATCTGTAAAACTAGCAATCTCTGGATAATTACTAAATTCGCAACAGAGGAAAAAACATGCATCAGGCCGAATCTGAGGTAAGCCCAACAGCGAGGAAGAAAAAAGAGGAGGGGGCGCTGGGGTCGGCTCACCCTTGGGCCTGGCCCAGCAGAGGAGGAAGGAGGCCGAGGCGAGGCCGGCTGGAGCTAGGCCTTGGGGCGCTCGCGCTGGACCACGGGGAGCTGGGACGGCGATGCTGGCCGCGGATCTGGGCCGAAGGCGGGGGCGGGCTGTGCGAGGGGGATCTCTTCCCCGACCTCCCGCCGAGGCCGAGGCGACCCATGGTGGCGGCGGCAGAGTCCGGTGATGGCCTGAGGCGGCGGGGCGAGGCAGATCCGGCAGGCGGGCACGGCGGGGCCTGCGGGAATGGACGGATCCGGGCACGGGGAGCCCGGATCTGGCCGCGGTAGTGAAGATCCGGCGACGAACGAGGTGGCGGCGGGGAACTCCGGTGATGACCGGCAAAGGGGCGGCGGCGCTGCGCAGATCCAGCAAGGCGAAGGGGAGGCGGGCGCAAGTGGGCTGCGACGGCGCTGCAGATGGGCTCCGCGGGCCTCTCTCGGGCCTGGCAGGGCCGCGGGAGGTTGGGGGAGGACAGGGGCGACGTGGCGGCTTGCTGGTGGTGGAGGGCGGCGGCTGCGGCGGCGCTGGCCGCACAGGCGGCGCCAAGTGGCGGAGGCGATGTGGTCGGGCGTGGAAAACGAGGCAGAGGGGAGAGGATTAGGGTTGCACTGTGAAATTTTGGAAGGGATCACGTATTTGTAGGCATAAGGAGATAGGAGAGTCCAAACGAGGTGCGGTTTTCGGCCACGCGATCGTGATCGAACGACCGAGATGATGGAGCAGAGTTAGGTGGGTTTTGGGCCAAATTGGAAGGGTGTTGGGCTGCAACACACACGAGGCCTTTTCGGTCCCTCGGTTAACCGTTGGAGTATCAAACGAAGTCCAAATGGTAAGAAACTTGACAAGCGGTCTATCGGTAGTAAACCAAGGCCGCTTGGCAAGACTCGGTCCAATCCGGAAATGTTTAATCCCCACACATGAAAGAAAGGTAGAAATGACCACCAGAGAAGAACGGAACGCCGGATTGCAAAACGGATAACGGGGAAAATGCTCGGATGCATGAGACGAACACGTATGCCAATGAAATGCGCATGATGACATGATATGAAATGCATGACACGCAAGGAATGACAAGGCAACACCAACGAATAACTGAACGACACCTGGCACATCGGTCTCGGGGCGTTACAACACTCCACCACTACGAGAGGATCTCGTCCCGAGATCTAGAATGGCACCGGAGGGAAAACGGAGGAGAAAGAGAATAGGTAAAACTAAGTTGCTTCTTTGACAAACGAGTGAAACCACGAACCTTGAAAAGGTTAAGCCATTTTGAGAAAAGAATACAACTGAGATGAACGAAGTTGAAAACACTCCGTTAGAAGAGAGGAATAAAGAACATTGCGAAAAACCTTGAGGTTGAAGGGCAAGATATATATATAGAAAAAAACACTCCGCTTAAGAAAGGGGATCAAGGAAAACCAAAATTCGGGCAGCACTCCGGTTTACAAAGAGATGAAGGACTTGGTAAAATGAAAGAGCTTGAGCAAAAGGGACACAACACTCCGGTTAAATAGACAATCATGAAAAGAACATGATCTTGTCAACACAAGAAGATGGGTTAAAGAGAACAACAACATAATGCCTCCGGAACGAAAGAATAGAAGATAGATAATTGAGATAGGGGAATGGAGAACAAAATGCCAACTCCTGCCACAAAAGAGCTTGAGAAGGCATCCTTAGGAGAAGGGTCGAACGGAGTTGTTGGAAAAAAACCAACAACGAAAAGAATAAATTTGTAGTGGGCTTATGGAAAACATCTCAAAACTATGAGGTGAAATTCTGCCACTAACAGAAACGATATATTAGATTGATAACAACGAGGAGATGAGAAGCTTAATTCACCGGGAGGATAGATGAATAACTTGGGTCATTTATAAACAACATAGATAGCAACAAGCCATAGGGAAGGCTTTAGGTGAAATACAACCCAAGATACTCCAAAGAAGAGATTGATGGATTTAAAATACCTCATTCTTAACAACGTGTGAATCATGAAACATGAATTCCCATTATCAAGAATGACATAATACCACCTCCAATGACACGGAAGAAAGAATTGCACTCCGGATAGCAAGATGAAGAAAGCTTGAGCTCCTTTTGAAAGGAATCTCAATGAACACTTGGAGAAAGAATTAAATCCTTGATGAACCATCATGTAGAACCTTCATGAAGAACTCCGGTAACCAAAAGGAATGAAAAGAAAGAGAAATTGAAAACATAAGGTGAATCCTTGCAATGATTTAGGTGGGTCTCCGTGATAATATAATTGAAAGAGGTTGGAACTCCGGAAAAGAAAGATGAGCTATTGAAACAAAGAATAAGTATGATGAGTCACTCCGATGAAACAAGAATAAGAATTATATTATGTGTATCCTTCAACAATTAAATTGATGACAAGCAACGGATTTGGCATACCACTTATTCTCGTAGAGAGATTAGGATAGATATGGCGCAAACTTGGGAAAGTCTTCAACGAACCACCGGTAGGATCAAAACAACGAATGAATTGATATGATACGAAAGAATAGGAATCTTGCACAAACCACCGTAATAATTGAAAATGAACGAAGAAAAATGGATAAATCACCGGAAAGGAATTAGCAAATGAACGGAGATACACAAGAGATTTTAGATACAAGTGAATGAAGGGATCACGAACTGATTAGAGAATATTGAATGATGCACCGGTAAGATTTAGAGAAAGAGATCTGAAAGCTGAAATGATTAATTCTTCTGAAATGATGGGCTCCGGGGAAAAGAAAAGAGAAAACAACTCATGAAATGCTCCGGATGGATGAAAAGAATTCTCATGATCAAAACAATTATGAGAGGATGGCAACAAGCTAGCACCATGAATCTTTGAGAGAATAGATAAGATATGGAGGGAAAACTCTTCTTCGGTCTTCAAAATCTGAGAATGACGATGAGAAACACCACCATGAATTATTTAGACGCTCCGGAAGAATCAAAAGCGAAGCGATTTAGCCAACGATGAAAAGAATTTGAAAGATCTTGGAGAAAACATAAGACCGATGATGAATCATTCTTACGTGAAATTTGAAATGAATTTATGATAGCTCCGGGAAAATAAGAAGAGTCAGGTAAGACCCTGGGAAAAAACCTGTGGGTTAGGGCCCACTGAAAAGATACACCGTAGAACGATTTAAAAGATAGATTGCACCGGTTGAAATAAATGGCTTGAATGAGATAACATCCTCGAAAGATCTTGAACGAACGCAGAGAGGAAGCACGAATCTTCGAGATATCTTGAGCACTCCGGAAAAAATGAATCGGGAGGAGTGGATGATTAAGAGGTGCACTGGCGTAAGAAAAGCATTGGACAAAAAGAAAAGACAATGCTCAATACCAAAGTTTGAATTGAAACCACCGGAGAAGATAAAGAAACGAAGAATGATGAGCTAGAAGCTCCGTTAGTATCTTCATGAGAAACACCGGATACGAATATTGATAGAAGAGAATGGAGAGACTTCACAGGAATAAAAGGATACTTGATTTAAGAAATTTGAGTCCTTAAAGAAAAACAAGGGAGGGAGGGCGGGTAAAACAAAGGCAACTTGAAGACGGATGAAACAGACACCGTTGAGAAAAAATGATAATTGATCTTGCTGATGTTGAGATGATCGAATCCACTTGAAGAGAAAACACGCCGGTTGGAAAAAGAATTGACATGACCATCTCGATGATCAAGAAGGATTGGTATCCACATAGAAATATGAGAGCACCACTTAGGAAAGGTATGGAATCAACATTTGACTTTGAAGCAACTCGAATACCACAACTCAAAACAAAACAAAGGATTGGCTTGCAGAATAAGCCGGAACAAACATATGATAGAGATTTCGTCCGAAGTTTTCGTGGTGGGGCCTACACGGGCTCGATCGTACAGCACCATCATGTACAAGGCAGTGCACATGACATACGAAGCGTCCCCGAGTCGGCATAGCCAAGGACTCTTTAAGACACAACGAGACCACTGTAAAACCGACCGTGAATAGGCGGACCACTAGACGTCGAACCCCAATTTCATATCATACATCTGTCGGAAAGATATCCTAAGAGCTACTTGAATTCCCACCTATGAAACTCCCGAAATTTTCCGGTTATGCAATCAGGTGTTGGGGATACAGGGGAAGCATAATATCTCACCCAAACTAGCAAATCCTACATCCAGCTGTATCCATCCTTCAACACATAACCAAGAAACCTTCGGAAATCATCTACCTCAACCTTCGAAAAGCATCCGTTATACAATTTATGGCGATACTCCCGAACTCCCGCCCCAGTACTGGGTGGCGTCGAGGATATCTCACCAACGAACTGCATAAAAGAGATTTTCGATGTCGGCGTACTAAACTCAGGTATTCCAGAATTGCAACGATAAAATTATGACGACAACACCTCAGAGCTTAACTCCCCGGGACACTTCCACAAAACCCCTAACAGGAGGCACCAAGACAATGTTCTCATCATAAAACCATCGGAACGATTCCAAGATACCCGCGTGATCCTAAAAAAATTTTAGTGAAATTTGAGAAGAGAAGAGACAAAACTCTACGTCAGGATGCCTTACCAGAGCGATGAGGAGACTGGGAAGTAAAAAGAATTCCTAAGCTCTCCGATATATAATTCCTAATTGACTCAAAACATTTTTCTAGACACAACTCGGCCACTAATAACGATCAAGCAATGGGGCTCCTAAGGTCGGGGAAGGCTCTGATTACCAACTTGTAACACCCTCGATGCGACTATATCTCCCACGTGTCGAGGCACGACTTAGAGGCATAATCGCATTGAAGGCATATGTCGCAAGTGAGGTAATCTTCACACAACCCATGTAATATAATAAGGGAAAGAGATTACATAGTTGGCTTACACTCGCCACTTCACACAATTACATGAATAAACATTACATCAACCAAATACACTCATGGTCCGACTACGGAACCAAAATAAAGAAGAACCCCAAATGCGACAAAGGTCCCCGATCGACCCCAACTGGGCTCCACTACTGATCAACTGGAAACGGAACAACACAAAGGACAAGATCTTCATTGAGCTCCTCCTGAGCTTGGTTGCATCATCTGCACGGACTCATCGGCACCTGCAAGCTGGTTTTGGAAGTATCTGTGAGCCACAGGGAGTCAGCAATCTCGCACCCTCGCGATCAAGACTATTTAAGCTCATGGGTAAGGTAAAGGTATGAGGTGGAGCTGCAGCAAGCGACTAGCATATATGGTGGCTAACATACGCAAATGAGAGCGAGAAGAGAAGGCAAAGCACGGTCGATAAAAGTATGATCAAGAAGTGATCCTGGACTACCTACGTCAAGCATAACTCCAACAACCGTGTTCACTTCCCGGTCTCCGCCGGAAAGAGACCATCACGGTTACACACGCTGTTGATTCATTTTAATTAAGGTCAAGTTCAGGTTTTCTACAACCGGACGTTAACAAATTCCCATCTGCCCATAACCGCGGGCACGGCTTTCGAAAGTTCAAATCCCTGCAGGGTGTCCCAACTTAGCCCAACACAAGCTCTCACGGTCAACGAAGGAATAGACCTCGACCCGAGACGTTCCGATCAGACTCGGTATCCCGGTACAACAAGACATTTCGACAGGGTAAAACTAAACCAGCAACACCGCCCGATGTGCCGACATCCTGATAGGAGCTGCACATATCTCGTTCTCAGGGCAACACCGGATAAGCAATCCGTACAACTAAAACCAGCCCTCGAGTTTCCCCGAGGTGGCGCTGCAAGGGGCTCTAGTTTGGACCAACGCTTAGACAAGCACTGGCCCGGGTGGGTTAAAATAAGATGACCCTCGGGATGCGCGACTCCCAAGGGAAAAAAGGCTGGGTGGCAAATGGTAAAACCAAGGTTGGGCATTGCTGGAAAAGCTTTACTTAAGGCGAACTGTCAAGGGGTTCCCATTATAGCCCAACCGCGTAAGGGACGCAAAATCCGGGAACATAACACCGATATGACGGAAACTAGGGCGGCAAGAGTGGAACAAAACACCAGGCATAAGGCCGAGCCTTCCACCCTTTACCAAGTATATAGATGCATTAATTAAATAAGATATATTGTGATATCCCAACAAGTAAACAATATTCCAATAAGGAACAACATCTCCATGTTCCAACAAGGAACAAACTTCAATCTTCACCTGCAACTAACAACGCTATAAGAGGGGCTGAGCGAAGCGGTAACATAGCCAATCAACGGTTTGCTAGGACATGGTGAGTTAGAGGTTTGACATGGCAATTGGGAGGCTGACAAGCAAAAGGTAGGCATCGTAGCATTGGCATAGCAAAAGAGCGAGCAAACTAGCATAGCAAAGATAGTAGTGATTTCGAGGGTATGATCATCTTGCCTAAAATCCCGCAAGGAAGAAGAACGAGTCCATGAAGAAGACAAACGGACGTAGACGAACGGGTCCTCACAAACTCGACGTTATCGGAACCAACCCGAAGAAGCAACACCGGAAAAGAAGCACACAGCATATTAAACAACCATCACATTATCATGGCATGATGCACTAGCAAGTATGATGCATGTCCGGTTTAAGTATGCATGGCATGGCAAAGTGCACAAGCAATCCTACAAATTAAGTGGAGCATCAATATGCATCGGGATGCATATTGACAAAACACCACATCAATTATTTAGTTCATTCTCGTTTATGTACCCCAACAATATTAAATGTTGATTAACATGGCAAGAGGTGAAGCACAACAAAACTACCTATCTAGGCAAATTTAAATGAGGCCGGAAGCAACGAACAACAATTCCGGAAACTCCTCATGAGCATAAATTAGGTTTGGTACTGTTCTGCCCTAAACAATATTTTAGAGTTGTTAAACATGCAAGATGAGGCCACCATGTTAAACTAGGCAAAATTCTACCCCATTTACATATAAAGTTTATTAAAATCGGAGTTACGGTTAATTAGTTATGAATTAAATCATTTTAGCATGGCATAGGAGCAAATTAATGCAAACAACATTTTAAATATTTTAAACATGGATGAAAGTTTGATATTATTAATCTACACAAAATTCTGAGCAAGTTCCATATATAAATCATTTTAATCCGATGCACGGTTCATGAGTTATTAAATGCATGAACATGAGGGTCTAATCTGTAAAACTGGCAATCTCTGGATAATTACTAAATTTGCAACAGAGGAAAAAAACATGCATCGGGCCGAATCTGAGGTAAGCCCAGCAGCGAGGAAGAAAAAAGAGGAGGGGGCGCTGGGGTCGGCTCACCCTTGGGCCTGGCCCAGCAGAGGAGGAAGGAGGCCGAGGCGAGGCCGGCTGGAGCTGGGCCTTGGGGCGCTCGCGCTGGACCGCGGGGAGCTGGGCCGGCGATGCTGGCCACGGATCTGGGCCGAAGGCGGGGGCGGGCTGTGCGAGGGGGATCTCTTCCCCGACCTCCCGCCGAGGCCGAGGCGACCCATGGTGGCGGCGGCAGAGTCCGGTGATGGCCTGAGGCGGCGGGGCGAGGCAGATCCGGCAGGCGGGCACGGTGGGGCCTGCGGGAATGGACGGATCCGGGCACGGGGAGCCCGGATCTGGCCGCGGTAGTGAAGATCCGGCGACGAACGAGGTGGCGGCGGGGAACTCCGGCGATGACCGGCAAAGGGGCGGCGGCGCTGCGCAGATCCGGCAAGGCGAAGGGGAGGCGGGCGCGCGTGGGCTGCGACGGCGCTGCAGATGGGCTCCGCGGGCCTCTCTCGGGCCTGGCAGGGCCGCGGGAGGTTGGGGGAGGACAGGGGCGACGTGGCGGCTTGCTGGTGGTGGAGGGCGGCGGCGCTGGCCACACAGGCGGCGCCAAGTGGCGGAGGCGATGTGGTCGGGCGCGGAAAACGAGGCAGAGGGGAGAGGATTAGGGTTGCACCGTGAAATTTTGGAAGGGATCACATATTTATAGGCATAAGGAGATAGGAGAGTCCAAACGAGGTGCGGTTTTCGGCCACGCGATCGTGATCGAACGACCGAGATGATGGAGCAGAGTTAGGTGGGTTTTGGGCCAAATTGGAAGGGTGTTGGGCTGCAACACACACGAGGCCTTTTCGGTCCCTCGGTTAACCGTTGGAGTATCAAACGAAGTCCAAATGGTACGAAACTTGACAGGCGGTCTATTGGTAGTAAACCAAGGCCGCTTGGCAAGACTCGGTCCAATCCGGAAATGTTTAATCCCCACACATGAAAGAAAGGTAGAAATGACCACCGGAGAAGAACAGAACGCCGGATTGCAAAACGGACAACGGGGAAAATGCTTGGATGCATGAGACGAACACGTATGCCAATGAAATGCGCATGATGACATGATATGCAATGCATGACACGCAAGGAATGACAAGGCAACACCAACGAATAACTGAACGACACCTGGCACATCGGTCTCAGGGCGTTACAAGTAACTCCCAGGGTTTGATAATAAACAGGTGAATAGGTACTACCTCATCTACTTCCCAAACCCACAAGTTAAATCAGATCCTAACCATGCAATTGCTTGAGGATTGATCTAATGCAATAAAACTGGGTAGTAAAGAGGTATGATCAAAGTGTTACTTGCCTTGCTGAAAGTGCTAGTTATCGACTAGAGGAGGGGGGGGTGAATAGGCGATTTTTATGAAATTCTTCAAAACATGGAAGTTTCGAAGACAATCGATATAAATGAACCTATTAACATGCAGCGGAGAGTAGACTACACTAGACAAGCCATAGTCAAGTATTCAATGAAGTGAAAGCACAAAGACTAATAGCAGCTAGGCAGTATGGATCAGGATGGAAGATAGTATGAAGCCAATCAGAACAAGCAGTCACACAGTGAAGACAAATAGATAATGCAAACAGGAAATGACTTCACAAGGACCAACTGTAAATAAGGAGATGGGAAGGATAGAACCAGTTGCTCGTTGAAGACAATGATTTGTTGGACCAGTTCCGGTTGCTGTGACAACTGTACGTCTGGTTAGGGAGGCTGAGATTTAACTCAGAAGACCGTGTCTTCACCTTATTCCCCTTGAGCTAAGGACACCCAGTCCTCGCCCAATCACTCTGGTAAGTCTTCAAGGTAGGCTTCCAAACCTTCACAGACTTCGTTCACCGGTGATCCACAATGACTCTTGGATGCTCAGAACGCGACGCCTAACCGACTGGAGGATTCACAGTCCTCAAGTGTAACAAGTCTTCAGATCACACAGACAGGAAGACTTCAGTGATGCCTAACACTCTTTGGCTCTGGGTGTTTAGGGCTTTGTCCTCGCAAGGATTTCTCTCTCAAAGGCTTCGAGGTGGGTTGCTCTCAAACGACAAAAGCCGTGCACTAACTCTGAGCAGCAAACCAATTTATGGTGTAGGGGGTGGGCTATTTATAGCCACTAGGCAACCCAACCCGATTTGTCCGAAATGATCCTGGGTCACTAAGGAACTGACACGTGTTCCAACGGTCAGATTTCAAACATCCGCGACAACTTTACTTGGCTACAAGTAAAGCTGACTCATCCAGCTCTAGATAAGATTTGCTCTCATTGTCTTCGCTCGAAGACATAGGATTTTGGTTAAGCATCTCTTCAGTCACTCTGACTTTGTTCACTGGGACCCCACTTAACAGTACGGTGGTTCCTATCACTCAACAAAGAAGAAAAGGAAACAACGAAACAACTAAGTCTTCGCACTCCATAGTCTTCACGCGATGTATTCTCTTGTCATAGTCTTCAATGTGAATATCTTCACATACCACCTTTGTCTTCAATGTCTTCATACATTTTTAGGGGTCATCTCCGGTAGGAAAACCGAATCAATGAGGGACTACTACCTGTGTTATCCTGCAATTCTCACAAACACATTAGTCCCTCAACCAGATTTGTCGTCAGTACTCCAAAACCAACTAGGGGTGGCACTAGATGCACTTACAATCTCCCCCTTTTTGGTAATTGATGACAAACTGGTTGAAGTTTTCAACGCGGATAAAAGTATGTGAAATTGTAAAGGATTTAGGTATTGTCTTCGTAAGTAGCAGAAAGGCTCCCCCTGAAGATGTGCATATAAATATTTTGCTTTTGAATGCAAATGCACATGGCAGGTTGTACTTGCGGAGCTCCTCTTCTACTTATGAAGACAATTCATCATGCATGAAAGGATATAACGAAGATAATGACATGCATAATGAAAAATGGACATCTGCAAAATGACTTCGTGCGGAATTTATCGTCACACAT
Source organism: Triticum urartu (assembly GCF_056163025.1). NCBI lineage: Eukaryota > Viridiplantae > Streptophyta > Magnoliopsida > Poales > Poaceae > Triticum > Triticum urartu. The sequence continues at coordinate 74,347,705 of NC_141873.1, read as the reverse complement.
GCTGAATTTATCATCGCATCACATAGTGTCGAAAAGGTAGCAGACGACCATCAAGTTTAAGTGTTACAACTCAAAACGAACCAAATGTATCAAAAGCGAGAGTTGTAAGCACTTGACAAATGTAGCAAAAGTATAGCAACCACCCATATGGACCCGCTTGAAGACTATCAACTCATATGCTTCTCCCCCTTTTGTCAGTAATGACCAAAAAGGTTTGAATACATAGAGCTTCTACTCGTTCCCATGAGGAGTAGGTGATGAGGCAGGGTCGTCGTTGAGGTTCGGTGGTGCAGAAGAACTTGGTGCAGTGTCGACACGCCCTGAAGTTGGAGGTGGAGAGGTAGCATCATCTTGATCGTCTATGACTCTGGCATTGACTGTTGCAGCTGAGGAAGAATAGTCAGAGTCTTCAAGTGAGGGAGTCCGACGCAAGTGAGCATTCCTTGGAGGAGTTGAGTCAAAGTTGAATCTATCTGTGAAGCCATCGTCTTGAAGATCAGCTTCAACACTGATGTAACACCCCGGATGTAATCTACCTTATTTGTATTCCAACTCTTGTCTTTTTCGGCACTAAGTTATTCTATTTCCTCGTTGTCGGGTTTTTGTCTTCGTGTGTTTTTGCCTTTGTCATGCATCTCATATCATGTCATCGTTTGCATTGCATTTGCATACGTGTTCGTCTCATGCATCCGAGCATTTTCCCCGTTGTCCGTTTGCATTCCGACGCTCCTATGTCCTCCGGTGGTCCTTTCTACCTCTTTTTGTGTGCGGGTGTTAAACGTTTTCGGATTGGACCAATACTTGTCATGTGGCCTTGTTTTACTACCGGTAGACCGCCTATCAAGTTTCGTACCATTTGGACTTCGTTTGATACTCCAACGGTTAACCGAGGGACCCAAACGGCCTCATGTGTGTTGCAGCCCAACACCCTTCCAAAATGGCCCAAAACCCACCTAAACCCCTTCCATCATCTAGAGCGTTCGATCACGATCGCGTGGCCGCAAACCGTGCTCAATTTGGAGTCTCCTAGCTCCTCCTACCTCTATATATAGAGCCCTCCTTTTTCATTTTCAAATTTTCCCCGAAACCCTAGTCTCCTTCCCCTCCAGCCGCCGGACATGTCCGAAGTCTAGCCGGACAACGTTCGCCGCCTCCACCGACCAACTCGGAACCGCCACCTGTCCCACGGGCGCCCACTTCGCCGCCCACTTCGCCGCCAGGCCCGCGCGCCCCCGCGTCCGGCCCTCCCGGCCCAGATCCGCCGCGCCTCCGACCTCGTCGCGCCAGGTTCGTCGCCCCTGACGCCGGCGTTGCTCGCCCGCACCAGCTCGCCGCGCCGCCGTGCTGTCTCGCGGGCGAGCGCGACCCTCCGCCCCGCGCCGGCGCCTCCTCACCGCCCGGTCTCCTTCGTCGCCGGCCACCGCTCCGGCCACCGCATCCCTTCTCCGACCTCCCCGCGCCCGAGATCCGCCGGACACCGTCGTCTCCGTCAAGTGCGGTGAGAGCTCCGCCGCCTCGAAGTCCGTGCCTCGTCAGATCTGGATCGGGAGCTACAGTAACCCTAGATCCGGGGTTGACTTTTCCCTCTCGCTCAATAATTTTATGCAATCTTTTTCATGCCATAACTCTGCATCCGTACCTCTGATTCGTGCGTGTAAGATATCAAAATGTTCGTCTCGATGAGTACATCATTTCATATCATTGCATAATTTTCATTTGAGCTCATTTTGATGCCCGAAATGCTGTTGTAAGAGGGCTATGTGATGATTATGTCAGATCTGTTTCAGCAAATGGCCTTTTGTCATTTTTGCCATGATTAATGGATGCATGCTATGATCGTAAGCTCTACATGTATTTTGATGTATGCCATGCCATCTTTACAGGGGTGTATGCCATGTATTTTTGTGATCTTCGTGGTGACTAGCACAAGCATGCAAAGTAGCTTACTCAATGATGCTGATTTCAGGGACTTAGAATTTCACTAAGTCCTTGTCCTGTTATTGTTTTTATGCCATATGTTCATGTTGTTTCCTAGTGATCCGTGCCTCTTTTGAGGATGATCAGTAAGGATGGTTTGTAGATATTGTGGTTATCTATCCATCCATGTCTTTGTTTGCAATTATGGAGCACCCTAGGTTGAGTCAATCGAGCTCTACTTTTGCTATAAAATGTTCCTGGCAGATTATTAACATGTTTAGCAATTTTGCCGAGCTTCTTGTTGTTGATTCGTGCATGCTACGTTGTTGTTCTTGCCATGTCTAGCTTCTATGCCATGTCTATTTGCTGGGTGTATGCTTAGTTTGTCATGCAATGCGTCGTAGTGAGTGCATCGAGCTCATAAACATGCCTACTCGTTAACTGTTTTGCATGCTCCAGTTTTTTCACCAAGTCTGAATCTGTTTATGTTTTTGCAATGTTCACATGCTTGCAATTGTATTTTCTGATCCCTTTTGGCTCATGGTCACTAAGGGAATTTTGTTATATGCTTTGAGTAGCTTCATTCCATGCCTTGCTTTGCCATGATATGTTCCTGTAACCTGTAGTTTTCGTGCTCTAAAGATTGCTTCCTGATGATAAATTCCTGACTTGTGTTATTTTCTCTAAGTCTGAAACCTGTTATCTTTTGCACTTTTGCCATGCTTGTTTGAACCTGCTATTGAGTGAATTAGCCATAGCTCAGTGTTCATCTTTTGTCAAGCATCTTGAGTGGATCCCTTCCATGCATTTTGTTGCTATTTTTGAGTGCTGTAGCATATTTATCTTGATGCATTTAGATGGCTACTTGCTGTTAATCGCAGACCGGTGCCATATTTGTTTTGCTTGCCATTTCCAAACCGTGCATCCGATTCCGGTGATCTTTATATCGATTTCAACCAAAATCATCTCCTCTATACAGTGGCACTCTTGGTTTTACAAGTTGAGGCCAGGTTCAATTATTCTTTTCCAAATCTTGCATATGCATCACATACCGCATCCCGCATATCATACCATGTTTGCATCATGTTGTTTGAGCATTGCACGTGGTTGATTGTGTTCCTTTTGCTTGTTGTTCTTGCTTGGGTAGAGCCAGGAGACGAGTACGTGAACGAGGAGCCCGTTGAGTACGCTTACGAGGATCAAGGCAACTCTGAGAACTTTGCAGGCAAGATGACCATACCCTCGAAATCACTTCTATCTTTGCTTGCTAGATGCTCGCTCTTTTGTTATGCCTATGCTATGATACCTACCACTTGCTTATCATGCCTCCCATATTGCCATGTCAAAACTCTAACCCACCATGTCCTAGCAAATCGTTGTTTGGCTATGTTACCGCTTTGCTCAGCCCCTCTTATAGCGTTGCTAGTTGCAGGTGAAGATTGGAGATCGTTCCTTGTTGGAACTTGTTTAATTGTTGGGTTATCAGCATATTATCTTGTTTATCTTAATGCACCTATATACTTGGTAAAGGGTGGAAGGCTCGGCCTTATGCCTAGTGTTTTGTTCCACTCTTGCCGCCCTAGTTTCCGTCATATCGGTGTTATGTTCCCGGATTTTGCGTTCCTTACACGGTTGGGTTATAATGGGAACCTGTCGGTGTCAAAACCATCGGATCTCGGGTAGGGGGTCCCGAACTGTGCGTCTAGGCTGGATGGTAACAGGAGGCAAGGGACACGAAGTTTTACCCAGGTCGGGCCCTCTTGATGGAGGTAAAACCCTACGTCCTGCTTGATTAATATTGAAGATATGAGTGTTACAAGAGTAGATCTACCACGAGATCAAAGAGGCTAAACCCTAGAAGCTAGCCTATGGTATGATTGTATGTTGTGATTGTTGTCCTATGGACTAAAACCCTTCGGTTTATATAGACACCGGAGAGGGTTAGGGTTACACAAGGTCGGTTACAAAGGAGGAGATATCCATATACGTATTGCCTAGCTTGCCTTCCACGCCAAGTAGAGTCCCATCCGACACGAGACGAAGTCTTCAATCTTGTATCTTCATAGTCTAACAGTCCGGCCAATGGAGATAGTCTGGCTGTCCGGAGACCCCCTAATCCAGGATTCCCTCAGTAGCCCCTGAACCAGGCTTCAATGACGACGAGTCCGGCACGCAGTTGTCTTCGGCATTGCAAGGCGGGTTCCTTCTCTGAATACATCACAGAAGAATTTGAATACGAGGATAGTGTCCGACCCTGCAAAATAAGTTCCACATTTCACCGTAGAGAGAATAATGTCTCCGCAGATCTAATCCGCTATCTTGTTTCGGTAACATGACGTCATGTCATGGCCCGGTGATTATTCGAACCGTTTCTCTTAACCCGCTCCACACATAATGCGAGGCGGTTTCTTGACACGTCTTGCTGAAGCGGAGATTGTGTTCCCCTAATCACGGGATTCTCATTAATGCGGTTCATGGGTAACCCAACCGTGTCTAGGACTCCTAGATTATAGGTAAGTCCAAACGGCTACGGAGAGGACGCTTGATATTCACCCTCTTTATAAGGGGACAAGGTTTTCGCTTTTTCCCTCCCGTGCTCAACCAAACCCTTCCCCCGCCTCGAGTTCTAACACCCAAAGCTCAGGTTAGGTGCTCCGGACCTTCAACCATGTCCGGATCCAGCCTTCAAGGCCGATGGACGCCCTCTTCCGTTATGAAAGAGGATATTAAGAAGTTGAGGGAGGCCAGATATCTGACCGCCGAGGTTTCGCATCGGCTGCCTGCTAGAGGGCAGGTCGTCCCTACTCCCGAACCCAACGAGAATGTTGTGTTCGTCTCCCACTTCCTCCGAGGTCTAGGCCTCACTCTGGATCCTTTCGTCAGGGGCTTGATGTTCTGTTACGGGTTAGATTTCCACGATCTAGCCCCAGACTCCTTTCTCCACATCATGACATTTATTGTCGTGTGTGAGGCCTTTCTCCGCGTTACCCCTCACTTTGGCTTGTGGCTCAAGACTTTTGAAGTAAGGCTGAAGATGATCGAGGAGCAACAAGCAGCGTGCGGAGGTGCATCAATAGGCAAGATGGCAGGAGCTCCATGGCCGAGAGGTTCCTTTCCAGATGTTCCCGAATTATGGCAGCGGGAGTGGTTTTACGTCACAGCTCCTAGAAGTACCAAGTGGGCGGCTGCCCCTGCTTTCCGCTCGCCCCCCCCACCACAACTGATGTCATGTATTAGTAGGGGTCTGAGCTAGGGTCCAGCCAAGGACGTGCCTATACTGCAAAGCCGCATCCGAGATCTCTTCGAGGGAGATTTCAATTTGGTTGCGGTAATACAAGTTATGCTGGTTCGCCAAGTCCAGCCTTGCAAACGCCGGCCCCTGCGCTTGTGGGAGTTCAACTCAGAGGGACCACGTGCCATTCAAAGTTTCCTAGGCCTGACGCACGAGGAGATGTACAAGTCATTCGTCGGACCTCAAGTGGAGTGTCCGGATATCACCGAGGACGTGGGCCTGAGCAGTAATCGCGCCGCCGAACAAGTAAGAAATCCTCTAGCCGAACACACTGTCTTTTATTCGAGGTTATTTTTGAGAATCCGCCTTTTGACCAGGACTGGCTAACGAAGGCGAAGATGATTCGGTGTTTGGCCCCCCTCCCTGAGGGTTTGGAAAATCCGGTTTTGGAGAAGATGCTCGAGGTCGCAACTTGCCCGGAGCCCTTGAAGGAAGATACCGGGGGATAATACGGGCGAACGCGGGCCCCCATCGCTACCCGCTCCGATCGAGGGAACGAGCGTTTCCACGAAGGAGGACGACCGGGGGAGGAAAAGGACTGCTTCCGAGGATCCGGAAGCCAAAGCCTCCAAACGGGAGAAGAAGTCTCCCACAGAGGGTCCTGCCTCGGAAGGTGCTTTTGCCACACAAAGTCCGCGAGGGGATCTGCCCTCCAACAAGTCGTAAGTGATCCAAAATATTTTAATAGTAAGAGTATGCTATCTTTTTCCTCTGAGAAAACGACCACCGCATATATCTTGCAGTTCGGGCCTCAGCCCCTCTCAAATGAGTTCGTCTTCGGGGGATCTTCTTCCGGAGATGATGGAGAGAGAAACGCCTCCCCCAGACTCCTCCGCTCCAGAAGCGGGCGACCCCGAAGTGTCGTCGCGGAGGGCCTCTCCGGATCCGGTGAGGCCAGAAGATAGTCCCATAGACCCCAGAAGTCCCCAGTGTCCGGCTCCTGAAGAGAGCATACGAAAGAGTCCGGCACTGTCTAGTGTGCGGTCGGACGTTCTGAGGGAGTTGGTGGGGCGAGCGGCCATCTCAGAAGAGCACCGTACGCTGATGGGTACGGTGATGGAGAGAATCTCGTCCGCTGAAAGCGGATTACATGAAGCCTTTATGAGTCTATTGACAGGCTTTGAGGTATGTGAGATAATATGTGATAGTACTGCACATGTTATAGTAGCCCCTGAGACTCTGGTTGTCATCGAGAATGGCGGCGAACAGAGGATCAAATTCCCAGGCAATAACCACTTCTTTTATGTGCAGGTGGTGGGAGCTCCGGTGGCTAGCCAGACTAGGGAGTTTGCCCAATTAAAACGGCAACTGGATGCGGCAGACGCCGACATCGAGCTTGTTAACAAGAGGCTTAACGAGGCACAGGGTAAGTGTTATTATCCGGTGAACGCCACATAGTAAGAGCAGCATAATGCCAGTATCTTTAATATGTTGTGACTGCAGATGGGGCTGCCACCGTGGAAGCCTTGTGGGCGGAACTTGCCCGAGCCAAGGAACAAGCGAGGAGTAGTAATGCGGCTGCTTTGAAGGCGGCCAAAGAGTTGAAAGCCGAGAAGGCCGCACATTGCGAGAGCCAAGAGAAGATGGCCAAGATGGTCGTAGAATTGAAAGACACTGCCGACCGTTGCCGGGTCCTTGAGAAAGAGAACCAAGCGAAGGCAACGGACCTTGAGAAGGCCGCGGCGGCAGACAAAGACACCCGTTCTGCTATGAGAGCGAAGAAGGATGAGCTACGGGAAGCCGGGGATATTGCGGCTAGAAAATCCTTCATGTTACGGAGGAAGTTCGGAGATCCACGGTATGCCCCTCTGGATCGGCTGTGGAGCTCGGCAGATGTGTATATGGATTTGGTGGCAAGCGCTGCCGATGCGGCCAAGTACTTCCAAGGTCAGACAGATCGTGAAGTGGACAAGCTGTTCTGGACGCAATTCCCCGTTCCAGAGCGTCCGGTTTCATTGACTGACCAGCTAGCCGAATGGGCCGAACTGAATAGGTTGTCCGGACTCGCCATGAGGTCTATTGTGGATCAATTATGGCCGGAAGGGCCTAAGCCGAACAACTATTTCAGCTTAGTGCAGCAGCTCCTTGATGCGGTGCCGCGCATTAATGCGATGAAGAGGTCGGTGTGCATAGAAGGCTCGCGGATGGCCCTTGCCCGTGTTAAAGCATACTGGGTGGAGATGGACGCTACCACTGTTGCGGCCCAGGGTTCGGCCATAGGCCGTGTGGCTGCCGAACACTATTTTGAGGAAGTTCTCGAGGGTGCTCGTATGATAGAGGCCCAGTGCTTGAAAAATATTATGTTTGAGTGATATGTATTCTCATTGTAAACATAATGCTTTTATGAAGTTTCTATAAGGCTGTGTTTATACTTTTGCCTGAAAGTAGTATGATGCCTCCTGTGCGGCCGTTTATGTATACATGTGTATAACCTGAAAGATTGCAGCCGTCGGCTTCAACCCCCACGCATATAATGCGGAGGTGCTCGCAAAAAATGCGTGTTCACACTTAACCCAATGTCTTGGTCCTGATAAAGAGGTGATAGCGCAGCAAGCGAGGCAACCGGACTATAATGCTTGAACACTTTCACTTAGCCATAGGAGTTTGACGGTGGGCCTACTAGATAGCCCCTGGTGGCTCCACACTCTCCCGATGGCGGGGTGCGTATATGCCTGGCCGGAAAACGGCCCTTCGTTAAGGCGGAGGAATTCTAACATTCCGATAGGTCATCGAGTGGTTGACCAGTCTCACGCTATATCATGATAGTCACTTTTTGGCTTTCTCTACTGAGACGCTCGTCCAGATGAACTAGGGCACAATCGCAGTAGTTCTCCTGGTGCTACCTTAGCCGGTAAAGCGGAACGTAAGGCACCAAAACACAGGAGCCGGGCAAACCCAACATTTGACCAAAGACAATGATTCGGAGCTGATGCATATAAGGCCGAACTCGCCACGCCGAACACTCCCTAAGGTATTCGGTCTTTATGGTATAAACCGGGCTGAAATAGTGCCACTTGTAAGAAGCCCCTTGTGTCCAGGTACGTGCGTTATTCTGACGTGGCCACATGCTAAGACATTAGCACCCTTCTCAATTGTGCTGAGAATTCGGTGGATATGTATCAACAAGAGACAGTAAAAAAGGTTTACGCAGGGTCTTAATCTAAAAAGAATCCTTGGAGTGGGTCCCTGCTGCACGTCTGCGCCTGTGTCTCCGTTGTGCCGTATCCTGGACGGGTGTAGCACGATGATTATCTGTAAAAGAGAGGAGCTTAGGTAAAAAATCTATCATGCAAAAAGATAGTTTTTTAAATAAACCATGTATAATTCAAGGTGAGTAAGAACTGCCACTTGTCTGCGCACGTTGAGCCCCTTGTATTGTAATAGGAGATCTGCTAATTAGTTGGTGAGGCTGTTTTTAGTGTGCGGCTGTTAAGGCAGCCGCACGCCCTTCGGCGCGCAGAAATCGCTTAATATTTCCGTTCACTGTAATGATGCCACGTGGACCGGGCATCTTGAGTGTGAGGGAAGCGTAGTGTGGTATTGCATTAAAGCGAGCGAAAGCTTCGCGTCCGAGTAGTGCTTGATAGCCACTTTGGAACAGAGCGATGTGGAAGGTTAGATGTTCGCTGCGGAAGTTATCGGGGGAGCCGAATATAACGTTTAGTAGCAGGGAGCCCGTGCAACGAGCCCCTGGGCCTGGCGTTACTCCTTTAAAGGTAATATTGCTATGGCGAATTTTTGTTGGGTCTATCCCCATTTCGCGGATTGTATCCCGGTATATCAGGTTTAGACTACTGCCACCGTCCATCAGGACTCATGCGAGGCGGTATCCGTCAATTATTGGGTCTAATACCAGGGCAGCCCATCCCGCACGTCGGATACTTGCTGAGTAATCACGATGGTCGAAAGTGATCGGTTGAGACGACCAGTGGCAGGACTCCGCGGTGATAGGCCTTCGGCCATATTTTTCTGGGAGTGTCGTTTTGTTTTTTCCATTGATCACGTGTAGCACGTTTACTGTTTTGACTTCTGGTGGAAATTTCTTTTGTTCCCCAGTGTCTCCCTTGAGAGGCTCATTCTCATCTTCGCTTGGTGTATCCTCCCCCTTGTGTACGGCGTTGAGCTTGCCGGACTGCTTGAAGACCCAACATTCTCTGTGAGTATGATTGGCTGGTTTGCCAGGGGTGCTATGGACCTGACATATTTGGTCCAGAATTTTATTCAGGCTGGACAGTTCGTCTCTGGCGCCTTTAGAGGGCGACTTCTGACCTGGCCGAGAGCTTTTGAATCCGGCGTTTACTGCCGTGCTCTTCGTGGTGTCTCCTTTGTTCCGGCATTTGTTATTGCTGTTGCGCCGTGATTTCCCGTTTCCATCTCTAACTTCGGATGTACTGGGGTCGCTGGTGCTGCATCTGGCTAGCCAGCTGTCCTCACCCGCGCAAAAGCGGTTCATGAGGCTTGTTAATGCTGCCATCGTTCTCGGCTTTTCTTGGCCGAGGTGTCTGGCGAGCCATTCGTCACGGACGCTATGTTTAAAAGCTGCCAATGCTTCGGCGCCCGGACAGTCGACAATTTGGTTCTTTTTAGTAAGAAACCTGTTCCAAAGTTTCCGGGCTGACTCTCTAGGCTGTTGAGTTATATGGCTCAAATCATCCGCGTCCGGAGGCCGGACATAAGTTCCTTGGAAATTTGCCCGAAAAGCGTCTTCAAGCTCTTCCCAACTTCCAATGGAGTTTTCGGGGAGGCCTTTAAGCCAGTGGCGGGCTGGCCCTTTGAGCTTGAGGGGTAAGTACTTGATGGCGTGGAGATCATCTCCTCGAGCCATATGGATATGGAGGATATAGTCCTCAATCCAGACCCCAGGGTCTGTTGTTTCGTCGTATGCTTCTATGTTCACGGGTTTGAATCCCTCTGGAAATTCATGGTCCATCACCTCATTGGTGAAACATAGGGGGTGTGCTGCACCCCTGTATCTGGGTGTACCGCGTTGTTCGGATGTTTGTTGTGTTACATTGTAAGCTGGGGCGCGCTTGCGTGGTCCATAGATGGATCTGGTTGCGCCGTCCTTTTGGTGCGAACCCTCGCGTGGGTCACGTATTGACTTGTGAGTGGCGTTGTTTGCCTCTTGATGTTGGCCGTGAGGTCATCTATCCGGCCAGGTGGCCGTTTTGATTTTTGGTTGTGAGGGGTCTGAGGCCTCCTCATCGAATTCAGGTAGCAATTTCCGCTTTGGGTAGCTCTTTGTGGGGCGATTGTCGCCGTACTTCGCTGCTGTGTTGGGTACTTTACTCCATCTGATTTGGAGTGTGTCCTGCGCAGCCTTGAGCCTTTGCTTCCGCTTTTTTAGGCTCCTCGCGGTGGCAACAAGCCTTTGACGGGCATTCTGCTGCTCCGGGTGCCTGTCTGGCGTTGTGTCGTCCGGACTATTATCTTTGACAGAATTGGTTTGTTCGGTTTGATTCTCCGTATTGCCATGGTCCGGCAGTGATTCACCCTGCTCCAACGCTGGGTCTGTGTGATTGTTATTTCTAGCGAGGTGGGATTTGGGGCGGCGCTTGCGCCGCCGCTTTGACTGCTTCTCGACGGAACAAGCCTTCCGTGCGTCCTTCCGTTCCTCGTCGTCTTCTTTTGGTGTGTCCATCATGTATACGTCATATAATGAAGTGGACGTCCAGCGCCCTATGGGCGGTGGTTCATCTTCGCCTCCCGCATCGTTGTCCATACCGTCGATGTCTGCGGAGTCGAAGTCGAGCATGTCGGTTAAATCATCGACAGTGGCTACAAAGTGGGTGGTGGGTGGGCGTCGAATATCTTCATCGTCCGCATCCCAATCCTGTTGGCCATAATCGGGCCAGGGCTCTCCTGACAAAGAGACCTTAGTGAATTCAGAACGTCGCCGAAGGGCGAGTGGTGAAAGATATCTGCGGCGGTGAATTCCATGATCGGCGCCCACTCGGATTCGATTGGCAGGGGCGCGGATGGTTCGGGGTCCGAAGAGAGTCCGGCACCTTAGAGTCACGGGCTGTGCGGAGATTTATGCTGGTATTCAGCTCAATCGCCATTGAGACTGCAACCCCTGAGGCGGTTTCTAACCTCCCGTCCTCGATTGGTGCAGCCGGCTCCGAGCTAAGGGTCGGGGATGATGCGGGCGCGGCCTCTGGGGTACCGTCCGGTGGTAGAGCTAGGTCATACCCATCGCGACAGTGCAGCGCGCCCGGCTGTGGCTCGAATCCGTCGAAGATCAAGTCCCCACGGATGTTGGCCATGTAATTCAAACTTCCAAATCTGACCTGATGGCCAGGGGCGTAGCTTTCAATCTGCTCTAGATGGCCAAGCGAATTATCCCGTAGTGCAAAGCCGCCGAATACGAAGATCTGTCCGGGGAGAAAAGTCTCACCCTGGGCCGCATCGCTATCGATGATAGTAGGAGCCATCAAGCCTAACGACGATGACACAAAGGAACTCTCAATGAAAGCACCAATGTCGGTGTCAAAACCGGCGGATCTCGGGTAGGGGGTCCCGAACTGTGCGTCTAGGCCGGATGGTAACAGGAGGCAAGGGACACGAAGTTTTACCCAGGTTCGGGCCCTCTTGATGGAGGTAAAACCCTACGTCCTGCTTGATTAATATTGAAGATATGGGTGTTACAAGAGTAGATCTACCACGAGATCAGAGAGGCTAAACCCTAGAAGCTAGCCTATGGTATGATTGTATGTTGTGATTGTTGTCCTACGGACTAAAACCCTTCGGTTTATATAGACACCGGAGAGGGTTAGGGTTACACAAGGTCGGTTACAAAGGAGGAGATATCCATATACGTATTGCCTAGCTTGCCTTCCACGCCAAGTAGAGTCCCATCCGGACACGAGACGAAGTCTTCAATCTTGTATCTTGATAGTCTAACAGTCCGGCCAATGGAGATAGTCCGGCTGTCCGGAGACCCCCTAATCCAGGACTCCCTCAGAACCCCTTGACAGTTCGCCTTGAATAAAACTCCTCCAGCAATGCCCAACCTTGGTTTTACCATTTGCCACCTAGCCTCTTTTTCCCTTGGGTTTCCGGAGCCCAAGGGTCATCTTTATTAAACCCCCCTGGGCCAGTGCTCCTCTGAGTGTTGGTCCGAAATGGGCAGCCTGCGGGGCCACCTCGGGGAAACTCGAGGGTTGGTTTTTACTCGTAGCTTGACCTATCTGAGTGTGCCCTGAGAACGAGATATGTGCAGCTCCTATCGGGATTTGTCGGCACATTCGGGCGGTGTTGCTGGACTTGTTTTACCATTGTCAAGGATGTCTTGTAACCGGGATGCCGAGTCTGATCGGATTTTCTTGGGAGAAGGAATATCCTTCGTTGACCGTGAGAGCTTGTGATGGGCTAAGTTGGGACACCCCTGCAGGGATTTGAACTTTCAAAAGCCGTGCCCGCGGTTATGGGTAGATGGGAATTTGTTAATGTTCGGTTGTAGATAACATGAAACTTAAGTTAATTTAAAATGCACCAACCGCGTGTGTTATCGTGATGGTCTCTTCTCGGCGGAGTCCGGGAAGTGAACACGGTGTTGGAGTAATGCTTGACGTAGGTTGTTCCAGGATCACTTCTTGATCATAGTTGGTCGACCGTGCTTTTGCCTTCTCTTCTCGCTCTCTTTTGCGAATATGTTAGCCACCATATATGCTAGTCGCTTGCTGCAGCTCCACATCATACTTTTACCCTTTCTATAAGCTTAAATAGTCTTGATCACGAGGGTGTGAGATTGCTGAGTCCCCGTGACTCACAGATTCCTTCCAAAACCAGATGCAGGGACCGATGATACCGTTACAGATGATATGACCGAGCTCAAGTGGGAGTTCGATGAAGACTCTCGTCGTTACTACTTGTCTTTCCCAGATGATCAGTAGTGGTGCCCAGTTGGGGCGATCGGGGACTTTGTCGCATTTGGGGGTTGATCTTTATTTTGGTTCCGTAGTCGGACCCTGAGTGTATTGGATGAATGTAATGACTTTTTTATGTATTTGTGTAACGTGGCGAGTGTAAGCCAACGATGTACTTTTCCCCTTTATTTATTTACATGGGTTGTTGTGAAGATTACCTCACTTGCGACATTGTTTTCAATGCGGTTATGCCTCTAAGTCGTGCTTCGACACGTAGGAGATATAGCCGCATCGAGGGCGTTACAAGTTGGTAATCAGAGCCTTCCCCGACCTTAGGAGCCCCCTGCTTGATCGAATCATTGGCGTTGTTGAGTCTAGAAAAAATGTTTTGAGTCATTTAGGTTTATATGTATCGGACAGTTAGGCATTCTTTTTACTCCTCAGTCCCTTCGTCGCTCTGGTGAGGCCTCCTGACGTAGAGTTTTGACTCTTCTCTTCTTAAATTTCACTAATTTTTTTTAGGATCACGCGGGTATCTTGGAATCGTTCTGATGGTTTTGTGACGAGAACATTATTCTTGGTGCCTCCTAACATTTAGGGGTTGTGGCAGTGTCCCGGGGAGTTGAGCTCCGAGGTGTTGTCGTCACAATTTTATCGTTGAGATTCTGGAATACCTGAGTTTCACCGACGTCAAAAATCTCTTTTATGCAGTTGTTGGTGAGATAACCTCGACGCCACCCAGTACTGGGGCGGGAGTTCGGGAGTATCGCCATAACTCGTATAACGGATGCTTTTTGAAGGTTGAGGTAAATGATTTCTGAAGGTTTCTTGGTTATGTGTTGAAGGATGGATACAGCTGGATGTAGGATTTGCTAGCTTTGGGTGAGATATTATGCTTCCCCTGTATCCCCAACACCTGATTGCATAACCAGAAAGGTTCAGGAGTTTCATAGGTGGGAATTCTTGTAGCTCTAGTTCTTCTTCTGCAGATATTTGGTTTGGGATTGGGTAATCCTCACCAAGTATTTGTTCATGTCCGTACCTTGCTGTTTTATTATTCCACCTCTATCTAAGTGGCTTCTCAATTTATGGAAATGTGACCATTTCAATTGGAATGCATTCTTTCATTTTGTTCGAATGTGAAGACTTTATGTTGCAATTTCTATCCGTTGGATTCAGCTTCAATATTTGTCTATCAATATGCGAATGGATGTCACCTCTTCAGGATGGCTCCTGCTAAGGGTCAGAATCAGAATCAGGATCCGCCACCACCACCTCCACCTCCGGAGGCATGGCAAGCTGTGATGGCCGCTACCAATGCAAATACGCAGCTGATCATGCAAATTCTGCAAGAGCGCAACCAAGGCCATGGAAACGATCAGAATCAGTTTGCTACACTCAACCAGTTCCTCGCTAATCAGCCAAAGACCTTTAGTAACTGTGTCGAGGCCTCAGACGCTGATGATTGGCTCGTGGATATATGCAAGCATTTCGAGTGCAGTAACGTCAGGCCTGAGGACTTTGTCAAGTTTGCCTCCTTCCAACTCAAAGACCAAGCTGCAGAATGGTTTCAGCAATACAAAGATTCCAGAGGAGGCCGTGTGATTACCTGGGATGAATTCTGTCAAGACTTCAAAGCTCATCACATTCCTCAGAGTGTGGTTGAGAGCAAGCGTGAGGAATTCCACAATCTAAAGCAAGGCACTTTGTCTATTTACCAGTACAACATCATGTTTCAGAAGCTCGCCCGTTTCGCTAAGCAAGACGTCCCTGACGAGAAGAGCATGATATACCAGTTCAGAGGTGGCCTCAGAGAAGAACTCCAACTAGCTCTCGTCCTTTTTGAGCCGAAGAAGTACGATGAGTTTTACAACATGGCAATGAAGCAAGAGGCTGCCCAACTGAAGTGCGATGCTTCTAAGAAGCGAGTTAGAGATGTGACTTCTTCTTCCTCAACCCAAGTGGTTTCTAAGCAGCAAAAGTATTGGCTGCCTCCTCCTCCGTTCCGTAAGCCTTATCAGCAGAAGAGCAAAGGTGGCAATGGATCTTCCCACCCACCCAACCCAAGCTTTCAGAACAAGACTTCGTCTCAAGCTCCAAGATCAAGTGCTCCGTATCACCGTCCGCTCTCGGAGGTCACGTGCAACAAGTGCCAACAGAAGGGTCACTATGCCAACAAATGGTTCAATCAGAGGCGTCTTCCTCCTCCTCCTGTGAGATCTACCAGTACCGCAGTGGTCAAGCATTACCCCAAGCACGCCAAGGTCAACTTGCTGACGCAGCTCAGGTAGAGGACTCGTCAGATGTCATCATGGGTAACCTTCCTGTTAACGATGTTCCTGCAAAAGTACTTTTTGATACTGGTGCATCGCATTGTTTCATGTCAAAGACATTTTTTTTGCCAAGAATGAATTCGTTTCTTCTCATTTGGGCAAACAAATGGATATCGTTTCTCCGGGCAAATGCTTGAGTGCCAGTTTGGTGGTTCCAGATGTGACTATCACGTTGGGCGACTATAAGTTTCTTTCTTCTCCAATGGTCCTTGGTAACTCGGATATTGATCTTATTCTTGGAATGGATTGGCTTTCTAAGCACAAGTCTCAGCTTGATTGTGTTGCCAGGCAGATTCAATTGACACATTCGTCTGAGGATGTAATTGTCTTTGCCGCAAGGGATGATGCCATTCGTCTATTTTCTCTCAATGAGAAGGGTGAGCTGGATGCCATCTCTCAAATTTCGTTCGTTTGCGAATATCAAGACATCTTTCCAGAAGAGCTTCCAGGAATGCCTCCGCACCGGCCAGTTGAATTTGTCATCGATCTTGAGCCTGGCACGGAACCTGTTTGCAAACGTCCTTACAAGATTGGACCTAAAGAGTTGAAGGAGCTGAAGAAGCAACTCGATATTCAAGAGCGTATGGGTCTCATCCGACAAAGTTCTTCTCCGTGGGGTTGTGGAGTTCTTTTTGGGAAGAAGAAGGATGGAACGGACCGACTCTGTGTCAACTACCGTCCATTGAACAAGAAGACCATAAAGAACAAGTACCCACTTCCCAACATCAACGAGCTGTTTAAACAACTCAAAGGTGCTCAAGTATTCTCCAAGCTTGATCTTCGTATGGGCTATCACCAGATTCGCATTCGTGAAGAGGATATCCCCAAGACAGCATTCAGAACAAGCTATGGTTCATACGAATACACTGTCATGTCTTTCTGTCTCGTCAACGCTCCGCCAACATTCTCTCGCATGCTGAACTTCATCTTCAACGCCTATACAAATGACTTCGTCTTGGTCTACCTCGATGACATTTTGGTCTTTTCCAAGAACAAGGAAGATCATGCCAAGCACTTGCGTTTGGTGCTGGATAAACTCAGAGAACATCAGCTCTATGCCAAGTTTTCAAAGTGCGAGTTTTGGCTCGATGAGGTTCTCTACCTTGGACATATCATCTCTGCCAAGGGCATAGCGGTTAATCCTGAGAAGGTGTCTGCAATTGTGAATTGGGAACCACCTCAGAATGTGAAGCAACTCCGCAGCTTCCTTGGTCTCGCAAGCTATTGTCGAAGGTTCGTCGAGAACTTCTCAAAGATCGCGAAGCCTCTTTACAACCTTCTCCAGAAGCACGTGAAGTACATCTGGTCTCCTGAATGTCACATCACTTTCAACACCCTGAAAGAGAAGTTAGTCACTGCTCCAGTTCTGATTCCTCCTGATGAATCCAAACCGTTCGAGGTCTTTTGTGATGCTTCTCTTCAAGGTCTTGGTGCAGTGTTGATGCAAGAGAAGAAAGTTGTGGCTTATACCTCTCGCCAATTGAAGCCCAACGAGAAGAACTACCCCACTCATGACCTCAAATTGGCGGCAGTTGTGCATGCTCTTTTAACTTGGAGACATCTCTTATTGGGACGAAAAGTGGACATCTTCACTGACCACAAGAGTCTCAAGTACATCTTCACTCAGCCTAATCTCAACCTCAGGCAGACTCGTTGGGTCGAGATGAATCAAGAGTATAATCCGAGTATCGAATATACTCCAGGCAAGGTCAATGTAATTGCTGACGCATTGAGCAGGAAGGCTTACTGCAACAGTTTGATTCTCAAGCCTTACCAACCCGAGCTTTGTGAAGCTTTCTGCAAACTCAATCTACAAGTTGTTCCACAAGGATTTATGGCTAACCTCCAAGTCTCTCCTACTTTGGAAGATCAGATTCGCGAGGCTCAACTTCTTAATGCTATGGTGAAGAAGGTGAAGATTGAGATTGCCAAGAGTCAACCCAAGTACAAATGCTATCGTCTTGATGACAAGGATACTCTATTCTTCGAGGATCGCATTGTTGTGCCTAAAGGTGACCTGCGTAAAGTCATTATGAACGAGGCTCACAATTCACTCCTCTCTATCCACCCTGGAAGTACAAAGATGTACCATGACCTCAAGCAGTCATATTGGTGGACTCGAATGAAGCGTGAGATTACTCAGTTTGTGAATGAATGTGGTGTCTGCAGAAGAGTGAAAGCAGAACACCAACGACCAGCTGGTCTCCTCCAACCTCTTGCCATTCCAGAATGGAAGTTTAACCACATTGAGATGGACTTCGTGACTGGATTTCCAAAGTCCAAGCGTGGCAATGATGCTATCTTCGTTGTCATCGATAAACTCACTAAAGTGGCTCACTTTCTGCCTATCAAAGAATCTATCATAGCAGCTCAATTGGCAGAGCTATATACCTCCCGGATTGTCTCTCTGCACGGCATTCCACAGTTGATTTCTTCAGATCGTGGCAACATCTTCACCTCCAAGTTTTGGGATTCTTTTCAGAAGGCCATGGGTACCAGCATCCATTTCAGCACAACTTTTCATCCCCAAACTAGTTGCCAAGTCAAGCGTGTCAATCAGATTCTTGAAGATATGCTCAGGGCTTGCTCATCTCTTTTGGCATGAAGTGGGAAGATTGTCTTCCATATGCCGAGTTCTCCTACAACAACAGCTTCCAAGCGAGTTCGGGCAAGTCCCCATTCAAAATTCTCTATGGCAGGAAGTGCCATACTCCTCTTAACTGGTCAGAGACTGGTGAACGTCAACTTCTTGGCAATGACTTGATCACAGAGGCAGAATAGATGTGCAAAGTCATTCGTGATAATCTCAAAGCCACGCAATTGTGTCAGAAGAGTTACTATGATAGCAAGCATCGTGACTTGGCATTCGAGATCGGAGACCATGTCTACCTCCGTGTCTCTCCAATGAAAGGTACTCGTTGCTTCGGTATCAAAGGGGAGCTTTCCCCTAGATACGTGGGTCCTTTCAAGATCGTCAGAAAGAGAGGCGATCTCACCTATCAACTTGAGCTTCCCTCCAACTTTGCAAACGTGCACGATGTGTTTCATGTCTCTCAGCTCCGCAAGTGCTTCAAGACTCCTGACCGCACCGTCAACTTTGAAGACATTGATCTCCAAGAAGACCTGTCTTATCGTGAGCACCCCATTGCTATTCTTGAAGAAACTGAGTGCAAGAATCGCAACAAGTCAATCAAATTCCTGAAAGTCAAGTGGTCACATCATTCCGACCGTGAAGCCACCTAGGAACGCGAGGATCACCTCCGTTCTGAGTATCCGGAGTTTTTCCAGTCCTAGATCTCGGGACGAGATCCTTTCGTAGTGGTGGAGTGTTGTAACACCCCGGATGTAATCTACCTTATTTGTATTCCAACTCTTGTCTTTTCCGGCACTAAGTTATTCTATTTCCTCGTTGTCGGGTTTTTTTCTTCATGTGTTTTTGCCTTTGTCATGCATCTCATATCATGTCATCATGTGCATTGCATTTGCATACGTGTTCGTCTCATGCATCCGAGCATTTTCCCCGTTGTCCGTTTTGCATTCCGGCGCTCCTATGTCCTCCGGTGGTCCTTTCTACCTCTTTTCGTGTGCAGGTGTTAAACGTTTTCGGATTGGACCGATACTTGTCATGAGGCCTTGTTTTACTACCGGTAGACCGCCTATCAAGTTTCGTACCATTTGGACTTCGTTTGATACTCCAACGGTTAACCGAGGGACCGAAAAGGCCTCGTGTGTGTTGCAGCCCAACACCCTTCCAAACCGGCTCAAAACCTAGCTAAACCCCTTCCATCATCTAGAGCGTTCGATCACGATCGCGTGGCCGCAAACTGTGCTCAATTTGGAGTCTCCTAGCTCCTCCTACCTCTATATATAGACCCCTCCTTTTTCATTTTCGGATTTTTCCCCGAAACCCTAGTCTCCTTCCTCTCCAGCCGCCGGACATGTCCGAAGTCTAGCCGGACAACGTCCGCCGCCTCCGCTGACCAACCCGGAGCCGCCACCTGTCCCGCGGGCGCCCACTTCACCGCCCACTCCGCCGCCAGGTCCGCGCGCCCCCGCGTCCGGCCCTCCCGGCCCAGATCCGCCGCGCCTCCGACCTCCTCGCGCCAGGTTTGTCGCCCTGACCCTCCGACCCGCGCCGGTGCCTCCTCACCGCCCGGTCTCCTTCGTCGCCGGCCACCGCTCCGGCCACCGCGTCCCTTCTCCGACCTCCCCGCGCCAGAGATCCGCCGGCCGCCGTCGTCTCCGTCAAGTGCGGAGAGAGCGCCACCGCCTCGAAGTCCGTGCCTCGCTAGATCTGGATCGGGAGCTACAGTAACCCTAGATCCGGGGTTGACTTTTCCCTCCCGCTCAATAATTTTATGCAATCTTTGTCATGCCATAACTCTGCATCCGTAGCTCTAGTTCGTGCTTGTAGCATATCAAAATGTTCGTCTCGATGAGTACATCATTTCATCTCATTGCATCATTTTCATTTGAGCTTGTCCGCCCGAAATGCTGTTGGAAGAGGGCTATGTGATGATTATGTCAGATCTGTTTCAGCAAATGGTCTTTTGTCATTTTTGCCATGATTAATGTGTGCATGCTATGATCCTGAGCTCTGCATGTATTTTGATGTATGCCATGCCATCTTTACAGGGGTGTATGCCATGTATTTTTGTGATCTTCGTGGTGACTAGCACAAGCATGCAAAGTAGCTTACTCAGTGATGCTGATTTCAAGGACTTCGAATTTCACCAAGTCCTTGTCCTGTTATTGTTTTTATGCCATATGTTCATGTTGTTTCCTAGTGATCCGTGCCTCTTTTGAGGATGATCAGTAAGAATGGTTTGTAGATATTGTGGTGCTCTATCCATCCATGTCTTTGTTTGCAATTATGGAGCACCCTAGCTTGAGTCAATCGACCTCTACTTTTGCTATAAAATGTTCCTGACAGATTGTTAACATGTTTAGCAATTTTGCCGAGCTTGTTGTTGTTGATCCGTGCATGCTACGTTGTTGTTCTTGCCATGTCTAGCTTCTATGACATGTCTATTTTCTGGGTGTATTCTTAGTTTGTCATGAAATGCCTCGTAGTGAGTGTATCGAGATTGTAAACATGCCTACTCGTTAACTGTTTTGCATGCTCCAGTTTTTTCACTAAGTCTAAATCTGTTTATGTTTTTGCTATGTTCACATGCTTGCAATTGTATTTTCTGATCCCTTTTGGCTCATGGTCACTAAGGGACTTTTGTTATATGCTTTGAGTAGCTTCATGCCATGCCTTGCTTTGCCATGATATGTTCCTGTAACTTGTAGTTTTCGTGCTCTAAAGATTGCTTCCTGATGGTAAATTCCTGACTTGTGTTATTTTCTCTAAGTCTGAAACCTGTTATCTTTTGCACTTTTGCCATGCTTGTTTGAACCTGCTATTGAGTGAATTAGCCGTAGCTCAGTGTTCATCTTTTGTCAAGCATCTTGAGTGGACCCCTTCCATGAATTTTGTTGCTATGTTTGAGTGCTGTAGCATATTTATCTTGATGCATTTAGATGGCTACTTGCTGTTAATCGCAGACCGGTGCCATATTTGTTTTACTTGCCATTTCCAAACCGTGCATCCGATTCCGGTGATCTTTATATCGATTTCAACCAAAATCATCTCCTCTATCAAGTGGCACTCTTGGTTTTCCAAGTTGAGGCCAGGTTCAATTATTCCTTTCCAAATCTTGCATATGCATCACATACCGCATCCCGCATATCATACCATGTTTGCATCATGTTGTTTGAGCATTGCACGTGGTTGATTGTGTTCCTTTTGCTTGTTGTTCTTGCTTGGGTAGAGCTGGGAGACGAGTACGTGAACGAGGAGCCCGTTGAGTACTCTTACGAGGATCAAGGCAACTCTGAGAACTTTGCAGGCAAGACGACCATACCCTCGAAATCACTTCTATCTTTGCTTGCTAGATGCTCGCTCTTTTGCTATGCCTATACTACGATACCTACCACTTGCTTATCATGCCTCCCATATTGCCATGTCAAACCTCTAACCCACCATGTCCTAGCAAACCGTTGTTTGGCTATGTTACCGCTTTGCTCAACCCTCTTATAGCGTTGCTAGTTGCAGGTGAAGATTGGAAATCGTTCCTTGTTGGAACTTGTTTAATTGTTGGGTTATCACCATATTATCTTGTTTATCTTAATGCACCTATATACTTGGTAAAGGGTGGAAGGCTCGGCCTTATGCCTAGTGTTTTGTTCCACTCTTGCCGCCCTAGTTTCCGTCATATCGGTGTTATGTTCCCGGATTTTGCGTTCCTTACACGGTTGGGTTATAATGGGAACCCCTTGACAGTTCGCCTTGAATAAAACTCCTCCAGCAATGCCCAACCTTGGTTTTACCATTTGCCACCTGGCCTCTTTTTCCCTTGGGTTTCCGGAGCCCAAGGGTCATCTTTATTAACCCCCCCTGGGCCAGTGCTCTTCTGTGTGTTGGTCCGAAATGGGCAGCCTGCGGGGCCACCTTGGGGAAACTCGAGGTTGGTTTTTACTCGTAGCTTGACCTATATGAGTGTGCCCTGAGAACGAGATATGTGCAGCTCCTATCGGGATTTGTCGGCACATTCGGGCGGTGTTGCTGGACTTGTTTTACCATTGTCGAGGATGTCTTGTAACCGGGATGCCGAGTCTGATCGGATTTTCTTGGGAGAAGGAATATCCTTCATTGACCGTGAGAGCTTGTGATGGGCTAAGTTGGTACACCCCTGCAGGGATTTGAAGTTTCGAAAGGCGTGCCCGCGGTTATGGGCAGATGGGAATTTGTTAATGTCCGGTTGTAGATAACATGAAACTTAACTTAATTTAAAATGCTCCAACCGCGTGTGTTACCATGATGGTCTCTTCTCGTCGGAGTCCAGGAAGTGAACACGGTGTTGGAGTAATGCTTGACGTAGGTTGTTCTAGGATCACTTCTTGATCATAGTTGTTCGACCATGCTTTTTCCTTCTCTTCTCGCTTTCTTTTGCGAATATGTTAGCCACCATATATGCTAGTCACTTGCTGCAGCTCCACATCATACTTTTACCCTTCCTATAAGCTTAAATAGTCTTGATCGCGAGGGTGTGAGATTGCTGAGTCCCCGTGACTCATAGATTCCTTCCAAAACCATATGCAGGGACCGATGATACCGTTCCAAATGATATGACCGAGCTCAAGTGGGAGTTCGATGAAGACTCTCGTCATTACTACGTGTCTTTCCCAGATGATCAGTAGTGGTGCCCAGTTGGGGCGATCAGGGACTTTGTCGCATTTGGGGGTTGATCTTTATTTTGGTTCCATAGTCGGACCCTGAGTGTATTGGATGAATGTAATGACTTTTTTTATGTATTTGTGTGATGTGGCGAGTGTAAGCCAACTATGTACTTTTCCCATTTATTTATTTACATGGGTTGTTGTGAAGATTACCTCACTTGCGACATTGCTTTCAATGCGGTTATGCCTCTAAGTCGTGCTTTGACACGTAGGAGATATAGCCGCATCGAGGGCGTTACAACTGAGCAATGTCAAACTCTTCCAAGACCTCCGGCAGGTTTAATGTGTAACAAAGGCATTCTTGGTGGCAAGATTTCGAATGCGATTGATGTCCACCAATAGGCTTTGCATCTGACGCTTAAGCCAGTCATGATGTTTATCCTGTTTCTGATGTAGAGCGACGAGAAGCTCTCAGTCATTGAGAACACGAGTTCGCTTCCGAGGCCTTTGGGCAATGGTACTTGAAGTGGCTTCAGTTTGGGTGCGAGGGGCACGTGTATTGCCAGCCAAGGGGTAAACACGAGAAACGGTCTGAACTCCTTCAAAGGGCTGGGTGAAGCTTTGATGACCGACATTGTGAAGATAAATTTGCTCCTTTGCAGGCTCTGGGTAAATGGCTTCAACAGACAGATCAACCTCTAGCAATAATATAAGGTGATTGCGTGCAGATGGCTGATAGTTGATAGCAGAGTGAAGCTTGATGAGGCGCATTACCCATGGAGCATGGAACTTCAGACCAAAGATGTCGGAGCCAGATGCAGCCAGCTGCCTGATGAAAAAGTCTTGAGCATTGAAGCTGATGCCATTGAAGATATATAAAACCAAAGTCTTCATTGCTCCTTCAAGCTTCACTGCAGATGAATGTCCTTTGACAGGCCATAGAGTTCGCCTGATGATATGATAGATGGTGCGGGGCAGATACTCTAGGTCTTCAACAAAGAATTCCGTTGGGTATTCAGCGTCGCGTGGCAGAGGCTCCATCATGCTCAGCATTTGGCTCATGTTAGGCTTTGGCTTCTGAAAAATGCTCTCCAAAGCATTCTGGTGGTGCTGACAACCTGGTTCATAATATTCGCCAGGAGTGGGTAGGGCTGTGAGCTCAATGATGTCTTGGGCTTTAGCTTCATGATGTACATCGCCCGTCATCCACTCAAGGATCCAAGTCTTCGGATCCCTGTTGTATCCACGAATGTGGAGGGTAGCATAGAATTGAAGCAAAAGTTCTTCATTCCAATGTTCCTTGGCAGTCACAAAGTTGAGCAGACCCGCATCACGGAAGCAGTCAAGAGCTTCTTCAAGGCAAGGCAATCCAACAATGGCTTTGTAGTCTAGACGCATATGAGGGAAAATGCGCCCCTGATTGTATAAGATGCAAGAATAGTAGCTGCGCTGCTGATAACTCCAGAATCGATCTGAGGAGATTCTTGGCCTTGTGTAGGGGTTCTTGTCACTGTCAAATAATGTGTTGTGTGCCTTGAAGCCATTCAGATTAAACGATCCTGGTGAGGTTGCAGTACCTGGAAACCGTGGTAGCCTTGGCTTTGGCTTCTGGACCTAAGGCCTGTGCTCCACATGATAGTCAAATTGAGGTTCGGGAGCAGGCGGAGGAACCAGAATTGGCCAGCGGACGGTAACAAGCTGACCACGATCATATGCTTGCTCGATTGTATGTGGCCTTGGAGGTGGTACAGGAGCAGAGGCATTGGCTTCAGGCTGCAGATTGTCTTCGGGTGCAATCACTTCTAGCACCACATTAACTTCAGGCGCCACATTAGGTCAGCCATGACAACGTCATTGGCTTCAGTGTTGAGGTTGGTGGCCGCCTCAGTATTGGTAACCTCCACTTCAGGAGCTGGAGGGTCGGACACGTTCTCCTCGAGAACAACTTCAGGGTTGGACGGGGGTGTAGCAACATGTTCTTCTTCTCTTGGTTCTTCTTCTTGGTCATCGGCTGATGCCGCCGGAATATTTTCAGCCGCTTTGGCTTCAGATTCAGGGATGTTCACAGTAGGAGAGGCTTCAGGAAAGACTTCGTGTGAAACGGATTGGCGCTCTTCTCCTTCTGGAACACTTGACAAAGTGACCTGTGGCCTTGGTCCTTTGTGAAGCCTGCGAAACGCTGGCGACGCCTGTGGAGATGGAGTTGGTTGGGCCTCAAAGTCTTCATTGTCAATCACCGGAGTGGTGACCTGGGTTGGGGGAGTAATTGGTGTTTCTTAATCACGAGGGGATTCTTGAGGGTGATCAGCCCATGAGTCATCCTGAGCAATTGGCGTCAATGGACGACCAATGCTGATGAGTTCGCTGTTTGTGAGAACAGACGATGATACCAAATTAAGCTCGATCTGAGGAAGGACTTCATCATCTTCAACATTGTCTTGATGACCAATGTCTTCAGCTGCGGTGGGGTCAATAGCTGAATTGTCTTAAGCTTCAGGAGCCTCTGTGGAAGAAGGCTCATGAACTATCAACTGACGCTCATGATGTTCAGGCGCAGGACGAGCCACTGAGATTGGCTCGACAACAAGGGGCTCTGTGGGAGAAGCCCGATCTCTCTTCTTTGTCTTTCTCTTCTTGGTTGGCGGAGCGTCATCAGTGGTGTGCTTGGTCTTGCACTTGCGGGCTTCGGCTTCAGCTGCCCTTGTTTTCTTGAGTTCCGAAGCCACTGTGGGGACCTTAGGCTTCGAGCTTGTCATACTGGCCGGGAAGACAATGTGAGGTTCTTCTTGGCAGCCATTTTTGGGTCGATGCGTGGTCGCCCCAAAGCCTTGCGCTTTTCAGCTTCATTGTAGCCTTGAACACATTTTGCAGCGAGATTCTTCATGCACTCATGAGAACCTCTTGCTTCTTCATGTTTCTTGTGGAACGCCTCCTTGAGCTCATGCAGCATGACCTTAAAGTTTTGAATGTCTTCAACATTGAGCTTGGCCATGTGGTTCTTGAACTGAGCCTTTTCATAATCAATCTTGTGCTTCAGCTCAACAATCTTCTGTGCAAGAGACATCTCAGGAGCAATGGCTCCATGGAAAGAGACGTTGAGGCCAATTGGGAGCTGAAGATCATCAAAACTGAGGTCTGGGCTGTCAAACCACTCATCAATAAACTTGTACAGGATCTCCACATCAAGAGGGGAAGATCATTGAAGATTTCCGCCTCTTGCTTGCTCTTTATCAATTGCTCAAGAGCATCATCGCCAAGATCGTCGTTGCTAGACAGATCAATGGCGTCATTCTCGTTTCTCAAAACAGCAGCAGGAGTCAGAACAGGACTAGAGGAGTGCACGGGCTTCTTCTTTTTCTTCTCAGTCTTGGAGATGCGAGAGAGATCTTCAGACTGCACACTTGGTGCAGGAGGAGCAGTGGCCAGAGGCTTCACGCGCGACACTTTTGGTGGAGTGGAAAGCTTCGAAGCCTTAGGTTTCTTCTGCTTCTTTGGCTTTGGTGGTGCAGGCGCTTCGTCAGTGTCAGTGTCGTCTGCAGAGTGATCCAAGGCTGCCCCTTGAACCTGAATGTGAGTGATGAGACCTTCTAAGTTGTAGAAGGGCCCAACAAGATTGGGTTCAGCTTCGCGTGTGCCATCGGCACGTGGCGTAGAGGGGCCTGGGTTGAAGTCTAATCCCCAAGACTTGTTGTTTTCCCTGGCCGAGTTCTTGGCAAACTAAAAGTTGCGCTTGAATAGATTGTCATCTCAACACCATAGCAATGACGATGGGTCGGCATCAGTAGGCTGTGGCCCTCGGACCATGCAAGGTAGAATCCTTGAGCAATGGCTTCAGTTCTGGTCTTGGGTTGAAGATTTTTATAGAGAATATCTCCCCAAGGACGCGTGATAGCATTCTTCTCAACATACTACTTGGTGATGAATCTATACTTGAACCATTGCTTGGCCCAATATCTTCGAATCCATTGGATTCGTGTCTTGCGCTGACCGTAGCTTTCTTCGGGGTCAGTTTTGTATAGTTCATAGAGATCTTTGGGCAGATCCATTGATGTACCCCCATGACGTTGTCTGCCACCCTTCCTTGCTGATTTCTCTGTTGCCATGAAGTTTAGACTGAAAGGCTTCAACACTGTCAAAGTCTTCTGTCTGCTGGTCAAACAGGAACTGGCTTCGGGAGAATTTATGTGATGCTGTAAGAACTCTGCAAATGAATGCAGACTATGAGAACCAAGGGATTCTCCCACGGGCATGTACCTGTGACAGCATTAGAGATGCGAGGGAAGGGGAAGAGGTCATATGCATTCTTAGAAGATTTTGAAGATAAATCAGTTTAGAAGACATTGACCTCATAGTGCGAAGACATTCACTCATATGTAGAGAGTTCGTTCCAGATTTGTACGAATCCACGAATAAGTACAAGTGAGGAATCTAACTACTTTGTGAAGCATAAGTGAACATACTAGGCATGTTATGAGATGCAGAACATGATAGATCCAACTTTGTAGGAACAAAAACCACTTGTGGTTGAAAAGGATGAATCTATCGGATCAAAAAGGACTATAAAAAGAGTTTTTATTTACCACTCGAGGAACTGCTAGACGGAGGAGATGAGGCCGAGCAGTTCGATCTTCCATGCCCTAACTTGGCGACGGAGGACACCTACGACGACGGCGGAGAAGACGATGTCTGCGGCCGGCGTGATGACAGCGTCGGTGAGGTCGCAGCAGCTAAGCGCTTCGTCGCCGGCGTCGTCGAGGGCTAGCGGTGGCGCTAGGGTTTGTGCGAGGAAGAGAAGTGGAAGAAGAGATAATGACTGGGGTGTGGCGTGAATTTATAAGGACATGGACGACGCATTGTTATTACGCAGGTGCCCCTGGCGGTTCACATATGAAGGACACATGGCGATCATGCAACTCATTGGAGGTTGTTCCACGTTCCCACGTACGCCTGGATTGTCGGGTGGTCGTTCCCGCTTCTCCGGGTTTCAGGCAAAAAGGATTGAGTATTTAAAACAGATTTAATGTTTGTCTCTATATCTTCTACTGACAAGGACGCAGCGAAGACATTCGACAGTTTCAATAGAATGCATATGATTTGGATAGATAGATTTGAGACGGGAGCATAGAAAGGTTAGGGTCTGATCACATTCACTTAGTTCAAAAGATCCAACGAGAAGACATAGCTATAAGTGAATGCTGTAGAGGACAGAACGCAAATACATGAATATATCCGAATGAGACCAAATCAATATAGTGAAGATAAACATGAAGCCATGTTAATATTGAAGACAAACCAAATGCGAAGACTTTGCAAATATAACGCCAACAGAAAATACTCCAAACAAAAGTTTGGTGGTGGCGTTACCCACCGTATAGGAAGTATTAGACCCAGACACGACACACAATTATCGTGGCGCTCTGAAGTCAAATTCCGCGTTAATGTATTCACACTTAGAGTGTAAGTCTTCATTAGTTGAAGATATACGTTACTTCGTGTGTTGCACATCTAAGTCATCACATGCATAAGTGTTAGGATGTGTGCATGATCACAGGACATTTGAGGATTCCAAGATATTTAGCTCACACCACAACTTGCAAAACCTTTTCTCATCCAAGGGCTTTGTGAAGATATCTGCCAGTTGCTCTTCAGTGTTGACGTGAATGATATCAATATCTTCCTTCATGACATGATCTCTGAGAAAGTGATGACGGATCTGAATGTGCTTTGTCTTCGAGTGCTGAACTGGGTTGTTGGCAATCTTGATGGCACTTTCATTGTCGCAGTAGAGTGGCACTTGCTTCAGATGAATGCCATAGTCTTTGAGTGTTTGCTTCATCTAGTGAAGCTGAGCGCAGCAAGATCCAGCAGCAATGTATTCAGATTCAGCAGTGGAGAGAGATACACAGTTCTGCTTCTTTGAAGACCAACACACAAGTGATCGTCCCAGAAAGTGACATGTGCCTGATGTAGACTTGCGATCCACCTTGTCCCCAGCATAATCAGCATCCGAGAATCCAACTAGATCAAACTCTGAGCCCTTTGGATACCATAATCCTAGTGTTGGGGTGTAAGCTAAATATCAAAGAATTCGCTTCACAGCTAAGTGATGCGATTCCTTTGGTGCCGCTTGGAATCGGGAACACATGCAAACACTAAGCATGATATCTGGCCTAGATGCACATAAATAAAGCAAAGAACCAATCATGGAGTGGTATACCTTTTGATCGAACTCTTTACCATTGGCGTCAGGATCCAGATGACTCTTGGTAGGCATTGGCATCGTATAACCTTTGCAGTCTTGCATTCCAAACTTCTTCAGGCAATCTTTGAGGTATTTCTCTTGAGATATGAAGATGTCGTTGCATTGCTGCCGTATTTGAAGACCAAGGAAAAACTTCAGCTCACCCATCATCGACATCTGATATTGCTCTGTATTTCTGATCAGTGCAGCCGAAGATAATGTCATCCACATATATTTGGCACACAAACAGTTCACCATCATATGTCTTCGTGAAGAGTGTGGGATCCAGGGAACAAGGTTTGAAGCCTTTGCTCTTCAGGAAGTCTTTGAGTGTGTCATACCAAGCACGAGGGGCTTGTTTGAGGCCATACAGTGCCTTCTTGAGCTTGTAAACCATGTCAGGATGTTTTGGATCTTCAAAACCAGGCGGTTGTGCAACATACACTTCTTCTTCAATCTTGCCATTGAGAAAGGCGCTCTTCACATCCATTTGATACAGAAGGATGTTATGATGATTTGCATAGGCTAGTAGTATGCGTATAGCTTCGAGCCTAGCCACAGGAGCAAATGTTTCATCGAAGTCAATTCCTTCAAATTGAGTGTATCCTTGAGCAACGAGACGAGCCTTGTTTCTGACAACTTGACCATGCTCATCTTGCTTGTCGCGATATATCCATTTAGTGCTTGTGATATTGTGTTTACGAGGATCAGGATGCTTGACCAGCTCCCATACATTATTCAGCTCGAACTGTTGGAGCTCTTCTTGCATAGCTTGAATCCATTTAGGTTCCATGAAGGCTTCATCAACTTTCTTGGGTTCAGATATTGAGACGAATGCAAAGTGCCCACAGAAATTTGCTAGTTGTGTTGCCCTTGAACGAGTGAGTGGACCAGGTGCATTGATGCTATCAATTATCTTCTCAATCTGTACTTCATTTGCAACACGAGGATGAACTGGACGAAGATTTTGCTCTTGCTGATCATTGTCATTGTTTGAAGAATTGTCTTCAGGCTGAGCATTGTCTTCAGGTTGATTAGGTGCAGAGATGATAAGTTCCTCTTCAGGCTGTACTACACACGGTATGATTTCTCCAGTTCCCATAAGCTTGATGGATTCACTGGGTGGAATTTCATCTAGCACATTTGGCGGGTGCTCTCTTTGCGAGCCGTTAGTCTCATCGAACCACACATCCATAGTTTCAACCACTTTATAGTGAAAGAGGTTGAAGACTCTATAGGAGTGCGAATCCTTTCCGTAACCAAGCATAAAACCTTCATGTGCTTTCGGTGCAAATTTTGAAGTGTGATGCGGATCCTTGATCCAGCACCTAGCACCAAATACTCTGAAGTAACTGACATTTGGCTTCTTACCAAAGAGGAGTTCATAGGATGTTTTCTTCAGAGGCCTGTGAAGATAAACACGGTTGATGACATGGAATGCAGTATCAATAGCTTCAGGCCAGAACTTTCTTGGTGTCTTGTATTCATCGAGCATCGTCCGAGCCATCTCAACGAGTGTTCTGTTCTTGCGTTCCACGATGCCATTCTGCTGCGGCGTGTATGGAGCTGAGAACTCATGAGTAATGCCCAATGTATCGAGATAAGTGTCGAGGTCGGTGTTCTTGAATTCAGTGCCATTGTCACTTCTGATGCGCTTGATCTTGACGCCCTAGTTGTTCATGGCTCGATTGGCGAAGCGTCTGAAGACATCCTGCACTTCAGTCTTGTAGAGGATTATATGCACCCATGTATATCTTGAATAATCATCAATAATGACGAAGCCATAGAGACAAGCAGTAGTAGTAAGGGTAGAGTAGTGAGTAGGGCCGAAGAGATCCATGTGTAGCAGTTCGAAGGGTTGATTCGTTGTCATGATTGTCTTCGAGGGATGCGTGGCCCTCGTCATCTTTCCAGCTTCGCAGGCACCGCATAAGTGATCCTTCTTGAACTTGACGCCTTCGATGCATATGACATGCTTCTTCTTTGCAAGAGTATGCAAGTTCCTCATGCCAGCATGCCCTAGCCTCCGATGCCAGAGCCAGCATTCTGAAGCTTTTGCAAGAAGACATACAACAAGCTGTGGTCCTGTTGAGAAATCTACCATGTACAAATCATCTTTTCGATACCCTTCAAAGACTAGAGACTTGTCAGATTCCATTAGAACAAGGCAACGATATTTTCCAAATATCACAATCATGTTCAAATCGTAAAGCATTGAGACAGACATTAAGTTGAAATGAAGGGATTCAACAAGCATCACTTTATCCATGTGCTGATCCTTTGAGATTGCAACTCTACCTAAACCCAATACCTTGCTTTTACCAGTATCAGCAAATGTGATGTGACTTTTGTCATATGGACGTAGGGTTGAGTCCATGAGAAGACTTCGTTTGCCAGTCATGTGATTGGTACATCCACTATCAATAATCCATTCTGAAGCAGCTGGTGTCATACCCTACAGTGCAGTTAGGGGGATAGGCTTCACGAAGAGCATTGCGAAGCATAAACATCTGACGAGCAAGAGGATTATTAAAGCTTAGATCGAGGTTAGGACTGATAGGACAAGTAGCAAGCGACTCAGGAATAAAATACATAATAAGACCATTTGGGCATTTGATCTTGCGCCCTACAAGATGTTTTAGGTCCCCAGCAATAGCTTCAGACGCATTTGATTTTCGACTGGAGACCTTTCCCTACAAAAGAGAGTTAAGCTTTCTTAGCCACCCACATCTTCAAGGGTGGCTTCGAAGCAATGAGTCTAAGTGCAGCATCTGAGAACTTTGGCTTTGGAGCCCTAGCAAATAGTCTTGCAGGTGGAGAATAGTACTCATAAGAATAAGCAGAGTAGTTCTGGGTCTTATGAACATGGCAGTTTGATGAAACACGTTCATATTCATAGGCCTGAGTATGGTTTCCCTGCAAAACATTTGTGTTAGTGCGACTCAGGTGAGTCCTCTGTCTGTATGAAGCCTTTGGACCATATGAAGCCTGTGGTCTGGGGTTTGTCTTCTTTCCTTGTGGTGTCATGACGACATTCATAGGAAGATTCTCCAGACACCTTTTTGGCACCCAGACTTTCTTCATAGGTGGCCCATTCCTGCAGTTAGTACCAATATACCTGGCAAACACTTCACCATTCTATTTCTTAAACAGTTTATAGTTTGCATCAAAGGATTCATCAATGACGATGGGATTAGCACAAGTGAAGCCAGATAGGGTGGATGGATCCACTGAAGGTTCCTTTGCCGCAACCCATGTGGTTTTGGGGTACTTCTCAGGTTTCCAGTAAGAGCCATCAACATTCATTTTCCTTTCGAACCCAACACCCTCTTTCCTAGGGTTTCGGTTCAGAATCTGCCTTTTGAGGACATCACATAGTGTCTGATGCCCTTTGAGACTTTTGTACATCCTTGTTTCAAGCAATGTCTTCAACCTAGCATTTTCATCAGCAATAGCAGTGGCATCCTCAACAGAGGGGTTAGTTTCCACATCAACAGTTGAAGATATTGCAACAGTAGCAGTAGTAGAACATTCAGCAACAGAAGTAGCATTATCACGCTCAAGGCATTTAAGACATGGTGGTTCAAATCCTTCCTGAGAGGGACTGATCTGTTCAGCACGAAGTGACTCGTTTTCCTTTTGAAGATCTTCATGAGCCGTCTAAATTTCTCAAGTTCTTGCTTCCTTTGAAGATAATCATAGGAAAGCTTTTCATGAGTTGTTGAGAGCGTTTCATGACAACTTTCAAGTTCCTCATACTTAACATGAAGATTTTTTATGTCTTCAATTAAGGACTGCGATCGAGTCATTTCAGCGTCCAACAGGTCATCGCTTTTGTCTAACAGTTTTTGAATATGTTCCATAGCTTTCTGTTGTTCAGTTGCAATTTTAGCAAGTGTTTTGTAGCTGGGTTTGGAATTACAATCAGAGTCATCTTCACTTGATGTTTGAAAGTAAGCATCACATGAGTTTACCTTGGCACCACATGCCATGAAGCAGTAGGTTGGAGAGGATGGATCAGGTTCGGGAGACATTGTTTTAAGTGACTCCTTGAAGTCGAGGAACCAGGGATCCTGACATGTCCGATGACCTTCATAAACATCAGAAATCCGATCCCATATAAGCTTTGCATTGCAGAGATGCATGATGCGCCTGAACTCATCTCTGGATAGAGAGGAGCATATAATGTCCTTCGCCTTGACATCCAGCAGAGTGAACTTCTAAATGTCTTCGACATCCGCCATCTTGCATAAGTCGGTGAGGCAAATCTCTGTGACCGTCCAAAGCTCACTGTCCATTGCAAGGAGTCGCTTCCTCATCATAGTCTTCCATTTGGGATAATCAGTGCCACCGAAGACAGGGCATGCAGCGGAGACTTTGATTATCCCTGCAGTCGACATAGCTAAAACTCCATGTGGTTAAACCGAATCACACAGAACAAGGGAGTACCTTGCTCTGATACCAATTGAAAGTGCTTGTTATCGACTAGAGGGGGGTGAATAGGTGATTTTTATGAAAGTCTTCAAAACATGGAAGTTTCGAAGACAATCGATAGAAATGAACCTATTAACATGCAGCGGAGAGTAGACTACACTGCACAAGCCATAGTCAAGAATTTAATGAAGTGAAAGCACAAAGACTAATAGCAGCTAGGCAGTATGAATCAGGATGGGAGACAGTATGAAGCCAATCAGAACAAGCAGTCACAAAGTGAAGACAAATAGATAATGCAAACAGGCAATGACTTCACAAGGACCAATTGTAAATAAGGAGATGGTAAGGAGAGAACCAGTTGCTCGTTGAAGACAATGATTTGTTGGACCAGTTCCAGTTGCCGTGACAACTGTACGTCTAGTTAGGGAGGCTGAGATTTAACTCAGAAGATCGTGTCTTCACCTTATTCCCCTTGAGCTAAGGACACCCAGTCCTCGCCCAATCACTCTGGTAAGTCTTCAAGGTAGGCTTCCAAACCTTCACAGACTTCGTTCACCGGTGATCCACAATGACTCTTGGATGCTCAGAACGCGACGCCTAACCGACTGGAGGATTCACAGTCCTCAAGTGTAACAAGTCTTCAAATCACACAGACAGGAAGACTTCAGTGATGCCTAACACTCTTTGGCTCTGGGTGTTTAGGGCTTTGTCCTCGCAAGGATTTCTCTCTCAAAGGCTTCGAGGTGGGTTGCTCTCAAACGACAAAAGCCGTGCACTAACTCTGAGCAGCAAACCAATTTATGGTGTAGGGGGTGGGCTATTTATAGCCACTAGGCAACCCAACCCGATTTGTCCGAAATGACCCTGGGTCACTAAGGAACTGACACGTGTTCCAACAGTCAGATTTCAAACATACGCGGCAACTTTACTTGGCTACAAGTAAAGCTGACTCATCCAGCTCTAGATAAGATTTGCTCTCATTGTCTTCGCTCGAAGACATAGGATTTTGGTTAAGCATCTCTTCAGTCACTCTGACTTTGTTCACTGGGACCCCACTTAACAGTACGGTGGTTCCTATCACTCAACAAAGAAGAAAAGGAAACAACGAAACAACTAAGTCTTCGCACTCCATAGTCTTCACGCGATGTATTCTCTTGTCATAGTCTTCAATGTGAATATCTTCACATACCACCTTTGTCTTCAATGTCTTCATACATTTTTAGGGGTCATCTCCGGTAGGAAAACCGAATCAATGAGGGACTACTACCTGTGTTATCCTGCAATTCTCACAAACACATTAGTCCCTCAACCAGATTTGTCCTCAATACTCCAAAACCAACTAGGGGTGGCACTAGATGCACTTACACTTGCTGATGATCCGCGAAACCTAGAGACTCGTAGCAACACGCTTCACACTCCGGGTACTCTATCGCAAACAAACAAGCATACATAAGCAATCAAACAAAGGCACATGTAAAACTCAAATAAGAGATCTAACCAGAAAGTTCAACTTAAGAACTCTGGTTTGCAAAAAGAATCAAATCAAATGAAGCAACAAAACTCAAACGGTGAAAGAAACAAGATTCGTTTACTAATCTGGACTAAAGTTAAATTTTACAGTAGAAAAATCTTGTTAAGTTGGTTAAACAAAAAGAGGGTTTCGAGACAAAACTCTAGGCGCTTGAATCGTCTGATTTCGATAAACGAGCGAAAAGTTATACTAGAACGAAAATCGGATCAGAAATCGCGATCGAAAATAATCGCGGAAAATCCGAGAAAAAGAAAAATGGGCGAACAGGCTAACGAACGAACGTTCGCCGTCTGCAGCTAAGGAGTGAACACCGTTCGCTCAAAACGAACGTACGGACGAATGTCCGCTAAATAAATAAACCGAAAAAAGAAAACCGATCTTATTCTAGAAAAAAACGAACTAGGGTTTTCTAAAAAAACTGGATCGGTTTTCTAAGGAAAACCGGTGGTGGCGGCAGCTACCTCGTTGGATCCGGCGGGGCTCGGGGCTCCGGCGGGGCTGGGTGGTGTCGGCGGTGGCGGAGGGCGGCGCACGAGCGGGCGGCGACGAGCTGCGACGGCGGCGGCAGGCGCGGCAAGCGGTTGCGGCGGCGCGGCAAGCGGCGGCGGCGGCTGCTGCTGCGGCGGGCTGCGGGCGGCGGGACGGGGTGGTGGCGGCGGGCTGGGGCAGTATTTAAGGGGGAGGGGGCGGGGTCGGCCTGGGGAAGGAGGCACCGGGGCGGCGGCGGACTCCCGGACTCCGGTGGAGTCCGGCTCGGCCACGGCGGGCGCGAGCGAGACGGCGAGCGGCTGGGCCGGCTCGGCCTTCGGCCCGGTAGGTCCGAACGGATTTTTTTAAAAATAATTTCGCCAAAACTTAAATAAATCCTAGAAAATAAAATAAAAAACTAAAAATGCCAAAACAAATTTTCACCGTCTAAATGAAATATTTAGAACAAGATGAACATTTTCTTGGCCCTAAAATGCAATTTTGAAAAAGTGCAATTTTTCTAATTCAAATAAAATTTCAATAAAATCCAAATAAAATATTTGTTTGGTTTTTAATATTTTCCCTCTAATATTTCATCTATTTTGGAGAAGTCATTTTATCTCCTCTCATATATTTTTATTTTTGAAATATTAGGAAAGGAAAATAATCAAAACCAAATGATCCTCCTTTCAAAATTTGAGAAAACTCAAATATGAAAAAAATGAAATCCCCAACTCTCTCAGTGGGTCCTTGAGTTGCGTAGAATTTTTAGGATCAAACCAAAATGCAATAAAATATGATATGCAAAGATGATCTAATGTATAACATTCCAAATTAAAAATTTGGGATGTTAAAGTGCACCATGCTTTACGGCTTAGAACCGGGATTTCAAAAACGTTTTGAACGCCACGGAGCATATAAGATGTTCCAAGATTTGAAATTGGTATTTCAGACTCATGCCCATATCGAGAGGTATGAGACCTCTGACAAGTACTTTGCCTACAAGATGGAGGAGAATAGCTCAACTAGTGAGCATGTGCTCAGAATGTCTGAGTACTACAATCGCTTGAATCAAGTGGGAGTTAATCTTCCAGATAAGATAGTGATTGACAGAGTTCTCTAGTCACTATCACCAAGTTACTGGAACTTCGTGATGAACTATAATATGCAAGGGATGACGAAAACGATTCCCGAGCTCTTCGCGATGCTGAAATCAGCGAAGGTAGAAATCAAGAAAAGTATCAAGTGTTGATGGTTGACAAGACCACTAGTTTCAAGTAAAAGGGAAAGGGAAAGAAAGGGAACTTCAAGAAGAATGGCAAGCAAGTTGCCACTTCCATGAAGAAGCCCAAAGCTAGACCGAAGCCTGAAACTGAGTGCTTCTACTGCAAAGGAAATGGTCACTGGAAGCTGAACTGCCCTAAATACTTGGCGGATAAGAAGGATGGCAAAGTGGAAAAAAGTATATATAATATACATGTTATTGATGTGTACTTTACTAGTGTTCATAGTAGCCCCTAGGTATTTGATACTGGTTCAGTTGCTATGATTAGTAACTTGAAACATGAGTTACAAAATGAACAAAGACTAGTTTACGGCGAGGTGGCGATGTGTGTTGGAAATGATTCCAAGGTTGATAAGATCACCATCGCACACTCCCTTTACCTTCGGGATTAGTGTTGAACCTAAAATAAATGTTATTTGGTGTTTGTGTTGAGCATAATATGATTGGATCATGTTTATTGCAATACGACTATTCATTTAAGTCAAAGAATAATTGTTATTGTGTTTACATGAATAAAACCTTTTGTGGTCATACACCCAAGGTGAATGGTTTATTGAATCTCAATCATAGTGATACACATATTCATGATATTGATGCCAAAAGATTCAAAGTTGCTAATGATAGTGCAACATACCAGTGGCACTATCGTTTAGGTCATATTGGTGTAAAGCGCGTGAAGAAACTCCATGCGGATGGACTTTTGGAATCATTTGATTATGAACCATTTGATGCTTGCGAACCATGCCTCATGGGAAAGATGACTAAGACTCCGTTCTCCAGAACAATGGAGTGAGCCACTGACTTATTGGGAATAATACATACCAATGTATGCATTCTGATGAGTGTTGAGGCTCGCGACGGGTATTATGCAGTCCGATGAGTGTTGAGGCTCGCGACGGGTATCGTTATTTTCTAACCTTCACAGATGATTTGAGCAGATGTGGGTATATCTAATTAATTAATCACAAGTCTAAAACATTTGAAAAATTTGAAGAATTTTAGAGTGAAGTTGAGAATCATCGTAACAAGAAAATAAAGTTTCTACGATCTGATCGCGAAGGCGAATATTTGACTTACGAGTTTGGCCTTCATTTGAAACAATGTGGAATAGTTTCGCAACTCACGCCACCTGGAATACCACAACGTAATGGTGTGTCCGAACGTCATAACCGTACTTTATTAGATATTTTGCGATCTATGATGTCTCTTACCGATTTACCACTATCGTTTTGGGGCCATGCATTAGGGACAGCTGCATTCACGTTAAATAGGGCACCATCTAAATCCGCTGAGACGACACCTTATGAACTGTGGTTTAGCAAGAAACCTAAGATGTCGTTTCTTAAAGTTTGGGGCTGTGATGCTTATGTGAAAAAGTTTCAACCTGATAAGCTCGAACCCAAATCAGAGAAATGTGTCTTCATAGGATACCCAAAGGAAACTGTTGGGTACACCTTCTATCACAGATCCGAAGGCAAGATATTCGTTTATAAGAATGGATCCTCTCTAGAGAAGAAGTTTCTCCCGAAAGAAGTGAGTGGGAGGAATGTAGAACTTGATGAGGTAATTGTACCTTCTCCCGAATTGGAAAGTAGTTCATCACAGAGATCAGTTCTAGTGATTCCTACAGCAATTAGTGAGGAAGCTAATGATGATGATCATGAAACTTCAGATCAAGTTACTACCGAACCTCGTAGGTCAACCAGAGTATGGTACGCACCAGAGTGGTACGGTAATCCTTTCTGGAAGTCATGTTACTAGACCATGACGAACCTACGAACTATGAGGAAGCGAAGATGAGCCCAGATTCCGCGAAATGGCTTGAGGCCATGAAATCTGAGATGGGATCCATGTATGAGAACAAAGTATGGACTTTGATTGACTTGCCCGATGACCGGCGAGCCATTGAAAATAAATGGATCTTCAAGAGGAAGACGGACGCTGATAGTAGTGTTACTATCTACAAAGCTTGAATTGTCGCAAAAAGTTTTTGACAAGTTCAAGGTGTTGACTACGATAAGATTTTCTCACTCGTAGCGATGTTTAAGTCTGTTCGAATCATGTTAGCAATTGCCACATTTTATGAAATCT
The DNA here is from genome assembly GCF_056163025.1 of Triticum urartu. NCBI lineage: Eukaryota > Viridiplantae > Streptophyta > Magnoliopsida > Poales > Poaceae > Triticum > Triticum urartu. The sequence continues at coordinate 74,309,021 of NC_141873.1, read as the reverse complement.
GGCAAATGGAAGTCAAAACTGCATTCCTTAAATGGATTTCTTAAATAAGAGTTGTATATGATGCAACAAAAAGGTTTTGTCAATCCTAAAGGTGCTAACAAAGTGTGCAAGCTCCAGCGATCCATCTATGGATTGGTGCAAGCATCTCGAAGTTGGAATATACGCTTTGATAAAGTGATGAAAGCATATGGTTTTATACAGACTTTTGGTGAAGCCTGTATTTACAAGAAAGTGAGTGGGAGCACTACAGCCTTTCTGATAAATATAAGTGAATGACATATTGTTGATCGAAAATAATGTAGAATTTTTCTGGAAAGCATAAAGGAGTGTTTGAAAGGATTTTTCTCAAAGAAAGACCTCAGTGAAGCTACTTACATATTAGGCATCAAGATCTATAAAGATAGATCAAAACGCTTGATAAGACTTTCAATGAGTACATACCTTGATAAGATTTTGAAGACGTTCAAAATGGAGCAGTCAAAGAAGGAGTTCTTGCCTGAGTTGTAAGGTGTGAAGTTGAGTAAAGAGTCAAACCCCGACCATGGTAGAAAATAGAAAGAGAATGAAAAGTCATTCCCTATGCCTCAGTCATAGGTTCTATAAAGTATGATTTGCTGAGTACTAGACCTATTGTATACCTTATGATGATTTTGGCAAGGGAGTACAATAGTGATCTAGGAGTAGATCACTGGACAGCGATCAAAATTATCCTTAGAGGACTAAGGAAATATGTCTCGGTTATGGAGGTGACAAAAAAATTCATCGTAAAGAGTTACATCGATGCAAGCTTTGACACTGATCCGGATGACTCCAAGTCCCAATCTGGATACATATTGAAAGTGGGAGCGATTAGCTAGAGTAGCTCCGTGCAGAGCATTGTAGACATAGAAAATTTGCAAAATACATACGACTCTGAATGTGGCAGACCCGTTGACTAAACTTCTTTCACAAGCAAAACATGATCACTCTTTGGGTGGCATTGACATAGCGATGTGAACTAGATTATTGAATCTAGTAAACCATTTGGGTATTAGTCACATGGAGATCTGAACTAATCACACAAAGATGTGAACTATTGGTGTTAAATCACATGACGATGTGAACTAGATTATTGACTCTAGTGCAAGTGGGAGACTGAAGGAAATATGCCCTAGAGGCAATAATAAAGTTGTTATTTATATTTCCTCATATCATGATAAATGTTTATTATTCATGCAAGAATTGTATTAACCGGAAACATAATACATGTGTGGATACATAGACAAAATAGAATGTCCCTAGTATGCATGCATCTACTTGACTAGCTCGTTAATCAAAGATGGTTAAGTTTCCTAACCATAGACATGTGTTGTCATTTGATGAACGAGATCACATCATTAGAGAATGATGTGATGGACAAGACCCATCCGTTAGCTTAGCATTAATGATCATTTAGTTTTTATTGCTATTGCTTTCATCATGACTTATACATGTTCCTCTGACTATGAGATTATGCAACTCCCGAATACGGGAGGAACACCTTGTGTGCTATCAAACGTCACAAAGTAACTGGCTGATTATAAAGATGCTCTACAGGTGTCTCCGATGGTGTTTGTTGAGTTGGCATAGATCGAGATTAGGATTTGTCACTCCGTGTATCGGAGAGGTATCTCTAGGCCCTCTCGATAATGCACATCACTATGAGCCTTGCAAGAAATGTGACTAATGAGTTAGTCACGGGATGATGCATTACGGAATGAGTAAAGAGACTTTCTGGTAATGAGATTGAACTAGGTATGATGATACCGACGATTGAATCTTGGGCAAGTAACATACCGATGAAAAAGGGAACAACGTATGTTGTTATGCGGTTTGATCGATAAAGATCTTCGTAGAATATGTAGGAACCAACATGAGCATCCAGGTTTCGCTATTGGTTATTGACCGGAGATGTGTCTCGGTCATGTCTACATAGTTCTCGAACCCGTAGGGTCCGCACACTTAACGTTCGATGATGATTTGTATTATGAGTTATGTGATTTGATGTATCGAAGTTTGTTCAGAGTCCCGGATGAGATCACGGACATGAAAAGGAGTCTCGAAATGGTTGAGACATAAAGATTGATAATTGGAAGGCTATATTCGGACATCGGAATGGTTTCGGAGAAGTTCGGGTATTTTCTGGAGTACCGAGAGGTTACCGGAACCTCCCGGGAGTTGATGAGCCTTAGTGGGCCTTAGTGGGAAGGTGAGGCAGCAGCCAGGCGGTGGCGCGCCCTCACCCTAAGCCCAGTCCGAATTGGACAAGGGGTTTGGGGCGCAGCCCCCCTCTCCCTTCCTCCCCCTTCTCCTTTAGGTGGAAACCTACTTGGACTTGGAGTCCTAGTAGGATTCCCCTTCTCCCGGCACGCCTAGCTTGCCGGCCAGCCTCCCCCTCACTCCTTTATATACAGGGGCAGGGGGCACCCAAGAACACACAAGTTGATCTTTTAGCCGTGTCCGGTGCCCTGATACATCTCCAACATATCTTAATTTATGAAGTATTCATGCTGTTATATTATCAACCTTGGATGTTTTATATGCATTTATATGCTATTTTATATGATTTTTGGGACTAACCTATTAACCTAGTGCCCAATGCCAGTTTATGTTTTTTCCTTGTTTTTGAGTTTTACAGAAAAGGAATATCAAACGGAGTCCAATTGACGTGCCAATTTTTGACGATTTTTTATGGACCAAAAGAAGACCTAGAGTAAAAGAGTTGGGCCAGGAGAGACCCGGGGCGTCCACGAGGGTGGGGGGCGCGCCCACCCCCCAGGCGTGTGGTCCTGCCTTGTGGACGCCTCGAGCACCTCCTTAACGTGAGACCGATGCTAAAAATTCCTATAAATACAGAAACCTCAGAAAATTATCCTAGATTGGGAGTTTCGCCGCCAGAAGCCTCCGTAGCCACCGAAAACCAATCTAGGCCCTCTCTGGCACCCTGCCAGAGGGGGCCATCATCACCGGAGGGCATGGAGGAGGATCCCGGAGGGGCCATCATCACCATGAAGGCCAAGGACCAGAGGGAGAACCTCTCCCCATCTAGGGGGAGGCCATGGAGGAGGAAGCACAAGGGGGAGAACCTCTCCTCCTCTCTCTCGGTGGCACCGTAGTACCATCGGGAGGGGAATCATCGCCGCGGTGATCGTCTTCATCAACATCACCATCATCATCATCACCCTCATCTCTTTTACGTGGTCCACTCTCCCGCACCCCGCTGTAATCCCTACTTGAACATGGTGCTTTAGGCCACATATTATGATCCAATGATGTGTTGCCATCCTATGATGTTTTGAGTAGATATCTTTTGTCTTTCGGTGGATTGATGATCTAGATTGGTATGAGTTGTATGTTTTACTTTGATGCTGTCCTATGGTGCCCTCCGTGTTGCGCAAGCGCGAGGGGTTCCCGCTGTAGGGTGTTGCAATACATTCATGATTCGCTTATAGTGGGTTGGTGAGTGACTGAAACACGAACCCGAGTAAGGGGGTTGTTGCGTATGGGAATAAAGAGGACTTGATGCTTTAATGTTATGGTTGGGTTTTACCTTAATGATCTTTAGTAGTCGCGGATGCTTGCTAGAGTTCCAATCATAAGTGCATATGATCCAAGCAGAGAAAGTATGTTAGCTTATGCCTCTCCCTCATATGAAACTGCAATAGTGATTACCGGTCTTGTTAACGATTGCCTAGGACAATTCCGCACACCGATCCACCATTATTCCACACTCGCTATTTATAATATTTAGTAATATATCCTAACTTCATGATAACAGCACCTACTTTTATATTTTAGCTCTCCGATATCATACAAAGTTATCCTCTTCATACCCACAACCTAGTTTTATTTCTTGTTGCTAGTTGGAAGCAAACGTCGGGTGTACGTAGAGTCGTATCAGTGGCAGATAGGGCTTGAGAGAATATTGATCTTACCTTTAGCTCCTTGTGGGTTAGACACTCCATACTTATCACTTCCACCTTTGGAAATTTCTACAATGATTCCTTGCACTTGGGGATTATCAAGCTCTTTTCTGGCGCCGTTGCCGGGGAGCAATATCGTGGGGTTGATATTCTCATGTGTGCTTGTTTGCTTTCTTCACTAAGTAGATTTTGTTTTTCCTTTTTGTTTCTGTTTAGTTGTGGGTGAAACATACAAAAAAATTAAAAGAATGAAAATACCAAAAAAAATACTTACCTCTCATGCCTAAAAAGTTTTTCAAAAAGAGAAGTGATTGGAAAGTTATGCATTGAAGAAGTGAGGGTCGACCTTGAGCACTCGTGTTCATGCTCACGGAAACAATGTAGAATTTTCATGGAAGTTTCTCTGTAAATAATTATCCCCTTATATATATCCATTGTATTATAAAAATAATGTGCCAAGCTTTGGTTTTAGGATGATTAGATTGCTTGTTTACTATGTGCAGAACAAAAATAGAAACTTTGGCTGTAGCGCATGATTTTACATTTTTTTACTGGAAAGTCAAATGGGTCTAAAACTTATTGCACATTACTTCTGTATAAATTATTCAAATTGTCAAATTTATTTCATAATTGTTGGGGATACAGAAGTTAACTAAACCTTCAGATTACTACAGACTGTCCTTTTTTAGACAGATTCTGTTTTTCGTGTGTTGTTTGCTTATTTTGATGAATCTATGGGTAGTATCGGGGGGTATGAACCATGGTGAAGTTGGAATACAGTAGATCTAGTCATAATATGAAATTGGAATGAGTTTGCAACAGTACCTAAAGGTAGTGATTTGCTTTATTATACTAACGGATCTCACAAAGTTTTTGTTAATTTTTTTGTGGATGAAGTGTTCGAAGAACGAGGAGTTACCGATGTGAGAAGAATAAAGAGAGGAAAGAGCTCAAGCTTGGGGATTCCCAAGGCACCCCAAGTAAATATTCTAAGGATACTCAAGCATCTAAGCTTGGGGATGCCCCGGTTGGCATCCCATCTTTCTTCTTCAACAATTATCGGTATACCTCGGTTTTTGTTTCGTTCACATGATTTGTGTCCTTTTTTTGTTCCTCCTTTATGAACCATGCTAGTATGAGATAGCCCTTCATTGATTTATAGAATGCTTCATGTGCTTCACTTATATCTTATAAGTATGATCTTATAGAATTGCTCTTTGTGCTTCACTTAAATCTTTTGAGTATGGTTTTATAGAATGCTTCGTGTGCTTCACTTATACATTTTGAGCTTGGACATTGGTTAGTTTATATTAATTGTAGAAAGCTCCATGAACTTCACTTATATCTTTTGGAGTATGAATAATACTATCATCTAAAGCGGGTTTGGAAGAGTGTCAACTCTAGGAACTAGTGATCCCGCTATTCCGAATGAGAAGAATTTTGCTTATGTGGAGAGTAGAAAAATTTCTATGGTTGTAGATCATGAAAAGAATGCTTTATGTGATGGTTATATTGTTGAAATCATTCATGATGCTACTGAAAATTATTATGAGGGAGGAATACATGCTTGTAGGAGTGCAATAATATCAAGTTTTCTCTCCATGTGCTTAAAGTTTTGAAGTTATACTTGTTTTTCCTTCCTATGCTAGTTGATTCTTGTTCCCATAAATTGTGTGCTCACAAAATCCCTAGGCATAGGAAGTGGGTTAGGTTTAAATGTGCTAGTCATATTCTTCATGATGCTCTCTTTATGTTCAAGTCTTATCTTTCATGTGAGCATGATTGAAATCATCATGCCTAGCTAAAAGGCATTAAAGAAAAGCGCTTGTTGGGAGACAACCCAATATTTGCCCTTACTGTTTTTGTGTGTTTACATGATTAAGATACTGTAGTAATCATGTTTTATAGCTTTTGTTTCAATAAAGTGCCAAGTAAGACCTTTGGGAAGACTTGGGTGAAAGTTAATGTGATCTTGCTGTAAAAAACAGAAACTTTGCGCTCACGAGATTAGCTTCCATTTTTTTTACAGAAGAATGCTTTGGTGCTGATTCTTTTTGCAGAAGATTAATAGAGAAATTCCTCACGTCCACCAATTTATTTCATAATTGTTTGAGTAGCAGAAGTATGGTTAGTGTTCAGATCATTACAGACTGTTCTGTTTCTGACAGATTCTGTTTTCATTGCATAGTTTGCTTGTTTTCTAGTTTCTATGACTTATATTCCTCAATATAAATTATAGAAATGATATGGTACAGTAGGCATTGTGTGAGAACAATTAAGATCTTTGTCTTTGACAGTACCAAGGTGAATGGTTTACTCTTTATCATACTAACCTATCTCACGAAGTTCCGTTAAGTTTTGTGTGATTGAAGTTTTCAAGCTTTGGGTGAGATATCGATATGAGGAGAATAAGGAGTGGAAAGACCCTAAGCTTGGGTATGACCAAGGAACCCAAGGTAATATTCAAGGAAGACTCAAGTGCCTAAGCTTGGGGATGCCCCGAAAGGCATCCCCTCTTTCGTCTTCAAAACTATCGGTATACCTTACTCGGAGCTATATTTTTATTCGTCACATGATATGTGTTTTGCTTGGAGCGTATTTTAAATTTTACTTGCTATTTGAATAAAATCATTGGATCTGAAATCTTAAATGAAAAAGAATCCTCCCATGGCTAGTTAATTATTTGACTACCCAGTGTCCTTCACTCATATCTTTTTGGAGTAGTTTGTCATTACTCACATGATTCACATATATCCTATGAGTAAATGGTTGAATGAATTGAATATCGTAAATCTCAATTTATATATGTTTCATATGCTTATACCGTGGGGAGTAATGACTTCACATAGAATAAATATAGTTAGTAAACTTATAGAAAGTTAGCAAACATAGAATTGGTCACTTGAACAATTCATGAAAGAATATTGAAGGAAGAGAGATTTCACATATAAATATACCATCTTGGACATCTTTTGTAATTGTGAGCACTCATTAAAATATGACATGCTAAAAGGTTGATGTCAGACAAGGAAGACAACGTAATGGGTTATGTTTTCTTATATCCGAAATAAAGTATATTGTCTTAGATCATCCAACTTGTTGAGCTTGCTTTCCCCCCTCATGCTAGCCAAATTCTTTGCACCAAGTAGAGATACTACTTGTGCTTCCAAACATTCCTTAAACCAGTTTTGCCATGAGATTCCACCATACCTACCTATGGATTGAGTAAGATCCTTCAAGTAAGTTGTCATCGGTGCATGCAATAAAAATTTCCCTCTAAATATGTATGAACTATTAATGTGGAGAAAATAAGCTTTATACGATCTTGTGATGTGGAAGAAATAAAAGCGACGGACTGCATAATAAAGGTCCATATCACAAGTGGCAATATAAAGTGACGTTCTTTTGCATTAAGATTTTGTGCACCCAACCATAAAAGCACATGACAACCTCTGCTTCCCTCTATGAAGGGCCTATCTTTTACTTTTATCTTCTACCTTATGAAAGAGTCATGGTGATCTTCACCTTTCCTTTTTACATTTTATCCTTTGGCAAGCACATTTTGTGTTGGAAAGATCCTGATATATATATCCAATTGGATGTAAGTTATCATGAACTATTATTGTTGACATTACCCTTGAGGTAAAATGTTGGGAGGCGAATCTATAAGCCCCTATCTTTCTCTGTGTCCGATTAAAACTTTGAACCCATAAATATCACGTGAGTGTTAGCAATTATGAAAGATTAAATGATAGTTGAGTATGTGGAGTTTGCTAAACCAAAGCTCTAACATAGACCCTTCCTGAAAATAAGATGAATTGCAATTGTTTGATGACTGAGAATATAGTTTGTTAGTTTCAAGAAAGTTTATGATCTACACTTTAACATGTGAATAGCTTGTTACTTGATCATGAAAAGTTTTATGAAGATGAGCTACTGTTATGATATATAATGATGTTATAAAAAGTGATTGAAACTATCAATGATGAAACTTATGCACTTGCTAGCATTCACACTTCATAAATTATTTCTTTTATCATTTACCCACTCGAGGACGAGCAGGAATTAAGCTTGGGGATGCTGATACGTCTCCAACGTACCTATAATTTATGAAGTATTCATGCTATTATATTATCAACCTTGGATGTCTTATATGCATTTATATGCTATTTTATATGATTTTTGGGACTAACCTATTAACCTAGTGCCCAGTGCCAGTTTCTGTTTTTCCTTGTTTTTGAGTTCTACAGAAAAGGAATATCAAACAGAGTCCAATTGATGTGCCAATTTTTGACGATTTTTTATGGACCAAAAGAAGACCCCGGAGTAAAAGAGTTGGGCCAGGAGAGTCCTGGGGCGTCCACGAGGGTGGGGGGCGCGCCCACCCCGCCAGGCGTGTGGTCCTGCCTCGTGGACGCCTCGGGCACCTCCTTGACGTGAGACCGATGCCAAAAATTCCTATAAATACAGGAACCTTGAAAAATTAACCTAGATCGGGAGTTCCGCCGCCAGAAGCCTCCGTAGCCACCAAAAACCAATCTAGCCCCTCTCTGGCACCCTGCCGGAGTGGCCGTCATCACCGGAGGGCATGGAGGAGGATCCCGAAGGGGCCATCATCACCATGAAGGCTAAGGACCAGAGGGAGAACCTCTCCCCATCTAGGGTGGAGGCCATGGAGGAGGAAGCACAAGGGGGAGAACCTCTCCTCCTCCTCTCTCGGTGGCACCGGAGTGCCATCAGGAGGGTAATCATCGCCGCTGTGATCGTCTTCATCAACATCACCATCATCATCATCACCCTCGTCTCTTTTACGCGGTCCACTCTTTCGCACCCCGCTGTAATCCCTACTTGAACATGGTGCTTTATGCCACATATTATGATCCAATGATGTGTTGCCATCCTATGATGTTTTGAGTAGATATCTTTTGTTGGGAAACAACATTCCGGCAAACATAGATTTCTTTTGTATGTCATTTCTCATTTTTTCATAGTTTAGAATTAAATGAGGAGATTTAATCATCGGAAACATGTGGAACAACAAAGAAACTAGGCCTTCTGACCAAGATGCAGACGAGATGGATTATGAGGGTGAACAAGAGTACCTCGACTTTTTGACTGCTAAGAAAATGCAAAGTCAAGGTTTGCAGGTCGGCCTTGATGATGGTACTGACGCCGACATCGACACCGACGGCGCCGGCATCGATGGCGGCACCGAGACCGATGGTTGAGCCGAGACCGGCGGGGAAGGTACCGGCAGGGAAGGTACCGGCGCCGATGCCGCTACCGAAAAGAAGAAGCAGAAGAAGCAGAGGATACGATAACCTAACAAACTAGGGATTGGACGACTGGTGATCACAAAGATGGCACCTGGCAAGTTTGAGCCATTAGAGCCGGAAGAACCTCGCAAGTGCTATGGGAACCAAGTAGGATGCATCCTACGGGAATGCGTGAGAATCAACGACGATGACTTAAGGAGTAAAGAACATTTGACACAGTTGCTCCTGACGAAGTTGCACAAGAGATTCAAGTTCCACGACCGGGATGATAACATAGAAGAACCGTGGGATGATCCGAAGATGAAAAAGATTAACAATCACGCCATGGGCATGTTCAGCAATGATTTGGCCTCCTAGAAAGGGAGGGTGAAACGAGCTATTGAGGCTGAGGAACCATTGTCCAAGATTTTGGAGGAAAATTCGACACTTACGGAAGAGGAGATCGAAAAGTTCAAGAACACTTGCGCTACTAAGGCAGCCAAGTCTAAGGTTGCGAAATTCAAGAGCCTTCAGCAAAGGAACATGGGGAAGCATCGCCTTGGAAGCCGTGGCTACGTCGGTAAAAGGCCCATATGGGACAAGGAGGACGCAGAACGTGAAGCCGCGGGTATCCCAGACCCCTTCGCGAAGTTCACCAACCCCTTGGAGTGTGACTTCATCAAGGCCTGCTACAATTGGGACAAGGAAAAGAAGGTTTTTTACATGGACCAGATCACAGGAAATTGATTAGACTACTAGTAATTATTCTTTTACCACCTTACATTTAGCTCCAGATCTAGTCGACTACACATTCCTAAACGGTTCACGCTCCTTCTGCAATAGAAGCAACACCAGCTTGCAGCCGAAAGCCCTACTTCTCTGATGAGGCCCAAGTGGGACACCCCTCTCAACCGTGAACGAACTTAAGGGACTCCCTTTGGGCCAGCGACCGCAAAATGGCCGTGTGCACGGTGCTGGAGACGGCGCCACGTGGAAGGTGTTTTACAACGAGGGCCCAGAGGCCAAGAAGCAAAAAAAGAAGTTTAGTCAGGCGGACATCGACGAGAAGGTGAAGCTTGTGGTCGAGAAAAAAGTAGCTGAGGACGCGAAAAAACAGCCGAGGAGAAAAATGAGTTGCTACAGCAGGCAGTCAATGTAGCTGTAACTACCTGCAGAAATGATTTCGCTACAAACTTGGTTCCAGCTATCATCAACTGGACAAAGGAAAATCCAGACAAGACGGTACATGTTTTCCCGTTGCCCAGTTTCGTCGGGAGCAACTCCCTGAGCAACAACACCACCGCACCATCACTTGCTCACGCAACCGGGCCTCCTCTCGCAGTCGCTCCCGCTCATAGCAGCCCGTCCTCAGTCTCTGGTGCGCTAGGTGGGCCTTCGTCTTTGGCTGAGCTCGACGCCCTCCCGCTCATATTCCATTTTCGTTGCCTTTCGGATGTTTTACGCCACATACATGTGTTTGTAGGCCGAAGAAACCCCGTGCACCATACTCTACTTGATTAAAGGCCAGAAGGTGGACGTGGGAAAGGGGATGATAATGAACCCCTTGCAACCCACGTTCCACAACCACCCGATCCCCGCTGGGCACTTCAGAGTTGACTTGTCCAGTGTGAAATTGGGGCACGAGCATTTGCCTCGTCCAGTACAGCCTGTGGGACAGGACGACGAGACCCCGCCATGGATTGGAAACTGCAATGGTTGGGTGCTGCTATGGCCGAAGAATCTTATTCGTCTAGAGCCGGCCGAGAGCACACCAATAACCACACATCAACAACCATGTGCGGAGACCACCACCCCGCCTATGCAATTACCAGCTCCTGTAGTGCCGGGTGAGAGCGGCGAACGATGTGATGAAGGGGGTGCAATAGTATTGGTTGATGTAATCGGTCCTGTAGAACATAGAATGGATGATGAGACGGAGGTCGACCCAATGGGTTTCCTTAATACAAACGCGTATGACTGTGACATAGATATGATGAGTCAATCATATGACGAATCGGGCTATCAGCATGCTAATGAGGATATGGATGATCTGCCCGGGCAGGAAGGTCGTAGTAGGGATTGCAAAAAGTCTCTCTTCATGAAATCCTCACAGGACACGCCTGAAGATGCCGCCTCAACACAGGCTCAACTAGCCGAGGGTCATACATTGCTTAGCCCGGGAACACTGGGCAGGGGTTAAGGAAGGGTCTGGAAGGTGTGCCCAAGAAAAAGGAGAGGAAGAGATCAGGGAAGATAGCTACCTCCAAACAAGCCAGAGCACATAGCAACCAGATGATGGATTCTGAAGAGCGTGTACCCGTGAAAGGTGCGGCCATGTTCCATCTCACGGGCGAGCCGATGCTACCATCGAAACCGCTGGAGGCACTATCAGGGGATCTCAGAAGACTGCACGACCATGTGCTGTCGACTGAGAAAAGCCTACTAGCCTCGAAGGACCAGGATATCCGACATACGCGGCTCGTGTGCCTGAGGGGAAGTGCTATGTCGGCACACGGCCCGCGGAGGTGTTCTTCCCGTAGTTTGACCATATCTTTGAGATGTTTCTGACAAGGCGGCTCGATTTTACAATCGTCCGCCTTTTTTGCGCTACATATGAGCTCCGTCATGAAGATAGAAGAAGTCTCGCAAATCTGTGTGGCGGATCCGTAGTACATGCACGAGTCTTTCTTGAGTATCGGTGGCTTTGAGCATGAAACTATAGGGACTACCTCCAAAACTTCATGGTACAGAATAAGGACCAGGAAATTGTCCTCCTGCCTTATCATCCAAAGTAAGTCAGTTCCGGATAACCCTTTCGTACATTTCAATCATTCCTTCTCGCTCATATGGAGAATAATTTGAGGTGTCTTTTCCCCACAGCAACGGGCGCGCCGTCCTTATCGTTCTTTACCCGCGAGTCTCCCACACCATGTATTTCGACCCTTCCAGAGACTACGAGAAGAAGGACTACACCCACATAATGAATATTCTAGATGATGCTCTCCAAGGCTTCAGCATTAGAGGTGGCCACATGCAGATCAGGAAACAAAGGAACAAGAAGATGGGTTTCACGCATAAAACTAACTTCTACTGCATCCATCTCCCAAAACCAAGCAAGAAGGAATGATTCTACATCCTCCATCTCATGATTGAGTTCAACACGGATCACCAAAAGCTTCGCATGACAAGCAGAAATGATGAACATATCCACAAGTGGCTAGAATCTCATGGAGAAGCAGATTATAAACTTAGAGATGACTTCTTTCGCATACAAAGGGACATTGCGACAATCATCATGAAAGAAATCGCCGATGAGAAGGGGATGTTCCACCACGGCCCTATATCGCGAGCTGACGTCCGAACTCGCATAGGCATGCAACATCAAGACCTCACGCCGTTCAAGAAGCTAGGGTCCATCCTAAATGATATGGAAGGATGGAACTTCTGGTGATTTACGATGCCGATGATGATCATATGTGTCGGTTGAACTTGTATACTTTCTGTAGTGATGAAACTATGTGATGTCCATGGTCCCTGCCGAACTTGCGTAACACTACTTTGTTTGTTTGGGTACGTTGACCTGCGTACCTCTAGTTAATTAGTTTGCGCACTGTATGTTGCATCTAGTTGCTAATTAACCCTTTATTTTTCATGTTGCTCTAATATATTTTGTTGCATATGATTGTACATCCTCTTGATGAACATGCATCTCTAACAGGTACCTAGTTTCTTGATGGCAAGATGGCGGTGCTATGTCGTGTACAAAGGGAAGGTTCCCGGGGGTGTACAACGAGTGGCCTGAGTGTCAGGCGCAAGTAAATGGGGTCTCGAGCGCCAGCCATAAAGGCTTCAAAAGCAGACAAGAAGGAGAAGCTAGTTACTTGAGGTTCACGCTAGCACGAGAGAGGACTCGTAACCGCCGCCTCATGTACTTCATAGTTCCGCTCTCACTCATAGTGATAGCTCTTCTCGCGTATACCATTGTTTAGATGGATGACGTTGTAGTTGCAAGTATTCGAGACTTGCATGTATCGCTATTTTCGAGATGATGATGAGATACCACTTTGTATTGGATGATGATTATGATGAGACTATTTGTATGTATATGCTATGATTACATTTGTGGTCTCGCAGCCATTTGTATGTGTATCATGATGACATTTGTATCTGCTAAAGATTCTTGTATAAAGCCTATTCAAATACAAAACAAATATGCACAAAAAACTACTAAAATTAGCAGTAGCGAGTGGAGAAAAGTTAGTAGCAGCGCCACAGTAGCAGTAGCGCGTCCAGGCAAAGCGCGCTAGCACTATTAGCAGTAGCGAGCTTCCACGAGGCGCGCTGCTGCTACACTTGTATAGCAGTAGCACCGGTGAGCACGCGCTACTGCTACGGGTTAGCTGTAGCGCCTTATTAGTAGCGCCGGTCACCGCGCTACTAATATACCTAGAACCCGCGCTGCTGCTAGCCTTTTCCCTAGAAGTGCTAGGTTGTTTTATATGCATTTACATGCTATTTTATATGATTTTTGGGACTAACCTATTAACCTATAGCCTAGTGCCAGTTTCTGTTTTTTCCTTGTTTTTGAGTATCGCAGAAAAGGAATATCAAACGGAGTCCAATTGACCTGAAAATTTATGGAGATCATTTTTGGACCAGAAGAAGACCACGGAGCATCAGAGATGGACTAGAAGAGTCCCGAGGCCACCACGAGGGTGGGGGGCACGCCCTACCCCCCTAGGCGGGCCCCCCACCTCATGGACCCCCTTGACTTGTTCCTGATGCCAACGCCTCTTATATATCCCCAAACTTCTAGAAAATAACCTAGATCGGGAGTTCTGCCGCCGCAAGCCTCCGTAGACACCGAAAACCAATCTAGACCCGTTCCGGCACCTTGCCGAAGGGGGGAATCCATCACCGGTGGACATCTTCATCATCCTGGCACTCTCCATGACGAGGAGGGAGTAGTTCACCCTCGAGGCTGAGGGTATGTACTAGTAACTATGTGTTTGATCTCTCTCTCTCTCTCATGTTCTTGATTCGGCACGATCTTGATGTATCGCGAGCTTTGCATAGTTGGATCTTATGATGTTTCTCCCCCTCTACTCTCTTGTAATAGAATGAGTTTCCCTTTGAAGTTATCTTATCAGATTGAGTCTTTAAGGATTTGAGAACACTTGATGTATGTCTTGCATGTGCTTATCTGTGGTGACAATGGGATATTCACGTGATCCACTTGATGTATGTTTTGGTGATCAACTTGCGAGTTCCGTGACCTTGTGAACTTATGCATAGGGGTTGGCACACATTTTCGTCTTGACTCTCCGGTAGAAACTTTGGGGCACTCTTTGAAGTTCTTTGTGTTGGTTGAATAGATGAATCTGAGATTGTGTGATGCATATCGTATAATCATACCCACGGATACTTGAGGTGACATTGGAGTATCTAGGTGACATTAGGGTTTTGGTTGATTGTGTCTTAAGGTGTTATTCTAGTACAAACTCTAGGATAGATCGAATGGAAAGAATAGCTTCATGTTATTTTACTACGGACTCTTGAATAGATCGATAAGAAAGAATAACTTTGAGGTGGTTTCGTACCCTATAATAATCTCTTCGTTTGTTCTCCGCTATTAGTGACTTTGGAGTGACTCTTTGTTGCATGTTGAGGGATTGTTATATGATCTAATTATGTTCTTATTGTTGAGAGAACTTGCACTAGTGAAAGTATGAACCCTAGGCCTTGTTTCAACGCATTGCAATACCGTTTTCACTCACTTTTATCATTAGTTACCTTGCTGTTTTTATATTTTCATATTACAAAAACCTATATCTGCCATCCATATTGCACTTGAATCACCATCTCTTCGCCGAATTAGTGCACCTATACAATTTACCATTGTATTGGGTGTGTTGGGGACACAAGAGACTCTTTGTTATTTGGTTGCAGGGTTGTTTGAGAGAGACCATCTTCATCCTACGTGTCCCACGGATTGATAAACCTTAGGTCATCCACTTGAGGGAAATTTGCTACTGTCCTACAAACCTTTGCATTTGGAGGCCCAACAACATCTACAAGAAGAAGGTTGTGTAGTAGACATCAATGACTAATACTTCGTTCTCTGGAACAATGGAGCAAGCCACAGACTTATTGGAAATAATACATACTGATGTATGCGGTCTGATGAGTGTTGATCCTCGCGGCGGGTATCATTATTTTCTGACCTTCACAGATGATTTGAGCAGATATGGGTGTATCTACTTGATGAAACATAAGTCTGAAACATTTGAAAAGTTCAAAGAATTTCAGAGTGAAGTGGAAAATCACCATAACAAGAAAATTAAGTTTCTACGATCTGATCGTGGAGGTGAATATTTGAGTTATGAGTTTGGTCTTCATTTGAAACAATGCGGAATAGTTTCGCAACTCATGCCACCTGGAACACCACAGCGTAATGGTATGTCTGAACGTCGTAACCGCACTTTATTAGATATGGTGCAATCTATGATGTCTCTTACTGATTTACTGCTATCATTTTGGGGTTATGCTTTAGAGACGGCTGCATTCGCGTTAAATAAGGCACCATCAAAATCCGTTGAGATGACACCATATGAACTGTAGTTTGGCAAGAAACCCAAGTTGTCGTTTCTTAAAGTTTGGGGCTGCGATGCTTATGTGAAAAAGCTTCAACCTGATAAGCCCGAACCCAAATCGGAGAAATGTGTCTTCATAGGATACCCAAAGGAGACTGTTGGGTACTCCTTCTATCATAGATCCGAAGGCAAGATATTCATTGCTAAGAATGGATCCTTTCTAGAGAAGGAGTTTCTCTCGAAAGAAGTGAGTGGGAGGAAAGTAGAACTTGATGAGGTAACTGTACCTTCTCCCTTGTTGGAAAGTAGTTCATCACAAAAATTAGTTCCAGTGATTCCTACAACAATTAGTGAGGAAGCTAATGATGATGATCATGAAACTCTGATCAAGTTACTACCGAACCTCATAGGTCAACCAGAATAAGATCCGCACCAAAGTGGTACGGTAATCCTGTTCTAGAGGTCATGTTACTTGACCATGACGAACCTACGAACTATGAGGAAGCGATGATGAGCCTAGATTTGGCAAAATGGCTTGAGGCCATGAAATCTGAGATGGGATCCATGTATGAGAACAAAGTATGGACTTTGGCTGACTTGCCCGATGATCGGCATGCAATAGAGAATAAATGGATTTTCAAGAAGAAGACTGACGCTGACGGTAATGTTACTTTCTACAAAGCTCAACTTGTTGCAAAAGTTTTCGACAAGTTCAAGGAGTTGACTACGATGAGACCTTCTCACCCGTTGCGATGCTTAAGTCTGTCGGAATGTTAGCAATCGCCGCATTTTATGATTATGAAATTTGGCAAATGGATGTCAAAACCGCATTCCTTAATGGATATCTCAAAAAGAGTTGTATATGATGCAACCAGAAGGTTTTGTCGATCCTAAAGGTGCTAACAAAGTGTGCAAGCTCCAGCGATCCATTTATGGACTGCTGCAAGCCTCTCAGAGGTGGAATATATGCTTTGATAGTGTGATAAAAGCATATGGTTTTATACAGACTTTTGGAGAAGCCTGTATTTACAAGAAAGTGAGTGGGAGCTCTGTAGCATTTCTGATATTATGTGTGGATGACATATTGTTGATCGGAAATGATACTGAATTTCTGAATAGCATAAAAGGATACTTGAATAAGAATTTTTGAATGAAATACCTCGATGAAGCTGCATATATATTAGGCATCAAGATTTATATAGATAGATCAAGACACTTAATTGGACTTTCACAAAGCACATACCTTGATAAGGTTCTGAAGAAGTTCAAAATGGATCAGGAAAAGAAAGGGTTCTTGCCTGTGTTACAAGGTGTGAAGTTGAGTCAGACTCAATGCCCGACCACTACAGAAGATAGAGAGAAAATGAAAAGTCATTCCCTATGCTTCAGCCATAGGTGCTATCATGTATGCAATGTTGTGTACCAGACCTAATGTGTGCCTTGTTATTAGTTTAGCAGGGAGGTACCAAAGTAATCCAGGAGTGGATCACTGGACAGCAGTCAAGAATATCCTGAAATACCAGAAAAGGACTAAGGATATGTTTCTCGTTTATGGAGGTGACAAAGAGCTTGTCGTAAATGGTTACATCGATGCAAGCTTCAACACCGATCCGGATGACTCTAAGTCACTGCTACCTCTTGAGCACTGCGTTGGTTTTCCCTTGAAGAGGAAAGGGTGATGCAGCAAATTAGCATAAGTATTTCCCTCAGTTTTTGAGAACCAAGGTATCAATCCAGTAGGAGACTACACGCAAGTCCCTTGTACCTGCACAAACAAATAAGAACCTCGCAACCAACGCGATAAAGGGGTTGTCAATCCCTTCACGGTCACTTACACGAGTGAGATCTGCTAGAGATAATAATAATAAGATAAATATTTTTGGTATTTTTATGATATAGATTGGAATATAAAGATTCCAAAATAAACGGTGCCAGAAATAGCTAGTTGACGGAAGATTAATATAATAGAGAATAGACCCGGGGGCCATAGGTTTCACTAGTGGCTTCTCTCAACATAGCATAAGTATTACGGTGGGTGAACAAATTACTGTCGAGCAATTGATAGAAAAGTGCATAATTATGAGAATATCTAGGCATGATCATGTATATAGGCATCACATCTGCGACAAGTAGACCGAAACGATTCTGCATCTACTACTATTACTCCACACATCGACCGCTATCCACCATGCATCTAGAGTATTAAGTTCATAAGAACATAATAACGCATTAGGCAAGATGACATGTTGTAGAGGGATAAACTCAAGCAATATGATATAAACCCAATCTTTTTTATCCTCGATGGCAACAATACAATACGTGCCTTGCTGCCCCTGCTGTCACTCGGAAAGGACACCGCAAGATTGAACCCAAAGCTAAGCACTTCTCCCATTGCAAGAAAGACCAATCTAGTAGGCCAAACCAAACTGATAATTCGAGAGACTTGCAAAGATAACCAATCATACATAAAAGATTTCAGAGAAGAATCAAATATTTTTCATAGATAAACTTGATCATAAACCCACAATTCATCGGATCTCGACAAACACACCACAAAAAGAGTTACATAGAATAGATCTCCAAGAAGATCGAGGAGAACTTTGTATTGAGATCCAAAGAGAGAGAAGAAGCCATCTAGCTAGTAACTATGGACCCGAAGGTCTAAGGTAAACTACTCACACATCATCGGAGAGGCCATGGTGTTGATGTAGAAGCCCTCCGTGATTGATTCCTCCTCCGGCGGAGCTCCGGAAAAGGCCCCAAGATGGGATCTCTTGGGTACTGTTGGGGATATTACTACTGGGCGTAAACTGGCCTATCTGGGCCGGATTAGATTCATCAGTAGTTAAGCATGTTAAAGCCCATGAAGGTAGATGAGGGCTCAAGACCCATAATCGGTTGAGAGCCCGTAGCCGTAAACCGGCGTCAATATGTAACTTGTATTGTAAGTTAGGAATAAGTAGAGACCAAACCGGACACATCTATGAGCCGGTGTTGGGACTCTGTAAACCGACGGGCGTCACCCATGTATATAAGGGGACGACCCGGCGGTGGTTCAGGAACGACAGACAACAACTCGAGACATAGGCGAAGCTTATTGCTCCCTAGTCATTGAAACACCCATCAATTCCATCACAACTAGACGTAGGCTTTTACCTTCATTGAAGGGGCCGAACTAGTATAAACTCTCTTGCGTCCTTGTGTCCGCTTTAACCCCTTGAAGCTAACCCGTCGCGATGGCTCCATGACTAAGTCCTTTCTCTAGGACAACTGTCGTGACAAAACCACGACAGTTGGCGCCCACCGTGGGGCTATCGCACGATGGTTTCCGGTTCTTGGAGGGCCGCTTTGAAGGACTCAAGGGCTACGCTGTAGGCCGGATGACTAAGAGTCATCGCGGCAAACTCTACATCGACGACGCAGGCTGGGGCCCCGAGGCCGGCTCAATTGAGTACGGATACCGGGTCCCCTTTGGTAGCATTCATGTTTTCATTGGCAAGATCGGTGAACCGGGCCCTGAGCCGGACATCTGCACCGACCTCGTCGAGACGGCTCAGCGTGCGCGATCCGCCCGGATTAAACTGGCCATGAAGCGTGCCTTCGTGGGAATGATCCATGGAGGGAGTTATGAGGATGGATCGGAGCTTCTCGGGGCAACTACCGTTTGTTCCGGTGATGACTTTTCGACCGGAGAAACCGAATCTCTTTATCAGCTACAAGATGGCCGGATTGGGAGCTGTTCCGATGGTGACAGTATTCCGGACCCCTTTGATCTGCCTAACCAGGTTGGAATATTCATGACCAGAACACAAGCAGCGCTTCACTCTTCAACAGCCGCGGCAACGATCTCCGGTTCAGCAGCGACAATGGCTGCCGGGGCAGGAGGCCCCGTGCGCCCGCCGGCTCAGGTTCTATCAGAACTATTTGATGCGTTGGCTGTGCTTATGGCAGAAGTTAATCCGCCAGATCAGGACGCTCACAACACGGAGATTGCAAAGATAAAGGAACAAATCACCCAGGCCAAAATGGATCTGGCGGCTGAGGACACCAGGATGGCCGCAGAGCGGGCCGCTTTAGACGCACAGGCCTACAGGCTTATGTTGGACCAGAGTGCGTCGCATGAAGTTATGAGGAGGAAGCACCGGTCCCGCTTACCTCCAGTTTTCGAGGCCAGAGACCTTTTCAACACTCCAGGACCAAGAACCAGCAATCCGCTGGAGGGGAACCAGGCAGAAGCCCTTGGGACTGGTGCACCGGTTCAGCCCCGTCAGATGGACCCGCCTCGTCAAAACACCGTTATACCTCAGGATGCTTTAACACCTCCAGGTCAGTACTCCAACCCAATGGACAATCTTGTTGCCGTTGCTGCACGACTGGAAGCCATTCCAGTTGAGGGTGACTCGCCGCAGGCAGTGGAGATGCGACGGGTCAAGGAACTTCTGAGGACAGCTTTGGCCCAACAGGAAGCGTATTCATACAGCCGCGACCGGATCCACTCGACCCCCCGTCCAAGCCGGAGTTATAGCAGACATATGGATGAACCAGCAGTGTCGAGTAATGAACGACGTGGAGCACCCCATGGTAACAACCCGACGGGTGGAGCTGATGACACTCAGGAAGTGGTGAACCGGGCCCGAGCGCGCAGGGAGGCCGAGTTAGCCGCACAGCATCAGGCTCGGCAGCTCACGCCGGTTCATCCAACCAGTTCAATCGAACCTGGTGTTACTTCTAGTTCTTTGGGGGTGCCTTGCCTCGTCCCCGCTTTACGCAACGTGCGCCTGCCCAAGGATTTCAAAGGCCCACGCAAGGTACCAAATTATACGGCGGATCAACCACCAGAGACATGGGTAGAGAGCTATGAGATGGCCATGGAGATGCTTGATGTGGATGATACGGCGTGTGCGAAATACTTCACCATGATGCTTGAAGGAACGGCCCGTACTTGGTTAAAAGGCTTGCCCGCTAATTCTATCAGCTCATGGGCCCAATTACGAGCCCGGTTTATCAACAATTTCAAGGATACCTGTAAACAGCCTATGTCGATAGTGGACTTAGCTGCATGCATCCAGGAGGAAGGAGAGTCAACGACTCATTGGGTGCGCCGGGTTTCACAAGTGTTGCACTCCTTAGACCGCATCAACGTTGACACCGCAGTATTAACCCTAGAAGGCAACTGCCGGTTTGGGCCCCTGAAGTTGAAATTGGGACGGATGAAGCGTCATTGCACCGACATGGGGACCCTCATGGCCGCTTTGGTAAAATATGCTGACTCTGATAGTACCAAGGATCCCAAATCTGATGATGACAAGACAGGGAAGGGGAAGAAGAACAGCAGCTCCAAAGGTCAGCAGCATCACTGGGTAGGCAATGGCGGAGGAGGCAAGCGTAAAGCGGATGGCAACATGGATTTGGTGGCTAATACCAACGTACATGACAATGGCCAGTGGCGCAAGGGTAGGCTGAAAAATCGTAGTGGAGCACCCAACCCCAACCCAAACCGCCTGAACTATCTGCTAAGCCAGCCCTGTCCAAAACATGGGACGAAGGAGGAGCCAGCAAACCACCTTTGGAAGGATTGCTTTATTATGCAGGAGTTCAAGAATTCTAATAATTTCCGGTATGATCACGGATCTGGCGGTGGCTCAGGGTCCGGGCCGGGTTACGGTGGAGGAAGTTCCGGTTCAGGATTTAATGGTAATCCGGGCGGACATAATGGTCAAAATAGAAAGAACAACCAGGGTGGTTACAACCAACAGTAGCAACAGTCAGGTTACCAAAGCAACCCAAAGCAGTTGAGTAGTGGGCAGTACCATGTCTTTACCACTAGCTTGGACAAGCGAGACCGGAAGGTTCAGAGGCGGGCAGTCAACTCTGTTGAACCGGCCACACCCCATTATCTACATTGGTCTGAACAACCAATCATATGGAGCAGAGAGGATCACCCACTCCAGATCAATAATCCGGGTCAGTTGGCTCTGGTGGTGGCGCCTCAGGTGGGAGGTTATAAGTTCACCAAGGTGCTCATGGATGGAGGGAGCAGCATTAACATCCTATACTATGAGACCTTCCGTCGTATGGGACTAACAGATAAGAATCTCAAACCGTCCAATACAGTATTCCACGGTGTAGTGCCTGGCAGATCAGCATATCCCATTGGTAAGATAGCTCTTGAAGTGGCCTTTGGGGATGATCATGATTCCAGGTCGGAGACATTAACTTTTGAAGTGGTGAAAATCCAAAGTCCATATCATGCCCTGTTTGGGCGTCCGGCATACGCCAAGTTTATGGCTCGACCCTGTTATGTGTATTTGCAGGTCAAGATGCCGGGTCACAAGGGGACAATAATGGTTCACGGAAGCCGCAAAATCGCTTTGGAATGCGAGGAAGGAGATGCGGCTTATGCAGAGTCGGTTTGTGCCACTGAGGAGTTGAAGTACTATAAAGACAATGTTGATCCGGCGGACATGACTCCATTGAAGAAGCCAACTACGGAGCATGATCCGGCCCTGAAGTTCAAATCGGCAGCAGAAACTAAGCTTGTTGACTTCGTACCTGGCGATTCGTCCAAGCAGTTCAGCATTAGTGCCAACTTGGATCCGAAATAGGAAAGCACGCTCATCGAGTTCATCCGTGAGAATCGGGACATTTTTGCATGGAAACCCTCTGACATGCCAGGTGTACCGAGGCAACTCGCTGAGCACACACTTAATGTGGATCCTAAATACAAACCGGTGAAACAGTTTCTCCGCCGGTTTAACGAAGAAAGACGCAAGGTGATTGGAGAAGAGGTAGCCAGGCTCTTAGCAGCTGGTTTTATTGTTGAAGTTTTTCACCCTGAGTGGCTTGCCAATCCGGTGCTAGTCCTTAAGAAGAACGGCACCTGGCGTATGTGTGTGGATTACACAGATCTTAATAAGGCTTGTCCAGCAGATCCTTTTGCCCTCCCCCGTATTGATCAAATCATTGATGCTACGGCGGGTTGTGAGCGTTTAAGTTTTTTGGATGCATATTCTGGCTATCATCAGATCAAAATGGCAGTTAAGGACCAGGAGAAGACGGCATTCATAACTCCCTTTGGAGCCTTCTGCTATGTGTCTATGCCCTTTGGGCTCAAAAGTGCCCAGGCAACTTATCAACGGTGTGTACAAAATTGTCTTCACAAGCAGATTGGTCGTAATGTACATGCTTACGTGGATGATATCATGGTTAAATCCAGGGAGAGGGAGACTCTGGTTGATGATTTGAAGGAAACCTTTGATAACCTAAGGACGTACAAGATGATGCTTAATCCGGACAAGTGTTTCTTTGGTGTACCGGCGGGCAAGTTATTGGGTTTTCTGGTGTCCAACAGGGGAATTGAGGCTAATCCGGAGAAGATCACAGCCATCACCTCCCTGGCTAAACCGAAGTGTATCAATGATGTTCAACGCCTGGCAGGCCGGATTGCCGCGTTAAGCCGGTTTATCAGCCGCCTTGGTGAGAAGGCGATCCCTTTGTATCAGATGTTGAAGAAGACGGATCAGTTCGTCTGGAGTTCTGCTGCTGATGAAGCATTTGAGGACTTAAAGCGGCAATTGGCCAATCCGCCTGTGCTCGCCGCTCCCATTGACAAGGAGCCGTTACTGCTATATGTTGCTGCTAATGCTCGTGCGGTCAGCGTGGCTATTGTGGTGGAATGAAAGGAGGCAGGTAAGGAGCATCCGGTTCAACGTCCGGTCTATTATATCAGCGAGGTACTCATTAAGTCAAGAAAAGGTATCCGCATTGGCAGAAGCTGGTGTACGGAGTTTTTATGGCAAGCCGGAAGCTTAAGCAATACTTCCAAGGGCACCCAATTATAGTGGTTAGTTCTGCTCCTTTGGGAGATATCATCCAGAACCGGGAAGCAACTGGCCGGATTGCAAAGTGGGCTATAGAGCTGGGGCCATACGGTTTGAAATATGTGCCTAGGACAGCGGTTAAGTCTCAAGCACTTGTTGATTTCATCAATGATTGGACGGAAATGCAAGCACCTGAAGAAAAGCTGGATCATACGTATTGGACCATCCATTTTGACGGATCCAGGCAGTTGGAAGGCTCGGGGGCTGGAGTCGTATTAACTTCCCCACGAGGTGATAAGTTTTGTTATGTTCTCCTCTTAATGTTCCCTTGTACTAACAATGCAACTGAGTATGAAGCCTTGCTCCATGGTCTTCGGATGGCTAAAGAGATGAATCTAAGTCGAGTTAAGTGCTTCGGTGATTCGGACCTTGTGGCTCAGCAAGTGTCTGGCACTTGGGACTCCAAGGACCCACTCATGGCAGCATATCGCCGTGAGGTGGATATTGTTGCAGGTTATTTCAGAGGCT
Organism: Triticum urartu; assembly: GCF_056163025.1. Lineage (NCBI taxonomy): Eukaryota > Viridiplantae > Streptophyta > Magnoliopsida > Poales > Poaceae > Triticum > Triticum urartu. The sequence goes on along the minus strand of NC_141873.1, from coordinate 74,284,884 downwards.
ATCAGGTGGACCATGTGGACCGGCGGAAAAATGAAGCGGCGGATGCTTTAAGCCGGCTGGGCTCTCAGCGCAAACCGGTCCCACCCAATGTTTTTCTGGATGTGCTACACAACCCGTCGGTGAAGATCCCTGGTGAAGAGGATTTGGCCATTCCTGATCCGGAGGCTCAGTTGGTGGCAGTTCTTCATGTTATTCCGGATTGGACGCTTCCTTACCTGGCGTACAAGAACCGGGGCGAGTTGCCAGAAGATGAGATTCTAGCCCGGCAGATAATCCGGCGATCCAAGTCCATGGCTGTCATCAACGGTGAGTTGCATCATTGCAGTGTATCAGGAGCTTTTCAACATTGCGTGTCTCCTCAAGAAGGCCGTGAAATTTTGCATGAGATCCACGAAGGAGATTGTGGTCACCATGCCGGTTCAAAGTCTCTGGTGGCTAAAGCGTTTCGCCATGGTTTCTATTGGTTAACTGCTCATGCTGATGCGAAGGATCTGGTCAGACGATGTGATGGTTGCCAAAGATTTTCAAGACGTGCTCATGTACCGGCTCAAGAATTTAGGATGATTCCAATTACTTGGCCGTTTGCGACTTGGGGGCTGGATATGGTTGGGCCTTTCAAAAGGTACAAAGATAAGAAGACCCACCTCCTGGTGGCGGTGGACAAGTTTACAAAGTGGGTGGAGGCAGAACCTGTTAGCAAGTGTGATGCAGCCACGGCGGTTCAGTTCATCAAAAAGGTGATTTTCCGGTTTGGCCTTCCGCACAGTATTATCATAGATAACGGTAGCAATTTGTCCAAAGGTGCTATGAAGGAGTTCTGCGAACGGGAGCACATCCGGCTCGACGTTTCATCAGTGGCACATCCACAGTCCAATGGTCAAGCAGAAAGAGCTAATCAAGAGATCTTGAGAGGCATCAAGCCCCGGCTCATGGTTCCTTTGCAGAGAACACCGGGTTGTTGGGTAGAAGAATTACCATCTGTGTTATGGAGCATCAATACAACACCCAACAGATCAACATGATACACACCGTTCTTCATGGTTTATGGAGCGGAGGCGGTTCTCCCCAGTGACATCCGTCATGATTCACCTCGTGTCACGGCTTATATTGAAGCGGACAACGAAACAGCACGGCAAGATGCTTTGGACCGGTTGGATGAAGAGCGTGATATTTCAACAACCCGATCGGCGATTTACCAGCAGGATCTGCGTCGTTATCACAGTCGCCGAGTCAGAACCAGAACCTTTCAGGAAGGAGATTTGGTGCTTCGGCTCATCCAAGATCAGGCTGATATGCATAAGCTATCCCCACCTTGGGAGGGGCCTTTTGTGGTCAGCAAGAATCTGCACAACGGGTCCTACTATCTGATTGATATTCGAGAGCATAAGGACTCACGTACATCAGAGGAGGAGACTAACAGGCCGTGGAATATAGCTCATCTTCGGCCTTACTATACCTGAGCCATTGGCTATACTTATGTACATATTACGATAATGTATATATTTTAATAAACCGGAACCTCAGCTAAAACGGGGTATCTGTTCTTTTACATCATGTGAGGTTACACGGAGTTTCTCTAAAGCGGCCTCCGGTTTACCCCTTGAGTTCGCTTTGCTAAAAGCATCGTGTTATATCACTTGGAGGATTGGTCGTGTCCGAACCAATACCATGCCTCTTGATAGGCGAAAGCCACCAGATCACCTGGGGACTTGGTCATGTCTGAACCAGTCACGCCTCTTGATCGGCCTAAGGCCACAGAATCACTTGGGGGCTTGGTCGAACCCGAACCATGACCACACCATTTGGTCGGCATAAATACCACAAGAATCACTTGGGGACTTGGCTAACTAGAACCATAGTTACACCTAACGGGAGCTTGGTCGTGTTTGGCATGGTTACACCATTTGATCAGCTTAAATAAATCTTTTTTGGTCGTGTTTCATACTTTTCTTTGAAGGGTTTTTTTGCTTTTCATTGTGTTTTTAAACCGACAAAGTTTTTTTAACCAATCAATTGACGGAACACAGTTCACGTCAATCCGGAGACCATTTGCCCGGTTTGATCCTTGTTGTTAACATCCTCTTATTGATTAACACGGTGTTTATCACAACCTGGCACGGTTTTATTATAAACCGGCACAATATAGAAGGAGTTATCAGCACTCAAAATTTGGGTTATCACCCTTACTACAAAAAGTTGGTAAAACCAACGATGTGATTCAATGTCACAGGTATGATATATTTCATATTTGATTATACATATATACAGGAGTCGTTATTTCCTCCAAGAGTGTGGGTTTGCAAAACTCCGCTTCAAGGTTGGCCAAGCCAACTTCACACTCAACGGTGGCAGGTATTATGTATCGCAAATTTTTTGATCATATACTTAAAATTTTGTTTTGGATTTTTTGACTTTATACATACAGACATCATATTTCGCCTGACGGTACAACCGCGGTGGCACTTAACGAATTTCTTATTTCAGAAAGTATTTTGGAAAGTTCATTACCACAGGAAGAACAAGTTATGCATGAAGGCATATCAACATCAAAGGTATCAGCTAGCCTATTACAAGGCAACATGGTGCCCATAATAACATAATTGTTTTTCACAAAGGAGAGACAGTTTTAAAACCGGCTTCCGGTTTAAGATTGGCCACCAGCCTGGCCTGATGGTTGTGGGTCATCCTGCTGCTTCAGCTTCTGTTTCTCTACCCAGTGGCTGGAAATCCACAGTTGTCCAGTTGATCCCCATTAGTGCTTGAAAAACAGCTTCGTCATGGATTAGCGAAGACGGGTCAATATCGGGAGCGTAAGTATTCTTACGGATTGGAGGGATCAGGTTTTCCGATTCATGGATTGGTGCAGCTATTCGCTTGTTCTGGCTGTCATATCGGGCTTGATAATGAGACAAATCTGCTTCCTCAGCCAGTTGACAAGCTAGCGGACGTACCTCCCGGTTTATGGCTCGCAAATCCGCTTCACCAAATTCTAACCCGTCTTCCTTCAAACTGGGATAACCCTGAGCCGCTTCAATAGGATCAAAATCCGGCACCCAGGCTTTTGCCCGGATTAAAGCATTGATTGCACTGGTTCGAGCAGCAGATTTCTTCAGCTCTTCAACCCGGGCAGGAAGCACTGACAGTTTCATGAAAGTATCTTGAATCAAAGTGGGCGCCGGTTTGTTATGAGACGCGGTACAGATGATCCGCTGGGCACCAGTATACAATTGTTCAACCAAGGTATAGGCGGCTTTCAATTTCTTCCGCACATCTAACCCCAAGTGACCAATGCGTGTCCCTGAAATACCATAAAAGGTTAATAAACCGGCGACTCTGTAAGAAGGCAGAACCAATTCAGAAGGCAAGCTGGCTTACCAAAGATAGCAGTGGTCATGGCATGAACGTGCCGCTTTATGCTGGTCAGTTCATCTGTCACTGGTTTCAATGCAGCCTCGACATCCTCTGCTCGTTTGATCAAAGCGGACTTTTTAGTGGCCCAATCCGCCCGTTTCTCCTTGAAGTTCTCCTTAAGTTGTTCCATGGCGCTTAAGGCACTGGCCAATTCCTCTTTCGCCTTGGAGGTTTCAGCCTATTGGGTTTTCAGGTTTTCTCGCAGATCGATGACTTGGCTTTCTTTCGCCTTCAGCTCCGCCTGCAGGCATACAGATATATGTTTCAACAAATCGGTAGAAGGATTCAAGTACCAACCACATAACAAGTTATGCGCTTGGCACTTGGGGGCTAATGCATATTCGATCTTCATCTTTCAATTGTTTACGAAGTCCCAAGCTCAATACAAGTATTCAACTTGGCACTTGGGGGCTAATGCATATTCGATCTTCATCTTTCAATTGTTTACAAAGTCCCAAGCTCAATACAATTATTCAACTTGGCACTTGGGGGCTAATGGCTATTTGATCATATGTATTCTGATGCGGCAGTTTCAATTACTTAAAGTACCGGTTTAACTACGCTAAGTTGAACCGGCCCTTGGGGGCTACATCAGCAAATTTCAAAGCATCAAGATTTATATTATTAAGTCCCGGTTTGAAAGAATAGTTCAAACCGGCCCTTGGGGGCTAGGAGAGTCAGCAAGAATAAAAGCCCCCCACCCTCGTGAGAAGGGTGTGGGCCCCCTGGCCTTCATCTTTGGCGTGGATTTTTCTTTATTTCTTTTAAGACGTTCCATGGAGTTTCAGGACTTTTGGAGTTGCGCAGAATAGGTCTCTAATATTTGCTCCTTTTCCAGCCCAGAGTTCCAGCTGCTGGCATTCTCCCTCCTTATGTAAACCTTATAAAATAAGAGATAATAGCCATAAGTATTGTGACATAAAGTGAAATAATAGTCCATAATGCGATACATATCGATATAAAAGCATGATGCAAAATGGACGTATCAACTCCCCCAAGCTTAGACCTCGCTTGTCCTCAAGCGAAAAGCCAATAAAAATAAATATGTCCTCATGTTTAGAGGTAGAGGCGTCGATAAAAATAAAATACGGACATGAAGGCATCATGATTATTCTCATAACAGCAACATATATAGATTTTGTCATATGATTACTTATGTTCAAGTGATGATCTATTCACAATGCAAGAGTATAAATCATAAACCTTATTGGGCTCCAACAAACTATAATCTCAGTCATTGAAACAATTGCAATTTATCATAACTTCGGAAAGAGTCTATGTTAGAGCTAAAAAGCAAGTCCACATACTCAACTATCATTTAGTCCTCCATGATTGCTAACACTCACGTGATACTTGTGGTTACGGAGTTTTAATCGGACACAGAGAAAGATAGGGGCTTATAGTTTTGCCCCACAACCTTTTACCTCAAGGGTAATGTCAACAATAATGGTTCATGCTCCCCTACATCCAATTAGATATATATATATATGTATATATCATGTTCTTTCCAACATGCTGAGCTTGCCAAAGGATAAAATTAAAAAAAAGAAAAGGTGAAGATCACCATGAGTTTGCATAAGGTAGAAGATAATAATAAAGGATAGGCCCTTCGCAGAGGGAAGCAGAGGTTGCCATGCGCTTTTATGGTTGGATATATAAAATCTCAATGCGAAAGAACGTCACTTTATATTGCCCCTTGTGATATGAACCTTTATTATGCAGTCCGTCGCTTTTATTACTTCCACATCACAAGATCGTATAAAGCTTATTTCTCCCACACCAATCAATCATACATATTTAGAGCAATTTTTATTGCTTTGCACCGATGACAACTTACTTGAAGGATCTTACTCAATCCATAGGTAGATATGGTGGACTCTCATGGCAAAACTGGTTTAAGGGTATTTGGAAGCACAAGTAGTATTTCTACTTGGTGCTGAGAATTTGGCTAGCATGAGGGGGAAAGGCAAGCTCAACAAGTTAGAGGATCCATGACAACATACTTTATCTCAGATATAAGAAATACATAACTCATTACGTTGTCTTCCTTGTCCAACATCGACTCTTTAGTATGTCATATTTTAATGAGTGCTCCCAATCATAAAAGATGTCAATGATAATATACTCCCTCCTTCCATCTATATAGGTCCTAATGCGTTTTTTAAGACAACATTTGACTATTGATAAGATTAATAATACATAAGATGTACAATGTGAAAATTATATCATTGGAATCTCCTATCAGATACGAATTTGACGGTATGCTTTGTGTAACTTGCATGTCATATATTATTGCTCTAACATTTAGTCAAAGTTGGCCTCGAAAAACGCATTAGGCCCTATATAGATGGAAGGAGGGAGTATCTATATGTGAAAACCTCTCTTTCCTTATTACTTCCTATTAATTGCAACAATGACCAAAGCTATGTCTACCAACTCCCAACAACTTTTAATCATCATACTCTTTCTATGTGAAGTCATTACTCTCAATAAGATCAATATGAACTTCTTGTTTCTTTTTATTCTTTTTCTCTTTTCTTTTATTCACCCAATATCATGGCAAAATAATCAAGCCCTTGAGTCAACACTAATCTTTATTATATATAACTCATAGACTCGATTACATAGATGGATCATAAAGCAAAACTAAAAACTAGATCATGCCATAAACTTCATTCTACTAGATCAAGATACTACTAATAGGATCGAACTAAGAAAAACGGTAAAGATAGGGTTTGTGATTGTGACACGATACCGGGGCACCTCCCCCAAGCTTGGCAGTTGCCAAGGGGAGTGCCCATACCCATGTGATTATATCTCCTTGGTTGGTGAAGAAGGTGGTGGTGACAGAAAATTGCACATCGAGCGTAAGAGGTCCTCCAGCTTGCGAATAATGCCCTTGAGTGCGACAATATGCTCCTTCAACAAAATATTTTCTTGTGTGAGATACTTGTTTTGTATACGAGCTAACTCAATCATCTTGAAAGCTTCAATCTCAGTTGGGGTAAGAAGGTTATGATCAAGTTGGAGGGTGTCTTTCGCTGCTGGAGCTTGATCCTCCGTGGACTTCTTGATCCTTTCATCCTTGTTGACCCTTGTGGGTTCTTCCCTCTTCAGATCTATCTTCATCAGCCAAGCATCATTGTCACCATTGTTGGAGGAGGGAGATGACATGATGCCTAGCCTAGAAAACCCTGACAGAAAACAGCTCGAAACAAGAACAGAGGAGGTTTGCGTGATACGGGAGTCAAAACCTTCGGGAGAATATATAATGAATTTTTACCGACCAAAATACGTAATGTGAAAGAAAACGGAGTCCGGAAGGCACACGAGGTGCTCATGAGGTAGGGGGGCATGCCCAGGGGGGTAGGGCATGCCCACCACCCTCGTGGGGCCCTCGTGTCCTTCCCGGACTGCTACTTATTTTTCTATTTTTCTAAATATTCCAAAACGGAGAAATATTGCCTTAAAAATTGTTTTGGAGTCAGTTTACTTACCGTACCACATACCTATTCCTTTTCGGAGTTTGAAACGTTCCGGAAAGTGTCTCTTATGTATTCCTCTGGGGTTACGTTTTTAATAATATTGGTTTCAGCATTTATGGGATTACCTGAGATATAATGTTTAATTCTTTGACCATTTACCACCTTCGGATTTGTGCCCTCGAAATTGTTGATTTTTATGGCACCGGAACGATAGACCTCTTCGATAACATAGGGGCCTTCCCATTTAGAGAGAAGTTTTCCTGCAAAAAATCTTAAACGAGAGTTGTATAGCTATACATAATCACCTACATTAAACTCACGCTTTTGTATCCTTTTGTCATGCCATCTTTTAACTTTTTCTTTAAACAACTTGGCATTTTCATAAGCTTGGGTTCTCCATTCATCAAGTGAGCTAATATCAAATAATCTCTTCTCACCGGCAAGTTTAAAATCATAGTTAAGCTCTTTAATAGCCCAATATGCCTTATGTTATAGTTCGAGAGGTAAGTGACATGCTTTTCCATAAACCATTTTATACGGAGACATACCCATAGGATTTTTATGTGCAGTTCTATAAGCCCATAATGCATCATCAAGTTTCTTAGACCAATTCTTTCTAGACCTATTAACAGTCTTTTGCAAAATTAATTTGAGCTCTCTATTGCTCAACTCTACTTGACCACTAGACTGTGGGTGATAAGGAGATGCAATTCTATGATTAACATCATATTTAGCAAGCATTTTACGGAAAGCACCATGAATAAAGTGTGAACCACCATCAGTCATTAAATATCTAGGGACTCCAAACCTCGGGAAAATAACTTCCTTAAGCATTTTAATAGAAGTGTTATGATCAACACTACTAGTTGGAATAGCTTCTACCCACTTAGTAACGTAATCAACAACAACTAGAATATGTGTGTATCCATTAGAGGCAGGGAAAGGTCCCATATAATCGAAGCCCCAAACATCAAACGGTTCAATAACTAGAGAATAATTCATAGGCATTTCTTGACATCTACTAATATTACCAATTCTTTGACATTCATCACAAGACAGGACAAACTTACGGGCATCCTTGAAGAGAGTAGGCCAATAAAAACCAGATTGCAATACCTTATGTGCAGTTCTATCTCCAGCTTGGTGTCCTCCATAAGACTCGGAATGACACTTGCGTAGGATCTGTTCCTGTTCATGCTCAGGTACACAACGTCTAATAACACCATCTACCCCTTCTTTATAAAGATGTGGGTCATCCCAAAAGTAATGTCTTAAATCATAGAAGAACTTTTTCTTTTGTTGGTATGTGAAGCTAGGTGGTATAAACTTAGCAACAATATAATTAGCATAATCAGCATACCATGGAGTACTACGAGAAGTACTGATAACATTTAATTGTTCATCAGGAAAGTTATCATTAATAGGTAGTGGGTCATCAAGAATATTTTCTAACCTAGATAAGTTGTCTGCAACGGGGTTCTCAGCTCCCTTTCTATCAACAATATGCAAATCAAATTCTTGTAGCAAGAGAACCCATCTAATAAGTCTAGGTTTAGCATCTTTCTTTTCCATAAGATATTTAATAGCAGCATGATCAGTTTGAATAGTTACTTTAGAATCAACAATATAAGATCTGAACTTATCACAAGCAAATACAACGACTAAGAGTTCTTTTTCAGTAGTAGCATAATTTCTTTGAGCATTGTCTAGAGTCTTACTAGCATAATGAATACCATTTAATTTCTTATCAACTCTTTGCCCTAGAATAGCACCTACAACATAATCACTAGCATCACACATAATTTCAAAGGGTAGGTTACAATCAGGTGGCTAAACAACAGGTGCAGTGACTAATGCTTTCTTAAGTATTTCAAATGCTTCTACACAATCATCATCAAAGACAAATGGTATATCTTTTTGCAATAAATTAGTCAGAGGTCGAGAAATTTTTGAGAAGTCCTTAATGAACCGCCTGTAAAATCCGGCGTGACCAAGGAAACTTCCTATACCTTTGATGTCCTTGGGGCATGGCATCTTTTCAATAGCATCAACCTTGGCTTTATCAACTTCAATACCTCTTTCAGAAACTTTGTGCCCCAAGACAATACCTTCATTAACCATAAAGTGGCACTTTTCCCAATTCAAGACAAGATTAGTTTCTTCACATCTCTGCAAAACTCGATCAAGATTGCTCAAGCAATCATCAAAAGAGGAACCATAGACGGAAAAGTCGTCCATGAAAACCTCACAAATCTTTTCACAAAAGTCAGAGAATATAGCCATCATGCATCTTTGAAAGGTAGCAGGTGCATTACATAAACCAAAAGGCATACGTCTGTAAGCAAAAGTACCAAAAGGGCATGTAAAAGTAGTCTTTGATTGATCTCTAGCCGACACAGGTATTTGAGAGAAACCAGAATAACCATCTAGAAAGCAATAGTGTGTATGTTTGCATAATCTTTCTAGCATTTGATCAATAAAAGGTAAGGGGTAATGATCTTTCTTAGTAGCTTTATTTAATTTGCGGAAATCAATTACCATCCTATAACCCGTGATAATTCTTTGTGGAATAAATTCATCTTTATCATTAGGAACAACAGTAATACCTCCCTTCTTAGGGACACAATGGACAGGACTTACCCACTCACTATCAGCAATGGGATAGATTATACCTGCCTCCAGAAGCTTTAGTATTTCTTTTCTTACCACTTCTTTCATTTTTGGATTCAATCGTCGTTGAGGATCACGAACTGGTTTGGCATCTGCTTCCAAATTTATTTTATGTTGACATAGAATGGGACTAATGCCCTTAAGATCATAAGAGTATATCCAATAGCAGCACGATGCTTCTTCAAAGTTTTCAATAATCTTTCTTCTTCATGCTCTAAAAGGTTAGCACTAATAATAACAGGATATATCTTCTTTTCATCAAGATAAGCATATTTAAGATTATTAGGCAAAGGTTTAAGCTCAAACACGGGATCACCCTTGGGTGGAGGAGGATCCCCTAAGATTTCAACAGGCAAGTTGTGATGCAGAATAGGTTCCTGTTTAAACAATACTTCATCTATTTCCCTTCTTTCATTCATGAACATATCATTTTCATGGTCTAGCAAATAGTGTTCTAAAGGATCACTAGGAGGTACTGCAATAGAAGCAAGACCAATAATTTCATCCTTACTAGGTAATTCTTCCTCACGATGTTGTTTACTAAATTTAGAGAAATTGAACTCATGAACCATATCATCCAAGCCAACAGTAACAACATTCTTAGTGCAGTTTATGGTAGCATTGACAGTATTTAAGAAGGGTCTACCAAATATAATGGGACAAAAGCTATCTTGCGGAGAAGTAAGAACAAGAAAATCAGCAGGATATTTAGTTTTCCCACACAAGACTTCAACATCTCTAACAATTCCAATTGGTGAGATAGTATCTCTATTGGCAAGTTTAATAGTAACATCAATATCTTCTAACTCAACAGGTGCAATTTCATTCTTAATTTCTTCGTATAAAGTATACGGTATAACACTAGCACTAGCACCCATATCACATAAGCCATGATAACAATGATCTCCTATTTTAACAGAAATAACAGGCACGCCTACCACAGGTCTATGTTTATCTTTAGCACAAGGTTTAGCAATTCTAGCAGTTTCACCTTCGAACTGAATAACATGCCTATCAATATTATCAGGCAAGAGATCTTTAAAAATAGCAATATTAGGTTCTACTTTAACCTGCTCAGGAGGTGTATAAGTTCTAATATTGCTTTTACGAACAACAGTTGAAGCTTTAGCATGATCCTTTATTCTAACAGGGAAAAGTGGTTTCTCAATATAAGAAGTAGGAACAATAGGATCATTATAAGTGACAGCCTTTTCTTCAACTTTAATAGGTGCAGCTACTTTTACTTCTATGGGAGGATGATATTTAAACCACTTCTCCTTAGGGAGATCAACATAAGTAGAAAACGATTCACAGAAAGAAACTACTATCTCAGAGTCAAGTCCATATTTAGTGTTAAACTTATGGAAAATATTGGTGTCCATAAAAGATTTAACACAATCAAACTTAGGTGTCATACCTGACTCCTTACCTTCATCGAGGTCCCAATCTTCAGAGTTGCGTTTAATTCTATCCAATAAATTCCATCTGAATTCAATAGTCTTCATCATAAAAGAGCCAGCACAAGAAGTATCGAGCATGGTGCTATTTTTTCCAGAAAGACGAGCATAAAAACTTTGCATAATTATTTCTCTTGAGAGCTCATGATTGGGGCATGAATATAACATTGATTTAAGCCTCCCCCAAGCTTGAGCGATGCTTTCTCCTTCGCGAGGCCAGAAATTATATATATAATTGCGATCACGATGAACAAGATGCATAGGGTAATACTTTTGATGAAATTCCAGCTTCAATCTTTTATAGTCCCGTGATCTCATATCATCACATAGCCTATACCATATAAATGCGTCTCTCTTCAAAGATAAAGGGAAGACCTTCTTCTTAACAACATCATTGGGTATACCTGCAAGCTTAAATAATCCACAAACTTCATCTACATATATTAAGTGCTCATCAGGATGCTTTGTTCCATCTCCTGTAAAAGGATTAGCTAGCAGTTTTTCTACCATACCCGAAGGATACTCATAAGGAATTTCATTTTCAATAGGTTCAGTAGGTTGAGGAGCAACTCTTTGCTCTACTGGTCGGGGTGAAGATACCCCGAACAAGCCCCTCAGAGAATTACTTTCGATAGTAACAAGTGACAGTAAATTTCAGCACACTATATAAATTTTTCCTTACCAAATTCCACCTACCAAAGGCGCTACACTCCCTGGCAACGGCGCCAGAAAAGAGTCTTGATGACCCACAAGTATGGGGGATCTATCGTAGTCCTTTTGATAAGTAAGAGTGTCGAACCCAACGAGGAGCAGAAGGAAATGATAAGCGGTTTTCAGCAAGGTATTCTCTGCAAGTACTGAAATAAGTGGTAACAGATAGTTTTGTGATAGGATAAGTTGTAACGAGCAACAAGTAACAAAAGTAAATAAAGTGCATCAAGATAGCCCAATCCTTTTGTAGCAAAGGACAAGCCGGAACAAAATCTTATAATAGGAAAAGCGCTCCCGAGGACACATGGGAATATCGTCAAACTAGTTTTCACCACGTTCATATGATTCGCGTTTGATACTTTGATAATTTGATATGTGGGTGGACCGGTGCTTGGGTGCTGTTCTTACTTGAACAAGCATCCCACTTATGATTAACCTCTATTGCAAGCATCCACAACTACAACAAAAGTATTAAGGTAAACCTAACCATAGCATGAAACATATGGATCCAAATCAGCCCCTTACGAAGCAACGCATAAACTAGGGTTTAAGCTTCTGTCACTGTAGCAACCCATCATCTACTTATTACTTCCCAATGCCTTCCTCTAGGCCCAAATAATGGTGAAGTGTTATGTAGTCGATGTTCACATAACACCACTAGAGGCTAGACAACATACATCTTATCAAAATATCAAACGAATACCAAATTCACATGACTACTCATAGCAAGACTTCTCCCTTGTCCTCAGGAACGAATGTAATTACTCACAAATCATATTCATGTTCATAATCAGAGGGGTGATAATATGCATATAGGATCTGAACATATGATCTTCCACCAATTAAACCAACTAGAATGAACTACAAGGAGTAATCAACACTACTAGCAACCTACTAGCACCAATCCCGGACTTTGAGACAAGAATTGTATACAAGAGATGAACTAGGGTTTGGTGATGATATGGTGTTGGTGAAGATGTTGATGGAGATTTCCCTCTCCCGATGAGAGGAGCGTTCGTGATGACGATGGTGATGATTTCCCCCTCCCAGAGGGAAGTTTCCCCGGCAGAACAGCTCTGCCGGAGCTCTAGATTGGATCTGCCAAGGTTCCGCCTCGTGGCGGCGGAGTCTCGTCCCGAAAAGTTCCTTCTTATTTTTTCTCATCGAAAGACCTCATATAGGAGAAGATGGGCATCGGAGAGCCACCAGGGGGCCCATGAGGTTGGGGGGCGCGCCCTAGGGGGGGGGGTGCCCCCCACCCTCGTGAGCAGGGTGTGGGCCCCCTGGCCTTCATCTTTGGCGTGGATTTTTCTTTATTTCTTTTAAGACATTTCGTGGAGTTTCAGGACTTTTGGAGTTGCGCAGAATAGGTCTCTAATATTTGCTCTTTTTCCAGCCCAGAATTCCAGCTGCCGGCATTCTCCCTCCTTATGTAAACCTTGTAAAATAAGAGAGAATAGCCATAAGTATTGTGACATAAAGTGAAATAACAGTCCATAATGCGATAAATATCGATATAAAAGCATGATGCAAAATGGACGTATCAATGATACGTAATTGCCCTACACATGGTTTGAATTTGTGGATGATTATACAAAATTTTTATGCCGGATTGAATTTTGCTTCTAGAAATTTTTAGAATTCGGCCGCTGGAGGCACTTTTATGGAAATCACTTTAGGAGAAGCTACTAAACTCCTAGATAATATGATGGTTAATTATTCTCAATGGCGCACTGAAAGATCTACTAATAAGAAAGTGCATACGATAGAAGAAATTTATGTTTTGAGTGGAAAGATGGATGAACTTATGAAATTATTTACTAATAAAAGTGTTTCTTCTGATCCTAATGATATGCCTTTGTCTACTTTGATTGAGAATAATAATGAGTCTATGGATGTGAATTTTGTTGGTAGGAATAACTTTGGTAACAACGTGTATAGAGGAAACTTTAATCCTAGGCCGTATCCTAGTAATTCCTCTAATAATTATGGTAATTCCTACAACAATTCTTATGGAAATTATAATAAGATGCCCTCTGATTTTGAATCTAATATTAAAGAATTTATTACTTCGCAAAAGAGTTTCAATGCTTTGATTGAACAAAAATTGCTTAAGATTGATGAGTTGGCCACAAACATTGATAGAATTTCTCTTGATGTTGATTCTTTGAAACTTAGATCTATTCCACCTAAGCATGATATCAATGAGTCTCTCGAAGCCATGAGAATTTCCATTGATGAGTGCAAAGAAAGAACTGCTAGGATGCGTGTTAAGAAAGATTGCTTTATAAAAGCGTGTTCTTCTAGTTTTCATGATAATAAAGATGAAGATCTAAAAGTTATTGATGTGCATCCTATTAAATCTTTGTTTTTCAATATGAATCTTGATAATGATGGGGCTGAAGATGAGCTACCTTTACCTAGAAGGCGTTCCAAAAATTCAGAGTCTTTAGATCTTGACGCTGAAATTGTTAAAAGTGGGATTGAAGAGGTTAAAAATTTAAATATCAATGAACCCACTATTTTGGATTTCAAGGATTTTAATTATGATAATTTCTCTTTGATAGATTGTATTTCCTTGTTGCAATCCATGCTAAATTCTCCTCATGCTTATAGTCAAAATAAAGCTTTTACTAAACATATCGTTGATGCTTTGATGCAATCTTATGAAGAAAAACTTGAGTTGGAAGTTTCTATGCCTAGAAAACTTTATGATGAGTGGGAACCTACAACAAAAATTAAAATTAAATATCATGAGTGCTTTGCTTTTTGTGATTTGGGTGCTAGTGTTTCCACGATTCCAAAAACTTTGTGTGATTTGCTAGGTTTCCGTGATTTTGATGATTGTTCTTTAAACTTGCACCTTGCGGATTCCACTATTAAGAAACCTATGGGAATAATTAATTATGTTCTTATTGTTGCAAATAGGAACTATATGCCCATAGATTTCATTGTTCTTGATATAGATTGCAATCCTTCATGTCCTATTATTCTTGGTAGACCTTTCCTTAGAACTATTGGTGCAATTATTGATATTAAGGAAGGGAATACTAGATTCCAATTTCCGTTAAGGAAAGGCATGAAACACTTCCCTAAAAAGAAAATTAAATTACCATATGAATCTGTTATGAGAGCCACTTATGGATTACCTACCAAAGATGGCAATACCTAGATCTATCTTTGCTTTTATGCCTACCTAGGGGCGTTAAACGATAGCGCTTGTTTGGAGGCAACCTAATTTTATTTTTATTCCTTGCTTTTTGCTCCTGTTAATTAATAAATAATTTATCTAGCCTATGTTT
Organism: Triticum urartu; assembly: GCF_056163025.1. Classification (NCBI taxonomy): domain Eukaryota; kingdom Viridiplantae; phylum Streptophyta; class Magnoliopsida; order Poales; family Poaceae; genus Triticum; species Triticum urartu. Next base: position 74,269,848 of record NC_141873.1, on the reverse strand, counting down.
TGGTTGTGTTTTTTTGTGTTTAATTAGTGTTTGTGCCAAGTATAACCGTTGGGAAGACTTGGGGAAAGTCATTTTGATCTTGCTGTAGAAAACAGAAACTTTAGCGCTCATGAGAATCGCAGCCATTTTTATTTGGAAGGTGATATTTATTTAATTATTTTTGCAGATGATTAAAAGATAAATTCCTCACGTCCAGAAATTTATTTTATAATTTTAGGGGTTCTAGAACTTGCGTTAGCTACAGATTACTACAGACTGTTCTGCTTTTGACAGATTCTGTTTTTCGTGCGTTGTTTGCTTATTTTGATGAATCTATGGCTAGTAAAATAGTTTATAAACCATAGAGAAGTTGGAATACAGTAGGTTTAACACTAATATAAATAAAGAATGAGTTAATTACAGTATCTTGAAGTGATGTTTTGTTTTCTTTCGCTAACGGAGCTCACGAGATTTTCTGTTAAGTTTTGTGTTGTGAAGTTTTCAAGTTTTGGGTAAAAGATTTGATGGATTATGGAACAAGGAGTGGCAAGAGCCTAAGCATGGGGATGCCCATGGCATCCCAAGGTAATCTAAGGACACCTAAAAGCCAAAGCTTGGGGATGCCCCGGGAGGCATCCCCTCTTTTCGTCTACTTCCATCGGTAACTTTACTTGGAGCTATATTTTTATTCACCACATGATATGTGTTTTGCTTGGAGCATCTTGTATTATTTGAGTCTTTATTTTTTATTTTGCCAAAATCATCCTTGCTGTACACACCTTTTGAGATGAACACACATGATTCAGAAATTGTTAGAATACTCTATGTGCTTCACTTATATCTTGAGTTTTATAGTTTTTGCTCTAGTGCTTCACTTATCTTTTAGAGCACGGTGGTGGATTTGCTTTATAGAAACTATTGTTCTCTCATGCTTCACTTATATTATTTTGAGAGTCCTACAAAACAGCGTGGTCATTTGCTTTAACTATGTTAGGCATTCAAGATTAGTAATTGTTTTCTTATGAGTGTGTTGAATACTATGAGAAGTTTGATACTAGATAATTGTTTTGAGATATGAAGATGGTGATATTATAGTCATGCTAGTTGAGTAGTTTTGAATTTGAGAAATACTTGTGTTAAAGTTTGTGATTCCCGTAGCATGTACGTATGGTGAACCGTTATGTGATGAAGTCGGAGCATGATTTATTTATTGATTGTCTTCCTTATGAGTGGCGGCCGGGGGCGAGCGATGGTCTTTTCCTACCAATCTATCCCCCTAGGAGTATGCGCGTAATACTTTGCTTTTATAACTTGTAGATTTTTGCAATAAGTATATGAGTTCTTTATGACTAATGTTGAGTCCACGGATCATACGCACTTTCTTCCTCCACCATTGCTAGCCTCTCTAATACCGTGCACTTTTTGCCGGTATCATACACCCACCATATACCTTCCTCAAAACAGCCACCATACCTACCTATCATGGCATTTCCATAGCCATTCCGAGATATATTGCCATGCAACTTACCATCGTTCCGTTTATTATGACACGCTCCACTATTGTCATATTGCTTGCATGATCATGTAGTTGACATTGTATTTGTAGCAAAGCCACCATTCATAATTATTTCATACATGTCACTCTTGATTCATTGCATATCCCGGTACACCGCCGGAGGCATTCACATAGAGTCATATTTTGTTCTAAATATTGAGTTGTAATTGTTGATTTGTAAGTAAATAAAAGTGTGATGATCATCATTTTTAGAGCATTGTCCCAAGTGAGGAAAGGATGATGGAGACTATGATTCCCCCACAAGTCGGGATGAGACTCCGGACTAAATCAAAAAAAATGATTAGAGAAAAAGAGAGAAGGGACAATGTTACTATCCTTTTACCACACTTGTGCTTCAAAGTAGCACCATGATCTTCACGATAGAGAGTCTCCTATGATATCACTTTCATATAATAGTGGGAATTTTTCATTATAGAACTTGGCTTGTATATTCCAATGATGGGCTTCCTCAAAATGCCCTAGGTCTTCGTGAGTGATACGTCTCCAACGTATCTATAATTTTTGATTGCTCCATGCTATATTATCTACTGTTTTGGACATTATTGGGCTTTATTATCAACTTTTATATTATTATTGGGTCTAACCTATTAACCGGAGGCCCAGCCCAGAATTGTTGTTTTTTGCCTGTTTTAGGGTTTCGAAGAAAAGGAATATTAAATGGAGTCCAAACGGAATGAAACCTTCGGGAACGTGATTTTCTCACCGAATACAACTCAACAGACTTGGACCCTACATCAAGCCAATTAACAGGAGGCCATGAGGTAGGGGGGCGTGCCTGCCCCCCAGGCGCGCCCTCCACCCTCGTGGGCCCCCTGTTGCTCCACCGACGTACTTCTTCCTCCTATATATATCCACGTACCCCCAAATGATCAGATACGGAGGCAAAACCCTAATTCCACCGCCGCAACTTTCTGTATCCACGAGATCGCATCTCGGGGCCTGTTCTGGAGCTCCGTCGAAGGGGGCATCGATCACGGAGGGCTTCTACATCATCATCCAAGCCCTTCCGATGAAGTGTGAGTAGTTTACTTCAGACCTACGGGTCCATAGTTAGTAGCTAGATGGCTTCTTCTCTCTTTTTGGATCTCAATACAATGTTCTCCCCCTCTCTCGTGGAGATCTATTCGATATAATCTTCTTTTTGCGGTGTGTTTGTTGAGACTGATGAATTGTGGGTTTATGATCCAGTCTATCTACGAATAATATTTGAATCTTCTCTGAATTCTTTTATGTATGATTGGTTATCTTTGCAAGGTTCTTCGAATTATCAGTTTGGTTTGGCCTACTAGATTGGTTTTTCTTACCATGGGAGAAATGCTTAGCTTTGGGTTCGATCTTGCGGTGTCTTTTCCCAGTGACAGAAGGGGCAGCAAGGCACGTATTGTATCGTTGCCATCGGGGATAACAAGATGGTTTTTTTATCATATTGCAGGAAACTATCCCTCTACATCATGTCATCTTGCTTAAGGCGTTACTCTGTTTTTAACTTAATACTCTAGATGCATGCTGGATAGCGGTCGATGAGTGGAGTAATAGTAGTAGATGTAGGCAGGAGTCGGTCTACTTGTCTTGGACATGATGCCTATATACATGATCATACCTAGATATTCTCATAACTATGCTCAATTCTGTCAATTGCTCAATAGTAATTTGTTCACTCACCGTAGAATACTGATGCTCTTGAGAGAAGCCACTAGTGAAACCTATGGCCCCCGTGTCTCTTTCTCATCATATCAATCTCCATCACTTTATTATTTCTTTGCTTTTTTACTTTTCCTTTTACTTTTCACTTTGCATCTCTATACCAAAAATACCAAAAATATTATTTATCATCTCTATCATATCTCACTTTCGTAAGTGACCGTGAAGGGATTGACAACCCCTAAGCGCGTTGGTTGCGTTGAGCTATTGTTTTTGTGTAGGTACGAGGGACTCGTGGGTAGCCTCCTACTAGATTGATACCTTGGTTCTCAAAAACTGAGGGAAATACTTACGCTACTTTGCTGCATCATCCTCTCCTCTATGGGGAAATCCAACACAGTGCTCAAGAGGTAGCAGTGAGCAAGCGAGTTGGATGCACACCCACTTAGTTCCTTTTGTTGAGCTTTTATACACTTATTGCTGTAGTACATCCGTTGCATGGCAATCCCTACTCACTCACATTGATATCTATTACTGGGCATCTCCATAGCCTGTTGATACACCTAGTTGATGTGAGACTATCTTCTCCTTTTTGTCTTCTCCACAACCACCATTCTATTCCACATATAGTGCTATGTCCATGGCTCACGCTCATGTATTGCGTGAAGATTGAAAAAGTTCGAGAACACCAAAAGTATGAAACAATTGCTTGGCTTGTCATCGGGGTTGTGCATGACTTAAATACTTTGTGTGGTGAAGATAGAGCATAGCCAGACTATATGATTTTGTAGGGATAACTTTCTTTGGCCATGTTATTTTGAGAAGACATAATTACTTAGTTAGTATGCTTGAAGTATTATTATTTTTATTTCAATATTAAACTTTTGTCTTGAATCTTTCGGATCTGAATATTCATACCACAATTAAGAGAATTACATTGAAATTATGCCAAGTAGCATTCCACATCAAAAATTCTGTTTTTATCATTTACCTACTCGAGGACGAGAAGGAATTAAGCTTGGGGATGCTTGATACATCTCCAATGTATCTATAATTTTTGATTGTTCCATGCTATATTATATTCTGTTTTGGAAATTATTGGGCTTTATTATACACTTTTATATTATTTTTGAGACTAACCTATTAACCGTAGGCCCAACCCAGAATTGCTGTTTTCTTGCCTATTTTAGAGTTTCGCAGAAAAAGAATATCAAACGGAGTCCAAACGGAATGAAACCTTCGGGAACGTGATTTTTGGAACGAACGTGATCTAGAGGACTTGGACCCTACGTCAAGAAAGCTACCAGGAAGGCACGAGGTAGGGGGGCGCGCCTACCCCCCAGGCGCACCCTTGACCCTCGTGGGGCCCATGTTGCTCCACCGACGTACTTCTTCCTCCTATATATACCTACGTACCCCCAAACTACCAGATACGGAGCCAAAAACCTAATTCCACCGCCGCAACCTTCTGTACCCATGAGATCCCATCTTGGGGCCTTTTCCGGAGCTCCGCCGGAGGGGGCATCGATCACGAAAGGGCTTCTACATCAACACCATAGCCTCTCCGATGATGTGTGAGTAGTTTACCTCAGACCTTCGGGTCCGTAGTTATTAGCTAGATGACTTCTTCTCTCTCTTTGGATCTCAATACAAAGTTCTCCATGATTCTCGTGGAGATCTATTCGATGTAATCTTCTTTTGCAGTGTGTTTGTTGAGACCGATGAATTGTGGGTTTATGATCAAGTTTATCTATGAAAAATATTTGAATCTTCTCTGAATTCTTTTATGTATGATTGGATATCTTTGCAAGTCTATTCTAATTATCAGTTTGGTTTGGCCTACTAGATTAATCTGTCTTGCAATGGGAGAAGTGCTTAGCTTTGGGTTCAATCTTGCGGTGTTCTTTCCCAGTGATAGTAGGGGTAGCAAAGCACGTATTGTATTGTTGCCATCGAGGATAACAAAATGGGGTTTATATTATATTGCATGAGTTTATCCCTCTACATCATGTCATCTTACTTAAAGCGTTATTATGTTCTTTTGAACTTAATACTCTAGATGCATGCTGGATAGCGGTCGATGTGTGGAGTAATAGTAGTAGATGCAGGCAGGAGTCGGTCTACTTGTCGCGGACGTGATGCCTATATACATGATCATACCCGATATTCTCATAAATATGCTCAATTCTGTGAATTGCTCAATAGTAATTTGTTTACCCACCGTAATACTTATGCTCTCGAGAGAAGCCACTAGTGAAACCTATGGCCCCCGGGTCTATTTTACATCATATTAATCTCCCGTTAACAAGCTATTTCTGGCAATGTTTATTTTGCTTTCTTTACTTTGCATCTTTATTATAAAAATACCAAAAATATTATCTTATCATATCTATCATATCTCACTTTCGCAAGTGATCGTGAAGGGATTGACAACCCCTTTATTGCACTGGTTGGGAGGATTTTATTTGTTTGTGTAGGTGCGAGGGACTCGTGCGTGGCCTCCTACTGGATTGATACCTTGGTTCTCAAAAACTGAGGGAAATACTTACACTGCTTTACTGCATCACCCTTTCCTCTTCATGGGAAAACCAATGCAGTGCTCAAGAGGTAGCATGTACCGAGAGTGCAATGAATCAAGAGTGACATGTATGATAAATTATGCATGGTGGCTTTGCCACAAATACGATGTCAACTACATGACCATGCAAAGTAATATGACAATGATGAAGCGTGTCATGAATGAAATGGTGGAAAGTTGCATGGCAATATATCTCGGAATGACTACGGAAATGCCATAATAGGTAGGTATGGTGGCTGTTTTGAGGAAGATATAAGGAGGTTTATGTGTGATAGAGCGTATCATATCACGGGGTTTGGATGCACCGACGAAGTTTGCACCAACTCTCAAGGTGAGAAAGGGAAATGCACGGTACCGAAGAGGCTAGCAATGATGGAAAGGTGAGAGTGCGTATAATCCATGGAATCAACATTAGTCATAAAGAACTCACATACTTATTGCAAAAATCTACAAGTCATCAAAAACCAAGCATTACGCGCATGCTCCTAGGGGGATAGATTGGTAGGCAAAGACCATCGCTCGTCCCCGACTGCCACTCATAAGGAGGACAATCAAACAACACCTCATGTTTCAAATTTGTTACACAACGGTTACCATACGTGCATGCTAAGGGACTTGCAAACTTCAACACAAGTATTTCTCAAATTCACAACTACCAACTAGCACAACTCTAATATCACCATCTTTATATCTCAAAACAATTATCAAGTATCAAGCTTATCCTAGTACTCAATGCACTTTTTATGATAGTTTTTATTATACCCATCTTGGATGCCTATCATATTAGGACTAATTTCATAACCAAACCAAATTACCATGCTGTTCTAAAGTACTCTCAAAATAATATAAGTGAAGCATGAGAGACCAATAATTTCTATAAAATAAAATCACCACCGTGCTCTAAAAATATATAAGTGAAGCACTAGAGCAAAATTATCTAGCTCAAAAGATATAAGTGAAGCACATAGAGTATTCTAATAAATTCCAATTCATGTGTGTCTCTCCCAAAAGGTGTGCACAGCAAGGATGATTATGGTAAACTGATACCCTCCGTCGTATCTATAATTTTTGATTGTTCGGTGCCAATATTCTACAACTTTCATATACTTTTGGCAACTTTTTATACTATTTTTGGAACTAACATATTGATCAAGTGCCCACTGCCAGTTCCTGTTTGTTGCATGTTTTTTTTGTCTCGTAGAATATCCATATCAAATGGAGTCCAAACGGGATAAAAACTGACGGAGATTTTTTTGGAATATATATGATTTTTGGGAAGAAAAATCCACGCGAGACGTTGCCCGAGGGAGGCACGAGGTAGGGGGGTGCGCCCCACCCCCTGGGCGCGCCCCTGACCCTCATGGCCACCCCGTAAGGAGGTTGATGCCCTTCTTCGCTGCAAGAAAGCTAATATCCGGATAGAGATCGTGTTAAAATTTCAGCCCAATCAGAGTTACGGATCTCCGGGAATATAAGAAACGGTGAAAGGGCGGAATCTGAGAATGCGGAAACAGAGAGAGACAGAGAGACATATCCAACCTCGGAGGGGAAACCCTTCTCCCATCTAGGGAGGAGGTCAAGGAAGAAGAAGACGAAGGGCCCCCCTCTCCCCTTCTCTTCCGGTGACGCCGGAACGCTGTCGTGGCCATCATCATCACCACAATCTTCACCGATAACTTCACCGCCATCATCACCAACTCTTCCCCCCTCTATGCAGCGGTGTAACCTCTCTCTTACCCGCTGTAATCTCTACTTAAACATGGTCCTCAACGCTATATATTATTTCCCAATGATGTATGGCTATCCTATGATGTTTGAGTAGATCCGTGATGACCCACAAGTATAGGGATCTATCGTAGTCCTTTCGATAAGTAAGAGTGTCAAACCCAACGAGGAGCAGAAGGAAATGATAAGCGGTTTTCAGCATGGTATTCTCTGCAAGCACTGAAATAATAGGTAACAGATAGTTTTGCGATAGGATAATTTGTAATGAGTAACAAGTAACAAAAGTAAATAAAGTGCAGCAAGGTGGCCCAATCCTTTTTATAGCAAAGGACAAGCCTGGAAAAACTCTTATGTGATGTAAAGCGCCCCCGAGGACACATGGGAATATCGTCAAGCAGGTTTTCATCACGTTCATATGATTCACGTTCGGTACTTTGATAATTTGGTATGTGGGTCGACCGGTGCTTGGATGCTGTCCTTACTTGGACAAACATCCCACTTATGATTAACCTCTATTGCAAGCATCCGCAACTACAACAAAAGTATTAAGGTAAACCTAACCATAGCATGAAACATATGGATCCAAATCAGCCCCTTACGAAGCAACGCATAAACTAGGGTTTAAACTTCTGTCACTGTAGCAACCCATCATCTACCTATTACTTCCCAATGCCTTCCTCTAGGCCCAAATAATGGTGAAGTGTCATGTAGTCGACGTTCACATAACACCACTAGAGGAGAGACAACATACATCTCATCAAAATATCGAACGAATACCAAATTCACATGACTACTAATAGCAAGACTTCTCCCATGTCCTCAGGAACAAACGTAACTACTCACAAAGCATATTCATGTTCATAATCAGAGGGGTATTAATATGCATATAGGATCTGAACATATGATCTTTCACCAAATAAACCTACTAGCATCAACTACAAGGAGTAATTAACACTACTAGCAACCCACAGGTACCAATCCCGGACTTGGAGACAAGAATTGGATACAAGAGATGAACTAGGGTTTTGAGAGGAGATGGTGCTGGTGAAGATGTTGATGGAGATTGCCCTCTCCCGATGAGAGGAGCGTTGGTGATGATGATGGCGATGATTTGCCCCTCCTGGAGGGAAGTTTCCCTGGTAGAACAGCTCCCCCAGAGCCCTAGATTGGTTCCGCCAAGGTTCTGCCTCGTGGCGGTGGAGTCTCGCCCGGAAAGATGGCTTATCATTTTTTCCTCATCGAAAGACTCCATATAGCAGAAGATGGCCATCGGAGGGCCACCTATGGGCCCACGAGGTAGGGGGCGCGCCCAGGGGGTAGGGCACGCCCCCACCCTCATGGGCAGGGTGTGTCCTAATATGTCTCCAACGTATCTATAATTTTTGATTGCTCCATGCTATATTATCTACTGTTTTGGACATTATTGGTCTTTATTACCCACTTTTATATTATTTTTGGGACTAACCTATTAACCGGAGGCTCCGCCCAGAATTGTTATTTTTGCCTATTTTAGGGTTTCGAAAAAAGGAATATCAAACAGAGTCTAAACAGAATGAAACCTTCGGGAACGTGATTTTCTCACCGAACATGATCCAGGATACTTGGACCCTACGTCAAGAAATAAAGGAGGAGGCCACGAGGTAGGGGGGCGCGCCTATCCCCCAGGCGCGCCCTCCACCCTCGTGGGCCCCCTGTTGCTCCACCGACGTACTCCTTCCTCCTATATATACCTACGTACCCCCAAACGATCAGATACGGAGCCGAAACCCTAATTCCACCGCCGTAACTTTCTCTATCCATGAGATCCCATCTTGGGGCCTGTTCCAGAGCTCCACCGGAGGGGGCATCCATCACGGAGGGCTTGTACATTAACACCATAGCCTCTCCGATGAAGTGTGAGTAGTTTACCTCAGACCTTCGGGTCCATAGTTATTAACTAGATGGCTTCTTCTCTGTTTTTGGATCTCAATACAATGTTCTCCCCCTCTCTTGTGGAGATCTATTCGATGTAATCTTATTTTTGCAGTGTGTTTGTTGAGACCGATGAATTGTGGGTTTATGATCAAGATTATCTATGAACAATATTTGAATATTCTCTTAATTCTTTTATGTATGATTGGTTATCTTTGCAAGTCTCTTCGAATTATCAGTTTGGTTTGGCCTACTAGATTGATCTTTCTTGCAATGGGAGAAGTGCTTAGCTTTGGGTTCAATCTTGTAGTGTCCTTTCCCAGCGATAGTAGGTGCAGCAAGGCACGTATTGTATTGTTGCCATCGAGGATAACAAGATGGGGTTTTTATCATATTGCATGAATTTATCCCTCTACATCATGTCATCTTGCTTAAGGCGTTACTCTGTTTTCATGAACTTAATACCCTAGATGCATGTTGGATAGCGGTCGATGAGTGGAGTAATAGTAGTAGATGCACGCAGGAGTCGGTCTACTTGTCTCGGACGTGATGCCTATATACATGATCATACCTAGATATTCTCATAACTATGCTCAATTCTGTCAATTGCTCAACAGTAATTCGTTCACCCACCATAAAATACTTATGCTCTTGAAAGAAGCCACTAGTGAAACCTATGGCCCTCGGGTCTATCTTCATCATATTAATCTTCCCATACTTAGTTATTTCCTTTGCCTTTTACTTTGCTTTTATTTTACTTTGCATCTTTATCACAAAAATACAAAACATATTATCCTATCATATCTATCAGATCTCACTCTCGTAAGTGACCGTGAAGGGATTGACAACCCCTTATCACGTTGGTTGCGAGGATTTGTTTGTTTTGTGTAGGTACGAGGGACTCACATGTAGCCTCCAACTGGATTGATACCTTGGTTCTCAAAAACTAAGGGAAATACTTACGCTACTTTGCTGCATCATCCTTTCCTCTTCAAGGAAATCCAACGCAGTGCTCAAGAGGTAGCAAGAACATTTCTGGCGCCGTTGCCGAGGAGGTTCGCGCAAGTCAAGATTTGACTCCCGATAACGAGCCATTACTGGTGCCGTTGGCGGGGAGTCTACGTAAAAGTCAAACATACCAAGTACCCATCACAACTCTTATCTCCCGCATTACATTATTTGCCATTTCCTCTCGTTTTCCTCTCCCCCACTTCACTCTTGCCATTTTATTCGCCCTCTCTCTCTATCCTCCCTCTCTTTCTCTATTTGCCTCCTTTTGCCTGTTTCTTGCTTGCTTGTGTGTTGGATTGCTTGCTTGTCACGATGGCTCAAGATAACACTAAATTGTGTGACTTTACCAATACCAACAACAATGATTTTATTAGCACTCCGATTGCTCCTCTTACCGATGCTGAATCTTGTGAAATTAATGCCACTTTGCTGAAACTTGTCATGAAAGATCCGTTTTCCTTCCTTCCTAGTGAAGATGCAGCTACCCATCTAAATAGCTTTGTTGATTTGTGTGATATGCAAAAGAAGAAAGATGTGGATAATGATATTGTTAAATTGAAGCTATTTCCTTTTTCACTTAGAGATCGTGCTAAAGCTTGGTTTTCATCTTTGCCTAAAAATAGTATTGATTCTTGGAACAAGTGCAAAGATGCTTTTATCTCTAAGTATTTTCCTCTCGCTAAGATCATCTCCCTTAGAAACGATATTATGAATTTTAAGCAACTTTATCTTGAACATGTTGCACAAGCTTGGGAGAGGATGAAATTAATGATACGTAATTTCTCTACTCATGGTTTGAATTTGTGGACGATTATACAAACTTTTTATGCCGGATTGAATTTTTCTTCTAGAAATCTTTTAGATTCGGACGCGGGAGGCACTTTTATGGAAACCACTTTAGGATAAGCTACTAAACTCCTAGATAATATTATGGTTAATTATTCTCAATGGCATACTGAAAGATCTACTAATAAAAAGGTGCATGCGATAGAAGAAATTAATGTTTTGAGTGGAAAGATGGATGAACTTATGAAATTATTTGCTAGTAAGAGTGTTTCTTATGATCCTAATGATATGCCCTTGTCTACTTTGATTGAGAATAATAATTAATCTATGGATGTGAATTTTGTTGGTAGGAACAATTTTGGTAACAACGCGTATAAGGGAAATTTTAATCCTAGGCCTTATCCTAGTAATCCCTCTAATAATTATGGTAATTCCTACAAAAATTCTTATGGAAATTATAATAAGATGCCCTCTGATTTTGAATCTAATATTAAAGAATTTATTACTTTGCAAAAGAATTTCAATGCTTTGATTGAAGAAAAATTGCTTAAGATTGATGAGTTGGCTAGGAATGTTGATAGAATTTCTCTTGATGTTGATTCTTTGAAACTTAGATCTATTCCACCTAAGCATGATATCAATGAGTCCCTCAAAGCCATGAGAATTTCCATTAATGAGTGCAAAGAAAGAACCGCTAGGATGCGTGCTAAGAAAGATGCCTTTATAAAAGCGTGTTCTTCTAGTTCCTATGAAAATAAAGATGAAGATCTAAAAGTTATTGATGTGTTCCCTATTAAATCTTTGTTTTGCAATATGAATCTTGATAATGATGGGACTGAATATGATCCACCTTTACCTAGAAGGCGTTCCAAAAATTCGGAGTTTTTAGATCTTGATGCTAAATTTGATGAAAGTGGGATTGAAGAAATTAAAACACTAGATGTTGCTAAACCCACTATTTTGGATTTCAAGGAATTTAATTATGAAAATTGATCTTTGATTGATTGTATTTCCTTGTTGCAATCCATGCTAAATTCTACTCATGCTTATAGTCAAAGTAAAGCGTTTACTAAACATATCGTTGATGCCTTGATGCAATCTATGAAGAAAAACTTGAGTTGGAAGTTTCTATCCCTAGAAAACTTTATGATGAGTGGGAACCAACTATTAAAATTAAGATTAAAGATCATGAGTTCTATGCTTTATGTGATTTGGGTGCTAGTGTTTCCACGATTCTAAAGACTTTGTGTGATTTGTTAGGTTTCCGTGATTTTGATGATTGCTCTCTAAACTTGCACCTTGGGGATTCCACTATTAAGAAACCAATGGGAAGAACTAATAATGTTCTTATTACCGCAAATAGGAATTATGTGCCCGTAGATTTTATTGTTCTTGACATAGATTGCAATCCTTCATGTCCTATTATTCTTGGTAGACCTTTCCTTAGAACGATTGGTGCAATTATTGATATGAAGGAAGGAAATATTAGATTCCAATTTCCGTTAAGGAAAGGCATGGAACACTTTCCTAGAGAGAAAATTAAATTACCTTATGAATCTATTATGAGATCCACTTATGGACTGCCTACCAGAGATGGCAATACCTAGATCTATCCTTGCTTTTTATGCCTAGCTAGGGGCGTTAACCGATAGCGCTTGTTGGGAGGAAACCCAATTTTATTTTTATTCCTTGCTTTTTGCTCCTGTTAGTAATAAATAATTTACCTAGCCTCTGTATTGGTTTTGTTTTTGTGTTTAATTAGTGTTTGTGCCAAGTAGAACCGTTGGGAAGACTTGGGGAAAGTCTTGTTAATCTTGCTGTAAAAAACAGAAACTTTAGTGCTCACGAGTACTGCTAACATTTTTATTTGGAAAGTGATATTTAGTTAATTCTTTTTGTAGATGATTAATAGATAAATTTCTCACGTCCAGAAATTTATTTTAGAATTTTTGGGGTTCCATATCTTGCGCTAGCTACAGATTACTACAGACTGTTCTGTTTTTGACAGATTCTGTTTTTCGTGTGTTGTTTGCTTATTTTGATGAATCTATGGCTAGTAAAATAGTTTATAAACCATAGAGAAGTTGGAATACAGTAGGTTTAACACCAATATAAATAAATAATGAGTTCATTACAGTAACTTGAAGTGGTCTTTTATTTTCTTTCGCTAACGGAGCTCACGAGATTTTCTACTTTAAGTTTTGTGTTGTGAAGTTTTCAAGTTTTGGGTAAAGATTTGATGGATTATGGAACAAGGAGTGGCAAGAGCCTAAGCTTGTGGATGCCCATGGAACCCCAAGATAATCTAAGGACACCTAAAAGCCAAAGCTTGGGGATGCCCCGGAAGGCATCCCATCTTTCGTCTACTTCTATCGGCAACTTTAATTGGAGCTATATTTTTATTCACCACATGATATGTGTTTTGCTTGGAGCGTATTGTATTATTTGAGTCTTTGCTTTTTAGTTTACCACAGTCATCCTTGCTGTACACACCTTTTGAGAGAGCCATACATGATTTGGAATTTGTTAGAATACTCTATGTGCTTCGCTTATATCATTTGAGTTATATAGTTTTGCTCTAGTACTTCACTTATATTTTTTAGAGCACGGTGGTGGAATTGCTTTATAGAAACTATTGATCTCATGCTTCACTTAGATTATTTTGAGAGTCTTAAATAGCATGGTAATTTGGTTAAATAATCCTAATATGCTTGGTATTCAAGAATAGTAAAAACTTTCTTATGAGTGTGCTGAATGCTATGATAAGTTCGATGCTTGATAATTGTTTTGAGATATGAAGATGGTGATATTAAAGTTGTGCTAGTTGAGTAGTTGTGAATTTGATAAATACTTGTGTTAAAGTTTGTGATTCCCGTAGCATGCACGTATGGTGAACCGTTATGTGAGGAAGTCAGAGCATGATTTGTGTTTTGATTGTCTTCCTTATGAGTGGCGGTCAGGGAAGAGCGATGGTCTTTTCCTACCAATCTATCCCCCTAAGAGCATGCGCGTAATATTTTTCTTTGATAACTTGTAGATTTTTGCAATAAGTATATGAGTTCTTTATGACTAATGTTGAGTCCATGGATTATACGCACTTTTCTTCCTTCCACCATTGCTAGCCTCTCTAATACCGCGCACCTTTCGCCGGTATCATACAACCACCATATACCTTCCTCAAAACAGCCACCATACCTACCTATTATGGCATTTCCATAGCCATTCCGAGATATATTGCCATGCAACTTTCCACCATTCCGTTTATTATGACACACTCCATCATTGTCATATTGCTTAGCATGATCATGTAGTTGACATCGTATTTGTGGCAAAGCCACCATTCATAATTCTTTCATACATGTCACTCTTGATTCATTGAATATCCCGGTACACCGCCGGAGGCATTCATATAGAGTCATATTTTGTTCTAAGTATCGAGTTGTAATTGTTGAGTTGTAATAAAATTAAAGTGTGATGATCATCATTATTAGAGCATTGTCCTAGTGAGGAAAGGATGATGGAGACTATGATTCCCCCACAAGTCAGGATGAGACTCTGGACGAAAAATAAAAAAATAAAATAAAAGAGGCCATATAAAAAAAGGAGAATAGTCCCAAATAAAAAATGAGAGAAAAAGAGAGAAGGGACAATGTTGCTATCCTTTACCACACTTGTGCTTTAAAGTAGCACCATCATATTCATGATAGAGAGTCTCTCATTTCGTCACTTTCATATACTAGTGGGAATTTTTCATTATAGAACTTGACTTGTATATTCCAATGATGGGCTTCCTCAAAATGCCCTAGGTCTTCATGAGCAAGCAAGTTGGATGCACACCCACTTAGTTTCTTTTGTTGAGCTTTCATATACTTATAGCTCTAGTGCATCCATTGCATGGCAATCCCTACTCACTCACATTGATATCTATTGATGGGCATCACCATAGCCCGTTAATACGCCTAGTTGATGTGAGACTATCTTCTCCATTTTTGTCTTCTCCACAACCACCATTCTATTCCACATATAGTGCTATATCCATGGCTCACGCTCATGTATTGCGTGAAGATTGAAAAAGTTTGAGAATGTCAAAAGTATGAAACAATTACTTGGCTTGTCATCGGGGTTGTGCATGATTTAAATACTTTGTGTGGTGAAGATAGATCATAGCCAGACTATTTGATCTTGTAGGTATAACTTTCTTTTGCCATGTTATTTTGAGAAGACATGATTGCTTTGTTAGTATGCTTGAAGTATTATTATTTTTATTTCAATATTAAAATATTATCTTGAATCTTTCGGATGTGAATATTCATACCACAATTAAGAAGAATGACATTAAAATTATGCCAAGTAGCACTTCACATCAAAAATTATCTTTTTGATCATTTACCTACTCGAGGACGAGCAGGAATTAAGCTTGGGGATGCTTGATACGTCTCCAACGTATCTATAATTTTTGATTGCTCCATGCTATATTATCTACTGTTTTGGACATTATTGGGCTTTATTATCCACTTTTATACTATTTTTGGGACTAACCTATTAACCGGAGGCCCAACCCATAATTGCTGTTTTTTGCCGATTTTAGGGTTTCGAAGAAAAGGAATGTCAAACGGAGTCCAAACGGAATGAAACCTTCGGGAACATGATTTTCTCATCGAACATGATCTAGGAGACTTGGACCCTACGTCAAGAAATAAAGGAGGAGGCCACGAGGTAGGGGGCGCGCCTACCCCCCAGGCGCGCCCTCCACCCTCGTGGCCCCCTGTTGCTCCACCGACGTACTCCTTCCTCCTATATATACCTATGTACCCCCAAATTATCAGATACGGAGCCAAAACCCTAATTCCACCGCCGTAACTTTCTGTATCCATGAGATCCCATCGTGGGGCCTGTTCCGAAGCTCCGCCGGAGGGGGCATCCATCACGGAGGGCTTCTACATCAACACCATAGCCTCTCCGATGAAGTGTGAGTAGTTTACCTCAGACCTTTGGGTCCATAGTTATTATCTAGATGGCTTCTTCTCTCTTTTTGGATCTCAATACAATGTTCTCCCCCTCTCTTGTGGAGATCTATTCGATGTAATCTTCTTTTTGCGGCGTGTTTATTGAGACCTATGAATTGTGGGTTTATGATCAAGACTATCTATGAATAATATTTGAATCTTCTCTGAATTCTTTTATGTATGATTGGTTATCTTTGCAAGTCTTTTCGAATTATCAGTTTGGTTTGGCCTACTAGATTGATCTTTCTTGCAATGGGAGAAGTGCTTAGCTTTGGGTTCAATCTTGTGGTGTCCTTTCCTAGTGACAGTAGGGGCAGCAAGGCATGTGTTGTATTGTTGCCATCGAGGATAACAAGATGGGGTTTTTATCATATTGCATGAATTTATACCTCTACATCATGTCATCTTGCTTAAGGCGTAACTCTGTTTTCATGAACTTAATACTCTAGATGCATGTTGGATAGCGGTTGATGAGTGGAGTAACAGTAGTAGATGCAGGCAGGAGTCGGTCTACTTGTCTCGGACGTGATGCCTATATACATGATCATACCTAGATATTCTCATAACTATGCTCAATTCTGTCAATTGATCAACAGTAATTCGTTCACCCACCATAAAATACTTATGCTCTTGAGAGAAGCTACTAGTGAAACCTATGGCCCCCGGGTCTATCTTCATCATATTAATCTTCCAATACTTAGTTATTTCCTTTGCTTTTATTTTCCTTTGCATATTTATCACAAAAATACCAAAAATATTATCCTATCATATCTATCAGATCTCACTCTCGTAAGTGACCATGAAGGGATTGATAACCCCTTATCGCATTGGTTGCGAGGAGTTATTTGTTTTGTGCAGGTACGAGGGACTCGCGCGTAGCCTCCTACTGGATTGATACCTTGATTCTCAAAAACTGAGGGAAATACTTACGCTACTTTGCTGCATCATCCTTTCCTCTTCATGGAAATCCGACACAGTGCTCAGGAGGTAGCATGGCCCGCCTGGTGAACTTTTTGTGCTCAGTATTTTTTATATATTTTGAAAATGACTTCCGTGAAGTTTCAGGACTTTTGCAGCTGTGCAGAATAGGTCTCTAATATTTGCTCCTTTTCCAGCCCAGAATCCCAGCTGTCGGCATTCTCCCTCTTTATGTAAACCTTGTAAAATAAGAGAGAATAGGCTCCGGAGGCCTGCCAGGGGGCCCACGAGGCAGGGGGCGGGCCACCACCCTCGTGGATGGTGGGTGGCCCCCTTATGGTGCTTCCTTCGCCCAATATTTTTTATATATTCTGAAAATGACTCCCATGGAGTTTCAGGACTTTTGGAGCTGTGCAGAATAGGTCTCTAATATTTGCTCCTTTTCCAGCCCAGAATTCCAGCTGCCGGCATTCTCCCTCTTCATGTAAACCTTGTAAAATAAGAGAGAATAGGAATAAGTATTGTGACATAATGAGTAATAACAACCCATAATGCAATAAATATCGATATAAAAGCATGATGCAAAATGGACGTATCAACTCCCCCAAGCTTAGACCCCGCTTGTCCTCGAGCGAAAGCCGAAATCGAAAAATATGTCCACATGTTTAGAGATAGAGGTGTCGATAAAAACAAAATACGGACATGAGGGCGTCATGATCATTCTTAGAACAACAACTTATATAATTCTTGTCATATGATCTCTTATGCTAGAGTAACAATTCAATCACAATTTCAAGTATGAATCATAAACTTCATTGAAAACTAACAAACTATAATCTCACTCATTGGAGCAATTGCAATTTATCATAATATAAGAAAGAGTCAATATAAGAGCTTTTCAGCAAGTCCACATACTGAACTATCATTTAGTCTTTCACAATTGCTAACACTCACGCAATACTTATGGGTATGGAGTTTTAATCGGACACAGAAAAAGATAGGGGCTTATAGTTTTGCCTCCCAACGTTTTACCTCAAGGGTAATGTCAACAATAATAGTTCATGAAAACTCACATCCAATTAGCCATATATACCAGGATCTTTCCAACATGTTGTTCTTGCCAAAAGATAAAATGTAAAAAGGAAGGGTGAAGATCACCATGACTCTTATGTAAGGTAGGAGATAAAAGTAAAAGATAGGCTCTTCGCAGAGGGAAGCAGAGGTTGTCATGCGCTTTTATGGTTGGATGCACAAAATCTTAATGCGAAAGAACGTCACTTTATATTGCCACTTGTGATATGGACCTTTATTATGCAGTCTATCGCTTTTATTTCTTCCATATCACACGATCGTGTAAAGCTTATTTCCTCCACACCAATCAATCATACATATTTAGAGAGCATTTTTTATTGCTTGCACCGATGACAACTTACTTGGAGGATCTTACTCAATTCATAGGTAGATATGGTGGACTCTCATGGCAAAACTGATTTAAGGGTGTTTGGAAGCACAAGTAGTATCTCTACTTGGTGCAAAGGGTTTGGCTAGCGTGAGGGGGAATGGCAAGCTCAACCATGTTGGATGATCCATGACAACATAATTTATCTCAGATGTAAGAAAACATAACCCATTACGTTGTCTTCCTTGTCCAACGTCAACCCTTTAGCATGTCATATTTTAATGAGTGTTCACAATCATAAAAGATGTCCAAGATATTGTATTTATATGTGAAGACCTCTCTTTATTTATTACTTCCTATTAATTGCAACGATGACCAAAACTATGTCTGTCAACTCTCAACAACTTTTATTCATCATACTTTTTATATGTGAGCTCATTACTCTCCATAAGATCCATATGATCTCTTTGTTCCTTTTTTATTCATTCTCTTTTCGTTTATTCCCTTAAGATCATGGCAAAATAATCAAGCCCTTGACTAAACACTAATCTTTATTATATAGCTCATGGACTCGATTACGTAGAAGGATCATAAAGCAAAACTCACAACTAGATCATACTAAGAACTTTTATTCTACTAGATCAAAATATTATCAAAAGGATCGAACTAAGAAAAACGGTAAAGATAAAAGTGATGGTGATACGATACCGGGGCACTCCCCCAAGCTTGGCAGATGCCAAGGGGAGTTCCCATACCCATGTGATTATGTGTCCTTTGTTGGTGAAGAAGATGGTGATGATGATGGGTAGGCGCACATTGAGCGTAGGAGGTCTTCCAACTTGCGGATAATGCCCTTGAGTGCGATGATATGCTCCTTCAACAAAATATTTTCATGTGTGAGATACTTGTTTTGTATACGAGCTAGCTCAATCATCTTGAAAGCTTCAATCTCAGTTGGGGTAAGAAGATTGTGATCAAGTTGAAGGATGTCTTCTGTTGCCGGAACTTGGTCCTCCGTGGCCTTCTTGATCCCTTCATCCTTGCTGATCTCCATGGGTTCTTCTCTCTTCAGCTCTATCTTTGTCGGAGTAAGTGACCACGGGTAGCCTAGCCGGCTCCCCCAGGCCTTTCTGAAAAAATTACGAGCCGATCCGGCTCTCAAGAAACCAAGACATGGGACCACCTTCCCCTGGCCGGCTGTCTCCCAGGCCGGCTATTGGAAGGCGTCCCGACTTCAGCCCTCATGAAGAAAGCCGCGGGAGGGTCGGCTCCGAGGAGCCGGCTGCGAGAAGGCCGACTCCAAGGAGCCGGCTCCCATAAAGCGGTCAAGACCGTACCCGCGAAGTCTGCATCCACCTAACGGCGATGTGACGGGGCGTGTCTACAATGAAGCGTGCCACCCCCGAATCCCGGAGCGCGCCTGTCACAGCGCGCCGTACGGGTGGCCATGACCCGTCCGGCGCAGCACTGTTGCCACGTTCACCCTGACGTCATCCACGACGGGCTACCAGTATGGCCCACGGGCGGTGGGCCCCTTCGGACAGAGAGACACCCGAAGGCGGCCTGGCCTCCCCCAGTCGGCCGAAGACAGAACCGGCTCTCTCCCGCCGGCTTGCCACTCCCTCGAAGGAGGCGCCCCATTAAGGAGACAAGACGCGGTGAGGCTATAGTGGTCATCCGCCGGACGGTAGCACTGTAGCCACGCTTACCTCGGCGAAGCCCTCGTCACCAAGATTGAGCAACAGTGACCAGCCACCGACAAGGCCCTGGACAGTGGGGCCTGCCTGTCGACCAAGGAGCCGGTAGCCGGCGGGACCCACCGGCCGGCGGGCCCCAGCAGCCGGCGCAGAAGCCGGAGAGCGAAGAGACAGAGGGCTGGGCCCCACGCCCAGCCGGATTACCATTGTACCACCGGGAGGTAGGCCTATATAAACCCCCGGGACACCCATGCAAAGGATTGATCCCTGCTAGTTTTAGACACCACGTAGGGAGGAGAAGAGAGCAAGCAGAGCCCTTCTTCCTCCTCTCGCCAAACAGCTCAAGGAGCATCGTGTAGCTACTTGTTCATCTAGTGATCATGCGGAGACCCCACAGAGCAGCAGTAGGGGTGTTATCTCCACGGAGAGCCCCAAAGCTGGGTAAGATTCGCCGGCGTGCATGTCTTCGCCTCATCCCGTTTCTAGGCACCGGCGATGTTTTACTGGCTCCCACAACGATAAGCCACCCGTTGGCATATGTCGCACCTACCACCCGACATTTGGCGCCCACCGTGGGGCCAGGTGCACCGTCGTCCGGAGACCTGTTCTGGATGGGAACCTTCTTCCTCCCCCGCGAGCGTAGCCAGCCCGGCACGCCCGATGGCGCTTGCCACGACGCGCTGCAAGGCGTCACCAACGCCTGCGCAGCGAGCAGCCTCACTGATCTCCTCGACAAGACCCTCATCTCCGACGAGCCCGCCTCCGACGCGGGCACCGACCACCTCGTCAACCTCCTCGGCCGGCTCCATGTCTCTGGCGAGCCTACAGTGGACTTGGAGTCGGTTGGCTCCACCGATCCGATGCCTGTCGACTCCGACACGGCCTCATTCAACACCTTCCCCACGAACGTCACGATCTACAACGACCCGCTTCCCCGAGCCGATGGCTGCCGCGCTGTCACCACCGAGGTGATGGTCATCGGCCACGACGGCGCTGCTGACGAAAGCGCCCACGACGCCCCACACGCGGTGGTCCACGACTTGTCCATCCCCCTCCCGGCCGACGCCGACGCTGAAGCACTGGAGGCTCGCCGCCTCGCCCTCCTCGCGGAGGGCCGGAAGTTGGTTTCCATGAGACTCCTCGCTGAGGCCCACCGATGCAAGGCCGACCGCGCCGCCTTTGGCACGCCGCCCCCAGGCGGGCCCAGCCGGGTCGGCGTTGTCAGACAGCGCGGCGCTGTCGTTGCCGACACGTTAGGAGTCGACCGCCCAGTCTACGCCACTCCACTCTAGAACCTGCGCGCCGCCTAGGCGGCCGTAGACGAGTTAGACGGACTGGGGGCCGAAGAACTCCCCCACATGACCCGACGCATCCAGCAGCTGATCGATGCAGCCGCGCAGAGGCACGAAGCCGACGCCCGTGCGGAAAGCCTTCCCCCGCGCCGAGATCACGGCGCGACATCCCGGACGCCGACTGCAGGTAGAGACCGCGCACGGCGCGAGAAAGAACCGGCTGCCAGCCGAAGCCAAACTCGGATCTCCATCGAGCGAGACGCAGAAGGCCATCCTCGGGCCGTGGAGTGGCGGGGCAACCCACCTCCGCCTCGGCCCTGTGGAGAGAGATATCCCACCCCTCCGCCTGTGGCGCATCCGACTCTCAGCGGCCGACTAGGTCGCCGCGAAGGAGTCGGCGAAAACGACGCTCACCATCGGATCGACCGCCTAGTGCGATCCCTGGCACTGGAAGAAGAAGACGATGTCGGTCCGCCTTGCTTCGGCCCCCGCATCCACGACGAGCCCTTCCCCAAAGGGTTCTCGCTCCCAAGAGACACGCCCAAGTACAACGGCTCCGTGAAGCCAGAAGATTGGTTGATCGACTACTCCACGGCGGTTAGCATAGCCAATGGCAACCGGCGCGTTGCCGTGAAGTACGTGCCCCTCATGCTGCAAGGCACGATGCGGACCTGGCTCAACAGCCTCAAACCACACAGCATCAACAGCTGGCTAGATTTCACAGAAACTTTCGTCCGCAACTTCACCAGCACCTACAAGCGGGCTCCCAAGCCCAGACAGCTCTCCTTGTGCGTACAAGGCCCCGCCGAGTCAACTCGCGATTACCTCACGCGTTGGGCCGAGCTCCACAACTCTTGCGAAGGGGTGCATGAGGTGCAAGCCATAGAATACTTCACAGCCGGGTGCCGAGAAGGCACCCTCCTCAAGCACAAGCTTCTCTACGACGAGCCGACTACCCTCGACGAGCTTCTGGACATAGCGGACAAGTACGCCACCGCCGACTCCTCAATGAAGACCGAGCTCCGGGTAGACGCGTCCGGAAAAGTACTCAACCCGGCGCCCAAGACGCCGGCTGGGGATTCCGGCCGACGCCCACACTCGAACGACCACAAGCGCAAGGGCCCCGCACCGCCTCCCGCCAGTCGGTAGGTGGCCACAGTCGAAGACGTGCCGCCGGAAGGGCGGCCCGCGCCCAAGAAACCCAAGGGCGGCAGGCCGGCTTGGCAGCCGGCCTTCTCCTACGAGCAAACTCTCGACGCCTCGTGCAAGTTCCACAGCGGCGCGAAGCCGTCCAACCACACAACCCGGAAGTGCCATTGGCTCGCCCGAATCTCCAAAGGCGAAGGGCTCGCGCCGCCTCCACCTGCCGGCCTGCCGCCTCCGGTTCCGCCGCCGCCGGCCGCTCGGCCCGCAGTCGGAGCCGTGCATGATGAGTTCCCCGACGAGCATGCCGCCGATATCATCTTTACAAGCCAGCCCAAAGAACGGCGCAGCAAACGCCGAGAGAACCAGGAGTCAGCATGGTTGCTGCCAACCCCACCGAGCACATGCACTGGTCGGAAAAACCTATCAGCTGGAGCCGGGCCAACCACCCAGAGGTGATGCCGTCACCCGGCTCTTATGCATTGGTTCTGGATGCCACCCTTGCAACGGACAGACGCGCCGCCCGCTTCTCCCGTGTGTTGATAGACGGCGGGAGCAGCATGAACATCTTGTACCGGGACACCCTGGAGAAGCTGAACGTCAAGACGAGGCAACTCATGCCTACTCGGACAGTGTTCCATGGCATCATACCGGCCTGTCCTGCGCCCCCATTGGCAAGGTCAAGATTGATGTACTTTTTGGGGACAAGGAGCATTTCCGCCGGGAAGCGATCTGGTTTGAAGTGGTGGACCTGGAGAGCCCTTACCATGCATTGCTTGGCCGACCTGCCTTGGCCAAATTCATGGCGGTTCCCCACTATGCATACCTCAAGATGAAGATACCAAGCACCAAAGGCGTCATCACCATAGCCGGCGATTACAAGAAGTCCTCTGAGTGCGCAGCAGCCAGCAGCCGGCTGGCCGAGTCCCTTGTGATTGCTGAAGAAAAGAAGATGTTGGACCGAGTCGCAGCCATAGCCGGCAAGCAGTCGGCCTTGTCCCCCGATCCCAAGGAGCATGATGCTCAAGGATCTTTCCAGCCGGCCAAGGAGACGAAGAAGATACCTCTTGACCCCGAGCACCCAGAGAGGTTTGCCGTCATCGGGGCAAACCTGAACAGCAAATAGGAAGGCGAGCTCACCGATTTGCATGGTCCCCCAAGGACATGCCGGGCGTTCCGAAGGAATTCGCCGAGCACAAATTACACGTCCGAAAAGACGCAAAGCCAGTCAAACAACCCCTCCGCCGACTGTCGGAGGAGAAACACAGGATTGTGGGAGAGGAGATAGCCCGGCTTCTGGCAGCCGGCTTCATTATGGAAGTTTTCTTTCCAGAGTGGCTCGCCAACCCGGTCCTCGTGCTAAAGAAGAACAACAAGTGGCGCATGTGTATAAACTGCACGAGCCTCAACAAGGCCTGCCCCAAAGATCCCTTTGCTCTGCCAAGGATTGACCAACTGATAGACTCCACGGCCGGATGCGAGCTGTTGAGTTTCTTGGATGCTTACTCAGGGTATCACCAGATAAAGTTAGATCCGGCAGACCGCCTGAAGACCGCCTTCATCACGCCATTCGGAGCCTTCTGCTACCTGACTATGACATTCGGCTTGAGAAATGCCGGTGCCACTTTTCAGCGTTGCATGCAGAAGTGCCTCCTCAAGCAACTCGGCAGAAATGCCCACGTCTACGTAGAAGACATTGTGGTGAAGACAGAGAAGCGCGGCACCTTGCTGGAAGACCTCAAGGAAACATTTGAGAACCTACGCCGGTTCCAAATCAAGCTTAAACCCGAGAAATGCGTTTTCGGAGTACCAGCCTGCCAGCTCCTAGGCTTCCTGGTCTCCGAACGCGGCATCGAATGCAACCCAGTAAAGATCAAGGCCATTGAGAGAATGGCGATTCCCACCAAGCTTCGAGACATTCAGAAGTTCACCGGGTGCTTGGCCTCCCTAAACCGCTTCATCAGCCGGCTCGGAGAGAAAGCTCTCCCCCTCTACCACCTCATGAAGAAGACCACTCACTTCGAGTGGAACGACCAAGCTGACCAAGCTTTCCACGAGCTGAAAAGATGCTAGCCACACCGCCAGTCCTGGCGGCGCCGACCGAGAAAGAGCCCATGCTCCTCTATATTGCCGCAACCAGCCGGGTGGTCAGCACCGTCATCGTAGTCCAACGCCCAGAATAAGGCCGAGCCCAGCCGGGTGGTCAGCACCGTCATCGTAGTCCAACGCCCAGAATAAGGCCGAGCCCAGCCGGTCCAGAGGCCGGTGTACTATTTGAGCGAGGTGCTGTCTACCTCGAAGCAGAACTACCCGCACTACCAGAAGATGTGCTACGGCGTGTACTTCGCCGCCAAGAAGCTGAAGCCCTACTTCCAAGAGCATCCCATCACGGTTGTATGCACCGCCCCGCTGGCCGAGACCATAGGCAGCCGGGATGCATCCAGCCGGGTGGCGAAATGGGCCATCGAGCTGGCCCCCTATACGATCTTCTACCAGCCTCGCACCGCCATCAAGTCCCAAGCATTGGCCGACTTCCTCGTCGACTGGGCCAAGACCCAGTACCTGCCGCCGGCTCCTGACTCCACTCATTGGCGCATGCACTTCGATGGGTCCAAGATGCGCACCGGCTTGGGAGCCGGCATCGTCCTCACCTCTCCCAAAGGCGACAAGCTCAGATACACGCTGCAAATCCACTTTGCTGCCTCCAACAATGTAGCCGAGTACGAGGCGCTCATACACGGGCTTCGGCTTTCCAAAGAGCTCGGCATTCGCCGGATCCTATGTTATGGCGACTCGGACTTGGTGGTCCAGCAATCATCCGGCGACTGGGACGCCAAGGACGCAAATATGGCAAGCTACCGCTTCCTCGTTCAGCAGATCAGTGGGTATTTTGAAGGATGCGAGTTCCTCCACGTACCGCGAGCCGACAACGAGCCAGCTGATGCTCTGGCTCGAATAGGCTCCACTCGGCAAGCAATACCAACCAGCGTCTCTCTACAACGCCTCCTCAAGCCGTCTATCAAGCCGTCTCCAGAGTCCGATTCCATCTTCGTGCCGCCTGACCCCGATGCGGCCGGGTCCGGCTCGAAGAACCAAGCAGGTGGCCCAGGGACTTCGATAGTCGGCCAGGGGGTATCTGCAGGCGGCTCAGGGACTTCCGTAGTTACGCCCGACCCGGGGACTGCCTCACCCGGCTCGGGGACTACGGTAGTCGGCCCGGAGACTACACCAACACAACAGGCGGCGGCCGACTCCAGCATTTCACCGCCCAGCCCGCCCGCCCTGGTCGTAGTAGCCGTTTTGGCAATAGAAGAAGTCGCAGCTCCGTCATGGGCTCAATCCATCCTCAACTTCCTAATAAACCAAGATCTGCCGGCTGACGAAGTAGAGGCAAGACAAGTCCAACGCCGAGCCGGAGCATACACAATCGTCAACAGAGAACTCGTCAAGCGCAGTGTCACTGGAGTCCTCCAGCGATGCGTCGAGCAAGAGAAGGGCATTGCAATCCTCAGAGACATCCACCAAGGAGAATGCGGCCACCACGCAGCCTCAAGATCACTCGTCGCCAAAGCCTTCCGCCATGGTTTCTTTTGGCCGACTGCTTTGGATGATGCCAAGGAGTTAGTTAAACATTGCAAAGGGTGCCAACTCTTCAGCTCCAAGCAACACATGCCGGCTTCAGCACTCAAGACCATTCCCCTCACTTGGCCCTTTGCCGTTTGGGGACTGGACATGGTGGGCCCATTCAAGACGGCGCACGGCGGCATGACACATCTGCTTGTCGCCGTGGACAAATTCACCAAATGGATTGAAGCAAAGCCGATCAAGAAGCTGAATGGGCCGACTGCCGTCACATTTATCGCAGATATAACAACTCGGTACGGCGTGCCACACAGCATCATCACCGACAATGGCACAAATTTCGCCAAGGGAGCCTTGGCACGTTTCTGCGCGACGCAAGGCATCCGGTTGGATCTAGCATCCGTCGCCCACCCGCAGTCAAACGGCCAGGTCGAGCGAGCCAACGGCCTCATCCTTTCCGGCGTCAAGCCCCAACTGATCGTACCACTGGAGCGTTCAGCCGGCTGTTGGCTCGATGAGCTGCCGGCTGTCCTCTGGAGTCTGCGCACTACACCAAACAAGTCAACCGGCTTCACCCCTTTCTTCCTTGTGTATGGTGCCGAGGCAGTCATCCCAACTGACATCGAGTTTGACTCGCCTCGAGTAACCATGTACACGGAAGCGGAGGCCAAGGAAGCACGAGAAGACGGCGTCGACCTGCTGGAAGAAAGCCGGCTATTAGCCCTCAGCCGGTCCGCCATCTATCAGCAGGGCCTGTGCCGCTACTACAGCCGGAAGGTCAGGCCAAGATCCTTCCAAGAGGGCGATCTTGTGCTCCGGCTGATCCAGCGAACAGCTGGCCAGCACAAGCTCTCGGCCCCTTGGGAGGGCCCCTTCGTCATCAGCAGAGCCTTAGGCAACGACTCCTACTACCTGATCGACGCGCAGAAGCCGAAGGCACAAAAGAGAGACGACTCCGTCAAGGAGTCGGAACGACCATGGAACGCCAACCTCCTCCAAAGGTTTTACAGCTGAAACGCAGTATGTATCACGCTAACTCTTGTACTAAGTACGAGACAATTGGGCCCCCGAGGAGAGCTCGGGGACTGCCATCTTTTGTCTATAAATGAAAAGTATCATGCTTATGGCCTTGTCATTGCATTCACCTTTTTCCGTCCGGCACCGGGTTCGACTAGTCGGCCCGGGGACTGGTCGCCTGGAGTTATATTAGAAGTCCTACCCGCAGTCAAACAAGTAGTGTGCCGGCTCCCAAGCCTTCTCTCGCCAAAAGTCGCAGTTCGAAGAATGGGCTGTCCGGCTGGCAAGAGTTAAGGGCAGGAACGGGTGCCCACACGAAAAACGGCTAGGGACTAACGGACTAATATAACAAAAGCCGGTTTTTCTCCCACCGCCGACCGGCTACCAGAGTAGCCGGCCGGCCGGCTTCCATTCACCTCGCTCCAATCTAAGAAAGCTCGAGTACTTGCCTTCCCAGAAGGGGAAGGCGGCAAAGGAAACAGCCTAAGGATAAAAAGCATACGTGAATGGAAACCAAACATGCACACGATAATATTTACATAAAAGACCTTCAAAAGGCCAGCATTCAATATAGTTTGGATACACCCCCAGTGGGTGGAACTGCGGAAGCTTAATAAAATTGTTCAGAAGGCAACAAGCTGGAAAAACAAGGACGACAGATCAAGCCAGCGGAGCGACTGACGAGTCGGGTAGGTCGGTGGAGACGGCAATGCCGGCTGGAGGAGTGGCCGGCTGGCGAACCTCGGCATGATCACCGCCTCCTGCCGAAGGCACACTTGCCCGCGCCTCGTTGCTGCAGGCACGGTCAGGCTGAGGCTGGCTGGCT
This sequence comes from Triticum urartu, assembly GCF_056163025.1. Lineage (NCBI taxonomy): Eukaryota > Viridiplantae > Streptophyta > Magnoliopsida > Poales > Poaceae > Triticum > Triticum urartu. Next base: position 74,241,761 of record NC_141873.1, on the reverse strand, counting down.
GTTCCACCGGCCGGCTCAACGTCTTCGCTTTCCTCTCCTTTGTCGTCTTCGCCTTCGTCGCTGGAGGCGATCTCTTCTGCCGAGTCTTCACCCACCGCCGGGTCCAGCCCGAACCACTCCTCCGGCTGGGCAACGCCTTCATCATTAATCTCGGGAGCGAAGACACTGATGTCAGTACACTCAGCGATTGTCGATGCGCGCTGAGCGATAGCCGGCCGCACCTCCGCTAGCTCTTCGTCGGCCTCCAGCCGCCAGGTGCGCAGCTGGTCCAGGTTCAGCCCCGGATACCAAGCTCGGACGAATTCCAGCGCCCGCCCGGCTCCAAGCCGGGCCGCCGACGCCTTCCAGGCCTCGAAGCGGCCAACCGCAACCTCCAGCCAGTCGGCAGTCCGACTCGGGGTGCGGGGAATCGTCTCGCTTGGCCAGAGGGCGGCCAACACCTGCGCTCCGGCGCACTGGAGGCGGCGGAGCATACGATGAGCCGGCTGCAGCCGCGCTTGGACCGCCAAGAGTTGCTCTTCGAGCGACCGACTCGCGTCCGGCGCGACTTCAGCCCCCGCCTGCCGGCGCGCTTCGCGATGGGCCTCGATGGTTTGGGCGGCGAAGACGGAGTAGCCAGGAAAGTAGTCTGCACAGAGAATAAAAAACAGCTCAAGTCAGAACACAAGTCAGGCGGCAAGGGGCAGGCAAGGAGCGAGAAAAGCGGCTTACCGTCGATCAAATCCTCAATACGGCCGAAGCCTTCATTCAGCACTTGCCTGGTCTCAGCCCAGCCCGCCGCTTCATTCTGGAACTCGGCCTTCAGGGCGGCTTCGTTATCCCGCGCCTTCTTCAGAGCTGCCTTGTGGCTCTCCTCCTGGTCACCCAGCTTCTTGGCCAGGCGGTCACGCTCCAGGACCAAGGCATCGTACTTGGTTTCCTTGGCGCGAAGGGCGGCCTGCGCCTCGCTGACCTGCCCCCTTAAGTCGGCATTGGCTTCCGCGAGCACGAAAGACAAAAGAAAAACCAGTAAGGTGAAGTCGTCAGGAAAGATCCGGCCCGACTGCTCAGCAGTCGACCCGAATCTCGGGGAGTACACCGAGTGGGTGCGCTAACGCGCCCCCACAGGAGATGAACGAAACCAAGTACGTACTCCGGCTGCTGATCAGGTCTTTGGTTCTCCGACCCAGCTCCTGAGCCTGGGAGTTGAAGGCGGCAGCACAGAGGTTATGATACACCTGGAAGATTAGACAGGAGGCGAGAATAAGGTAGTCGTCAAGGAAGATCCGACCCGACTGCTCAGCAGTCGGCCCGAATCTCAGGGACTACACCCAGTGGGTGCGCTGACACGCCCCCACGGAAGAAATCAAGAGAACAAAGCAACCAAAGATAGAAGACTCACCCGGATGATGGCCCGCGTCGCAAGGAACTCATGGCTGTATTGCTGCAGCGAGGCGGCTTGGGCCTGAAGCCGGTTCCGAACCTCTTGGGCCGCCACATTCAGCTCGCCCGTCCCGCTGCTGGGAGTCCACTCGGACATGCCGGTGCTGGCCGCCTCCAAGGCCTCCGCCGTCTGGCTGGCACCCGTAGCTCGGTGCGGCTCCGGCGCAGTGATGCCTCTCCCTGCGCGCTGGCGCATTGCCGGCCGCACCTCGAGGCCGGCTCCTGCTTCCGGCTCACCCTAAGCCGGCTGCTCTGGTGCCGCAGCCGACTGGCCACCTTGGCCCGCTCCGGTTGGCGCTGCCGGCGGCACCCTCTCCACGAAGATCACGAAGTCCTCCCTCCGCTCCATCACCGGCGGTTCTTGGTCGACCTCCTCCAGCGGAGGCACAGGAATGTTGGGGGCCACGGCGCGGAGGGGAATGGCTAGCAGCGGAGGTTGGTTGTGCGAAGCCTCCGCCTCCATCTCCGCAGCTGCCGCCTCCGCCCGGGCCTTGGCTGCTGCATCGGCCTGCTCCTTCGTCGCCTGGGCGGCCTTTCACTCCGCCGCCGCCCGCTCCTCCCGCGCCTCTCGTGCGTTCCGCTCCGTGGCCTCCCTGAGGTCGGCGTGGGGATCCACGCGGCGGGAGCTTGAAGACCCTCCAGTTGGCCCGACTACGGAGCCGCCCGGACCCCGCTCAAGGGAAAGCGGCGCCCTGTCCGGCGAGCAAAGAAAGGTTTAGAAGAGTTTTCAATCGAAAAGAAGAACAACAAAAATATGTATCCAAGCATTCGACGACTTATGCTGAGATCGCCTGCGGCTGCTTCACCGCCTTGCAGAAGCGGGCAGCCTTCGCGGCCGCCTCATCTCGCTTGGTCGCCGCCGTGGAAGCCTTGGACTTCTTCGGCCGGCTGCCGAAGAGGATCGACATGGCTCGGCGCTTCTGGGCGCCGCCGCCAGCAGCCGGCGCGGCGGATGAGCTCGCGCCTTGATGATCAGGCGCCGGCTGGCGGCGCGGGGCGACTTTGACCTCGGCATCATCCGGCCAGTCCTCGAAGCCGGCCGTGAGCCCCGCGCCTCCGGCCTCGTCGCTTTCCCCCACAATGGCGTCTTCCATGGCGGCCGCTCCCAAGTCCGGGTCGTCGGCGTCGTCCACCGTGCGGTCAGGGACGAGCTGGTGCTCTACCCCTGCGTCCCCGGTCGTCGGCGGAAGGAGAGGGTTCTGCTAGGGGCAAACCGACTGATCAAAGAGTCGGCTATCATGAGGCTGGCTACCAAAGGAAGAAAAGAAGAAAGAACTTACGACGGGCGGAGGGTTGGCGCGAGAGTACGGCCCCTTGCCGTACCGCCAATCCTCGGCGAGCTTGCAGTTGGAAATATAGTTCACCATGTAGGAGACCTCCGCATGAGGCATCTCCCTGGTGCTTAGCCGGCTTGGGTCAAAGCGGCCGCTCATCTGACAAACCATGTGAGGCCGGCTTTGGAGGGGAAGAACCCGGCGCTCCACGAAGGCGGCCACCAAGTCGGCTCCGGTTAGGCCCTCCGACTGGATCATCACCCGAAGCCAGGAGACAGCTGCGTTCCCGGACTGAGACAACGACCTGGCCCGGAAGCTCCACGAAGGTCGCCTCCCAGCCGGCGGGCCGGCTTCATAAGCCGGCAGGTTGACGTAGTCGCCTTGCTGCGCGACATTCTTCACGTAAAAGTATGACTTCTGCCAGAGCTTCACCGACTGGATCAGCGGGATGGGCGGGAACGGGTTGTTCTCGCTCGCCCGCCTCATGGCAATGAAGGCTCCGCAAGGGGCGGGCACGCCCGCGACGATGGTGCCAAGCTTGCTTTCGAAGAATTCCGCCCAGAGCTCGAGCGTGGGGAGGACCCCAAGGAAGCCCTCGCACAGCGTGACGAAGGCCGACAACAGCATCACCGCGTTGGGCGTGAGGTGATGCGGCTGGAGCTTGTAGAATTCGAGGAAGGCTCGGAGGAACCCGCTCGCCGGAAGGCCGAAGCCGCGCAGGCAGTGCGAGCGGAAGATCACCCGCTCGCCCTCCTCCGGTGACGGCAAAATCTCCTTCTCCGGCGCTAGACGAACCCGAACGAAGTTCTCACCGGGCAGGCGTCGCGTCTGGCGGAGGAACGCGACGTGGTCCTCATGGACGTTGGAGCCATCCCACGAGCTTGACAGCGCCATGGGGCAGCGCGGTGAGAAGCAAGACGATGCGGCGGCGGAGCGGCGCGGCAAAGAGTTACTGCGGCGGTGGGAAGGAGAAGAAGGAAGACGAGAAAGGGCGGAGTGAGGGAGAGCGTGCGAGCCTCTGCCGCTCCCCTCCTCCTCCTACTTATAGACCGCGCAGCGGAGCCGAGGAGGCGCGGCATGGGGGAACATGGGGATCAACTGCGCCCACTCCCCCACGTCCCGCGATTATTATGCCTTGATAGCAGAATAAAACCGCCGCGAGAAGGTGAGCGGTCCATGTGGGCCGCAGAAGATCCACGCTCGGGCCGAGGCCTAGTAGTGGCGGGCCTGGGCCTGCGGCGGCGTCCCGTCGCACACGTGCACTGGCAGGGTTTCCTTGCCACGTGGCCCGTGGGATGGCCTGCGGACAGCTCGCAGGTCGACTGCGTTCCCGCCTACGAGAAACGGAGCTCTCCGAAGTCGACGCACACAAGCAAAGTCGGCCCCTCAGGATAGGAAGCTGACCAAGCTTCTCGTCCCTTTATCAGCTTCGAAGCTCACTCAGCTTCGGGGACTACTGTCGGAGTAAGTGACCACGGGTAGCCTAGCCGGCTCCCCCTGGCCTTTCTGAAAAAATTACGAGCCGATCCGGCTCTCAAGAAACCAAGACATGGGGCCGCCTTCCCCCTGGCCGGCTGTCTCCCAGGCCGGCTATTGGAAGGCGGCCCGACATCAGCCCTCATGAAGGAAGCCGCGGGAGGGCCGGCTCCGAGGAGCCGGCTGCGAGAAGGCCGACTCCAAGGAGCCGGCTCCCATAAAGCGGTCAAGACCGTACCCGCAAAGTCTGCATCCACCTAACGGCGATGTGACGGGGCGTGTCTACAGTGAAGCCTGCCACCCCCGAATCCCGGAGCGCGCCTGGCGCAGTGCGCCGTACGGGTGGCCATGACCCGTCTGGCGCAGCACTGTTGCCACGTTGACCCTGACGTCATCCACGACGGGCTACCAGTACGGCCCACGGGCGGTGGGCCCTTCAGACAGAGAGACACCCGAAGGCGGCCTGGCCTCCCCCAGTCGGCCCAAGACGGAACCGGCTCTCTCCTGCCGGCTTGCCACTCCCTCGAAGGAGGCGCCCCATTAAGGAGACAAGACGCGGTGAGGCTATAGTGGTCACCCGCCGGACGGTAGCACTGTAGCCACGCTTACCTCGGCGAAGCCCTCGTCACCAAGATTGAGCAACAGTGACCAGCCACCGACAAGGCCCTGGACAGTGGGGCCTGCCTGTCGACCAAGGAGCCGGTAGCCGGCGGGACCCACCGGCCGGGGGGGCCCAGCAGCCGGCGCAGAAGCTGGAGAGTGAAGACACAGACGGCTGGGCCCCACGCCCAGCCGGATTACCATTGTACCCCCGGGGGGTAGGCCTATATAAACCCCCCGGGACACCCATGCAAAGGATTGATCCCTGCTAGTTTTAGACACCACGTAGGGAGGAGAAGAGAGCAAGCAGAGCCCTTCTTCCTCCTCTCGCCAAACAGCTCAAGGAGCATCGTGTAGCTACTTGTTCATCTAGTGATCATGCGAAGACCCCGCAGAGCAGCAGTAGGGGTGTTATCTCCATGGAGAGCCCCGAAGCTGGGTAAGATTCGCCGGCGTGCATGTCTTCGCCTCATCCCGTTTCCAGGCACCGGCAATATTTTACTGGCTCCCACAACGATAAGCCACCCGTTGGCATATGTCGCACCTACCACCCGACAATCTTCATTAGCCAAGCGTCATTGCCCTCATTGTTGGAGGAGGAGGGAGACGACATGATGCTTAGCTTTGACAACCCTGGCAGAAAACAGCTCGAAACAAGAACAAGAGATTTTTGCGTGATACGGTGGTCGAAACCTTCGAGAGATTATATAATGAATTTTTACTGACCAAAATACATAACGTGTAAGAAAACGGAGTCCGGAGAGCACACGAGGTGCCCACGAGGTAGGGGGGCGCGCCCAGGGGGTAGGGCACGCCCTCCACCCTCGCGGAGCCCTCGTGTCCTTCTCGGACTGCTTCTTATTTTTCTATTTTTCTAAATATTCCAGAACGGAAGAAAATTGCCATTAGAACTGTTTTGGAGTCGGTTTACTTACCGTACCACATACCTATTCCTTTTCGGAGTCTGAAACATTTCGGAAAGTGTCCCTTATGTCTTCCTCCGGGGTTACGGTTTCAATAACATTGGTTTCAACATTTATAGGATTACCTGAGATATAATGTTTAATTCTTTGACCGTTCACCACCTTCGGATTTGTGCCTTCGAAGTTGTTGATTTTTATGGCACCGGAACGATAGACCTCCTCGATAACGTAAGGACCTTCCCATTTAGAGAGAAGTTTTCTGTAGCGACCAGACCTCAAACATTCTGGTCTCTGTGCTCAGGTGTCATCCCTGGATCAGTAATGCTGACACCACCAAATACTTGGAGGATTTATAACAGAGTAGCAATCACACACTTACTACATCGAGTGTCTCAATAGAGAACTTATTACAATAAATATGGCTTAAGGCCATCTAATAACGATAACGGCGGAAGGCTTGGAAGATAAGTGAGTCCATCAACTCCAACGGCATCACTGAGTATAGAACCATGACCTAAAAACTCCTTAATCGTCGTCTGAAAAGTCTGCAAGATTAACGTTGCAGCCCGAAACGGGCCAGCACATGGAATATGCTGGCAAAGTAACACATAGAGAGTAATGGAATGAAATAGCTATACTATATGCATATTTGGCTGGTGGAAAGCTCTATGGTTACAATTTTGCATAAAGCCAATTTTTCCCTACTGCAAATGAATAAATTTTATTTAACTATCATGGTAGTTGTTAAACATTGAGAATGGTTGACAGCATTCTCAATCCCAATTAAGCATCATCATTAACAAAACCCAACAAAATTAATTTAGAGTAACATGTTGAGATTCACATGATAATCCAAGTACTAGATACTCAAGATGCCCATAACTGAGGACATGGCTAACCCTGATTAGTTTATACACTCTGCAGAGGTTTGCGCACTTTTCCCCACAAGACTCGATCGCCTCCGTTTGGTTTCTCGCACTACATGGTGTTTGAGAAGACGGATGACCGAGACATAGTCTTTCAGAAGTGCTAGCACCTTACGATGGATAGACCGTTACACCTACTTTCCCCTACATCTGCTAGTCTACCCTGTAAGAGTGCGCACAACTTAATCAACTATGATATATCCCAAAATAGCTTGTGGCTGCACACGGAAGTTTCTAGTATGAATAATCTCATGATCCCTTTGGGCCTGGGTGGCGGTCCATAAAGAAAAACAGGCAATCCTGGAATACCCAGGTACCTCAATCCACCCAGATGTGTGTTTAAGTTGCCACATTAGATAAACCATTAATTAACAAACTCACATCTGTCATGGAATCACTCACCCAATCCACGTCTACTAGCATAGCATGGCATAATGGCAAACATAGAAGTAACTCCCAAAGGTTTGAAAATAAACAGGTAATAGGTACTACCTCAACTACTTCCCAATCCCACAATTTAATTAGATCCTAATCATGCAATGTTTGAGGATTGATCTAATGCAATAAAACTGGGTAGTCGGAGGTATGATCAAAGTCTTACTTGCCTTGCTGATGATCCGCGAAACCTAGAGATTCGAAGTAACAGGCGGCGCACTCCAGGTATTCTATCACAGACAAACAAACAAGCATACAATAAGTATTCATTTAATGCACGGGTAAACCTCAAATAAGAGATCTAACCAGAAGGTTCAACTTAAGAACTCCGGTTTGCAAAAAGAATCAAATCAAAGGAAGCAACGAAAGTCAAACGGCAAAAGAAACAGGCTTCATTTACTATTCTGGATCTAGGGCAATTTTTATAGTGGCAAAAACTTGTTTAAGTTGGTTAAATGTATAGAGGGTTTCGAGACGAAACTCCAGGCGCTTGAATCGCCTGATTCCGATAGACGAGCGAAAAGTTATACTAAAACGAAAATCGGATCAGGAATCGCGATCAGAAAAATCGCGGATTTAATCTGAGAAAAAGAAAAACGACGAACATTCGCTAGAACGAACGAACGGATGAACGCTCGCTAATTAAATAAATCGGAAAAATCGATCTATTTAAAAAAACCGAAACAAAAAAAACCGACAAAACCGTCGGAAAAACCGAACGGTTTTTCGAAAAAAAGAAACCGGCATCTAAAAAAAATCTACCGGCAACTCCGGCGGCGGCGGCGGTCGGCAGCGGTAGCTAGGGCGGGGCTGGGGCTAGGGTTTGGGTGGGGAGGCTCCCAGGCTGGGCTCCCGTCTTATAAAGCCCGATCGGGCCTAGTGTCCAGGTCGGACACGGCCAGTAGGTCGGTTGCGTTTTTTTTAAATTATTCTGCGCTGAAAAACAAATAAAATAAATACTAAACGGACTCCAAAAATCCCGAAATAAATTTTCCCGGGCTTCTAAAATCAAGCCGCACAAGGTGAACATTTATTTGGGGCCTAAATGCAATTTTGGAAAACACACATTTTTCCTAAATTCAAATAAAACAACGAAAAACTCCGAAATAGAACTTTATTTGATTTTATTATTAAATCCTCAATATTTCTTTATTTTGCGAAAGTCATTTTATTCCCTCTCTCATATTTTTGTAATAGAAATAATTGATGATAAAATAATTAAAATCAAATGATCCTATTCTCAAAATTTGAGAAAACTCAAATATGAAAATAACGAAATCCCCAACTCTCTCCGTGGGTCCTTGAGTTGCGTAGCATTTCTAGGATCAAAACCAAAAGCAAATAAAATATGATATGCAATGATGATCTAGTGTACAACATTCCAAATTGAAAATTTGGGATGTTACAAACCTACCCCCCTTAAGATGAATCTCGCCCTCGAGATTCGGGTTGGCTAGAAAATAGGTGAGGGTGGTCCTTGAGCAAATCTTCCTCTCGCTCCCACGTGGCTTCATCCTCCATGTGGTGGCTCCACTGAACCTTGCAAAACTTGATAACCTTGCTGCGGGTGACTCGACTGGCATACTCTAGAATCTTAACTGGTTTCTCCTCATAGGTCAAATCGTTATGCAACTGAATTGCTTCCAATGGCACTGTGTCTCTCAAGGGTATGTCAGCCATCTCCGCGTGGCACTTCTTCAACTGAGAAACGTGGAACACATCATGAACTCCTGACAATCCTTCAGGCAATTCCAACTTGTAGGCCACTTCTCCCATACGTTCCAATACTCGGTATGGTCCTACAAATCGTGGCGCTAACTTTCCCTTAACACCAAAACACTTTGTTCCCCGAAGTGGGGATACTCGAAGATAAACTCTGTCTCCGACTTCGTAAATTGTCTCCTTGCGTTTAGAATCTGCATAACTCTTCTGTCTGGACTGGGCTACCTTAAGCCTATCGCGAATCAATTTCACCTTCTATTCAGACTCCTTAATCAAATCAGGTCCAAACAACTGGCGGTCTCCAACTTCATCCCATGACAACGGTGTCCTGCACCTCCTTCCGTACAAGGCTTCGAAAGGGGCCATCTTTAAACTGGATTGATAGCTGTTGTTGTAAGAGAACTCTGCATACGGCAAATTCTTGTCCCAACTAGATCCATAATCTAGCGCACAAGCTCTCAGCATGTCCTCCAAAATCTGATTGACTCTCTCAGTCTGTCCATCTATCTGTGGATGAAAAGTTGTGCTGAACTCTAGCCTGGTACCCAAAGTTTCGTGCAACTGATTCCAGAACTTTGAAATAAACTGGGTTCCTCTATCTGATACTATACTCCTCGGAACTCCATGTAAGCATACAATCCTGGTCATGTATATCTTTGCCAACCTAGCACTGGTGTAAGTGGTCTTTACCGGGATGAAATGAGCTACTTTCGTCAACCGATCAACTACAACCCAAATCGAGTCGTAGCCGGAACGAGTCATGGGTAATCCCATGATGAAATCCATGCCTAACTTATCCCACTTCCATTCGGGTATCAGCAATGGCTGTAGCAATCCTGCTGGCTTCTGATGCTCTGCCTTTACTCTCTGACATACATCACATACTGCTACATACTCCGCAATATCCTTCTTCATTCCGGTCCGCCAGAAAATATCCTTCAAATCCAAATACATCTTGGTATTTCCTGGGTGAATCGAATATGGTGAATCGTGTGCCTCTTGCAGAATCAACTTCCTGATCTCCAGGTCATTGGGCACATAAACACGGTCTTCAAACCATAGGGTGTCGTGCTCATCCTCACAAAATCCTTTAGCCTTTCCTTCGCTCATTTTCTCCTTTATAGAGGCAATCTCCTTGTCAGTCTTCTGAGCTTCTCTGATTCTATCCATCAAAGTTGACTGAATCTCCAATGCTGCTACATAGCCTCTCGGAACTATTTCCAAACATAGTTCACGAAGATCCTCGGCTAACTCCTTTGGTATTTCTCCCATCATTAGTGTATTGACATGGCTTTTACGGCTCAATGCGTCAGCTACTACATTAGCTTTTCTGGGATGGTAATGTAATCTCATATCATAATCCTTGATGAGATCCAACCATCTCCTTTGCCTGAGGTTTAACTCCTTCTGCGTGAAAATGTATTTCAAACTCTTGTGGTCCGTATACACCTCACAATGATTTCCAATGAGGAAATGTCTCCATGTTTTCAATGCATGCACTACGGCTGCTAACTCCAAATCATGCGTAGCATAATTCAACTCATGAGGCTTAAGCTGTCTTGAGGCATATGAAACAACTCTCCCTTCCTGCATAAGCACTGCTCCAAGTCCTCGACGTGAAGCGTCGTAGTACACCTCATAGTCCTTGGTCTGGTCTGGCAAAATCAACACTGGTGAAGTAACCAAGCGTTTCTTCAACTCCTGGAAACTAGCCTCACACTCCTCGGTCCATATGAACTTGGTATCCTTCTTCAACAACTCAGTCATAGGCTTCGCAATCTTTGGGAAATTCTCAATAAATCTCCGGTAGTATCCTGCGAGTCCAAGGAAACTCCGGATCTCGCCAACTATGGTTGGTGCTTCCCACTTGGTCACGGTATCAACTTTAGTGGGATCTACTGATATACCTTCTCCGGATATAATGTGTCCGAGGAATCCTACTTCCTTCAACCAAAACTCACATTTGCTGAACTTGGCATACAACTGATGTTCTCTGAGCTTCTCAAGTACCAATCGCAAATGTTCCTTATGCTCCTCTTCATTCTTCGAGTAAACCAGGATATCATCAATGAACACCACGACGTACTTATCCAAAAATTCCATAAACACTTTGTTCATCATGTTCATAAAATAGGCATTTGTGTTAGTCAGACCAAATGATATAATGGTAAAAGCTGTCTTAGGTATATCCTGTTCTTGAATCTTCAACTGGTGGTATCCTGATCGTAGATCGATCTTGGAAAATACTTTAGCTCCTTGCAATCGATCAAATAGATCATTGATCATTGGTAGTGGGTACTTATTCTTGATCGTTACTTCATTCAACCCACGATAATCAACAACCATCCTTAACGATCCATCCTTTTTCTCCACTAGAAGTACTGGTGATCCCCAAGGCAACGAACTTGGGCGAATGTAACCTTTATCCAGTAACTCCTTAATCTGCTTCTTGATCTCCATCAAATCCTTTGCAGGCATCCTGTATGGTCTCTTTGATATTGGCCCTGTGCCTGGCAATAGCTCAATCAAAAACTCAATATCTCTACCCGGTGGCATGCCTGGCAACTCTTCTGGAAATACTTCAGGGAAATCCCTTACCACTGGTACTTCCTCCTGCACAACTCCTGTTAAACAATTTACTTGAGTCCCTTTTGGCACATGTCGGGATACATACTTGATCCTTCTCCCTTCTGGGGTGGTAAGAAAAATTGTCTTACTGGCGCAATCAATGTTTCCTCCATACATCGATAGCCAATCCATACCCAGAATTACATCCAATCCTTGTGATTCCAAAATGATTAAATCCGAGGGAAACACATGCCTACCTATACTCAATGGCACTTGAAAACATCCTTGACTGGCCATATACTCCGCTCCTGGTGAGCTTACTAGCATAGGTGTTCTAAGAACCTTAGTGGGCAAGTTATACTTATCCACAAATCCCCTTGATATGTATGAATGCGATGCACCAGTATCAAAAAGAACGAGTGCAGTAAATGACTTAACCAAAAACTTACTGATTACGGCATCCGGCTGCTCTTCAACCTCCTCCACGTTAACGTGGTTCACCTGTCCCGTGTTGAAAGGGTTCGGCTTCTTCCCAGAGCTTCCATTGCCATTCTGGCCTTCAGGACATTCATTGGCATAATGTCCGGTCTTCTGACACTTAAAGCAAGTGACTTGGCTCAGGTCTTTCTTGGCTGGGGTTGTTGGGTTGGTGCGGTTCTGGCCGTTTCTTCCTCCATTGCCATTACCATTTTTGGTGCCATTGTGATTGTGCGAGCTACCTCCTCTATGGGTATGCTGAAAATGTCCTCCCGATCTAGGGGTAAAACGTGGCTTCTGCTGAGCTCCTGAATTGTACTTTCCTTGTCCATACTTCCTCTTGCGATTTTCAATTTGCTGCTGCTTGCCTTCAATCATAAGAGCATGGTCTACCAACTCCTGGTAGTTGTTGAAGGTTGCTATCATCAACTGCATGCTCAACTCATCATTTAGTCCTTCCAGAAACTTCTCCTGCTTTGCTGCATCCGTAGTAACGTCATCTGGGGAATAACGTGCTAATTTACTAAAGTCCTCCACATGCTGGCCAACTGTTCGTCCTCCTTGGCGAAAGTTGCGAAACTCTCGCTTCTTCATGGCCATAGCTCCTGCTGAAACATGGGCAGTATGAAAAGCCTGCTGAAACTAGTCCCATGTGACAGTGTCGACAGGGAAAGTGGCTATGAAATTCTCCCACCATGATGCTGCGGGTCCTTCAAGCTGATGTGCAGCAAACTTCACCTTCTCCGCATCTGTGCATCCTGCTGTGGTCAACTCTCTAGCTGTCCTGCGGAGCCAATCATCTACTACTATTGGTACGGTGCTACTGGAAAACACCGGCGGATTCAGCCTAAGAAAAAGGGCTAAGTGATCAACAGGTGGTGGTGGTGGTGGGCTGTTGTTGTTGTTCCCCTGATTCTGATTCTGGACTAGCAACTGCATCAATGTGTTCTGCTGCTGGATCAACTGGGTGAGCTTCGGTGGAAAGGTAAATCCGGGGTCACGTCTTGAAGGCATCTGAGGGTTTAGAAAATATGAGATTTAAGAATAGAGGGGGTCTAAAGAGAAAACACTACCCATATGCACATGAGGCAAAAGCAAACAATTCACTTCATTCAATCAAACAAGGGCATACAATCGATCTAACTATCGCAAAAGTGCTCAGACTACTGTATTTACATGGTGGACTACTACTACTGATGAGGTGGTCTAGTAGAAATATTCTTCAGTTGCAGACTCCATGATATCTGCTCCGGCTTCATCAACATAGTCATCATCGCTATCATCGGGGTCTGGGTCGGTGTCGTCGATGATGATGTAGTCTTCCGAGCGAATCTCCCTGGGTTCTTCGTCTTCATCTACTGGTGTAGGGCCTCCCATAAATATTCCGATCTTCTTGATCAGATCGTCATTCTTCTCCACCAATACTTCTGTTTCTTCTTCATAATCCTCACGTGTAGCCTTGAGTTCATCCTCCAGTTCCTTGATTCTTGTCCTTGCCTACTTCAGGTCTATCATGTCGGCGCACATCTGGTTCTCCTGATATCGAATATGCTGGTTTAATTCCTGGATAAAAGCTGCAACTGATCTATCCTTTCTGGTGCTGATCATCTCCCAGTGCTCATCTCGGCGCCCACAAATCTGGTAGATAGTATCCTTGAGATCATTGCGGTAGACATCTCCAATGCGTCCCATGGTAATGTGAGCTGCCATGCTCTTTCCTAGACTCCAAGTTGGAGCATCAAAAGAAAACTCTATGGGCTCAGTGACTGGCATGAACGTCCTTCCTAGAACTTGGACTTGAATCATCCAGCGCTCTTCTTCAGGTAAAGTGGCGTTGTAGGTTCCGGTGAAGCTTGGTACTCCTATGTTCAGGTATCTAGTGACTTCCTTCAAGTGACGTCCAAAGGGTGTATCTTCATCTGGTTGCGTGAACTTGTTCCTTGCGCCCGCCATCCTAAGGAGTAGAAAAGATGAGAGGTCAGAAGAGAAGAGAGTGAATAGTGATCTAGGTCTTTAGCTTAGTGGTCGTGTCCTACAGTCAGCGTGTGCTCTGATACCATCTCTGTAGCGACCAGACCTCAAACGGTCTGATCTCTGTGCTCAGGTGTCATCCCTGGATCAGTAATGCTGACACCACACAATACTTGGAGGATTTATAACAGAGTAGCAATCACACACTTACTACATCGAGTGTCTCAATAGAGAACTTATTACAATAAATATGGCCTAAGGCCATCTAATAACGATAACAGCGGAAGGCTTGGAAGATAAGTGAGTCCATCAACTCCAACGGCATCACTGAGTATAGAACCACGACCTAAAAACTCCTTAATCGTCGTCTGAAAAGTCTGCAACATTAACGTTGCAGCCCGAAACGGGTCAGCACATGGAATATGCTGGCAAAGTAACACATAGAGAGTAATGGAATGAAACAGCTATACTATATGCATATTTGGCTGGTGGAAAGCTCTATGGTTACAGTTTTGCGTAAAGCCAATTTTTCCCTACTGCAAAGGAATAAATTTTATTTAACTATCATGGTAGTTGTTAAACATTGAGAATGGTTGACAGCATTCTCAATCCCAATTAAGCATCGTCATTAACAAAACCCAACAAAATTAATTTAGAGTAACATGTTGAGATTCACATGATAATCCAAGTACTAGATACTCAAGATGTCCATAACCGGGGACACGGCTAACCATGATTAGTTTATACACTCTGCAGAGGTTTGTGCACTTTTCCCCACAAGACTCGTTCGCCTCCGTTTGGTTTCTCGCACTACATGGTGTTTGAGAAGACGGATGACCGAGACATAGTCTTTCAGAAGTGTTAGCACCTTACGATGGATAGACCGTTACACCTACTTTCCCCTACATCTGCTAGTCTACCCTGTAAGAGTTCGCACAACTTAATCAACTATGCTAGAGCCCATAATAGCTTGTGGCTGCACACGGAAGTTTCTAGTATGAATAATCTCATGATCCCTTTGGGCCTGGGTGGCGGTCCATAAAGAAAAACAGGTAATCCTGGAATACCCAGGTACCTCAATCCACCCAGATGTGTGTTTAAGTTGCCACCTTAGATAAACCATTAATTAACAAACTCACATCTGTCATGGAATCACTCACCCAATCCACGTCTACTAGCATAGCATGGCATAATGGCAAACGTAGAAGTAACTCCCAAAGGTTTGAAAATAAACAGGTAACAGGTACTACCTCAACTACTTCCCAATCCCACAATTTAATTAGATCCTAATCATGCAATGTTTGAGGATTGATCTAATGCAATAAAACTGGGTAGTAGGAGGTATAATCAAAGTGTTACTTGCCTTGCTGATGATCCGCGAAACCTAGAGATTCGAAGTAACAGGCGGCGCACTCCGGGTATTCTATCGCAGACAAACAAACAAGCATACAATAAGTATTCATCTAATGCACGGGTAAAACTCAAATAAGAGATCTAACCAGAAGGTTCAACTTAAAAACTCCGGTTTGCAAAAAGAATCAAATCAAATGAAGCAACGAAGTCAAACGGCAAAAGAAACAGGCTTCGTTTACTATTCTGGATCTAGGGCAATTTTTACAGTGGGAAAACTTGTTTAAGTTGGTTAAACGGATAGAGGGTTCCGAGGAGAAACTCCAGGCGCTTGAATCGCCTGATTCCGATAAACGAGCGAAAAGTTATACTAAAACAAAAATCGGATCAGGAATCGCGATCAGAAAAATCGCGGATTTAATCAGAGAAAAAGAAAAACGACGAACGTTCGCTAGAATGAACGAACGGACGAATGGTCGCTAATTAAATAAATCGGAAAAACCGATCTATTTAAAAAAACGAAACAAAAAAACGACAAAACCGTCGGAAAAACCGAACGGTTTTTCGGAAAAAAACCGGCGTCTAAAAAAAATCTACCGGCAACTCCGGCGAGAACTCCGGCGGCGGCGGCGGTCGGTGGTGGCGGGCGGCGGTGGTGGCGGCGGTAGGCGGCGCGGGCGGCGGCGGCTAGGGCGGGGCTGGGGCTAGGGTTTGGGTGGGGAGGCTCCCGGGCTGGGCTACCGGCTTATAAAGCCCGATCGGGCCTAGTGTCCAGGTCGGACACGGCCCGTAGGTCGGTTGCGTTTTTTTAAATTATTCCGCACCGAAAAACAAATAAAAGAAATACTAAACGGACTCCAAAAATGCCGAAATAAATTTTCCCGGGCTTCTAAAATCAAGCCGCACAAGGTGAACATTTATTTGGGGCCTAAATGCAATTTTGTAAAACGCACATTTTTCCTAAATTCAAATAAAACAACAAAAAACTCTGAAATAAAACTTTATTTGATTTTATTATTAAATCCTTAATATTTCTTTATTTTGGGAAAGTCATTTTATTCCCTCTCTCATATTTTTGTAATAGAAATAATTGATGATAAAATAATTAAAATCAAATGATCCTATTCTCAAAATTTGAGAAAACTCAAATATGAAAATAACGAAATCCCCAACTCTCTCTGTGGATCCTTGAGTTGCGTAGCATTTCTAGGATCAAAACCAAAAGCAAATAAAATATGATATGCAACGATGATCTAGTGTATAACATTCCAAATTGAAAATTTGGGATGTTACATTTTCCTGCAAAAAATCTTAAACGAGAGTTGTATAGCAATACATAGTCACCTACATTATACTCACGCTTTTGTATCCTTTTGTCATGCCATTTTTTGACTTTTTCTTTAAACAACTTGGCATTTTCGTAGGCTTGGGTTCTCCATTCATCAAGTGATCTAATGTCAAATAACCTCTTCTCACCGGCAAGTTTGAAATCATAATTGGGCTCTTTAATAGCCCAATAAGCCTTATGTTCTAGTTCGAGAGGTAAGTGACATGCTTTTCCATAAACCATTTTATACGGAGACATACCCATAGGATTTTTATATGCGGTTCTAGAGGCCCATAATGCATCGTCAAGTTTCTTGGACCAATTCTTTCTAGATCCATTAACAGGCTTTTGCAAAATTAATTTGAGTTCTATGTTGCTCAATTCTACTTGACCACTATACTGTCGATGGTAAGGAGATGCAATTCTATGATTAACATCATATTTAGCAAGCATTTTACGGAAAGCACCATGAAGAAAATGTGAACCACCATCAGTCATTAAATATCTAGGGACTCCAAACCTTGGAAAAATAACTTCTTTAAGCATTTTAATAGAAGTGTTATGATCAGCACTACTAGTTGGAATAGCTTCTAGCCACTTAGTAACGTAATCAACAGCAACTAAAATATGTGTATATCCATTAGAGGCAGGAAAAGGTCCCATATAATCAAAGCCCGAAACATCAAATGGTTCAATAACAAGTGAATAATTCATAGGCATTTCTTGACGTCTACTAATATTACCAATTCTTTGACATTCATCACAAGACAAGACAAACTTACGGGCATCCTTGACAAGAGTAGGCCAATAAAAACCGGATTGCAATACCTTGTGTGCAGTTCTATCTCCAGCATGGTGTCCTCCATACGCCTCGGAGTGACACTTGCATTGGATCTGTTGCTATTCATGTTCAGGTACACAACGTCTAATAACACCATCTACTCCTTCTTTATAAAGATGTGGGTCATCCCAAAAGTAATGTCTCAAATCATAAAAGAACTTTTTCTTTTGCTGGTATGTGAAACTAGGTGGTATAAATTTAGCAGCAATGTAATTAGCATAATCAGCATACCATGGAGCAGTATGAGTAGCATTTATGACATTTAATTTTTCATCACGAAAGCTATCATCAATAGGTAGTGGGTCATCAAGAACATTTTCTAACCTAGACAAGTTGTCTGCAACGGGGTTATCAGCTCCTTTTCCATCAACAATATGCAAATCAAATTCTTGTAGTAAGAGAACCCATCTAATAAGTCTAGGTGTAGCATCTTTCTTTTCCAGAAGATATTTAACAGCAGCATGATCAGTGTGAATAGTTACTTTAGAATCAACAATATAAGGTCTGAACTTATCACGGGAAAATACAACTGCTAAGAATTCTTTTTCAGTAGTAGTATAATTTCTCTGAGCATTGTCTAGAGTTTTACTAGCATATTGAATAACATTTAATTTCTTATCAACTCTTTGCCCTAGAACAACACCTACAGCATAATCACTAGCATCACACATAATTTTAAAGGGTAAATTCCAATCAGGTGGCTGAACAATCGATGCAGAGATCAATGCTTTCTTAAGTATTTCAAATGCTTCTACACAGTCATCATCAAAAACAAATGGTATATCTTTTTGTAATAAATTAGTCAGAGGCCGAGAAATTTTTGAGAAGTCCTTAATGAACCTCCTATAAAAACTGGCGTGACCAAGGAAACTTATTATACCTTTGATGTCCTTGGGACATGGCATCTTTTCAATAGCATCAACCTTGGCTTTATCAACCTCAATACCTCTTTCAGAAACTTTATGCCCCAAGACAATACCTTCATTAACCATAAATTGAAACTTCTCCCAATTCAAGACAAGGTTAGTTTCTTCACATCTTTGCAAAACTCGATCAAGGTTGCTTAAGGAATCATCAAAAGAGTATCCATAGATGGAGAAATCATCCATGAAAACTTCACAAATATTTTCACAAAAGTCAGAGAATATAGCCATCATGCATCTTTGAAAGGTAGCGGGTGCATTACATAAACCAAAAGGCATACGTCTATAAGCAAAAGTACAAAAAGGGCAAGTAAAAGTAGTCTTTGATTGGTCATTGGCTGACACAGGTATTTGAGAGAACCCAGAATAACCATCTAGAAAGCAAAAATGTGTATGTTTGGATAATCTTTCTAGCATTTGGTCGATAAAAGGTAAGGGGTAATGATCTTTTTTAGTAGCTTTATTTAATTTGCGGAAAACAATTACCATCCTATAACCTGTAATAATTCTTTGCGGGATCAACTCATCTTTATCATTAGGAACGACACTAATACCTCCCTTCTTAGGGACACAATGGACATGACTTACCCACTGACTATCAGCAACAGGATAAATTATACCTTCCTCAAGAAGCTTTAGTATTTCCTTTCTTACCACTTCCTTCATCTTAGGATTCAGCCGTCGTTGATGATCACGAACTGGTTTGGCATCTTCCTCCAAATTTATTTTGTGTTGACACAGAGTGGGATTAATGCCCTTAAGATCATCAAGAGTATATCCAATAGCAGCACGGTGCTTCTTCAGAGTTTTCAATAATCTCTCTTCTTCATGCTCTGAAAGTTTAGCACTAATAATAACATGATATATCTTCTTCTCATCAAGATAAGCATATTTAGGAGTATCAGGTAACGGTTTAAGCTCAAACACGGGATCACCCTTGGGTGGAGGAGGATTCCCTAGGATTTCAACAGGCAAATTGTGTTTCAGGATAGGTTCCTGTTTAAAGAATACTCCATCTATTTCCCTTCTTTCATTAAACATATCATTTTCATGGTCTAGCAAATATTGTTCTAAAGGATCACTACACTAGAAAAAGAAGACACATCCGTGACATTTTGGGCCGAACGGAATTTTTTTCTGTCATACATATGACACTTCTATGACGATAATTGTGACAAAACCCGATATAATCATAGATGTGGTGGGCTCCTACTTCTATGACAAAAAATCATGACAGAAAATGGGCTTTTCGTCCTGGGCGGGCCAGAGACACAACTGCATGACATTCTTTGGGCCATCCATGACGGAAAAAACCGTGGTACAAGCGAGGGGGAGGAAAATTTAGGGGAGTTCCCGGTTATGGTGGGAGGTCGTGGGCCGAGCGATGCGCGTTTCTCTCGTACACATACGCGCATGTGTGCGAGGCGTTGGCTCCAACTGAACCCGAGCGAGGCGTTGGGCTCTAACTGAACCCGAGCGATTGCACTACAGGCTACGCGTTACTAAACCCGAGCGATCGATTGATGGATGTTAACTGAACCCGATCGAGCGACTCCTTCACTACTGCTGCTAACTGAAGCCGATCGATGCTGCCTCTGGGATGAACAGTGAGCATTGCAGGGGGGGGTTGGATGAACAGTGAGCGGTGGCGTTGCCTTTGGATGAACAGGACCCCGTGGTGTGGTGGAGGGCTGGATGAACAGTAGACGATGGAGGGGTGCCCGTGGAGGGGTGGTTGAATAGGACCCTGTGGTGTGGAGGGCTGGATGAACAGTAGACGGTGGAGGGGTGCCCGTGGAGGGGTGGTTGAACAGTAGCCAGTCGAGTAGCGCGCGATGCAGGTTGGATGAACAGGAGCCCGTGGAGGCTGGAGGAGGTCAACGGTAGCCCGTGGAGGCTGGAGGAGGTCGACGGTGGAGATGAACAGTATCCCGTGGAGTCCCGTTTTGCGGTACGCCACACCCCTCCCGATGAACAGGACCCCCGTTTTGACCGTAGCGCTCCAACACAAGTCCGTTTCGTCCATTTTGTGGTACGCCACACCCCTCCCGATCAATAGGACCCCCGTTTCGACCGTAGGAGGTCCGTTTCCTCCGTTTTGCGGTACACCAAACCCCTCCCGATAAACATGACCCCATTTCGAACATAGGAGGTCCGTTTCCTCCGTTGTGCAGTACGCCAGGCCTCGTTTCCATCGCCTGTTCCATCCAAGCCCTCCCAATGAACACGACCACGCATTCCGTTTCGACCCAGCCGGTTGGCTCCCACGCGTTCCGTTGCCTCCCGATGAACACGAGCATTTCGTTGCCTCCCCATGAACACGACGCATTCCGTTGCCTCCCCATGAACACGACGACGATGTTGTTTCTCTGTTTCGAACCAGCCATGTACACGAGCCCTGGCCGTACGTATGCGCGAGTAGGCGTTCGAGACCCCGCCCGTCTGTACACATACGTGGGCGTAGTTTCTTTCCTGCACCCTGGCCGCTGTACGTACGTGTACATGCTACGTGCGCGCCTCTACCACGACACGTACGCGCCTCTACTACGACACGTGCGCGCCTCTACATCCACCAGTATATATGTACGTACACGTTCGCGACCAGAATGACAACGCTACGTACGCTTCGACCAGGTGGGTCCTGACTGTCAGGCACTTCCTTGCCTGTGAAGATGTAGTTGGTGGGTCCCAGCAGTCAGGGGGCAAATCGTATTTTTTGCTCGGACGCACTTCCTTACGTGCGAAGATGTAGCTGGTGGGTCCCAACAGTCAGGGGCAAATGTTTTTTTTTCGTGAAATACGCTGGCCCGTCTGGTGGGTCCCTGCTGTCAGGTGGAGGAATAATTATTTTGCATGTAATAAGGAGGCACTTCCTTGCTGCGGCCGTGGACCCAGCTGTCAGCCTCTCCACGTACAGTCCACGTTCGATGGAAGCCGTTCCTTGACCACGTTGACCACGCCGTGCCGAGAGCACCAGGGCGGTGGACGATGGCGAGGCCTAGGATGGGGACGACGCGGAGCCGGGGAAGACGTGACAGTGGATGCCCATGCGTAGAGGAGTACGAGGGTTCACTGGTTCGCTGTGGTGTGAGGCTGTCGTTGCCGCAGAATAATAGGGGGTGTGGGTGAGTAGAGGGATGGCCTGGCCAGCGGTGGGAGTAGTAGGGGGCGGTGAGGCCTCTGCCGCATTGCAGCCGGCCACGAGAGGCAGGAGCACGAGGCACAACCGGCGCTGGTTTGGGCGGCTGGAGCAAGAAGACCAGAGGTTGAAGAAGCACTATGGTCGTTGGATGGACATCGTATGGTCACTGGAGCTAGAATCGTGCATATTGACTAAGTTGACAAAGCCCTCCATCCCCGTCAACTTAGTAGGCCCACAAGTCAGCCTGCCACTATACTGGGTCCCAGCTAACATGGGGAGTATTCATTTTTTGTGCGTAATAAGGAGGCACTTCCTTGCGTGCGAAGATATAGCTGGTGGGTCCGAGCTGTCAGCGGCGGTAATGTTTTTTTTGCGAAATACAGAGGCCCTTTTGGTGGGTCCCTGTTGTCAGGTGGAGGAATCATTATTTTGCGTGTAATAAGGAGGCATTTCCTTGCGTGCGGCCATGGACCCAGCTGTCGGCCTCTCCACGTACAGTCCACTTCAGATGCATGTCGGTCGTTGACCATGTTGACTAGGCCACGCCGAGAGCACCAGGGCGGTGGACGACGACGAGGCCTAGGAAGGGAACGACATGGAGGTAGGGAAGATTCGGCAGTTGTTTCCCACGCGGAGGGGAGTACAACTATACGAGGGTTTACAGGTTCGTCTGCCGTCGCCGGAGAATAACAACAGGTGTGGGTGAGTAGAGGGATGGCTAGGCCAGTGATGGGAGTACGGTGGGGCGGTGAGGCCTGCGCGGCAGCAGAGCCGGCCGCGGGGAGGAGGGAGCAGGCAGTCCTGCCGGCGCTTGTTTGAGCGGCTGGAGCAGGAAGAGCAGAGATTGAAGAAGCACGATGGCTGTTGGATGGCCATCCAACAGTCACTGCTTGTGCGACAACCTTTTTTTTAGGAAAGCCTCAAATCTGTGGAAAACAGCATACAACCCATCTGCCATTATTTCTAATAATTTACAGCCCATTTGCTAATTATTAAGGTTTTTTTTGGAGCCCATATTCTTTTTGTTAGCATTACAGCCCATATTGTGGCCACGGTTAAAAAATTATATGAAATTTTGCATATTTCGGTGCAATTCAAACTGTTTTTAATCCCGAAATTTCGACTCACATTCAAACTGATTTCAAAAATAAATGTATATCAGTATAAAATCCAATAAATTCTCCATGCATAAAAATTAATGTAATTTAAAATCTTGAAATGAAAAAAAGATATTTGAAACTAATTGCTGCTTTGATGTGTTTTAAAAATGTACAACCCATTTCTCATTATTGATGGGCCATTTTCTCGGCCAGCCGAATGAAAGCTCTCCTCGTCTTGAAAGATTTGCAGCCCAACAGGCCTGACAAAGCGACTTACTTGGCAAAGCACAAAAAAACTGGGCCGTGGCCATGGACCCAGCTGTCAGTCCATTTGTTTTTTAGTCCATTTGGTGGGCTGCGTGAAACAATGATGTAGCATCTATGCAGCCCGTTTAAATCTCATTTGCATTTTTCTCGAAATCCACGGACTTGCTGGGCTGGGTGAAAATATCATGTTGGGCTAGACGGAGAAATGTTATCAAAACATTAACACATGATTGCACGTCAGTAAAATCTTTGCAAGCTTATGTACGCAATCACTAGGAGTTAACTTGCCAAGTTATATATAAACAATTATTATTATTATTTTGTAAGAACTTTCAACTTACGAAATAAAATATCATTTTAATTCGATGAGTTAATAGTACATGGGGTACTATTATTTTTTAGGCTAGACGTGGGACAGTTGAGTTGGTTCTAGGGGAAAGTACTGGGAGAAAACTCAGTTTACATCGAAAAAGAAAGTGGGAGAAAATTCAGAGACCTACTAGGTCCACCTGAGGAGGGGAATATGTTGGGAGGAAGGAGATTCAAAGCACGGCAGCCGAGTGAACTAGTTTTTTTTACGGACGAGTGAACTAGTTTACATACATAAGCAAATAGCCACTAAAAAAAGCAATCAGGTTAATGGGTTCTTAAAAGAAATATTTCGGAAAAAACAGATAATTACGACACATAGACTAATGCATCAAACACTCATATGATAAATGTGCTTATAAACAGATAAAGTACAACATCTAGACCTTCTTGGCACGCTTGATCATGACGCTGCGGCTGTCCGTGTACTCGTCAGTTACGGGAAGCAGACACGCCCTCATGTCCAAGATCTGCCTGTACATGTCGTAGCATGCGTATGCGTCCTTGGCCGCGTAGGTTATGTAGGCTAGATTCAGAGGTACCTCCCACGTGTTCAGGTCATCCTCTTTCATGTTGGCATATAAGGGGTCGATGATGGTCTCAGCGAGGTCAACCACAAAGTCCTTCTCCTGCCCGTTGCTGATGATCTTGTATTGCTTCTGGATGTTGACAAGCTTGTTGGAACAGATGGCCGAATCGTCGTGTTCTTCCTTCTCTCCACCGTAGCAAAGGTGCAGTCGGCACTGCCGATGAAATGGGCGAATGCCCCAGAACCTGGTACAGCCATAGGACTGAGGCGAGGCAGAGCTTCACCGAGTCCGTATCATTGGTGTACATCACATTCAACTTGGTGCAGCCATAAGACTGAACGGCGAACTCAAAGGGGAACTCCTTGCTGAAGTCAATATCCAGCAGGCTCACCCCTCGGATCGCCATTGGAGTCTCTTCAAGTGAACGAGTGTGTAGGTGGCGGCAGCAGTTCGTTTTTCAGCTCTTGGGCAACTAGATTCAACAGTAAGCTGAGTGTGTACAGGCGACAACAGTTACTACCCCTCGCTCGTCCGATACACGCCCGACAGAAGATGCACCCTCGGCCACACGTCGGTTCACGAGCGGGTCTGTATTGATACTGTAATAACAGGATTTAGTGGTCACTTTACTTAAATTTAATTAGCTTTAATAGAAATTTTACTTAAAACAAGCAATGCATTCGCTCGTTCTATCAGTGCCACAGGATCAACATGCACAATAATTAGAATTATTATTCTCAGGATGCACACGATCAGCACATTTGTCGCACTTTCACAAAGATAATACTACCAAGTTTGAACTGTTTGTTATGGTTGTTGTCCTCTACATCATCATGCCGTGTTTCCCAGCTTGCAAGATTCAGAACCAACAAATAAGATCCAAATAATAAGTACAAAAAAGATGCCTACACATCTCATTGATTCCCAGTTTGCAAGATTCAGAACCAACAAATAAGATCCAAATAATAAGTACAAAAAAGAGGCCTACACATCTCACTGATTCCCAGCTTGCAAGATTCAGAACCAACCCATTAGAGCCTTTTTATAAAGTGAATATCGGGATTAAATCCATCTTGGCTAGCCATGTCATACAATCGAAGAACTTGGCGAATGCTCTTGACTGTCACAACATCTGTAGTTGAGTATTCCTATTTGCACGTCATATTTGCACAGCATAAACAAGGAGACAGGAGAGCATGATTTCGCTTTAATAGCGGCCTCCTTGAACTCAACCTCCAGCTCTACTTGGATGAGGTCTGCCTGGAGTTCCATGATTCAATTCATGTGCCTTTTTCTGCAGTTCAACTCAAATGAAGCAAAGATTGGATCATTCAGCTAGCAAGAAGTACTTGCTCTTGTGAGCTGGCAGGTTCTTCTTTAGTAGTTGCACTAAAATTGAGGAACATTAAGTTGGCTGTCCGGCTCATGTAAGGTGCAACTATAATTTTCTTATCCTTTTGTGCAGTTCCACTAAAATAAAGTGTCATTGTGGTGACAGTGACGGCTCCATCTTGCAAAGGCTAATAAAATGTTGCGCGAGATTACGAGCAGAACCTGACGGAGATTTTGGAAACTCCAATCACCATTTTGTGCAGTTCCACCAAAATTGAGAGATGTTGCCCACGTGACATTTTAGGTTAACTGCACAAGACACTCATTCCAAAAAAAAGTTTTTTGGTGCAGTTCACCAAAAGGTCACAATAGAAACAAGGTGAAATGGATATCCCTATCTGCACAAAAAGATAGAAAGTAAATAGTTACTGGTCAATAAGAATATACGAAACATATACAAAATCAAAAGAAGCATCTTAATTATGTTCATGGCAATCACGCAAGGACAGTAGAAATTTTAAAACTTCAGCAATGCTTCATGTTACCAGAAGCATTACGATCAACAATGAGATTCCTCAAATATGGGATTACTTTAATGGTGGCATTGCTTGTTTACCAGACACAGTAAATCAACGACAGCTAAAGAGTTGGTTTAAGGGCATGGGACCGTGGGGACACCAGGACACTCAGCAGCGTAAAGGAGCAACTTACTTATCATACTGGGGAAAACAGCAGGAGTGCCATTGTACTATGTGAGGGCAGCAAATCTAATCCTGGAGACCTTTTACTATGTGAGGGTAGCAAATCTAATCCTGGAGACCTTTTACTATGTGAGGGTAGCAAATCTAATCCTGGGACCTTTTACTATGTGAGGGCAGCAAATCTAATCCTGGAGACCTTTTACTATGTGAGGGCAGCAAATCTAATCCTGGACATACTCTGTTGACTTGTCGACCAGCCGCCACTTTCTATCCTTTTTTAAACCAATAATATATCAGTTCCTTATCTAGTTTGTACTGCATTTTCCCATTATTTCCCTTTTCAACGAAGAGACCGGTTGGGTATCCGGTCTCTACTACTTTCACCATATTATTTCCTCTTTGAATCAATTCCTAGATTCATGCTACAACTTTCCCCCCTTTCTTCGTTGTTTGAACAAAGCCCTAGATTCGAATGCATGAAGTAGCTTTACCACTAATAATACAAAAAATTTAGGTGGCTTTGGAAGAGCTGATGGGAGTAGAAAAATATGCACATGCAGGCACATGGGGAGCTGGGGCAATAGAGCAAGGCCGCTTTCGAAGAACTTATACCTGAGGGTCGCCGGGATGTCGGCGGCGGCAGGTCGGATCTGTGGACAATACGGGAAGGAGGAAGAAGAGTCGGAGGACCTCCCGACTCGGCCATGTGTCGGAGAGAACGGCACGGGCAGAGGATCGGGCCCCTCCGGCAGCTGTGGGTTTCCTCCCTCGGCGGCGATGACCGCGTGAACGATGCACCTTTTAGTCCTTGAGGGAGTCCTGGATTAGGGGGTGTCCGGATGGCCGGACTATACCTTCAGCCGGACTCCTGGACTATGAAGATACAAAATTGAAGACTTCGTCTCGTGTCCGGAAAGGACTTTCCTTGGCGTGGAAGGCAAGCTTGGCAATACGGATATACAGATCTCCTACCATTGTAACCGACTTTGTGTAACCCTAACCCTCTCCGCTGTCTATATAAACCGGAGGGTTTTAGTCCGTAGGACAACATAGACAACAATCATACCATAGGCTAGCTTCTAGGGTTTAGCCTCTCCGATCTCGTGGTAGATCTACTCTTGTACTACCCATATCATCAATATTAATCAAGCAGGACGTAGGGTTTTCCCTCCATCGAGAGGGCCCAAACCTGGGTAAAACTTCGTGTCCCTTCCCTCCTGTTACCATCTGGCCTAGACGCACAGTTCGGGACCCCCTACCCGAGATCCGTCGGTTTTGACACCGACATTGGTGCTTTCATTGAGAGTTCCTTTGTGTCGTCGCCGTCAGGCTCGATGGCCCCTACGATCGTCAATAGAGACGCAGTCCAGGGTCTGGACAGATCTTCGTCTTCGGCGGCTTCGCACTGCGGGCCAATTCACTTGGCCATCTGGAGCAGATCGAAAGCTACGTCCCTAGCCGCCAGGTCAGATTTGGAAGTTTAAACTACACGGCTGACATCCGCGGGGACTTGATCTTCGACGGATTCGAGCCACTGCCGAGCGCGCTGCACTGTCCTGACGAGCATGATCTAGCTCTGCCACCGAACAGTGCCCTGGAGGCCGCACCCGCATCGGCTTCGACCCTTAATTCGGAGCCAACTGCGCCGATCGAGGATGGGCGGTTGGACGCCGCCTTGGGGGCTGCGATCCCAATGGTGATTGAGCCGAACACCAGCCCCGCACTCCGCGAGACTCATGACTCCAAGGAGCTGGACTCCTCTCCGGATTCCGAACCCTCCGCGCCCCCGCCGATCGAATCCGATTGGGCGCCGATCATGGAGTTTACTGCCGCGGACATCTTTCAGCACTCGCCTTTCGGTGATATTCTGAAGACACTGGAGTCTCTCTCTTTATCAGGAGAGACCTGGCCGGACTACGGTCAGCAAGGTTGGGGTACGGACGATGAAGTAATTCAAAGCCCACCCACCACCCACTTTGTAGCCACTATCGATGATTTAACCGACATGCTCAACTTCGACTCCGAAGACATCAACGGTATGGACGCCGATGAAGGAGACGATGAATAACTAGCGCCTATTGGGCCCTAGAATGCCACCTCGTCATATGACGTATACATGGTGGATGCACCAAAAGATGACGACGAGGAGCGGAAGGACGCACCAAAGGCCTGTTCCCTCGAAAAGCAGTCAAAGCGGCGACGTAAGCGCCGCCCCAAATCCCGCCTCGACGAAAATAACGATCACACAGACCCAGCGCTGGAGCAGGGCAAACCGCTGCCGGACAACGGCAATCCGGATAATCAAACCGAACAAACAAACCCTATCAAGGATAATGGTCCGGACGACATAACGCCGGACAGACTCCCGGAGCAGCAGAATGCCTGTAAATGGCTTGTTGCCACCACGAGGAGTCTTAAAAGCAGAAGAAAAGGCTCAAGGCCGCTCAAGACACACTCCAAATGAGATGGAGTAAAATACTCAACACAGCAGCAAGGTACGGCGATAATCGCCCCTCCAACAGCTACCCAAAGCGGAAGCTGCTACCCGAATTCGATGAGGAGGCCTCAGACCCCCCACAACCAAACATCAAAGTAGCCACCTGGTCGGATAGACGACCCCTCTACCAACACAGAGCGGCATACAACGCCGCTCACAATACAACACGCGACCCATGCGAGGGCTCGCACCCAAAGGATGGCGCAACAAGATCCATCTATGGACCATGCAAGCGCACCCCAGCATACAATGTAACACAACAAACATCCGAACAATGCGGTACACCCAGCTACAGGGGTGCCGCACACCCCCTATGTTTCACCGATGAGGTGCTGGACCACGAATTTCCAGAGGGATTCAAGCCCGTAAACATAGAGGCATACGACGGAACAACAGACCCTGGGGTCTGGATTGAGGACTACATCCTTCATATCCATATGGCTCGAGGAGACGATCTCCATGCCATCAAGTACTTACCCCTCAAGCTCAAAGGGCCAGCTTGCCACTGGCTCAAAGGCCTCCCCGAAAGCTCCATTGGGAGTTGGGAAGAGCTCGAAGACGCTTTTCGGGCAAATTTTCAAGGGACTTATGTCCGACCTCCGGATGCGGACGATTTGAGTCACATAACTCAATAGCCCGGAGAGTCAGCCCGAAAGCTTTGGAACAGGTTTCTTACTAAAAAGAACCAGATTGTCGACTGTCCGGACGCCGAAGCCTTGGGAGCTTTCAAGCATAGCGTCCGTGATGAATGGCTCGCCAGACACCTCGGCCAAAATAAGACGCGAATGATGGCCGCATTAACAAACCTCGTGACCCGCTTTTGCGCGGGTGAGGACAGTGGTCTAGCCAGATGCAGCACCAGTGACCCCAGTACATCCGAAGTTACAGATGGAAACGGGAAATCACGGTGCAACAGAAATAACAAACGCCGGAATAAAGAAGACCGCACGAAGGGCACGACAGTAAATGCCGGATTCAAAAGCTCTCGGCCAGGTCAAAAGCCGCCCCCTAAAGGCACCAGGGATGAACTGTCCAGCCTCAACAAAATTCTGGACCAAATATGTCAGATCCATAGTACCCCTGGTAAACCTGCTAATCATACCCACAGAGAATGTTGGGTCTTCAAGCAGTCTGGCAAGCTCAACGCCCTACACAAGGGGGAGGATACGCCAAGTGAAGACGAGGACGAGCCTCGCAAGCAAGACACGGGGGAACAAAAGAAATTTCCACCAGAAGTCAAAACAGTAAACGTGTTACACGTGATCAAGGGAAAAAACAATGCGGCACTCCCAGAAAAATATACCCAAGTGCCTGTCACCGCGAAGTCCTGCCACTGGTCGTCTCAACCGATCACCTTCGACCATCGCGATTACTCATCAAGTATCTGGCACGCAGGATGTGCTGCCCTGGTATTAGACCCAGTAATTGGCGGATATCACTTCACACGAGTCTTGATGGATGGCGGCAGTAGCCTAAACCTAATATATCAGGATACAATCCATGGGATGGGGTTAGACCCAACACAAATTCGCCATAACAATACTACCTTTAAAGGAGTAAGGCCAGGCCCAGGGGCTCGTTGCACGGGTTCCCTCCCACTACAAGTTATATTCGGCTCCCCCGATAACTTCCGTCGCGAGCATTTAACTTTCCACATCGCTCCGTTTCAAAGTGGCTATCAAGCACTGCTCGGACGCGAAGCTTTCGCTCGCTTTAATGCAATACCACACTATGCCTCCCTCACACTCAAGATGCCCGGTCCACGTGGCATCATTGCAGTGCACGGAAATATCAAGCGATCTCTGCATGCCGAAGAGAGTGAGGCTGCCTTGGCAGCCGCACAATAAAGGCGCCTGGACCAGCGAAAGCATCCAATAGGCCGTCAAGACCTCGGACACAACTAATCGAGTCCGACGCCGCTACTTATACCGAATAAACAGTCACACCTCTATTTGTCAATACAAGCGGCTCAACGCGCACAGACAAGTGGCAATTTCTTCTCATCTTGAATTATGCATGGTTTCTTTAAAAAACTATCTTTCTGCACGACAACTTTTTCACCTAAATTCCTCTCTTTTACAGACGATCATCGTGCTACACCCGTCCAGGATACGGCACAACGGAGACACAGGCGCATACGTGCAGCAGGGACCCGTTCCAAGGATTCTTTTTAGATTAAGACCCTGCGTAAACCTTTTTTACTGTCTCTTGTTGATACATATCCACCAAAGGATGCTGACGTCTTGGCATGTGGCAACGCCAGAACAATGCCCGTACCTGGACAGAAGGGGCTTCTTACAAAGGCCGTTATTTAGGCCCGGTTTATACCACTAAGACCGAATACCTTAGGGAGTGTTCGGCGTCGCGAGTTCGGCCTTATATGCATCAGCTCCAAATCATTGTCTTTGGTCAAATGTTGGGTTTGCCCGGCTCCTGTGTTTTGGTGCCTTACATTCCGCTTTACTGGCTAAGGTAGCACCAGGAGAACTACTGCGATTGTGCCCTGGTTCATGCGGACGAGCACCTCAGTAGAGAAAGCCGAAAACTGACTGTCATGATATAGCATGAGACTGGTCAACCAATCGATGACCTGTCAGAATGTTAGAATTCCTCCGCCTTAACGAAGGGCCGTTTTCCGGCCAGGCATGTACGCACCCCGGGATCGGGAGAGTGTGGAGCCACCAGGGGTTATCTAGTAGCCCCACTGTCAAACTCCTATGGCTAAGTGAAAGTGCTAAAGCATTATAGTCTGGTTGCCTCGCTCGCTCCGCTATCACCTCCTTAATAGGACCAAGACGTTGGGTTAAGTGTGAACGCGTGTTTGGGCGAGCACCTCCGCATTATATGCGTGAGGGTTGAAGCCGACGACTGCAATCTTTCAGGTTATACACATGTATACATAAACGGCCGCCCAGGAGGCATCATATTACTTTCAGGCAAAAGTATAAAAATATCCTTATAAAAATTTATAAAAGCATCTCGCTTACAATGAGATTACATATCACTCAAACATAATATTTTTTGAGCACTGGGTCTCTATCGAACGAGCACCCTCAGGAACTTCTTCAAAGTAATGCTCAGCAGCCCTTCGACCTATGGCCGAATCCCGCGCTGCAATGGTGGTAGCATCCATCTCTGCCCAGTATGCTTTAACACAGGCAAAGGCCATTCTGCGCCCTCTATGCACGCGACCTCTTCATCGCATCAATGCGTGGCACCACGTCAAGGAGCTGCTGCACCAAGCCAAAATAGGTGTTCGATTTTGACCTTTCCGGCCATAGCTGATCCACAACAGACCTCATGGAGAGTCCGGACAACCTATTTAGTTCGGCCCATTCGGCTAATTGGTCACTCAAGGAAAGCGGACGCTCGGGAGAATGGAATTGTCTCCAAAACAGCTGGTCTACTTCACGGTCTGTCTGACCCTGGAAATACTTGGCCGCATCGGCAGCGCTCGCCGCCAAATCCATATATACATCCTCCGAACTCCACAACCGATCCAGAGGGTCATATCGTGGATCTCCGAACTTCCTCCACAACATAAAGGATTTCCCAGCTACAATATCCCCGGCTTCCCGCAGCTCCTCCTTCTTTGCCCTCATAGCAGAGCGGAGGTCCTTTCTCATTGCAGCAACCTTCTCAAGGTCCGATGCCTTCGCTTGGTTTTCCTTTTCGAGAACTCGGCAACGTTCGGTGGCGGATTTTAATTCTATGGCCATCTTGGCCATCTTGTCTCGGCTCTCGCCATGCGCGGCCTTCTCGGCTTGCAACTCTTCGGCCGCCTTCAAAGCAGCCGCATTACCCAACCTCGCTTGTTCCTTGGCTCGGGCAAGTTCCACCCGCAAGGCTTCAACAGTGGCAGCTCCATCTGCAGTCACAACATGTTAAAGATACGGGCATCATGCTGCTCTTCTTATGTGGCGTTTTAAGGACACTTACCCTGTGCCTCGTCAATCCTTTTGTTAACAAGCTCGATGTCGGCGTCTGCTGCATCCAACTGCCGTTCTAAATGGGCAAACTCGCTAGTCCGGCTAGCCACCGGAGCTTCCATTACCTGCACATAAAGGCAGTATGGTTATTACCTGGGAATATGATCCTCTGTTCCTCGTCGTTTCTGACGACAACCAGAGTCTCAGGGGCTACTATCTACACAGGGCACACCTAGCATGTGCAGGACTATCATACATTCTTTTACGTACCTCAAAGCCTGTCAGTAGACTCATAAAAGCTTCATGCAATCCGCTTTCGGCGGACGATATCCTCTCCATCACCGTATTCATCAGCACACGATGTTCGTCTGAGATGGCCGCTCACCCCACCAACTCCCTCAGAACATCCGATCGCACACTAGCTGGTGCCGGACTCTTTTGTCTGCTCTCTTCGGGAACCGGACGCTGGGAGCTTCGGGGGTCAACGGGATTATTTTCTGGCCTCGCCGGACTCGGAGAGGCCCTCCGCGACGACACTTCAGGGTCACCCGCTTCCGGAGCGAAGGAGTCCGGAGGAGGCGTTTCACTCTCCATCATCTCTGGAAGAAGATCCCCCGAAGACGAGCTCATTTGAGAGGGGCTAAGGCCCGAACTGCAAAGATATATGCGGTGGTTATTTTCTCAGAAGAAAAAGATGGCATATATGTACTATTAAAGTATTTCGGGTCACTTACGACTCGCGGGAGAATTGACCCCCCCGCGGACTTTGTGCGGCAATAGCGCCCCCTAGGGTAGGACCCTCTGTGGGAGACTTCCTCTCCCGTTTGGAAGCTTCGGCTTCCGAACCCCCGGGCACGGTCCTTTTCCTCCTCTGGTCGTCTTCCTTCAAGGAGACGCTCCCTCCCTCGGTTAGAATGGGCAGCGTTGGGGGCCCGCGTCCACCCGTGTTATCCTCCCGGTATCTTCCTTCAAGGGCTCCGGGCAGGGTGCGACCTGGAGCATCTTTTCCAGTACCGGATTTTCCAAACCCTCAGGGAGGGGGGGCCGAACAACGAATCAACTTCGCCTTTGTTAGCCAGTCCTGGTCAAAAGAGAACTCTCAGAGATAACTTCGTAACAAGTGAGAGATAGTATATTTGGCTGGAAGATTCCTTACCTGTTCGGCGGCGCGGATACTGCTCAGGCCCACGTCCTTGGTGATTTCCGGACACTCTACCTGAGGTCCGAAGAATGACTTGTACATCTCCTCGTGCGTCAGGCCGAGGAAATTTTGAGTGACACGCGGTCCCTTGGGATTGAACTCCCATAAGCGAAGAGGCCGGCGTTTGCAAGGCTGGACTTGACGGACCAGCATAACTTGTATTACCGCAACCAAACTGAAATCTCCATTAAAGAGATCTCGAATGCAGCTTTGCAGCACAGGCACGTCCTTGGCTGGACCCCAGCTCGGTCCTCTGCTAATCCATGACATCAGTTGTGGTGGAGGGCCCGAGCGAAAAACGGAGGCGGCCGCCCACTTGGCACTTCTAGGAGCCGTGATGTAGAACCACTCCTGTTGCCACAATTCAGACACCTCTGGGATGGAACCTTTGGGCCATGAAGCTCCCATCATCTTGCGTATTGAGGCACCTCCACACGCCGTATGTTGCCCTTCGATCATCTTCGGCTTTACTTCAAAGGTCTTGAGCCATAGGCCAAAGTGAGGGGTAACCCGGAGGAAGGCCTCGCACACGACAATAAATGTCGTGATACAAACAAAGGAGTCCGGAGCTAGATCATGGAAATCTAGCCCGTAGTAAAACATCAAGCCCCTGACAAAAGGATCCAGAGCAAGGCCTAGACCTCGGAGGAAGTGGGAGACGAACATGACACTCTCGTTGGGTTCGGGGGAGGGGACGGCCTGCCCCCAGGGAGGCAGCCGATGCAAAATCTCAGCGGTCAGATATCTGGCCTCCCTCAACTTTTCGATGTCTTCTTCCCTGACGGAGGAAGGCACCCATCGGCCTTGAAGGCTAGATCCGGACATGACTGAGGGTTCGGAGCACCTGACCTGAACTTTGGGCGTTTGAGCTTGGGGTGGGGGAAGGATTCAATTGAGCACGGGAGGGAAAAATAAAAGGCCTTGTCCCTTTATAAAGAGGGTTAATATCAAGCGTCCTCTCCGTGTCCGTTTGGACTTGCCTATAATCTAGGAGTCCTAGGAACGGTTGGGTTACCCACGACTGTATTGATGAGAATCCCGGAATAAGGGGACACGATCTCTGCTTTAACAAGACGTGCCAAGGAAACCGCCTCGCATAACGCGCTGAGGTAGGATAATGAAACGACTCGGATAAAGGCTTGGCCGTGGTGTGTCGCACTACGGAATACGTCAACAGATTAGTTTTGTGTAAATATTGTTCTCTCTATGGCAATATGTGGAAACTTATTTTGCAGAGCCCGACACTATCTTTGTGTTCAAAATTTTCTATGAAGTACTTGGAGGAGGAACCCGCCTTGCAATGCTGAAGACAAACTGCGCGCCGGACTCGTCGTCATTGAAGCCTGGTTCAGGGGCTACTGAGGGAGTCCTGGATTAGGGGGTGTCTGGATGGCCGGACTATACCTTCAGCCGGACTCCTGGACAATGAAGATAAAAGATTGAAGACTTCGTCCCGTGTCCGGAAAGGACTTTCCTTGGCGTGGCAGGCAAGCTTGGCGATACGGATATAGGGATCTCCTACCATTGTAACCGACTTTGCATAACCCTAACCCTCTCCGGTGTCTATATAAATCGGAGGGTTTTAGTTCGTAGGACAACATAGACAACAATCATACCATAGGCTAGTTTCTAGGGTTTAGCCTCTCCGATCTCGTGGTAGATCTACTCTTGTACTACCCATATCATCAATATTAATCAAGCAGGACGTAGGGTTTTACCTCCATCGAGAGGGCCCGAACCTGGGTAAAACTTCATGTCCCTTGCCTCCTGTTACCATCCATCCTAGACGCATAGTTCGGGACCCCCTACCCGAGATCTGCCGGTTTTGACACCGACAGTCCTCTACACACACCGGCCGAAGGGATCCGTCCGGATCTATGACCAGCGGTGAGCAGAGAGAAAATGTCGCTACCGCTGTCTTGTTTATATCTGGAGAGGATGAGAGAATGAAGAGAGCAACCCTAGTAAAGCAAGCGCTCAGGCCCCTGCGTCCATATATAGTGGAGTGATTATATTTTTTTTCTCCACAACAAGCGTTTCAATTTGTGTACATGGCATTAAAGAAAAGAAACTCTCTATTTAAGGTGACTACTTTAAGACTCCTACTTACTTCTAGTAGTACTACAGTATTGTTAACTTGTGCTCCCCGCCCCTCCATTCATTGAACAACCCCACGGGCGAATAAACATACAGTAAGTACTGTATTTATATAGAACGAACAAGCTCGAACTATTTTCGCATAGTTAAAAGTTGAAGGCGGGGCTTTTCCCGGGTAGGGCCAGAATACTATTTTAATTTTTTTAAAACTTCAAGACGGCCACATAGCATGGAGCCGACCCCAACGATTTTAAGCTTACATGCACGGTACACGCTATCCTAGGCTACTATACACATGAAACTGCCACACGAGCGTCCGGGCTGCGTTTGGCTCTTCGCCTCTTCGGGAAATCGAACAATGATGGAATACTACTGCACCGGAGGAGTACTACAGTACGCTTCTGGCCATCTAACACCGATTGAACTGCTGCACGTGCACCGCGTGCGGGAGGGAGAGCGTGTAGTGAAATCTTCTCCTGGTCTTGCCAGCCACCACGCTCATGGGCGAGGGAGGGACGCTCCTGCCTTTGCGTGTATGACAGGTGGGCCCTACAGGTGTGTGGCCAACCTGTCATACAGCCAAAGGCAGGTGCAGTTAAGTCCGCGAGGGAGAGGATAATCAAACTTCTCGTTGATGTACGAGTTGACGCGACACATCAAAGCACTGCACACAATATATTTCAATAGTTTGCATGTGTGACTCCCATATGAAGAGGCTGGGGGTCATCATCCTCCTTTTCGAGAAAAAACAGACGCGTGTGTGAGAGGACGAGTGCATGCGTGCATCTCTTCTCTTCCTGTATAACGTACTACTAAACTCAGAGTACAAGTTTTTGTGGGTGGCACGATGGTGTGTGCGAGAAGTCCCGAGAGATAGGTTTAATGCATTAATTGCAATGCATGCATGCATAAAGTACATGCATCGGTCAATTTTCTCTTAATACTTGCATGCAATGATTTAATGCACCTTGGAATCTGAACATGTTTTGGGGACAACCAAATTGAGCCTCATAAAATGGAAAAACTAAAATTTTGAGATAAGCCCTATAAAACCGGAAAGGAGGGAGTAGAAAAATAAGTACTCCATCCGGGAATAGTGCCGCACTTCGAAACTATAACCGTCAATAAATTTTGAGCTTGTGTCTCGTCACATTCCAAATTACTCCATGCTATATTGAATTGCAAACCTGTTCACACCTTCACAACCTAAACGGTTTCCCACTTAGGAGCATATTAGTACTCAGTTATAAATACTAGTATGCCAAGATGACTGCACATTCCTCCTCAACTCCTCATCCACACAAACAAACAAGTCATTCAACATCCTTCCCTTGCGTCTACCATGGCCAACGTGAGTTCTGGGTCGAGAGATTGCCACCAGGGAGAGGCGAGCATGGAAGCGGAAGCACGAGAGATGTCCCGCCTCGCTGTGAGAGCAGCCGACATGTCCCGCCGCACGGAAGTAGCAGCACAGAGGTCCCGCCGCGCCGTTGAAGCAGCACGGAGGTCCCGCCACACTGTCGATGCAGCAGACTGGTCCGGCCGCACCGCGGAAGCAGCAGAGATGTCCCGCCACGCCACGATTGCAGCAGAGATGTCCCGCCGCGCGGCGGCGGCCCGGGAAAATTACTCGCGGCAGGCGACGACTGTTACAGGCGCATGCATGCGATCGTCCATAGCCAGATGGATCAGATCTCCGGCTCGGCGAGGTTGCAGGACGACATGATAGCCTCATTTGAACAGGCTACCGGCGTCATCCGGTAACTAAGGGAGGGCAACGAGAGGCTCCGGGCCGAGCGCGACCTACTGAGGGAGAAGATCGTCCGAAGTGCAGACCTGTAGGAGGAGACCAGTGCCTTGTTGTAGAAACTTATGGACGAGAATCACATGCTCCGCAACAAGCGCCAAAGGCTGGTGGAGGAATCCCTGGATGTTCTCAAGCAGCGTCTTGAGGACACGAAAGAGCTCAT